>NW_028227266.1:12265000-12865000 GCF_978045245.1 Mus caroli
CAATAAAGTTCTTGCTAACCGAATCCAAGAACACATCAAAACAATCATCCATCCTGCACAAGTAGGTTTCATCCCAGGGATGCAGGGATGGTTCAATATACGGAAATCCATCAACGTCATCCAGTATATAAACAAACTCAAAGACAAAAACCACATGGTCATCTCCTTAGATGCGGAAAAAGCATTTGACAAGATCCAACACCCATTCATGATAAAAGTCTTGGAAAGATCAGGAATTCAAGGCCCATACCTAAACATGATAAAAGCAATCTACAGCAAACCAGTAGCCAACATCAAAGTAAATGGTCAGAAGCTTGAAGCAATCCCTCTAAAATCAGGGACTAGACAAGCTGTCCACTTTCTCCATACCTATTCAACATTGTACTTGAAGTCCTAGCCAGAGCAATTCAACAACAAAAGGAGATCAAAGGGATACAAATTGGAAAAGATGAAGTCAAAATATCACTTTTTGCAGATGATATGATAGTATATATAAGTGACCCTAAAAATTCCACCAGATAGCCGGGCGGTGGTGGCGCACGCCTTTAATCCCAGCACTCGGGAGGCAGAGGCAGGTGGATTTCTGAGTTCGAGGCCAGCCTGGTCTACAGAGTGAGTTCCAGGACAGCCAGGGCTACACAGAGAAACCCTGTCTCGAAAAACCAAAAAAAAAAAAAAAAAAAAAAAAAAAAATTCCACCAGAGAACTCCTAAACCTGATAAACAGCTTCGATGAAGTAGCTGGATATAAAATTAACTCAAACAAATCAATGGCCTTTCTCTACACAAAGAATAAACAGGCTGAGAAAGAAATTAGGGAAACAACACCCTTCTCAATAGTCACAAATAATATAAAATATCTTAGGGTGACTCTAACTAAGGAAGTGAAAGATCTGTATAATAAAAACTTCAAGTCTCTGAAGAAAGAAATTATAGAAGATCTGAGAAGATGGAAGGATCTCCCATGCTCATGGATTGGCAGGATCAACATTGTAAAAATGGCTATCTTGCCAAAAGCAATCTACAGATTCAATGCAATCCCCATCAAAATTCCAAATCAATTCTTCAACGAATTAGAAAGGGCAATCTGCAAATTCATCTGGAATAACAAAAAACCTAGGATAGCAAAAACTCTTCTCAAGGGTAAAAGAACCTCTGGTGGAATCACCATGCCGGACCTAAAGCTCTACTACAGAGCAATTGTGATAAAAATTGCATGGTACTGGTGTAGTGACAGACAAGTAGACCAATGGAATAGAATTGAAGACCCAGAAATGAACCCACACACCTATGGTCACTTGATCTTCGACAAGGGAGCTAAAAACATCCAATGGAAGAAAGACAGCATTTTCAACAAATGGTGCTGGCACAACTGGTTGTTATCATGTAGAAGAATGTGAATTGATCCATTCCTATCTCCTTGTATTAAGGTCAAGTCTAAGTGGATCAAGGAACTTCACATAAAACCAGAGACACTGAAACTTATAGAGGAGAAAGTGGGGAAAAGCCTTGAAGATATGGGCACAGGGGAAAAATTCTTGAATAGAACAGCAATGGCTTGTGCTGTAAGATCGAGAATTGACAAGTAGGACCTCATGAAACTGCAAAGCTTCTGCAAGGCAAAAGACACCATCAATAAGACAAAAAAAAAAAAAAAAAACAACAACAACAAAAAAACAAAACCATCAACAGAGTGGGAAAGGATCTTTACCTATCCTAAATCAGATAAGGGACTAATATCCAATATATATAAAGAACTCAAGAAGGTGGACTCCAGAAAATGAAATAACCCCATTAAAAATGGGGCTCAGAACTGAACAAAGAATTCTCACCTGAGGAATACCGAATGGCAGAGAAGCACCTGAAAAATGTTCAACATCCTTAATCATCAGGGAATTGCAAATCAAAACAACCCTGAGATTCCACCTCACACCAGTCAGAATGGCTAAGATCAAAAATTCAGGTGACAGCAGATGCTGGCGAGGATGTGGAGAAAGAGGAACACTCCTCCATTGTTGGTGGGATTGCAAGCTTGTACAACCACTCTGCAAATCATTCTGGCGGTTCCTCAGAAAATTGGACATAGTACTACCAGAGGATCCAGCAATACCTCTCCTGGGCATATATCCAGAAGATGTCCCAACCGGTAAAAAGGACACATGCTCCACTATGTTCATAGCAGCCCTATTTATAATAGCCAGAAGCTGGAAAGAACCCAGATGCCCCTCAACAGAGGAATGGATACAGAAATTATGGAGTACTACTCAGCTATTAAAAAGAATGAATTTATGAAATTCCTAGCCAAATGGATGGACCTGGAGGGCATCATCTTGAGTGAGGTAACACAATCACAAAGGAACTCACACAATATGTATTCACTGATAAGTGGATATTAGCCCAAAACTTAGGATACACAAGATATAACATACAATTTGCTAAACGCATGAAACTCAAGAAGAATGAAGACCAAAGTGTGGACACTATGCCCCTTCTTAGAATTGGGAACAAAACACCCATGGAAGGAGTTACAGAGACAAAGTTTGGAGCTGTGATGAAAGGATGGACCATCTAGAGACTGCCATATCCAGGGATCCATCCCATAATCAGCTTCCAAATGCTGACACCATTGCATACACTAGCAAGATTTTGCTGAAAGGACCCAGATATAGCGGTCTCTTGTGAGACTATGCCGGGGCCTAGCAAACACAGTAGTGGATGCTCACAGTCAGCTATTGGATGGTTCACAGGGCTCCCAATGGAGAAGCTAGAGAAAGTACCCAAGGAGCTGAAGGGATCTGCAACCCTATAGGGGGAAAACCATGATGAACTAACCAGTACCCAGGAGCTCTTGTCTCTAGCTGCATATGTATCGAAAGATGGCCTAGTCGGCCATCACTTGAAAGAGAGGCCCATTAGACTTGCAAACTTTATATGCCCCAATACAGGGGAATGCCAGGGCTAAAAGAATGGGAATGGGTGGGTAGGGAAGTGGGTGGAGGTATGGGGGACTTTTGGGATAGCATTGGAAATGTAATTGAGGAAAATACGTAATAAAAAAAATATTAAAAAAAAAAAAAAAAGAACCTGGAGATTCACGTGAATGATGGCCAGACCGCATGACAGCAGACTCTGACCTGTATCGTCTTCACCAGCCAGTTCAGAAAACCAAACTACCACGTCTGCAGTGTCATCTCCAGATGGTGGACGTGGCCACTGGCCTTCTTTTATTTTTGTTTCCCTTTCCAGCTATCAAACTAGAGAAGGCTAAGTATGTTCCCTGGACCAATCTCTTGGGATTCCTCTCTACTGGTTAGCCTTTCTCTAACCTCTCCATGCCAAGAGCCCACAGCCACAGCAGACCCAAAGCCTTGCCTTTTCTACAAAGCTTTTCCACAGGCTTCCTTGCCTATCTGCAAATGCATTTGTGATGTTCAGTCTTCATTGTCAACATGACTAGACTTCCGACTCACCTGGAGCCACTGCTCTGGGTGGATCTGTGAGTGTGTTATGAGGGAAGTTTAGCTGAGGAAGAATGATCTACCGTAAACTCAGGTGAGTTGACGGGGTTGAGTAAAAGGGGAATTGGGTCAAGAAAGCCCAGTGAATACTGGCATCCATCTCTCTCCTTCAGCTATAGATACAAGACACTAGCTGCACTGTCTGCCCCACCCTGAAGAGCTGAATCCCTCCAAACCACAAGGTCAAATAAACGTCCTTTAGAGGCCTGAGTGAGAATGGCTTCCATAGGCTCTAAGATTGGACTCTGGTTGGAGGAGGTGTGTCACCAGGGCGGGCTTTGAGGAATCAGAAGCTTCCTCCTGTCCCTACGTAGGTCTCTGTACTTGTAGATCAAAAGGTAATCTCCCAGCTGTTCCTCTTGCCATGAACTCTAAACCTCTGAAACCTTAAGCCCAATTAAACTTGATTTTATAACTTGTCCCAGTGCTTTGTCGCAGCAATAGAAAAGTGACTAAGATACTTCCTTAGGCCGATTTTGATAGGCATTTTGTCATGGAAAGTTGAAAAGTAAATTCCACAGAAAACTGCTACTGAGGAGTGAGGCTATTGCTGTGGTCCCCCGATCTTGTGGTTCAGGGGCCTTTGGATCAGCTTCACAGAATGGAATTGCAGGCCAGAGGAGACATGGGATGCTATAGGCAGAGCTTAATGGACCATTCTAGAGGGGGTCGGAAGAACAGAAAGACAAGAGACATACTGACGATGGAGGACATGCTCTACAGAAGCGGCTCTCAACCTGTGGGTCATGACTCCTGCAGGGTCACATGTCAGATTATGATTCTTAACAGTAACAAAATTCCAGTTCTGAAGTAGCAACAAAATAATGTTATGGGTGGGGATCATCAACAACACAAGGAACAGTCCTAGAGGTTTCTGTCAACAACATGGCTATGTTCTGTAAGGAATTGGCCTCTATTCTGTCCATGTCCTGAGAACTTGACTGAGGCTGTGCTAAATGCAAGGGGCTGGCTTGTTTATTGGAGAACGTTTCAGGACAGCTTGTGATCCATGGCGACTGCTTGCTGCTGATGCACAGAGAGTTGGGGTGGGAGGCTGGAAGGGAAGCAGAAAGTCAGGAAAATGTGCATTTCGTGAGAAAGGAGTGGGATTTTAAAGCTGCAATTCCAATGAACTTTAAAATAAAAGCAAAGAGTGATGTCCAGTCTCCTCCTCACAGCTTGGAACGGCTGGTCTCCGTATCCTCATTTCTCCCCTCAGCCATACTCCAGCTCTATACTATGTTAAGGATTTTTCTTCACTTTCTCTCATGGGTCCTTTCAACATCCCCCCTAAGTAGGTATTATTATAACTCAATTTTAGGAGAGTTGACTGAAGATCCCAAAGAGAAGAAAAAGAAGCTCTTAGAATCACCAGACTTGGGGACTAGGTGGGCTGTGTCCTCTTAAGGCATGCAAACCTAATCTTTATCTTTGGGTTTATCCGTGGAAATAATTCACTAGAGAAGGCTCTGGGTCAGGCTAGACCCTTTGCCATTAAGCCTTTGACTGAAAAAGACAAAAGGAAGAGGGCACAAAGGCCTGCATGGTGAGGGGATGGTCTGCGATTAAACGTCAGGAAATGACATCTAGAAAAGCAGAGAGAAGAACACAGAAAGCTGGTGATATCAATGGTGTGTGTGTGTGTGGGGGGGGGGGGGGTTTGCAGCAGAGGTCAACTGTGTGGAGGGTGCCCCGGCGGAGTGTGAGGCTGTGCTTAGACCTAAGGCATGGGCCTCAGCCAGCTTTTCAGCTTGTGTTATCTGAGTTTTGGTAATGTGAGTTTATGGTGTATTCTGGATATTGAGCTCTTGTCAGATAAGTAATTTGCAAATATATTTGCCTGTGCTGCGGTCTGCTGTCTGTTCATTGGCCTCTGTGCTGTTGATTGTATCTGTTAGATGCTAGGAAGAAACTCTTTAGTTTGGTGGAATCTCATCTGTTAATTTGCTTTTATTTTCTGTGTTCAGGGTTCTATGAAAAAAAACCAAAGAATCACTGCTAAGGTTAAGGTCCCTATATTTTTCTCCTGTCTTTTTCTATTAATTTTCCAGTTTTGGGTCCCACGTTTGAGGCTAGACCCCACTGTGACTTGCTTTTGTATTTGGTGAGATGGAGAGGCTTTCTTTTCTGTGGCTGTCCAGCACACCCAGCAGTTTGTTCAAACAATTAGCTCTCCCCATGCTTCAAGCCAAGCGACTTGTAACAATTCAGTTGGCTGTAAACCCGTGAGGTTATCTCTGGACTTTGTTCTGCTTCATTGGTCTGCATGTCTGTCTTTATGCTGATGCCGTGCACAGCTGATTCTCACTGTGTTCTGAGATATAATGACATGAGTTGTTCTTTCTGCCCAAGACTGCTTTGTCTTTTTGGGTCTCACCACAGTGAGAACAGCTATTATCAAAAGGAATAGAGCAAGTGATAAGATACACAAGAGGAACATTTGTGTGGCATTGGTGGGATTAATTAACGTACCCACAGTGGACATTACTAAACACAGAGTAGAACTACTATATGATCCAGCAACCCCACCACAGGTTTTACACCTGAGCTGAACTAAATTTACACGTGGAAAAGGCACCCACAACCCAAATTTATTTACAAGAGCCAAGATATAGACTCAAACCAAATGTCTACCAGCAGGTGGCAAAGAGAAGGTGGTACAAAGGCCCAGTGGAGTACTATTCAGTAATAAAACCTATGCAGTCCTGACACTTGTGACAGCATGGATGGTACTGGCAGACAGACAAACAGGCAGGCAGGCAGGCAGGCAGGCAGGCAGGCAGGCAGGCAGGCAGGCAGGCAGGCAGGCAGGCAGCATCTACTCATGTACTTTTGGAGCAGCTGCTCTCATAGATGCTGACAGCATGACCATTGCCAGTCTGGAGGGAGAGTGGATGAGAAAGAGACACAGGATTGCAGACAGCAGTGAGTTCTGGTGTCCTGTGGTGCAGCACTGTGAAGATGACACAAGGACTGACTAATCAACACATGTTACTTAGAAAGGACAGAAGTTTAAGGTGACGACGAGCCATGCTAATCACAATCACCTGGTTTCGGCTCACTCTGCCTTGTATGAACATGACTCAGACCTTCACATTGTACTTCCCAAGTATATACAGATGTCATTTGTGAACACATAAACAAAAATGGAGTTCACAGAAGACATGTGGAAGTATCCGGAAGTGACCTGGGTGATGCAGTAGTTGGTGGATTCTTCCCTCAAAGAGTTTTGAAACATAGGCTTATGTTTGGGTTCCTTTGTGTTGTTTTTTTTTTTTTTTTTGACTGTGTCTCACTAGGTTGCTCAGGCTGGCCCAGAACTCGGGATGTAGCACAGGATGGCCTCAAAATGACAGCAACCCCTTTGCCTCAGTCTCCCGAATCCTGATATTACAGGCTTGAGTGTCTGTTTTCCTATTCTGGTTCTTAAAGACGTGGATGCTCACAGTCAGCTATTGGAGGGAACACAGGGCCCCCAGTGGAGGAGCTAGAGAAAGCACCCAAGGAGCTGAAGGGGTCTGCAACCCTATAGGAGGACCAACAATATGAACTAACCAGTACCCCCAGAGCTGTGTCTCTAGCTGCATATGTAGCAGAAGATGGCCTAGTCGGCCACCAATGGGAGGAGAGGCCCTTGGTCTTGAGAAGATCTTATGCCCCAGTATCAGGGGAATGCCAGGGCCAGGAAGTGGGAGTGGGTGGGTTGGGGAGCAGGGCAGGGGGAGGGTATAGGAGACTTTCTGGATATCATTTGAAATGTAAATGAAGAAATATCTAATAAAGAGAGAGAGAGAGAGAGAGAGAGAGAGAGAGAGAGAGAGAGAGAGAGAGAGCTCAACTGCATGAGGCCAGCAGTTGTGCCAGCCTTCTGCCATTATCCAAGCAAGGCAGCTTTGAAATCCAAGAAAGCAAATTAGTAGCTACAACAGGGCTGTACTGGGAGGAATGGAGGGATGTCACCAAACGTTGGTCTAGAGCTCAGAAAGAGAAAAGGCAGCTTGTCATATGACTAAGGAGGCAATCATGGGAGGAAAGAGACAGGGAGAGAGTGTATTTTTTCAGGAGACATGGAATCATCTGAAAACAAGTTTCCAAGGCTGGTGAGCAATCTCAGGAGACCTTACCTTTGTCAAAATCTCTTAAGAAAACTCATTCTGAAATAAATTACATACCCATTTGCCTGAGCTAACAGGCATGTAATCAGACCTCTCAAAGGTGGCTCACATCAGATACTGTGCCGCATGAGAGACAGATGCAGGCAAAGGGGCTGTGAAGGTGACCCAGAACCTGCTCACCACATCCTCGTGAGCTCACAGTGGTCAGCGTGGCTCCTCTTCAACAGGACAGCAGATATGCTGTTCTTCGCAAAGCTATAGGTCACAGCTTATGGCTCCCTCACTCAAATCTAATTCCTGAAGCGTGGACGGGCGTTCCCTCAGGTGCTTTCCTCCTCTTCCACACGGTTATTTACCATCACCCTTGGTGTTTGCTGGGTCAGCAGTACTCAATGCCTGTTCCCTTGCTGAGTGCGATGGAGGCTCATATTCTACCCAGGCTTCTCCTCACGAGAGAGAGGGAGAGAGAAGCTTATTGGATGTGGAAGTGTTATAAACTACCTTGTTCTGAAGGAGGGGTGTAGGTATGCATGAGCAAGGGCCTGTCCTGAGCCTTTGGCCTGACAGTGAAAGGGAGCCCCTAACAGAGATGAAATGCTCTATGACATCTCAGTGTCCCCAATGACAGAAAAACCTCAAGCATCACCTTTTTTTTTTTTTTTCTGAGTGGGGGATGTTATGCTATTATGTACACATCACAGGTCTCCTCTGTGATGACTCTCTACACTGTGAGCAACCTTTAAATGAACACATGGGGGGAGCAGACAGACAGCATGGTGAGCAGAAAGTCAGCAAGGTGGGCAGACAGGAGGGTGAGCAGGCAGGGAGGGGGAAGCAGACAGACAAAGAGGTGAACAGACAGAGATATAGACAGGGGCTAAGCAGACAGACAGGGGTGAGCAGACAGACAGGGGTGAGCAGACAGACAGGGGGTTAGAAGACAGGAGGTAAGCAGACAGACAGGAGGTAAGCAGACAGAGGGTGAGCAGACAGACAGGAGGTAAGAAGACAGACAGGGGTGAGCAGACAAGGGGTGAGCAGACAGACAGGGAGTGTATGTTGGAAGGTGCTGGCCTCTTCTTCAAGGCAGAAACTTCATAGCTCTAAAGAGCACTCAGATGTCCCTGTTCTCACACAGTGATCCATGTAAGTCTGAGGAAAATGATAATGTTTATTCTCATACACAATGCCTGTGCTGTGTAAGCCAGTCTCCAGGACAATCACCTGTATGCCTTGGTAGAAACAAGGCTGATCTAAGGAGATTGTGACGGCAATGGTGTGAGGACAGGACTTCTGCCTTTCCCTCTGACACCAGGGCCAGGCGCTTCACTAGGCCTCAATAGAAAGGGCCAGGGAAGCAATAGTAGGACCTGTTTTCTAATACTAGACATGAAAAAAATGTTTAAGAGACACTCTATTTTCTACATGCTTGAGATTTCCCACAAACCTTTCTTGCTAGCTTGTGCTGACTTCTAGAAGTTTCTGCAGCCTCAAGCCCTGAATTTCAGGCATTCTAGACCAGTGCTGTTCACAACTGGCAATTCCACAGGATGTCATGGACCCTTAAGACATCACATGTCCAGACAGACTACCTGACCCTTGTTGCTTAAACCCACTCCCATTCCCCTCTGCTCTGCATCTTTATGTGACACAACTGCTTCCAGTTGCCAGGAGTAGAATCTTTCTGATCAGAGAGCATACTGGTGCCAGCTCTGCCCCATATCCTAAATTCTGACCTCTCATCATAGTCAGTGATAAAGCCTGACCAAGATACCATCAACCGCTGTCGGCAGTTGCCAACTGTTCTTGTCAGGGTGCTTGGAGTGCTTCTCCCAAGGGTGAAGCAGTGTGTCCGCCTACGCCGAAGCACAAGGGGGTGGTACCTTTAAGGTCTGGCCTTGTGGGAGACAACTTGGCACTGGTGGGACTGTCCTCAGAAGAGACTTAGTTCTTGCAGGAATCTGCTTAGGTCTTGTGGGGGCTGAGCCTTAAAGAGAAGCCTAGTCCCTGGGTGTCCCCAGACTGCCTCCTTCTCTTCTACATCCCTCCATCTGATGCCATTAACAGAATCAGCCAGGTAAGGCTGCCTGCTCTTGAGCGTTCAGCTTCCAAAACTGAGCTAAATATACCTCTGTTCCTTATACACTATTCAGCTTTGGGTATGTTGTTATAGCAACAGAAAAGGGACAATAACCTCCCTAACATCCATCCTTTTATTCTTACATGTTAACAGAGTTTTCATGGTATTTGCAATGATGGTTCCTTAGCACATGGGGTCTTCAACAATGTGAGGGAGGACCTCAGTGTCATCGCTGCTCAAATTATCTTGCCCGATTTTGCCACTCTAAGGGCAGGTGTATATCCCCTGAGACTGGCTTGAAGGGAGGTCTGGACATTCCTGGGCTACTGATGAAGAGCACAACTCATGTCTCATCTTCTACCTTCATTCTTTTTCCTTTGCAATACTAGGATTTGAACCCAGAACCCTACAATTGCAGAGTAAGTACTCTTCCACTGAGCCACACTCCCATCCCCACCTCATTTTCTAAACTGTGTAGATATCAACATTGTGAATAATCAAATCATCTGTCCTTTCTGGGTTGGCAGTTTTGTTGACTGACCAGTGTTTTCCTGTCCTTGAACCACTTTAAGAAGCATGTAACTTGATCATGCAAGGTAGGTGTAAAATGCTTGTGTTTTTCATTAACCATGTATAGAGAAGGTTTGGAAGGGATTTCCATAGACAAAGCCCACCAGCTCTATTCTGTCTCTCATGCATTGCCATTTGCACACACTGTTGTCATGCAATGGCTTAGCAAGAGGAGCCCAAGCCAGATGCTCTGCGACTTTGTGGGAACAACAGCAAATATCCCTGTTAACTTCAAGGTATAGGCTACCTAAGCAATGTTAGGAGGTGAAAACAGTGTGTTTCAGGTGTTACCCTCACAGGACCCACAGATTCTGTCAGGGAGTTCCTGCAAACGACTGCATGCCCCACACATTTCTGCTTTTCCTGGATTCCGTCATTTTTCGCACCATCCTGCTTCTACCTAATTTTGAACTCTCAACTCCCTCTCGTTTGCTCTTCCGCACATGGTGTTCATTCTGCTCTGCCTGTCTTTGGCATCACTTCTGACAGTGTACCCTTCCTGTGCGAGATGCTCTTCCAGTCATTGTGGTGTGACAGGAGATGCATGGTGCTGTTGCTGGGTTAAGTTCAGCTCCTGCTGGTTCTTGGTCACCCTTGGTCTGCTCTTTCCTCTTTACGAGCTCTATTTCTAGCTTTCCTTCTTTCTGTTTCTTGACTTTGGTGCAAGGAAGGCATAGCTTTTTCCAATAAAATCACTCCTTTCTTCAGAGGTGAGGAACCTGGAGGCTGTTCACATTGCTAAGCATCCTGTGCCAGGCACACTGCCTAGAGGCTCTCAACTGTTCTAGGTGTTTGAACATGTTGAAAACTAGGTCAGGTTAGATGTGCCTGGTGCCATTGTTTATGGTAAGGTCTGCATACCTCAGGCTCTCCTCCTGTAACCTAATGAGTTGCCAATATACCCAACAGTGCCCTATAAAAAGTGCAGGCAAATGTGTTTTGAGTGGTGGCACTTCTGAATCTTTGTCTTATATTGTTTCAAAGGAATATTTCTTCTCTTTCTCCATCCCTCCTGAGTCTGTCTTGGAAGTCACTAATTCAGCCCTGCAATCAGCCCCATGCTAGCTTCAGAGTTCACCTTCACAACACCACATACCAGGAACACTGCCCCTCCCCCATCTCTTTTTCTGTTAATTCTTCATTCAAGACACAAGAAATTAGTGGAACTTGTTAAATGAGACTATTCTGGTGAGAACTGGATATTGGGAGGGGCAGGGGAAGTACTGAGCAGTGTGGGGAGAGCAGGAAGATGTGTCTAGGCAAGGATGGTCTGGTCTGGTCTGGGCCAAGAAGGTGTGGTATGGGCCATCTGGAAGTCACAGCAATTGAAAAGAATTTTCAATTATAGGAAAAGAACACTGCAACCATTCATTATGGTCCTGCTGTAGGGGCTTAGCTCAGGAAAATCAGAATTTCTTTTTACCAACTATAAATAAAACTGAATTTAATCCACCCCAAAGTGAGCAACTGAGGCTGTGACTCTGTGTCTCTCTGGAGAAGGACCCCTGAGGGTTAAAAAGACACACAGAAGAAGCAGTGTTGGCGAGGGCTTTTGGAATCCAGGTGGGAAGCTGCTCTTTAATAACCCATCTATCTCAGTTCTCTGGAAGAGGAGAAGAGTTTGTTGGCTTGGTGCAGAGGCATCCCAAGTTTTAGAAACCATTTGACAAGATTCTATGAGAGAGATCAATGGCTCAGGTGTTAGTTACAGAATGCAAAGTATGTCTCAGAATGGAAGGCCAAGTAGGGGAGTCAGGGAGGAGAACAGGTTTTGGGTAAAGATGGATGAACCCACAAAATTTGCTCCTTTCCCAAGACTTGCTAACATGAAGGAGATGGATAGTTTTCACCTGACACATTAAACCTACAAAGGCAAAAGAATGGGAGCCAAGTAGCAACAACCTGTGATGGTTACTGTTGGTTACTGTTGGTTACTGTTGGTTACTGTTGGCTGCCACCTTTTCAGGATCTAGAATCACCTGGGAGACATGCCTCTGGGTGGGCCTGTCAGGGGATTTCTGGAGGTAAAACCCACCCTAAGTATAGTTGGTCCCCACCATGGGTGAGTCCTGGACTGAATAAGAAGTGAGCTCAGGGGGCCAAGGAAAGCAGTTCACAGGACAAAAATGATGGGCAGCTCCAAAGAGAGACATCTGAAAGAAACTGGAGGAAAAAGGAAACTTCAGAAGTCTGTGACAACAGGATTACTAACTTCAGGAGCTAAAAATGTTGAGCAGGAAAGAAAAAGATTGATCCTTGTCAAACTCTGAGATGGACATGACTTATAAAGTCATAAGAAGGTTATTGAGGCGACCAAAATCATGTCATATTGGGGGACAGGGGAGTTCGAAGTGTGTGTGTGACAGAGTGGGAGAGAGGGAGGGAGGAAGGAAAGGAGGGAGGGAGGGAGGGAAACAGAGATAGAGAGAGATCCAGTGTAAAAGTCAATAGCTAATACCTAAAATTTAAAAATCAAAAGCAGCAGTAAAACCCATTATTTGAAGATACTAAGTTAGACATTAAAACCCTTGGGAAAGGGCCCCTGCCAAAAGGATTCACAGTGGCTGCCTTGGGAGTAGAAATCTGGCCAGGCACCAACGCAACTAGATTTTGCTTTATATTGTTTTGGTAATCCATAGAACCAAATAAATTTTTTATATTGTGCACATAACTTTTTCTATCAGTGTTTGGTATATATTTATATGTTTATGTAGTTTCAGAGCTTCATAAGCTCACTGTAGGTGCTAAATAATTGTTGAAAGTGGGCTGCTTCAAGAAACATCACAGGAACATGTCCATAAACTTGCTAACAAGTCCCTGGAGAACCACCCACATTTACTGGATTCTTTACAACATGGGAGCCAGTGGGCTCTGAGCTCGGGACACTATGGCCATAGCCTACCAGGATGAGCAGCAGTCCTTCAGAACACACTGGTGTGCTCAGTAACTTCTGTAACTAACTGTAACTATCTTGTACCCAAACAAGTCTAACTCTCTCCACTGCGTTCTAAACTCTTTAAGGACCAGTTCTGTTTTTAAATAACCTTGGCAGTTCAGGGGTTAACACTCAGGACAAGGTACTTTGTCTTCAAAGAATGAATGCAGAGGACCAGCCAGGTCTTCAGCTTTGCAGGGCTAAGACAATCTGCTACACAAGCTCACGCTTGAATTCTCCAGTCTGCCTTACTATAACCCAATGTCACAGTCTCTCTAGGGACTCAACACACACTTAGCCTGACCTGGCTGTGCTGTGAACTCTAAGCATGGATCTCACCTCCATGTGCTCAATTTCCAGTGTAGGAAAGATCCAGGGACTGGAGCTAGATGTATTTCAATTCAACTCTTGCCTCCTTCACTGACTGCTATTCTACTGGTATAAATTCTTGTTCCTGTCTCCATCTCTCTGAGGCTCAATGGGGCAGGGACACAGCAATGAATACCCTTCACCCTTCAACTTACAGTGGAGTTGGCTGTGGCTGGACAGGGCCATTATATATTGAAAAAACAAAAAAGGTTGAAAACGCACAGTATTAACCCAGTGAGCCTGAGAACCAACAGCTCAGCCCTCAGTGTCCTGTGGTGTGGTGATGGTGACTGTCTACCCTCACAGTTGCACCACTAACCATGAATTACTAGCATTGTCAGAGGGAATCCACAGATTTATAGTCTGGAGAAAAGATCCACCTTAGACATTAGAGGATGGTTTCTACTATCCTCTTTACAGCTTCACACAGGCATGCAGGCACACAGGCATGCAGGTGACCAGGCAAGCAGAGCAATCCTGAGTCCAGCACCAACTATATATGGAATTTCTGAACTACAGCTAAACATATGCCACCCAGCTGGAAAGCACATTTCTGAGCCTTTCTTACAACTGAGACTGAGTTCTGGCCAATGTTAGTGAACACAGGGAAGCCCAACATCTCTAGGTCAGACTCCTAGGAGGGAAGTCTTTCCTGCCCTTGCTTTCCCCCTCATTATGAGCACTCAGTACCAGGATGGAAGGCGAACTGTCACAATGCTGGAGCATCCACTCTGAGTGTAAAGAGGAAACCACTCACTCTGACATAGAGATGAGTTTTCTCTTACTTAAGGCTGTGCATTTGGGGGGGGGGGTGTGTGTGCGTGTGCATGTGTGTGTTTCAGCGGCCCCTGCTCTACCGTAATGTATTCTGTTTTATTGTTGAGTGTAAGGGCTATGTCCAGGAGGCAGGGCTCAAAATGTCTTAGTTGTTCATGCCTCTCTACTTTCCTTTACTTGATGTCAGAGTCACAGGTGGAGCAGAGTCACTGGAAGTGAGACATTAGAGTTGTGACTAGGGTCAAAAGCAGCTGCAGTCAGGTCTGGGCTCTGAAGTATCTCTGCTGCCCCAGTCTGAGTCCAGCAGAGGTCAGATGGCTAGTAAAATATTCATGGTGCTGATGTGGGAGAAGAGGGAGGACAAATAATTGTGAAAAGGAATTTGGTCCATTTCCTACCACAGTGAATATTTTCTAAACCCCATTCTAAAATATCCAGTTCTTGCTGTGCTATGGAAATATATGTATTGTGGAGCTGTGTTTAAATGTTGAGAAAATGTGGCCAGTCTTAAGGATAGGAGCCCAGATATAGCTGTCTCTTGTGAGACGATGCCGGGGCCTAGCAAACACAGGAGTGGATGTTCACAGTCAGCTATTGGATGTATCACAGGGCTCCCAATGGAGAAGCTAGAGAAAGTACCCAAGGAGCTAAAGGGATCTGCAACCCTATTGTTGGAACAACATGATGTACTAACCAGAACCCTGGAGCTCTTGTCTCTAGCTGCATATGTATCGAAAGATGTCCTAGTCGGCCATCACTGGAAAGAGAGGCCCATTGGACTTGCAAACTTTATATGCCCCAATATAGGGGAATGCCAGGGCCAAAAGAATGGGAATGGGTGGGTAGGGAAGTGGGGGGCGCTATGGGGGACTTTTGGGATAGCATTGGAAATGTAATTGAGGAAAATATGTAATAAAAATATAAAAAAAAAAGAAAAAAAAAGATTGTCATCTTAAAAAGAAATAACCATTTTTAACTTTAGCTGGAAATAAATTCAAACTTCTAGGGCAAAAAACAAAAAAACAAACAAAAACAAACAAACAAAAAAAAAACAAAAAAACAAAACAAAAAAAAAAGGATAGGAGCAGAGAAACACTCATCACAGCGAGAAAAGAGAAAGCTGGTCAGGAAGCGCTGTGTTGTGGACTTGTAAGGGCAGAGGAGGCCAGCATGGGCTCTGAATCTATAAAACCAACAGTATCAGTCAGGAAGTGCTGTCTTCCAGGGTGCAGACAATATCAGAAAGACTTACACCAGTAGATACTTCATAAGTTACTTGAGATTTTCAGTCTACTTACTGCCTCCCAAGCCAGCACATCCGTCTTCTAACAATTCATTTCAGAACTCACGCTTCCTCCAGACTTCTGGGCTAAGATGAGCTAATTAGATAGAATTTCTGAAGCACTTACCCTGCTGTAGTATGGGCTTGGTTCTCCATGCCAAGAAATGTCTACATCTGGCTTGGTACTTCTTGATATTTAATCTGTGAGGAGGGAAATAATTTAGAATTATAAAATGCTTAAACATATTAATATCTGTTATTTTTGCTGTTGGCACACCATTTAGGATAGGTTCTCTGAGCATGGACGCTGTTGTTTCAACAGAGAAGGCCTACAGTGGGGGTGAGGGTGGGGTGGGGTTTCTTTGGCTTGATGAAACCAACAAGCATACCTCCTTAACTCAGGTAGGCAGCTAGGTGTCAGCTGCCTAATTTGTGCAACGGCTCCTAATTCCTGGATGGAGAAGTGCTGTCTAGAAGCCCTCACAGTTTGCATCTTAGTGGAGTGCCTATCCTTTGCCTTTGAGTGTATTCTTTCATTGGTTTGTCTTGACCTTTTAAAAGAGTCAATAGAGCATGAAATTTAGTACGAAGTCCAAAAACAGGAGCTGGAGAACTGGCCCAGCAGTTGGAGGTCATCATGCTTAGAGTGCATAGAGAGGACCCAGCACTGGTCAGGTAGCTCAAAACCACCTAGTCCCAGGGCAATCAGATGCCCTCTTCCTCCCTGGCACCTACATGCCTCAACACACGCAAGCACTCTTGCACACACACACACACACACACACACACACACACACACACACACACACACACAGTTGTCCCATTAGTGGACTAATTTAAAAGGATAAATGAACAAAGTGTTAAAATGAACTTAACCTTCCTAAGAAGTATATGAACTGAGAACGAGAAGGCGGAGGGGGGAGGGGGGAAGGAAAAAAAGAAGAGGATGAAGAGGAAGAAGAGAAGGAGGAAAGAGAGGAGAGCATAAGGGGAGAAAGAAGAGGGTGGAAGGGGGGAGGTGAACAGGATGAGTAGGAAGGGAAGGGGGAAGGGGAGAGGAAGAACCTCCTTTTAGACCATTTGCCACCACAGGAATTGCAGCAGTGGGACAGACACTGGAGTCGACAGGAGACAAAGCTAAGTCAAAAGGTTCAGACAAATTAAGGAGAGAAACTGAGGCACAGTTCCCTGGGTCTCTGGAAGCAGCGGTCCGGCCGGCCATCTCCTTGCTAGCTGCTGCCTAGGGGAGGGACAGGGCCTGGGTACAGGGAGTCCATCACCTGTTACCTGTACTGCTGTCTGGAGAGGTCTGCCCTGGCCTGGGCTGCAGGGCCCGCCCGCAGTGCCCGCCCACCCAGCGCAGTTGGCTGCTGGTTCCCAGTGGGTTGCCATGGAGACGCGGCCTCCGCACCAGTCAGCTACCTTCTAGCGGGAACTTCCCAGCACTGGCGCGGTCAGGTCAGTCCCCAGCCAGCCCAACCCGCTTAGCTGCGGCCCACGGCTACCCAGGGGCGCGAGAGAAACGCGGGAGGACAGTGTCCAACCAGAGAACCAGTGGGCCACCAAGAACGCCTCCACAGAGACTGGGCCTCAGCCCTCTTCCCAGACTATAGTAGGGGTGGGAAAGAAACTCCAGTCAAAGACTCTTTGAATTCACCTTAGTAACTTCCAGCTGGGAATTGGTTAGGCTCACTCCACTGTCACTGTAATAGCACCATTGAAACCCTTCTCTTCCTCACAGTTCGCTGCGTCCTTGGGAAACTGCCAGTTAGGTGGATCAGGCTGTATTGGGGACAAGGGTGTAGCTTCAAATGGTGGGCACTAACCCGGATTCTCGGTAACTGATTCCAAATTCTTTCCTTGTTCAGCCACATTCCAACCATAATTGATGACAGATTCTCAGTCTGACCCTGTTGATTTCACTGAGAAAATGACAGTATGTACCATATATGTGTATATATGATATAGAACACACACACAATATAGAAATCACAATACACTTATACATGTACTATTATACAAGTCATATATATTATATATGTATATGTATGCGTATATATTTATATGACACAATACAGACAATAGAGAAATCACACAGATACATGTACTATATATAAGTCACACATATAAAAATATACGTGTATAACAAAAAACCTAGGATAGCAAAAACTCTTCTCAAGGATAAAAGAACCTCTGGTGGAATCACCATGCTGGACCTAAAGCTTTACTACAGAGCAATTGTGATAAAAACTGCGTGGTACTGGTATAGTGACAGACAAATAGACCAATGGAATAGAATTGAAGACCCAGAAATGAACCCACACACCTACGGTCACTTGATCTTCGACAAGGGAGCTAAAAACATCCAGTGGAAGAAAGACAGCATTTTCAACAAATGGTGCTGGCACAACTGGTTGTTAACATGTAGAAGAATGCGAATCGATCCATTCCTATCTCCTTGTACTAAGGTCAAGTCTAAGTGGATCAAGGAACTTCACATAAAACCAGAGACACTGAAACTTATAGAGGAGAAAGTGGGGAAAAGCCTTGAAGATATGGGCACAGGGGAAAAATTCTTGAACAGCAATGGCTTGTGCTATAAGATCGAGAATTGACAAGTGGGACCTCATGAAACTGCAAAGCTTCTGCAAGGCAAAAGACACCATCAATAAGACAAAAAAACCACCAACAGATTGGGAAAGGATCTTTATCTATCCTAAATCAGATAAGGGACTAATATCCAATATATATAAAGAACTCAGGAAGGTGGACTCCAGAAAGTCAAATAAACCCATTAAAAAATGGGGCTCAGAACTGAACAAAGAATTCTCACCTGAGGAATATCGAATGGCAGAGAAGCACCTGAAAAAATGTTCAACATCCTTAATCATCAGGGAAATGCAAATCAAAACAACCCTGAGATTCCACCTCACACCAGTCAGAATGGCTAAGATCAAAAATTTAGGTGACAGCAGATGCTGGCGAGGATGTGGAGAAAGAGGAACACTCCTCCATTGTTGGTGGGATTGCAAGCTTGTACAACCACTCTGGAAATCAGTCTGGCGGTTCCTCAGAAAATTGGACATAGTACTACCGGAGGATCCAGCAATACCTCTCCTGGGCATATATCCAGAAGATGTTCCAACCAGTAAGAAGGACACATGCTCCACTATGTTCATAGCAGCCCTATTTATAATAGCCAGAAGCTGGAAAGAACCCAGATGTCCCTCAACAGAGGAATGGATACAGAAATTATGGTACATTTACACAATGGAGTACTACTCAGCTATTAAAAAGAATGAATTTATGAAATTCCTAGCCAAATGGATGGACCTGGAGGGCATCATCTTGAGTGAGGTAACACAATCACAAAGGAACTCACACAATATGTATTCACTGATAAGTGGATATTAGCCCAAAACTTAGGATACCCAAGATATAAGATACAATTTGCTAAACGCATGAAACTCAAGAAGAATGAAGACCAAAGTGTGGACACTGTGCCCCTTCTTAGAATTAGGAACAAAACACCCATGGAAGGAGTTACAGAGACAAAGTTTGGAGCTGTGATGAAAGGATGGACCATCTAGAGACTGCCATATCCAGGGATCCATCCCATAATCAGCTTCTAAACGCTGACACCATTGCATACACTAGCAAGATTTTGCTGAAAGGACCCAAATATAGCTGTCTCTTGTGAGACGATGCCTGGGCCTAGCAAACACAGGAGTGGATGCTCACAGCTATTGGATGTATCACAGGGCTCCCAATGGAGAAGCTAGAGAAAGTACCCAAGGAGCTAAAAGGATCTGCAACCCTATAGTTGGAACAACATGATGAACTAACCAGTACCCCGGAGCTCTTGTCTCTAGCTGCATATGTATCGAAAGATGGCCTAGTCGGCCATCACTGGAAAGAGAGGCCCATTGGACTTGCAAACTTCATATGCCCCAATATAGGGGAATGCCAGGGCCAAAAGAATGGGAATTGGTTGGTAGGGAAGTGGGGGGCGGTATGGGCGACTTTTGGGATAGCATTGGAAATGTAATTGAGGAAAATATGTAATAAAAAATATTAAAAATTAAAAAAAATATACGTGTATATATGACATAGCACACATGATATAGAAATCAATACACTGATACGTGTACTGATATATATGTATATCAGTATATACATATATATATGTCAGTACATGTATCATATATGTATATATATGTTTGTATATATATATATATATATATAAAACACATACATAAATAGATGTGCCGCAAGCAGACTTTCTAAGCACTTGGATGGGAATGCTGCTAGCTTGCTTTAGGAACATAACTGTTTCTCAGCACATCTGGATGATTGATTACAAGTTCTTAAAACCTCTCATTTGCATTCTCCTTTTAACACTCATGTCAGTTTGCCACTTTAACATGGCCGTCAATTTTAATCCAACCCACAGTCCTCCATCCAGTTCTGCTTGGCTCTCAGATGAGTCATGTGGAATAATTCAGGATGTGAGCTCTGATTAGTGTTGCGCAGTTCTGACAGCGACTAAGTGAAGCATGATCATAACATCTTTTTCCTGAAACTTCATTATTTGAGAATGTTAGTCATACCCTTTATTCTTGCCTAAGTTGAAACACACAATGTATTTTTCTTGTCAAGAAATGCAACCATCATTATTGTTTGTTTGCTTGTTTGTTTGTTTTTGACAGTGTTGCTTGGTGTAGCCCTGGCTGTTCTGGAACTTGCTCTGTAGTTCAGCCTGGGCTCAAACTCAGAGATCTGCCTGCCCCTGCCTCTTAAGTACTGCATGTGATTAAAGGTGTGTGCCTTCATGCCCTGCTATTTACTTATTTTGATTGTTGGTATCGGGAAGGTGGCACATGAATGGTTCACTGTAGGTGTCAGAGGACAAAGTGTAGGGCTCTGCTCTCTCCTACTTTTTGATTCCTGGGCATCATGCTTGTATACTCAGGCTTGGCAGCACATGCCTTCACCAGCTGAGCCATCAGATGAGAGCGAGCAGGAAAAAGCAGAAACTGAAGGAGAAAGAAAACTCCATGATGGCTCAAATGTCCAAGACTGTACCCACTTACATCTCTTCACTATTGCTGAAGCTGCAGGGACACCAGTGAGACACAGGCAGCAGGCAATGCTCAGAGTTTTTAGAGAACATCAGCAAACCCAGACTTAGAATAAAGGATTCAGCGGAGGGTACATCTAGTTCAAGAACAACTGAAATGTGACTTCAGATTCAGTGCTTCACAAAATCTCCCCAGGAATTAGGGTTTCAAGCATTCAGGAATCCGTATATGCAGGAGTCCAGGTTTTGTAGAGGTGATGGTTGATTTCCGATTTTCTTTTTTTTTTTAATTTTTAATATTTTTATTACATATTTTCCTCATTACATTTCCAATGCTATCCCAAAAGTCCCCCATAGCGCCCCCCACTTCCCTACCCACCCATTCCCATTCTTTTAGCCCTGGCATTCCCTTATATTGGGGCATATAAAGTTTGCAAGTCCAATGGGCCTCTCTTTCCAGTGATGGCCGACTAGGCCATCTTTTGATACATATGCAGCTAGAGACAAGAGCTCCGGGGTTCTGGTTAGTACATCAAGTTGTTCCAACAATAGGGTTGCAGATCCCTTTAGCTCCTTGGGTACTTTCTCTAGCTTCTCCATTGGGAGCCCTGTGATACATCCAATAGCTGACTGTGAACATCCACTCCTGTGTTTGCTAGGCCCCGGCATCGTCTCACAAGAGACAGCTATATTTGGGTCCTTTCAGCAAAATCTTGCTAGTGTATGCAATGGTGTCAGCGTTTAGAAGCTGATTATGGGATGGATTCCTGGATACGGCAGTCTCTAAATGGTCCATCCTTTCATCACAGCTACGAACTTTGTCTGTGTAACTCCTTCCATGGGTGTTTTGTTCCCAATTCTAAGAAGGTGCACAGTGTCCACACTTTGGTCTTCATTCTTCTTGAGTTTCATGCGTTTAGCAAATTGTATCTTATATCTTGGGTATCCTAAGTTTTGGGCTAATATCCACTTATCAGTGAATACATATTGTGTGAGTTCTTTTGTGATTGTGTTACTTCACTCAAGATGATGCCCTCCAGGTCCATCCATTTGGCTAGGAATTTCATAAATTCATTCTTTTTAATAGCTGAGTAGTACTCCATTGTGTAAATGTACCATAATTTCTGTATCCATTCCTCTGTTGAGGGACATCTGGGTTCTTTCCAGCTTCTGGCTATTATAAATAGGGCTGCTATGAACATAGTGGAGCATGTGTCCTTTTTACCGGTTGGGACATCTTCTGGATATATGCCCAGGAGAGGTATAATCAAACTCAGGGGCGAAATCAACCAAGTGGAAACAAGAAGAACTATTCAAAGAATCAACCAATCAAGGAGCTGGTTCTTTGAGAAAATCAACAAGATAGATAAACCCTTAGCCAGACTCACTAGAGGGCACAGGGAAAGCATCCTAATTAACAAAATCAGAAATGAAAAAGGAGACATAACAACAGATCCTGAAGACATCCAAAACACCATCAGATCCTTCTACCAAAGGCTATACTCAACAAAACTGGAGAACCTGAATGAAATGGAGAAGTTTCTAGACAGATACCAGGTACCAAAGTTGAATCAAGATCAGGTTAATGATCTAAACAGCCCTATATCCCCCAAAGAAATAGAAGCAGTCATTAATAGTCTCCCAACTAAAAAAAGCCCAGGACCAGATGGGTTTAGTGCAGAGTTCTATCAGACCTTCAAAGAAGATCTAATCCCAGTTCTTCACAAACTATTCCACAAAATAGAAACAGAAGGTACTCTACCCAACTCATTCTATGAAGCCACAATTACTCTGATACCTAAACCACAAAAAGACCCAACAAAGATAGAAAACTTCAGACCAATATCCCTTATGAATATTGATGCAAAAATCCTCAATAAAGTTCTTGCTAACCGAATCCAAGAACACATCAAAACAATCATCCATCCTGACCAAGTAGGTTTCATCCCAGGGATGCAGGGATGGTTCAATATATGGAAATCCATCAACGTAATCCCGTATATAAACAAACTCAAAGACAAAAACCACATGTCATCTTGTTAGATGCGGAAAAAGCATTTGACAAGATCCAACACCCATTCATGATAAAAGTCTTGGAAGGATCAGGAATTCAAGGCCCATACCTAAACATGATAAAAGCAATCTACAGCAAACCAGTAGCCAACATCAAAGTAAATGGTCAGAAGCTTGAAGCAATCCCTCTAAAATCAGGGACTAGACAAGGCTGTCCACTTTCTCCATACCTATTCAACATTGTACTTGAAGTCCTAGCCAGAGCAATTCGACAACAAAAGGAGATCAAAGGGATACAAATTGGAAAAGATGAAGTCAAAATATCACTTTTTGCAGATGATATGATAGTATATATAAGTGACCCTAAAAATTCCACCAGAGAACTCCTAAGCCTGATAAACAGCTTCGGTGAAGTAGCTGGACATAAAATTAACTCAAACAAATCATTGGCCTTTCTCTACACAAAGAATAAACAGGCTGAGAAAGAAATTAGGGAAACAACACCCTTCTCAATAGTCACAAATAATATAAAATATCTTGATTTCCGATTTTCAGATGGATGTGGGAGGGGTTTTTGAAGCCTGAGAGGACAGCTATGATAATGGAATTTAGGAAGTTGTATATAGGTAGACTAGAGCTGCCTGTAGCAGTAGTAGATTATTCTCCTTTGATCTCCCCTGCTGTGGCAGGGCACCGCATACACACACACACACACACACACACACACACACACACACACACACACACACACACACAGACACACAGACACACACACACAGAGCCTTGTATTAAATATGCCTTAATCAGCTCAATGACTGGGCCACTCCCAAACTTTCACATTGCTAACTCCTCCTCTCCTATACTCCTGAATTATTACTTACTAAAATCTATAATCCTTTTTTGCTGCCCTATACCCCATGATGGGGGCCTGGGGAGACTCTTCCCCAGCTTTTACATAATTGGTACTCTGTCATCTGCAGCTCTCAAGCCTACATCTTATTACTTTCCTGGCATGGTGATTTTCTTTTTTCTTTGGTCCCCTTGCCTGTGATTCCTAAAGTCCTGCCTCTATCTCCCTGCCTAGCCATTGGCAGCCAGCAACTTTATTTACCAATCAGAACCAGCTAGGGGGCAAGGACCCTTACTGTCTTACATGTGGGATTCTCATGCAATTTTGGGAACCTAATTACAATACAAGCTTAAAACCAAATCCATAACATTTCCCCTTTTTCATTCATTAAAAAAGCTTTTCTGGCAGAAAAACAATAAAGATAGTTATAACAGTTATGTAAACTATAAAGTATGATATACACTAATAACATCTAGTCCATCAATTTTGTCAATTTAGGTACATTACTCTAACATCTACTCTAACTTAAAGAGTTTTCAATTCTATATCTGAATTATGTTTTGATTTTAACTTTCATTACTATCTGGAAACCACCCTTTCAAATCTATATCATCTTCCTCTATGCTAAACAACTTACATTTCATTATGAGACTATAACTAGTCTTTAACACTGTCAGAGATCTGAGAATGAATTAAATATTAACTGAATATATAGGAAGCACAAAATCTTCCAAAACTTAACCAATTTTCAGAGACAGCTGATTACCTGGACAGGACCCCATTCCTCAAAACATTGGAGCTTCTGTCTTCAGCTTTCTGGCCCAGAACCATCTGACAGACCTTGAGTGAAGCAGGAACTATGAAGGACTATCTTACTGTGTTTTGGCAGAGCTAAGCTGTTGACTATCCTTCATCTTGTGTCCTTTCCTGGAGTGTGTGTGTGTGTATTTTTTTCTTTTTTTTTTTTTTTTTTTTGTCTGTAGATGAAGTAGGGCAATTCTTTCCCAGTGGCTACCTTGCCACAACTGAAGCAACTCAGTATGGAGGTTATAATGTATCTTTGAACTGTGAAAGGGATTCTGTCAGGAGCAGACATACCTCTTAGTCAAAAATCTAATAATAATGAAATGATTATAAATGCCACAGTCTGTGGATTTCTGATGCTTTTGAAGACTATCTATCTGTATAAAGTATATCTGAACTGTTAAACCTTTACTACTCTTAGCTATTTCTATTTGACTAATATTAAAACACCTTATTATATGAAATTAAATCAGAATTTAATATAACCATGAGTTGACTATCTGGCCCTTGATATGTGTTACTTAGTCATCCTAAAGAGATTACAGTAGGAGCCATAGAAGGACTGGCTCTAAGCCTTGTATTCTTAAATGAATTGCATAGGTACAATGCCTATCTAAGAGTAAAAATATTAATTTCAAGTTTTGTATCAATATACAAAGATTTATACCAATGCAAACCTTAAATCTGTATCAGTATGTACATTTTGTACCAATGTAAGAAATTATAACTTCAATTTTGCATCAATTATAAAGATTTCTACCAATGTAAGAAATTATGGCTATACAATGATTTGTTTGAGAATAAATTTAGTAATCCATCTCATGTATTTAATTTCTTATAATATTAATCTATCCTCCCTTTTCCCTTCAACCTCCTTCCTTTTACCCAGGAAAGAAAGGATAGAGAAGAGGGAAGGAAAACAGAAATCCCAAGTCTAAGCTTTCTATTTAGATTCTTCCTGCCCTTCATTTAATTCAACAAGAGGAACAACAATGAAGTGAGTCAGGATAAGTCCTATCCCATAGCTGAAGAGCTATTGGCAATTGATGACTTGCTGGGTGAGAGAGAGTCAGTTTTCTTCAGGGATACAGGACAGGAAAGGGCTCTTGTGGTCCAGCAGATGGTCCTACATCCACATATATACAATGACACTAAGTGGATTCCGTGAATCTTAAAACACAAAGCATGAGCATTTGAAAGGGAAAAGTGGCGAGGGGGTAGGGAAAGAATTGGAAGGAATCAAAGATCATCTTGGGATAGCATCTCATGGATAAGGACACTATGTCATCCCTCCAAAATCCAGCTCTTTCCAATGGACTATCTGGCCTCCTCATCTGGGGTACTGTGCTGTCATTGAACTATGTTCCCATCCCTGATAATTTCTAAAAGTGGGGCCACTTTGTGCTGCTCACTCTGGATCAAGCTCAAAGGAGAACTGGGCTGCACTCCTTAGGGTTAATTATATCCTCCTGCCTCCACCTGGAAAGCACTTAGACCAGGCATGTACTGCTGCTTTAAAGACATTAAATAGAATGTCTTTAAAGTCTTTAGAATAGTTTTGCATTTACAGAAAATCTGTAAACATGATGCAGAGTTCCTGTGTTCCCTCATCCAGTAACCCGTCATGTGGACACCTTAGACTGGCAAGATCTACTTGTTATATATATATATATATATATATATATATATATATATATATATATATATATATATAATTTTTTTTCCCAAGACAGGGTTTCTCTGTATAGCCCCGGCTGTCCTGGAACTCACTTTGTAGACCAGGCTGGCCTCAAACTCAGAAATCCCCCTGCCTCTGCCTTCTGAGTGCTGGGATTAAAGGGGTGCACCACCACTGCCCGGCTACTTAACAAACCCAAACTGATTTTTTAAAAACCAATGAAAGCCTCAGCTTTACTCATAAATTCTTTTCAGTTTTTACCTAATAAGCTTGCTGTTGCAGTCCACTTAATCTTCTCACCTCTCTAAGTGCCTCTTGGCTTTCAGTTTCCAGAGCTTTTTGTTTGGATGAGTTTGAATGTCTTGACAACCCAGGGTGGCTATGTATCCTGTAGAATTCCCCCTTGTAGAGTTTGTTTTTCCATTGGGGGAAGGAAGGTCATGAAAGTCATCTGCCTCATGCTGCACACTATACAAAGACCATGCTACCGTGACCTGGGTGGTCTGGTTGAGATAATCTTTGTCACATCTCCATACCAAGCTCATAGACAACAGTCACATGCATGGCCCAGTCTTGAGGTGTACAAAATTGTGTTCCACTTAATGCGTGATAAAGCATCTGTATAAGTTATTTAAAATTTTTTTTCATGGAAGCTGTGTCTCTCTTCCATTTGCTTTTTATCAGTTTAAAATTGTATTTACTGTGGACTTTGACTTGTAAGCCAGAGGTACAGCATTTTGTTCTATGATGTTGCCAGCTTTTTATCACTGAGAGCACTTTTGCATGGGTCCTGTGCCATTCTGACATGCCCTCATCACTGTGCAAATTTTGTTTTTTTGTTTGGGGCTTCATTGCTCATTTTAGTTAATTTCAGTGCTTCCTCCAGTGTGGGCCATTCCGGGCTCATCTGGTCTATTATGTATCATCCCCAGTTCTACAGCCAGTCGTTTCCCTGGGGGACATGGTAGCTTTAGTTAAAAATGTAATTAGAAACAGATATCTGAGCACCGAGTGCTAGTTGGATCTCATATTTTTTAGGTCCTCTTGGCTGAGAGAGGAAGGAAATATGTGTGTGTTTATTAGCTTCTTAGGCAACTAGACATACAGATTTCTATATGTAGTCATCTGTGTCTCATTATTAAAAAATTGTTTCTGTATGTGTCTGTGAGAGTATATGCACACGTGCATATATGGTTGCACATGATTCTTATGTGTGGGGCCATATTTCTCTAGCACTCCCTGCTTATTCTCTTGAGAAGAGTCTTTCAATGAATGTGGGCCTCATGTTTCCTTGGATAGACTGGAAGCCATCAAACTCCAGCCATCTTTCCGTCTCTGCCTCAGTGCTGACTTTATAAACATGCATGGGATGCCTGGCTTGTTTTATGGGTGCTGAGATCTGAACTCTTATCCCGATGATTTTGTTGTAAGTGTTCCTATCCATTGAGCCATCTCATCAAGTCTTTATTAAGCCAAACAGTGCTTATACAGATATCCCCAATCCTGTTATATACTGTCTTAGTCAGTGTTCTATTGCTGTGAAGAGACTCCAGGCCATGGCAGCTCTTATAAAGGAAAGCATCTAGGCAGGGCTTGCTTATAGAGGTTCAGCCCATTAATGTCACGGTGGGAAGCATGGTGGCATGCAGGCCGATATCTGCCAGAGAAGGAACTGAGAGTGCTACATCTCGAGCCAAAGGTATCAGGAAGAGAGCGAGAGACCATAAGCCGTTTGAGTTTCCTTTTTTGCTCTGTGAGTCCTGACCCTTGCTGTCTATGTATTTAGTTGTGCAACTGTAGTAGCATTTAGAACAATATTAATATAATAATAATGGAATTAATAACCTGCATCTGGGAAAAACTTTATCAGTCAGAGCTCAGCAGTTAATCTGGCCTTCAGTGCATTTGTTGGTTAGCGTTGTCAACTTGATAAAACCTAGAACTACATAGAGTCTGAGTGAGGGATTATCTACATTGTATTGGTTGGTCTTTGTGTATGTCTGAAGAGGATTATCCTAAGTAAACTGATGGTGGAAGACAGGGCCTACTGTAGGTGGTACCATTCCCTAGGCAGGATTTCCTGAACCATGTAAGAGTAGACAAACTGTGCTGTGCACAAATGGACACACACATGCATTCTCTTCCTGTTTTGACTATAAATGTGATGTAGCATCTCAGGTTCCCATCTTCACTTCCCCATAGTGAGGGACTGTAACCTGGAATTGTGAGCCAAATTAAACACGCTCTCCCCTAAATTGCTTCTTGACGGTATTTTCTAAACAACAGGAATGAAAGTTGGGTAGCCTTTCAGAGCATGGGGATGAGGCAGAGACGATTATCATTTCCCTTTCTTTCTAGTTCTTTCAACAGAATGTTTCACATATGATTAATATGATTGTATTGCTTTGCCACATGCATTCTATTCTGTTCTTCCAACTTCCTAAATGCTTTTAAATTTGTACATGCTAAGCTCTTTGTGCCTCATCTGTTGCTGAGTCGGTCTTTTGAGACCCTGATCTTGTGCAGAAACTTCTGCTGGAATCAGCACAGAGCAGAACTCCAGGCATGAACTACTTCCAGGATTTGCCCCCTAGTTGGCAGTTTTACCTTTACCTAGGGTCTGCCACCTTTGCATTCCATTCTTTCATTCCAACCCACAATATATTAATATTTTAAGAAATTTTTGTTTTAATTCACAGACTTGTTGAGGAGTAGTTAAGTCTGCTACCAATAATAGAAGTTCTTTCTACATTAATTTACCCCCCCACCTCTTCCAAATTTTGTTATATATAAATATCTTTTAAATTTTCTTAGGTTTTTGTTTTTTTGGAAATGGGGAGGCAAACTTGAGTAGATTAAATAGGAAGTGACTAAAGACCATTTATTACAAATAATGTTAGAGAAAGACTAAAGAGCACAGTACAGTTGCTTATACAATAAAAGCTATGTCTTTAAGATTTATTTTGAAAGCTGGATGTAGGGGCACACCTCTGTAACCCTAACACTTGGATGGTGGACACATAAGATCAGAAATTCAAGGGTATTTATTCTCAGCAACATAACAAGTTCAAGGATAGCCTGAGCTACATTTTTTGAGCTAGCTCATCTCAGAAATAAAAACAACAACCAGTATGTGAGTGCATAAAGTATAATTTTACAGTTATTATTATTTTAATACTATTTAACTTTTCCGAGACATCTGCCACAGTTGAGAATCACTCTGTGATCTCTGATTCTCACATTTTTTGCTAACCCTACCTACAGCAGTGGTTAATGGAGAGGAACGAGACAGAGACATTTGACCAGTCCTGGAAATAAGAGTGGGTGGATGAACATGCTGAAGCAGGAGCAGTGCAGAGTCTGCTCTAGAGAGAGACCAGTGCTTTGTCCATCCTGGTGTCATCTTCCAGGTTCACCTGACTGAAGAGAAACGGCTTGTCATTTATGTCCCTTCATCCTGTGGCTTTCTGCTGCTTGTTTTGCTCCCATGGCCCCCACTGCTGCATATAGACTATTTCAGAAATATGTCGTTATTCTAGGTCACAACCAAGTTCAGCATTGAGGGACCACAGACTTGCCACATACAGCAGGAAAACAGAAGAAAGCAATATTTTCTTTTGCCCTTTTTCTGGACTGAATTTTATGAACATTCAGGACAGATCTTAGAAAAAAGAGGTATGTAAATAAAACCTAAGTTACACACTGCTTCAGCAACACCCATGTCTGAGGACCATCATGTGCTGGTTCTCTTCAGAAATAATTTTTGACATTACTAGGAGTTATCATCCCTAAAAACATCATTTTGTAGCATTCTGGTGGAACATGTAATTTTTGACATTACTAGGAGTTATCATCCCTAAAAAATAATCATTTTGCAACATTTTCATAGAACATGTAAGGTGTCATCTCTAGTCCGTGGTGACCTCAACTTCTGAAGCCCAAATTATCTCTGAAAGTTTGCAAATTGCTTTTTAAAGAAGCCATCCGTCTTATCTATATGGCGTTGTGTTAAGATTCATTATTCAGTTTTATTTCAGACTCGACTGAGAGAATTTTCACAGCTTGACATAAATCCTCTGACAGTAAAGAGTTATCACAGGGAGATTATTTTGAATTTCATTTTTTTCTCCCTTTGTAGTTAAATGTTTCAATCCTACTTTCTCATTTTGAGCTATCGGTCAAGCTGTAACGTGGATATTTTGTAATGAGCTGGAAGTTTTTAGTTGGGGTCTACAGGTGGTCAGTAGGTCTCAGGTCACCTTCCTTGGAAGGAGTTATGTTTATCTCATGGAACTGGAGCCCAGTACTGGAGCAGTTGTTTTAAAGTTTGAGTCTGTCTACCATGCTAGTGGGTTCTCTCACACATATCCCTCCCCTGTGTTACCACCTGCCATGGTGTGGTACAGCATATAAGTCCCTCAGGGACCAGGAGGCTGGCCAGGCTTGGACATTCTCAGTCTTCCAAACAATCAGTCAAAAGAAAACTCTTTCCTTTATAAAGTATTCAGCCTTTAGCATTTTATTGTAGTAACCACAAATGAACTGAGACAGGTCATTAACTCACCAATGGTTGTATTAAGCTTCTAAACCACAAAGAATGTGAAAATATAATTTTTCTCACTCAACCTTTTATTTTTTTTCTAGAAGTTAATAAAAACATAAGCAATATGAATAATAGGCTGCCATCTCATTTTCTCAAAAGAAAAAAAAAGTATTCGAGTTATTTAAATTGTGGAACTTATTTATGGAAAGCCCCCACTTTTCTTTTCAGTATGAGAAAACAGTGAAGTGAGTGATTATGTTTAAGTCAGCTGAGAACTGTGGGAAGAATTTATAGACAAGAGTCTGGATCTATACTCTACCCTTTGCAGTTGTCCAACAGAGTTAACTCATTCAGCTTTATCAAACACTATTTTTTCCCCTTTTCATGGTGGGTACAGTTTCAGAGCAATAACAAAGATTATGTTCAGTCAGTTATGTACACAGTGCACTGTCCATAATTCCCCAATAGTTAATATTAGCATAACTAATGTTGTCTTGGCTATTTATTTCATAATCTTTTTTTTTTTTTTTTTTTTTTTTTTTTAGTCCATGGCTACTTTTAGAAGTAGATTAAGCTGAGTGTCTTTGTTGTTGTTTTTCTCTAAAGATAATGATCTTAGAGAATACTCAAGTGGAAACTGAATAGTGAAAAGTGGGACGGGAAAAGATAATTAGGTAAATGTTTTCTCCAATTAAAGTCAATGACACAGAGATCAGTGGAAACTCTGTACTTCTAAGCATCATTTATTCAATCACTCATCTATTTTGAACTGTGTGTTTGTGTTATATGAACTGTGTAGGCTAAGAGGCCACAACATCCCCTCCCTATATCTCCATAGCCCAGCTCACAAACTCAGCAGAAGCCCCTCCTCAACAGGAGGTCATGCAGTACCCAGAACCCCAGTAGACCCTGCCACTGACAGCAGACATCCAAGGCTTCTTCGGAGTCTTCTCAGATTTCCTCAACAGCACTCCTGCCCCTCATTTCTGTATCCTGGCTCACAATTCCAGCAGAAGCCCCCTGATCCCTAGAGACCATGCCAGGATCTGGAACTCCAGAGGCCGTGCCAGTTCCCAGAGCTCCAGAGTTCCAGAGGTACTCCAAACCCCAGCAGAGGCACTCCACTGGACCCAAGAACTCACTTATCACCCAAAAACATAGGCCATTCACACGAGAAGACCAGAAAGGAAGCAGAAATCCAGGGAAAAACACCCATCCAACAAAATAGACTCAGAAATAGGCACTTAAACCTATAATTACCCAAAACCCAGATGCCTAAAAGCCAGCATAAGAACATAACAACAGCCAAGGTAACATGACACCACCAGAACTCAGCCAGCCTACTACAGCAAGCACTCACTGAATATTCCAACACAGCTGAAGTACACATATACACACAAAAAGACTTTTTTATTAAAATGCTAGAGGTCCCTAAAGAGGAAACAAATAACTCTCTTAAAGAAAGCCAAGAGAAAGCAAACAAACAGATGAAGAAAATGACTATAACTGTTCAAGACCCAAAAATGGAAATAAAAGCAATACAGAAAACAGACATTGAGGACATTAGGAAAAATCTAGGTAAGTGAACAGAAATTACAGATGCAAGCATCACCAACAGAATAGAGGAGATAGAAGAGAGAATCTCAGGCTAAGAATATATGACAGAAGAAATTGATACATTGGTCAAAGAAAATGCTAAATCTAAAATATTCCTGACACAAAACATCCGGGAAATCTGGGACACTATGAAAAGAGCAAATCTAAGCATAATAGGAATAGGAGAAGACAAGGGATCCCAGCTCAAAGACCCAGAACATATTTTTAACAAAGTCATTGAGGAAAATGTCTCTAACCTTAAGAAGGACATGCCTAAAATGTTACAAGAAGCTTAAAATACACCAAATAGATTGGGCCAGAAAAGAAAGTTCCCCCAACACATAATGATCAAAACACTAAGTACACAGAACAAAGAAAAAATATTATAAAAAGTGCAAGAAAAAAGGCCAAATAAAATATAAAGGCAGACATTAGAATTATACTCAACTTTGCAAAGGAGACTCAAAAAGCCAGAAGGGCCCGGGGAGATGTCTTGCAGTCTCAAAAAGACCACAAATGCCAGACCAGACTACTATATCCAGCAAAACTTCAATCACTATAGATGAAGAAAACAAGATATTCTATGATAAGGTCAAATTTAAACAATATCTATCCATAAATACAGCCTTATAGAAGGTAGTCTAAGGAAAACTCCATTCTGAGGAGGATAACTACACCCTTGAAAACACAGGAAATAATCTTTTACCAACAAAACCAAAGAACTAACTCTCTCTCTCTCCACACACACACATACACACACACACACACACACACACACATACACACACACACAAACACACTCACACACACCACCACCACCACCTCCACAACCACCACCACCTCTACCACCACTAAAATAACAGAAATTAGCAATAACTAACTGGTCATTAATATCTCTGAATATTAGTGTACTCAATTTTCTAATAAAAAGGCACAGACTAATAGAAAGGATGAGAGAACAGGATCCATCTTCCTGCATACAAGAAACACACCTCAACATTAAAGATAGACATTGTTCTTAAAGGATTGGAGAAAGATTTTTACAAGCAACTGTACTCAAGAAGCAAGCTAGTGTAGCTATTCTAATATATAACAAAATAGACCTCCAACCAAAAATAATGAAAAGATATATGGAAGGACACTTCATACTTATCTAAGAAAAAACACACCAAGATGACATCTCAATTCTGAACATCTGTGTCCCCAATGCAAGGGCACCCACATTTGTAAAAGAAACATTGCTAAAGCTTGAATCATATGCCAAACTCAACACACTAATAGTGGACGACTTCAACACTCCATTCTCACCAGACAAAAACTAAAAAATAATGGAGCTAACAGATGTTATGAACCAAAGGGACCTAACAGATAACTATAGAATAATTTACCCAAACAAAAAAGAATATACCTTTGTGGGGAATTGCAGGCTGGTCTCCAGTTGAGCTGAGGTCTGAACCCCGATGGTCATAATTCACCTACATGACACAGTAGGCATTCCCTCAAGCTCCTGGAACTCCGGCCCCTGCCTAAGGTACCACCTCCCACAGCCCCTACAAGAGAAGCATGGTCAGTAGCCATGTAAGCAATGGCCCAAGCTTCTTACCTTCAGGCTACACTCCTCCCCAGTTACCTAGTAACAGTGAAGACCATAAATGGGGCTGTTAAGCCCCCACCTCCCTCTCTTACTCCTTTATCCTCTTACCTCTCACTTCTCCTCTTCCCTTTCCCTTTGTCTTCTCTCCTCTCTCCTTTCTCTTTGTCCTCTCCTCTCCTCTCCTCTCCTCTCCTCTCCTCTCCTCTCCTCTCCTCTCCTCTCCTCTCCTCTCCTCTCTCCTTTCTCTTTGTCCTCTCCTCTCCTCTCCTCTCCTCTCCTCTCCTCTCCTCTCCTCTCCTCTCCTCTCCTCTCCTCTCCTCTCCTCTCCTCTCCTCTCCTCTCCTCTCCTCTCCTCTCCTCTCCTCTCCTCTCCTCTCCTCTCCTCTCCTCTCTCCTTTCTCTTTGTCCTCTCCTCTCCTCTCCTCTCCTCTCCTCTCCTCTCCTCTCCTCTCCTCTCCTCTCCTACACTCTCTCTTTTCCTCCTTTCTACCTTTACCCTGCATTTCTATAATAAAGCTCTTAAACTATAGAGTGTCTCTGCTCCTTCAAGTTCCGCTGTGAACTCTGGTCAGTGTTGGGAACCTCTTCCCCTATTCCTTCTCTCCCACAACCCTGGTGGCTTTAGCAAAGTAGCTCGGGGTGGGGGGTGTCCCCAGGCAGGGCTGCCCCTTGGCCAACCCCTGAAGAGTGGGATAGAGGAATGCCCACCCAGGGATGAGTAGATAGGGTAGGTAGCAGCTCTCCCACTCCTGACTGACCAGAGAATAGGGAAACTTTGATGGGGTGTGGGCATCTTTTTCTTATCCCACTTCTTCCTGGGCCTCCCCCTTTATTTTGTTCCCAACATATCTTCTTCTCAGAACCTCACAAAACTTGATCCAAAATTTATCACATTCTTGGTCACAAAGCAAGTCTCACCAGATACAAGAAAATTGAAATAACTTCCTGTATCCTATTTTACACAGGTTAAAGCTGGATTTCAACAACAACAGAACAACAGAAAGCTTACAAACTTGTGGAAACTGAACAACTCTCTACTCAATGATAATTTGTTCAGGGAAGAAATAAGAAATTAAAAACTTCTAGAATTCAATGAAAATGATTGTACAATATACCCAAATTTATGCAACACAATGAAAACAATGTAAAGAGAAAAGTTCATAGCACTAACTGCCTTCACAAAGAAATTAGAGAGATCTTATACTAGGACTTAACAGCAAATCTGAAAGCTCTGGAATAAAAAGAAGCAAACATACCTAAGAGGAATAGACAGCAGGAAATAATCAAACTGAAGGCTGAAATCAATAAATTTGAAACAAAGTAAAGAATACAAAGAAGCAATGAAACAAAGAATTTGAGATAGACAAATACTTATCCAAAATAACTGAAGAACACAGAGAAAATGATCAGACTCAGAAATGAAAAGGGGGAAATAGCAACACTCATGGAGGAAATCCAAAGATTCATTTGGTCATAATTCAAAATCTTGTCCTCCACCACATTGGAAAATCTAAAAGAAATGAACAAATTTTCTTGTTAGATATCACATACCAAAGTTAAATCAGGATCAGATAAACAATCTAAATAGACTTATAACCCCTAAGGAAATAGAAGCAATTATTAAGAGTCTCCCAACCAATCAAAACAAAACAAAACAATCCATAAAAACCAAAACCCATGGCCAGATGGTTTTAGCATAGAATTCTACCAGACTTTCAAAGAAAAGCTAATACTAATACTCCTTAAATTATTTCACAAGATATAAACAGAAGGAACATTGCCCAACTTATTTTATGAAGTCATGATCATCCTGATGCCCAAACAATATTAAGTCTCAACAAATAAAGAGAATTACAAATAAATTTCCCTCATGAACACTGATGCAAAATACTCAATACTAGAAAACTGAATCCAAGAACATATCAAAGAGATTATCTACCATGATCAAGTAGGTTTCATCCAAGAGATTCAGGGATGGTTCAACATATGAAAATCTATCAATATAATCCACCATATAAAAAACTGAAAGAAGAAAAAAATCATCTCATTAGATGCTGAAAGGACCTTTGACAAAGTCTAGCATCCCCTCATGATAAAAGTCTTGGAGAGATTAGGGGTACAAGAAATATATCTAAACACAATTTACAGCAAGCTGATAGCCAACATCTAAATAAATGGAGAGAAACTCAAAGCAATTCTAGTATAATCAGCAACAAGTTCTCTTTCCATGAAGTTCTAGCTAAAGCAATAAGACAATGAAGGAGGTCAAGGGGATACAAATGGAAAAGGAAGAAGTTAAAAGTATCATTGTTTGAAGATGATAAGATAGTATGCATGTGATCCCCATAATTACACCAGGGAACCAATACAGTTGATAAACACCTTCATCAAAGTAGCTGGATACAAGATTATCTAAAAACAAACAAACAAACAAACAAACAAACAAACAAACAAACAAACCAGTAGCCCTCCTATATACAAATGATAAGTGGGCTGAGAAAGAAATAAAGGGAACAACACCCTTAACAATAGCCACAGATAATATAAAATAGCTTGATGTAATTCTAACTAAGCAAGTGAAAAAAAGACCTGTATGATAAGAACTTCAAGTCTCTGAAGAAAGAAATTGAGAAAGATATCAGAAGATAGAAATATCTCCCCTGATCAGTTGTAGGCTTAACATAGTAAAAATGTCCATTTTACCAAAAGAAATCTATAGATTCAGTGCTATCCCCACCAAAATTCCAACACAATTCTTTGCAGACTTAAAAGAACAATACTCAACTTCATATGAAAAAACAAAAATCTCAGGATGACTAAAACAATCCTGAACAATAAAAGAACTTCAGGAGGAATCACCATCTCTGATATCAAGCTGTACTACAGAACTATAATAATAAAAAACACAAGGAATTGTAATAAAAATATTCAGGTTGATCAATGGAAATGAGTCAAAGACTGAAACAGATCAACACACTTATGGTCACCTGACTTTTGATAAAGAAGCCAGAATTATGCAATGAAAAAAAAAAGCATCTTTAACAAACAATAATGGTTTACAGGATATCTTTACGTAGAACAATACAAACAGCGCCATATCAATTACCCTGCACAAACTCAAGTTCAAGTGGTTCAAAGACCTCAATGTAAAACCAGATACACTGAACTGCATAGAAGAGAAAGTGGGAAACAGCCTTGAACATATTGACACAGAAGAAAACTTCCTGAACAGATCACCAATAGAGGAGGCACTAAGATCAACAATAAATAGTACCTCATGAAAATGAAAACCTGTCATACAAAAGACATCATCAATAGGACAAAATGGCAGCCTACAGAATAGAAAAATATATTTACAAACTCTACATATGATACAGAGCTAATTTTTAAGATATGCAAATAACTTAATAAACTAACCATCAACAAACCAAATGGTTCAGTTAAAAAAAATGGCATACAGATCTAAAAAATTCTCAACAGAGGACTTTCAAATGACTGAGAAGCACTTAAAGAAATGGTCAACATCCTTAGTCATCAGGGAAATGAAAATCAAAACGACCCTGAGATTCCACCTTACACCTGTGAGAATGGCTAAGATCAAAACCACAAGTGGCAAACTTGTACAGCCACTTCGGAAATCAATATGGCAGTTCCTCTGAAATCTGGGAGTCAATCTACCTCAAGACCTAGCTATCCCACTCCTGGACATGTACCCAAAGGACATTTTACCATACCACAAGGACACTGGATCAACAACATTCATAGTGGCTTTATTCATAATAGCTATAAACTGGAAACATCCTAAATGCCCCGCAATTGAAAAATGGATAAGGAAAATGTGGGACATTTACATTATGGAATATTACACAGCAGTTGAAAAATCATCCTGGTATTTACAGCCACATGGATGGAATTAGGCAAAAATCATCCTGAATGAGGTAACCCAGATCCAAAAGGACAGTGTATGTTCACTTACAAGTGGGTATCTACAGACCCAGAGAGGCTAAGTAACAAGGAAGATTCAAGGCTGGACATATGAATCTCCCTGGGAAGTGGGAATGGGATAAATATTGTGGGTGGACTGGGAGCAGTGGGGATGGGAACAGGAGGAATCAGGTTGGGGAGAGGTTTAGAGGGAGAGAGCCCCAGAAGAGACAATTGGAATTGAGGAGCATTTGGAGAGTGGAGTAGAAAGATAATGCAATGGAAACTTCCGAGAACCTATGAGGGTGACCTAGCTAAGACTCCTAGTAATGGAGGATATGGAGCCTGAACTGACCATCTTCTGTATCCAGGCGAGATTTACAGTGTAGGGTTTGGAACACTAACCTAGCCACAAAACCTTCCACCTACAATTCATCCTGCCTACAAGATGTTCTGGGGTAAAGGTGGAACAGAAATAGTGGAAGTGGCCAACCAGTGACTGGCACAACTTGAGACCAATGCCATGAGAGAGAGCCCACCCCTGACATTTCCAGGAGGGCCAGGAACCAGAGGCTGGATAGCCCAGAAAACTAGAAAATCTCTTGGCATGATTCTGCTGTGGGATGTGGATGGTGGCCTCACCCAGATTGACAAGTATCTGTATTCCTCTGAGGATTACATCAAGTCAGGAGCTCTCCTTGTCTGTGGTATCACAAGAAGGTAAAGAAGGACAAGGGCAAGAAGGACGTCCCTGCTGCCATGGGAGCATGTCAGGGAGCAGCTGTTCTGGGGATTGCACTTACTGCTCTGGGGGAAGAGATTGGTGCAGAGATGGCATTGTAAACTTTTGGTCACTTGCTGAGATATAGGCAGCCCACCCTCTGTCAGGCTGTACCTTTAGCACTGGCAGTAATCTGTTTCAAATCCATGACTCAACATCCTGGATACTCTAAGCAGATTGTCTCATGATGCTGATCCAGAAGTTTCCTATAACTACATCTTTGCTATAGGCATGGTGGGCAGTACTACCAATAATGCCCGTCTGGCTGCAATGTTGTGCCAGTTAGCTCAATATCATGCCAAGGATCCCAATAACTTGTTCATGGTGCACTTGGCACCAAGCCTGAACACATTTAGGGAAGGGCACACTTACCCTCTGCCCCATCACAGTGATCAGCAGCTCATGAGTCAAGTAGCTGTGGCAGGACTGCTCACGGTGCTTGTTTCTTTCCTGGATGTTCGAAACATCATCCTAGGCAAATCTCACTATGTATTGTGTGGGCTGGTGACTGCCATGCAGCCTCGGATGCTGGTTACATTTGATAAGGAGTTGTGACCATTGCCAGTTTCTGTCCGTGTGGGTCAGGCAGTGGATGTGGTGGGCCAGGCTGGGAAGCCAAAAAATGATCATGGACTTCCAGACTGATACAACTCCAGTGTTATTGGCCCATGGGGAACAGGCAGAGTTGGCCACTGAGGAGCTTCTTCCTGTCACCCCCATTCTGGAAGACTTTGTTGTTATTTAGAAGAACTCCAACTATGATCTTTGAAAAAGTGGCTTCTAGAGACCCTGGCTGCAGCTGCTTTTTTTTTTTTTTTTTTTTTTTTTTAAGTAGGTCTTGCACGTGCCCTGACTCGCCAGCAAGAATGATGCTGCAACAGGGATCTGCACACATTTATTGGGAGAGTTTGATTGCAGAGGTGAAGAGACCCCAAGCCCAGAACTGGTGCTGCTTATATAGGCCTAGGAGAGGCGTGTCTCACACCTGGATTGGTTATGCATGGGTTTTGCTTACCACCTCATTTGCATGTCTACATCTGATTGGTTAACTTGTCTCTCATCTGATTGGTTAATTTGTCTCTCATCTGATTGGTTAACTTGTCTCTCATCTGATTGGTTAACTTGTCTCTCATCTGATTGGTTAACTTGTATCTCATATGATTGGATAACTTGTCTCTCATCTGATTGGTTAATTCTCAAAACCTCATCTTGGCAAAAAAACTTTACTGCCTATGTATGCATGGTGGCCAGCAGTAGCCAGCGCCACCCTGCAACAGCACATGTGGCTTCCCACAAGCAGGCTGTACTGCCTGCTGCAAGGGTGGATACTGTTCCAGATCTTCAGGGGAATTGTTACCTCCTGTTGTTTTGTTACTGGGTAAGATAACTTTGCTGAATAAAGACCTTTATTCACCGCATCCCCCCCCCCCCCAAAAAAAAGACAGGAGCCTAGCATAGTTGTCATCAGAGAAGCTTCATCCAGAAACTGATGTGAGCAGATGCAGAGATTCACAGCCAAACATTAGGTGGAGCTCAAGGAATTCTGCAGAAGAGGAGGGAGGAGAGTTTTAGGAGTCAGAGGTGTCAAAGACACCACAACACACAGAATCAACTAACCTAGGCTCATGGGGATCCATAGAGATTCAGCCTACAGTCAGGGAGCCTACATGGGTGTGACCTCGGCCCTCTGTATATATGTTATGGTTGTGTAGCTTGGTCATCTTGTGAGACTCCTAACAGTGAGAGTAGGGGGATTTCTCTGTGTCTCTGACTCTTTTGTCCTTTGGGGGGGGCACTTTCCCACTACTGGGATGCCTCCTCTAGCCTTAATTTGAAGGGAGGGGCCAAATCTTATTGCAACTTGGTATGCCATGCTTGGTTGATATGTCTGGGAGGTCTGCCCTTTTCTGAAGGGAAATGGAGGAAGAATGGGTGTGGAGGGCACTGGGAGGAGAAAAGGTAAGGAAACTGCAGTCAGGATATAATATATGAGAGAAATGCTTCCGGTTTCCGTCTCTGCCTGTAGCAGATCCAGTGCCACAGGGCTCCATACCCAAATAGCACCGCGAAAGAGGGAGTCTCTCAGGAGCGTGGACAGGCCATTGAGTGCAGGTAGGACTATCACTGCTGCTCAGAGGAACATGCCGGAACCCTCAGGACACAATCAAATCACTATGGATTAAGGCTGGTCTTCAATAGCAATAAAACCAGCAGAAAGCCCAGATATACAGGGAAGCTGAACAACGCTCTATTAAATGATAACATGGCCAAGGAAGACATAAAGAAATTAAAGACTTTGTATGAAATTAAATAATTTAATGAAAATGAAGATACACCATACCTAAACTTATGTGACACATGCTAAGAGAAAAACTCATAGCTCTGAATGCCTCAAAAAAGAAACTGGAGAGAGCATACACTAGCAGCTTGACAGCACATCTGAAAGCTCTAGAACAAAAAGAAGCAAATACACCCAAGAGGAGTAGACAGCAGAAAATAATCAAACTCAGGGCTGAAATCAACCAAATAGAAATAAAAAAGCATACAAAGAATCAACAAAACTAGGATCTGGTTCTTTGAGAAAATCAACAAGATAGATGAACTTTTAGCCAGACTAACCAGAGGGCATACAGACAGTACCCATCTTAACAAAATCAGAAATGAAAAGGAAGATATAACATCAGGAACAGAAGAAATAAAACAAATTACTAGATCCTACTACAAAAGCCTATACTCAACAAAACTGGAAAATCTGGATGAAATGGACAATTTTCTAGACAGATACCAGGTACCAAAATTAAATCAGGATCAGATTAATAATCTAAACAGTCCCATATCCCCTAAAGAAATAGAAATTATCAATAATAGGCTCCCAACCAAAAAAAGTCCAGGGCCAGATAGGTTTAGTGCAGAGTTCTATCATTCCTTCAAAGAAGATCTAATACCAAGACTCCTCAAACTATTTTACAAAATAGAAACAGAAGGAACTCTACCCAACTCATTCTATGAAGCCACAATTACTCTGATACCTAAACCACACAAAGACCCAACAAAGAAAGAGAACTTCAGACCAATCTCCCTTATGAATATCAGTGCAAAAATACTCAATAAGATTCTCACCAATCAAATCCAAGAACACATTCAAATGATCACCCATCATGATCAAGTAGGCTTCATCCCAGGGATGCTGGGATGGTTCAGTATATGGAAATTCATCAATATAATCCACTTTATAAACAAACTCAAAGAAAAAAAACATATGATAATTTTATTAGATGCTGAAAAGGCATTTAACAAAATCCAACACCCCTTCATGATGAAAGTCTTGGAAAGATCAGGAATTCAAGGCCCATACCTAAACATAGTAAAAGCAATATACAGTAGACAAGTAGCCAACATCAAACTAAATGGAGAGAAACTTGAAGCAATCCCACTAAAATCAGGGACTAGAGAAGGCTGCTCACTCCCCCCATACCTATTCAATATAGTACTTGAAGTCCTAGCCAGAGCAATTAGACAACAAAAGGAGGTCAAAGGATACAAATTGGAAAGGAAGAAGTCAAAATATCACTATTTGCAGATGATAAGATAATATTCTTAAGTGAGCCCAAAAATAGGCAGGATTAATATAGCAAAAATGGATATCTTGCAGAAAGCAATCTACAGATTCAATGCAATTTCCATTAAAATTCCAACTCAATTCTTCACAAAGTTAGAACAATTTGCAAATTCACCTGAAATAACAAAAAACTTAGGATAGTGAAAACTATTCTCAACAGGAAAAGAACTTCTGGGGGAATCACCATCCCTGACCTCAAGCTGTATTACAGAGCAATAGTGATAAGAACTGCATGATGTTATTGGTACAGAGACAGGCAGATAGATCAATTGAATAGAATTGAAGACCTAGAAATGAACCCACACACATATGGTCACTTGATTTTTGACAGAGGAGCTAAAACCATCCAGTGTAAAAATAAGACAGCATTTTCAACAAATGGTGGTAGTTGAATTGGTGATTAGCATGTAAAAGAATGCAAATTGATCCATTCTTATCTCCTTGTATGAAGCTCAAGTCCAAGTGCATCAAGGACCTCCACATAAAACTAGAGACACTGAAAATAGTAGAAAAGAAAGTGGGGAAGAGCCTCCAGCACATGGGCACTGGGGAATTTTTCCTGAACAGAATGCCAATAGCTTATGCTCTGAGATTAAGAATTGCTGTAAGGCAAAGGACACTGTCAATAGGAAAAAAAGGCAATCAACAGATTGGGAAATGATCTTTATCAATCCTACATCTGATAGAGGGCTAATATCCAATATATACAAAGAAATCAAGAAGTTAGACTCCAAAGAACCAAATAATCCTATTTAAAAATGGGGTACAGATCTAAACAAAGAATTCTCAACTGAGGAATACCAAATCACTGAGAAGTGCCTAAAGAAATGTTCTACCAGAGCCTGATAAATACTGAGGTAGATGCTCTCAGCCAACCATTGAACTGAACACACAATCCCTAATGGAGCAACTAGAGGAAGGACCCTAGGAGCCAAAGGGGTTTGCATCCCCATAGGAGGAACAACAATATGAACTAAACAGTACCCCCAGAGCTCCCAGGGACTAAACCACCAACCAAAGAGTACGCATATAGGGACCCATGGCTCTAGCTGCATATGTAGCAGAGGATGACCTTGTTCATCAATGGGAGGAAAAGCCCTTGGTCCTGTGAAGGTTCTATGCTCCAGTGTAGGGGAATTCCAGGGCCAGGAAGCAGGTGTGGGTGGGTTAGTGAGCAGGGGGAAGGGAGAAGGTATAGGGAGTTTTCAGAGGGGAAACCAGGAAAGGGAATAAGATTTGAAAGTTAAATAAAGAAAATAGAGAGGGGGGGGAGGGAGGGAGAGAGGGGGAGAGGGAGGGGAAGGGGGAGGGAGAGGAAGAGAGGGAAGGGGAGAGGGGGAGGGAGGAGAGGGAGGGGGAGAGGGAGAGGGAGAGGGAGAAGAGGGAGAGGGAGGGGAGGGGAGAGGGGAAGGGAGAGGGAGAAGAGGGAGAGGGAGGAGAGGGGGAGGGGGAGGGGAAGAGGGAGGGGGAGAGGGGGAGGGGGAGGGAGGAGAGGAAGAGGGAGGGGAGAGGGGGAGGGAGGAGAGGGAGAGGGAGGAGGAGAGAGAGAGAATCAAGAAAAAAAGAAAAATGAGAGATAAGAACACACAAAGAGAACTTCATCTAGAATAAAGAAAATACCTTTGTCATCCCATAAATATTCAATAAATATTTTTTTGTTTCCCTTTACCAGGAGTTAAAGAATAACAACCAAAGTGGTGGGGTTCTATCTCTCTCAAGGTTGAGGAAAATGGAAAAAAAGATATGAGACAAAATTTGCGTGGCCAGGTGTGGTGGCTTATGCTTGGGTGCTGGCCCTTGGGAAAGAGAAGGGGAACCACTGTGGTTTTAGTTGTCCTGAGACACTTAACCAGACCCAGCCTGAGACCAAAACAGGGGCTGGAGAGAAGGCTCATGATGAAGAGCACGTGAGAGACAGACAGACAAGTTCCCAGCACCTATGTTGGGTGGCTCATAATGATCTATAACTCTTCTTCCAGAGGATATAATATATACTAATATATATAATAATATAATATATAATAATACTCTTCTAGCTGCCACAGGCACCTGCATACAAAATGTTTTAGATTATTTAGTTTATTTTCATTTTATATGTATGAATGTTTATGTGCATATACGCACACTTACACACCCAGTTTCTGAAAAGGCTGGAGAGGGTCAAATCCTTGAAATCGTTGTGAGCAACCATTGGGTTCTGGAGACTGAACACAGGTTCTTTGCAAGTGCAGCAAGTGTTTTAACTAACTGAGCCAACACTCAAACCCCCACACTATTGTTATAAATTAAAAAATGCAGAAGACCCACAATTTTAGTTTTAAGACTGGATTCTCCAGAAATGAGTCATGAGAACATGGTGACATCCATATATGAAAATTTGTTATCATACTGTTCACAGTTATATCAAACAGAGAGGAGAAAACAGCAGACTGGCATGGGCTTATAATACTTAGGACTGTCTACATGGCCAATTATCCTAACAGTTAGCAGTCTAAACAGAAGGCATTGTTATTCCTGTGCTTAAAAATGTTACAACACTCATATATATATATATATATATATATATATATATATATATATATGAGTATATATATATATATATACACACACACATATATATACATATATATATATGTATATATGTATAATATATGTGTATGTGAGTGTGTGTGTGTGTGTTTGTGCACGAGTGCGTGGGCACGTGTGTGTCATGGCCAGCCCATGGAGGTCAGAGGACGACTTTCAGGAGAAGTTGTATTTCCTCCATTATGTGGATCTGAGATTGAACTCAAGCCATTGGACATGACAGCGAGCGCTGTAGACACTGCAGTGTCTCAACAGACCTATCCTTTCATAACTTAGAACTCTGGGGTGTTAGCCAGATTGTCCTGGCTTAGGATGTTAAGGTGTCATCTTGGACAGTGCTTATCTTGACAGACGAACAGACAGTAATCTGAAGTGTGAGAAAGGCCAGCAAGATTGATGGCTTTAGTGGAGACTACAAGGAAGACCAGACAAGGCTGGGCAGGGAGTTAGCTGCCTCATCACAGTGGCTCTTGAAAATTTGTCAGGAACAAGAAACAGGCAGGAGAAGGATGTTAAGGACTTGGTGGCTGTGAGAGCATCCAGGCTCAGAAGAAGAAAGATGGCAACATCAATAAGGGCAGAAGAAATGGCCAGGGCACCTTTATCAGCTCTGACTCAGTTTACCTGCATAGGTAACAATGACAGGAAGAGAAAATAGTTGTTCCTCTCTCATTCAAAACAATCATAACACAGGCAGCTCGAGGCTGGTGAGGGTCTCAGTGTCAGAGCACAAGTCTCTTAGTTCACTGTGTGGGCTTTGATAATTGTGGGGGATGGCTGTGATGGACTAGACTGATTCAATCTTATGATTAGAAACCACCTTATTACAAGGTGGGAATGGGGAGAACATTTGAAATGTAAACAAATAAAATGATTAATAAATTTGAAAGTAAAAAATAAGCTCATTCCTGTGTTCTGTAAAACTTAAATGTGACCATGTCTTGACCCATTTTCTAGAATTTGACGTTTCAACCCTATACCCTAACCTCCATACTGAGATGTTCTGTCAAATAATTTTGAAATGTTCAGCCCAGATAACATGTAACCAAAATTCCTCTGGAAATCTCCCAACACTTGGAAAACCCCCTAGCCCTGCAATTTGGGGGCTATAAAAGCCACCCCTTCTCCTGTGTTCAGTGCTATTTTCTCAAGCTACAATTTAGGGATATAGCACTGTCTGACAGAAAATAAAGCTTGCATAATTTGACCCAAGAGTTTGGGTAATGGTCTTTACTCACATTCAGTGGGATTTACAGATGCTGCAACCTGTGACATCAGGCTGGTGTTTCAGGCAGTGGGCAGTGAAAGGAAACAAAGACATCATGTCTTCCACAGAAGTCTGTTTATCTCTTCCTGTCTGAAAGAGGTTATTGGGTCACATCAAGCTACAAAGACCAGAAAATGGATCATTTGTGGGGGCAACAATATATTAATCTGAAATTCAGTGTTTAATCACTTCAGAGAGGATAGACATATAATAGAATAAATGAGGTTTCCCTGAAACAGTACTGGGCGGGGGGGGGGGGGGGAGAAATAGCAAGGCTGGGGTGAGGTTGAAGGCAAAGCTGTAATTGTGTGAAGATACAAAGAAAGGGCTGGAGGTGTGGCTCAGTTGGTAGAGTGCTTGCCTAGCTTTCATGAAGCCCTGAGTTCCAACCAAATGGATGTGGCTGTGCATCCCTGTAATCTTAGTCCTGGGATGGCGTGGCAGGAGGATTAAATGTTCAAAATCATCATTGGCTACATAGGAGATTGAGGCCAGCCTGGGCTACCTAAATCCTGAAAGAAAGGGAATGAGGAAATCAGGCACACTCATATACTAAATGTTAGCACTCTACAGTGGGTGGAAATAATTGTGTCATAGATGGGTAATAAATACGAAGCTGCCTGTTGGTCCCCAGATGCAGGTGCATTCTTTTTCTCTGCAGTAACTGAAATATACTCAGCCTGTTGATGTTTTCAGTTCCTGTGCAGTGCTCCTTACAAAAGTTCCTATGCTCGGGAGCCCTTGGTGATGTCCAGGCATCTGCACATTTGGGGACTCTTTTTAAAGAGTAAAGACAAAAATATTTGAAGTAAGAGTCAAATAAATTAGGCCATTAAATTTCTGTTTTAGACAGGGTGCATCTGTCAATTAGAGACTGGTGTTTGGAGTCCCAAGAGAAGTGATGATTAAAATAAATAATATTCTAGAGGGCTTTGCTTCAGCAGAGAACAAACTTATGAAATCCATGGTGAAGTTAGATTTCCATCTGTTCCAGGAACTATTGACAGTCCATGTGGGATTATCTAGGCACTATTTCAAAAGATGTGAGTGGCAGGGACAGTTAATCACCTGCTGACTCACTGTGAGAGGGAGACATGGTGCCAGGTGCAGTGTGGCAGATGTTGTCCCCAAACTACTAAGATCATGTCACAATTCATTCACACCATAGCAGTCTGGTGTTCAAAGTCTGCTCCAGAGGAGACAAACATATGCTGTGTGCCTGCTGGGTAAGCATGTTTCTCCAGGTAATATATTATACCTAGCAGGTGGCTGGAATAATTGATTTATTTCTAATCTGCTAGAAACATTTGGGAACATCTCTGGACACCCATGTCAAAACCTTCAAGTTCAAGATAATAGGCAAAGATGAAGCTCAGACGCTTGCTGGGACCAGGGTGATCAATTCCTCGTTTGCTACTAATGTGTTGTAAAGTGTGTACTAATGAATTACAAATGGTGTCACACCATCTTTGCACATTGTTCTATTAATTCAAGATTCAGACTTTCAAAGTTTCAAAATGCATTTTTGACATCAGTCAAGTGTATAAATATTAAGGAGGCATTAACCTTTATCAAGTTGGCTTTTCCTTGTGTTAAAAGATCACAGTTTAATGTAACAGGACCCAAAGTTTGACTGCTGTGGCATGGCTGATGAGAACAACATCTCTTCCTAAACAGTCATATAGCCCTGTAACATATTCTATTTATTCACTGGGAATGCCAGGGGTGAGATGGCAGGTAGGAGAGAAAAAGGGATGCTTTGACTAGTGAGGGGGATGAAAAGGAAGAGTGTCTGTTGCTAGTGTGCTGGCTGCCATTGAAAATGAACCTTCCAGAGTCTTCTCACCCAAGGCACACTGCAGCCTCGGGGCCAGTCTGGAGCCTCTGATGCAAACATTTTGTCCAAATACTTTGTCTACCGCCCACAAGGTATCTTCAGGAATTCCTCAGATTGTGTTTTCTCTCTTGTTTCTATTTTCACTTGTAGATCTTGCACACTTTTATTTATTTCCTTCACTTGTTTAATTGTGTTTTCCTGTATGTCTTTAAGGGATTTGTTTCCTTTTTAAAGACGTTATCTGTTTGATTGTGTTTTCCTGTATTTCTTTCAGGAATTTATTAGTTTCCTCTTTAAAAGCCTCTACCATTTTCTTTGTAAGATTGGATTCATGCCTCTGACTGGACTCAGTCGGTCCCTCAACCAGAGGGAGAATCAGGGTTCCGGTGCTCAGGTGGGCAAGGAGTTGGTGGGGTGACAAACAGACACAGACACCAGAGAGAGTGTTGGTTCTGAGTGTAATTTCTCAAAGCAAGCATCTGACTTATATTACAGAAAAAAAAACCAAGAATTTAAGTGATAATTAAGGTCATCCAAGGTACATTGAGGTTACCTGATGCAAAAAGACTCTTTATACAAAACAGAGAAATGCATACATAAAAGCTGACAGGAACCAGACAGTGTTTACAACTGAGATAAAAATCAGTGTTTACCTAAGGTCAGCTTATTCTTAGAAGCCAGGAGCAAGGGCTTCATGACCTTGCCATAGTTAATCTACCTTCTTCTTAGGCCATTGTAAATTCCTGTATATGGGAGTGACTCAGCTATTATTCTAAGTATTTACTCCAGTTCCTTCTTAGACCACAACCTTCCTTCTTCCTAGGCCATTGTAAATTCCTGCACATGGGAGTGACTTGGTTGTTATTCTAAGTTTACTTTATAGAACTATCCCTGAGGTTTCTAGCTCTTTTCCAGTAAATTGCAATGCCTGATTTCTTTCACTATCTACACTGGAAACATTTTGTCTGAATGAGTAGCATTCTTACTAAATTTATAACCCATGGTCAGCTCAATGATTTCCTAGGATATTGGAACACTGGCGGAGGCTAATCTAACTTAGCTATATGTCAAATCATCCCTTGGAGGCACTTATAATAAAACAATATTGAAGGAAAGCTCACAGATCCGTTCACTGACTGACGTATGGACAAGTTTGGAGCATTAGCGCTATGGGATGCCAAGGCTCCAGGAGACTAAGTTTCCATGAAACTTTTTGCCTCAGAACTGCATCCAAGCTTTTGGGCCTGTCACATGGTTTTCACTGGAGTGGGTGTGGCAGAATCAAGGTTATTTTCTTGTGTTTCGGTTGTGTTAGGATATCTGACTTGCTGTAATGGAGTTGGCTGTGCTTTGGAGGTGTCATGTTGCCCTGGCTCTTGTTTATTGTGTTCTTTCAAGGGCCTTTAGCCATATGGATGGGTTTGGTTCCTTAATGTTCTTGTTGTAGTCGGTATTGGGAGGCAGAGTGTGAACCTCACTGTTCCTTGGGATGTATGGTTCCAGACCTGCATGTTTGTATGGTTCAGAAACCTCGGGTCCAATGAAGGTGAGTAGAGTGATGACAGTAGAGTGGAGGTCCCCCTGCCATGGCTGGCTGCTCAGTGTGGCTTGTTCCAGAGGACTCAGAGAGCAGGGAAGGTTGCTGGAGGAAGGGAAGCTTATCTGTATGGTTCAGGTGTATGATGGAGATGCAGCAGGAGAACGGAGCCCATGTAGTATCAAGAAACAAGTTTTTAAAGTTAAATGGGTATTTTTTTGATAAGCTTGGATATGAGATTTCATGAAGTGGTCTCACTGAAGCTGATCAGAGACCTTGGTGAAGTAAATTGGGGTTTAAATTTGTCCTTTGAGCAGTGGTTGACCACATAGCTATCAATTCTTTGGGGAAAACAACAACAACAACAGCAACAGCAACAAAAGCAGCAGCAACAACAGCAAAAGGGCCCTTGCTCAGTCAGATCTATAAGGAATTAATTTCCAGCCTTAACGCAGCCAGATCACAAACAAGCCTACCAAACCCCAAACCACCAGACTGACTCATTTTTGCTTCCTTTCTTTAATCTTCATTTTTGGGACAATTGTTTGAAGTGCATTATGACTACCACCTCACTCCTTAGCCGATTCAGACAGCAGACTCCAAAGGGCTCCCCATTGCCATGGCAACTGTGTAGACCAGTGCCTGGTGCAGAACAGGGGCTTAAGCCATGTTTGTTGAACTAGAACATAGGTGTACATGGCCAGATAAGGAAAAGTAACTCTTTGAGTCAATTTGGGAAGCACTCCAAGGAGTAAGAAGTTGAAATGAAGATGTTATACTATGAGGTATGACCCTGAGATAGCCAAGGGACTGCTATTGACCTACTAAGGTTTTATTCTGTAGAATGAATCTCTGTGCATGCTTCTGAACACACAGACAACAACTAATTGAGGTATAAATCAAAGCTGGACTAGAGAAAGTAAGTCTAAGTCCTTATATTAAAACAAGGAATATATAAATGTGGTAATATAAACTGTTGAGCGTTAGAAATTGTGGTTCCAGGACTCCACTGGGATACCATCTGTGATGACTTTTCTTGGCTGTCAACTTGACTGCATCTACAATGAAATAAAAACCCAAGTGCACACTTATGAGAATTTTAGTTAATTAGATCATTTGAGGGCAGAGAACCACCTTAATCCATATCACCAGCAGTAGGACAAGCCACCTTAAATCTATATTGGGATCATTTAGAGTTACCATAAATCTGGGTGTGATGGTTTGTATATTCTTGGGTCAGGGAGTGGCACCATTTAGAAGTGTGGCCTTGTTGGAATAGGTGTGACCTGGTTGGAGTAGGTGTGTCACTGTGGGTGTGGGCTTAAGATCCTCACCCTAGTTGCCTGGAAGTCAGTCTTTCACTAGCAGCCTTTGGATGAAGATGTAGAAATCTCAGCTCTGCCTGTGCCATGCCTGCCTGGATGCTGCCATGCTCCCACCTTGATGATAATGGACTGAACCTCTAAACCTGTAAGCCAGCCCCAATTAAATGTTCTTTTATAAGACTTGCCTTGGTCATGGTGTCTGTTCACAGCAGTAAAACCTAAGACACTGGATACCTTCTTGTGGCAGAATAAAGGACAAGGAAGTAAGAACATTTGCTTTTGGGCCTCTCTCTCAATTCACTGACATTAGAGACTGCTTCTTCAGGATTCCAACATATTGAAGACCAGCTGAGATCCAGTCTTGCAGGCTGAACATCTTCTGCATTATTAGACTTTTCATTGGGAGACAGCCATTTTTGGATTACTTGAACCACAGCCTGTCAGGTACTCTAATCTCTCTCTCTCCTTCTCTCTCTCTCATTCTGTCAGCTCTATTTCTCTACAGAACCCTGACTAATACACCAGCCTAGGACAGGACGATACATTTTCTTTGTGAGTTTTAGTATGTGGAGAAGGGGTACCTGTAGAGAGGATGGAATCCCTTTGGGATGGAGTTACAGCATTTTGCCTGCTATAGGTGCTGGTATCTGAACACTGATACTCATAATTGAGCAACAAGTGCTCTTATCATCAGAGCCATCTCTCCAACTCAAATAATACACTGTGTGTTCATTGTTCTGTTTAGGTCATAATCATTGGCTCTGTTCTAAGTCCACTTAGTCTAGATTTAACAGAATCTTGCTGGATCCATTAGGCAACATCCCGTTAGTATCTGATGGACTCCGCATACTAGTGCCCTTTTCTGTCTGCAGTTTTTTAGAATCCTCTTGAGTTGGTCTAGCCAGCCTCTCTCTAGCCTCTATGTGCCATCTCTTCACTGGTCTCTTCTTGTCCTCTTTGTGTTTGGAGGGGAGTACACTTTCTCCCTGTGGCAGTTGTCCCTCTTGTTGAGTAGTTCTCACTGCTTTTTACAAGAGACAGGGATGCTTTCTCTTCTGTAACACGAAGTGAGTGATCTTCTTCCTTCCTGGTTGACCCTCATGGCTCAGAAAAATTGACAAACTCCTGGGAATGACAATCCTTGGAAGCAGAGGCAGTTTCTCTAGCCTTTCCCTCTGGTGCCTTCTCTACAGTGAGTGTGCATGGAGTGAGAGTCTTCCCTTGAGATGTGCTTTGAAGGATAAGTACGAAGGAAGAAACACAGGTATAATGGGCTGGCAAGACAGGGACCAGGCTCCAAGAAGAGAAGATTGCAGGCCAAGCTTGGATTGGTGGGGTTGGGGTGGCAGTTGGGAGAATACAGAAATCTTGTTGATTGAGTCACAGGGAGCTTGCAGGAGCAGTCAGAAAAAAAAGTTTGAAAAGTATATTTTGGTCACATGAAAGTCTCTTGAACACCAGGGTCCCCAGTGTTATTGATTTTGTCTGGCAGTGGAGGGTCCCTGAAGGCTCTTGAATGAGGCAGATATACAATGGGAGCAGTGCATCTTGGAGATTTATGTGTGGAAACGGTGTGAAGCCTGCACCGAAGGAAGACAAGGGATTTTAAAGAAAGCCACTTCAGTAGCTCTGTGGTAATCCAGCAAAATGATGGAAGGCTGAATGAAGTATGGAGCGGGAAGGGAAAGAGGCACTCAGAGGTCGTGAATCATCATCTCTCCAGCCGTGACACAGATGATGCTCTCTCTGCTTTCTTCCTGTCCCTTTCTCATTGATGCCACAGGCAGCTCGAAGCAGCAGGCATTGCCCACAATATGGTCATGTTCCTTTAAAATGCTAAGGATGTCTGAGCCTCCCAGAAATACTCAGATTACACAGAGAATTCACCAAACAGATGGAATTAAAATAAAAACAGTTAACAAAAGAGCTTTGTTGGCTGGAAACTGCAGTTTCCGATAAAGACATTATGTAATTAAAACTGAAGTTCAGAAGGCCACATTCTGATTTGCTATCTTCCTAGAAAATACATTTTCAGTCTTGGAAAAAAAACCACTCAGTGGCCTCATCAACAATAAAAGTATAGGCTTAAAATGCTGGAAAGGTAATAATCAATCATAGTGGACCATGGCAGTGTGGGTACTGAGTATCTCAAAATATCTTAGGTGTTTCTAGCCACAGCCTTACTCTGAGCCACAGAGAAAAGGGCTTCGGAGATTACTGTTCAAAGCAGCAGCCCATCATCTCAGAGGACTCCCCCGTTTCTGGATTTCCCCCTTTCCCCTCTATCCCACCATATGACGGAGCCATTCGATTCTCTACCTTCACTCCTAGGGAAGAATCAAGTGACCTTTCCCCAGAGTCATCACGTGGTTTTCTTTGCACTGTGAGATGGTCCAGGGAGTACACAGAAGGTCACTGCTAGCTCTGACTCAAATTGACGAAAGTAATAAGGACTTTTAATTTCCTTTTACAAAAAGAGGTTTTAAGATAAACTGCTTCCGGCTACACCATGCTAGGGGCTTTAGGTCCAGCTCTGCCAACACACAGCTTGGCACTAGCCTCAGATTATCTTTCTTTAGGACTATAAGAAGACTTTCCAAGAGCTACTAGGGCAGTCTACCATACAAGCGAGACAGAGAGGAAACATCCTGGTTTTCTATGTCACTAGGTGACTTGAGGACATTGGTTCACCTGAGTTAATGAATGACCATGAAGATATCTCTGTTATTATCTTATGCATTGGTTCTTGAACTTATCATTGGTAAGAAGAACAGACATATTAAGACTAGGTCATATGAGGCAGGATCCTGGGCATGATTATATTTTGAAGAGCTGTGTTGTCTTGTGAAAGTAGGAGTTACCCCAGAGAAATGAGTGCTTGTATGCAGAAGAGCTGGAATTCTGGTATAACAGAGATGACAGCTACAGGCTGGAGAGCAGTTTACATGGTGGCAATGTCAGAAGACTGATGACATGAACGACTGGAGCCTGAGAGAGGACCTGGTGTGAATGACTTTTGAAGAAAGCTTGCAGCATGCTGTGAGTTTCAAACCATCTCCCCTTGAGGGAGCAATGTCCAGTCTCAGGGGATAGGACTGAAGAGATTCGGGGTACTTTGCTATTTCCTCTGCAGTCAATGTCAGTCTGGCATGAGGCTTGCACTTCATGAATGCACCTATTCAAGGGATTAGGTAGATAATAGCTGCTTCTTGGCCTCAGTGTCACATTGCAAAGCCAGGTTCTCACTGGTGTCCAAGTGTGACCCTTTCATGACCTCCTGGTCAGTGCATACTATTCCTGCAGTCCTAGCCTAGCCTTGAGCAATGAAGCTTCTCTCCACAGGCTTCATCAGGACCTGCTAACCTCTCACTCACCCTCTATTCCAGATAGGTACTTCCTGGGTTCATTTTCCTCAACTCTCCCAGGATCCCAGAGTTCTTCTTTTCCTGGTGATTCCAGCCTAGCACCATTTTATTTAGAACCACATGATGCTTGATTTTGATTGCCGACTAGTTCCTGATTCATTCATTCAACAAATTCTGAGAGCCACTGAAAGTACTTGTGTAGTGCTAGTGGTATACAAGGTTTGGTCATGGTCTTGTTTCCTTGTCCTGTCTCCACAGTAACATCTTGTGTCAAGGAGACAGGCATGAACAAGGAAGGAGATATATAAGTCAGCTTACAGCAATTATTATGAATTAACTTTACTGATGCATTGAGAGAGCACCAGGGGTCTGTCCTAGGCTGTGTGCTCAGCAGAGATGCCTTGTGATGGCAACGCAACAGGAAATAAGATTAGACAAGTGAGCAACAGGGAGAAAACACAACACAGACAGAGGAACCCTAAGCTTAAAGACCTTGAGCTCAGAAAAAGATCAATGCATGCAAAAAACAGAAAAGATAAAAACTTGTGTGAGGCTATGCTAGTGCCTGGCAAATACAGAAATGGATGCTCACAGTTATCTATAAGATGGAACACAGGGCCCCCAGTGGAGAAGCTAGAGAAAGCACCCAAGGAGGTGAAAGGGTCTGCAACCCTATAGGTGGAACAACAATATGAATTAACCAGTACGCCCAGAGCTCTTGTCTCTAGCTGTATATGTAGCAGAAGATGGCCTAGTCGGCCATCACTGGGAAGAGAGACCCCTTGGTATTGCAAACTTTATATGCCCCAGTACAGGGGAATGCCAGGGCCAAAAAGTGGGAGTGGGTGGGTAGGGAAGCAGGGCGGCGGGGGGGGGGGGGTGGTATAGGGAACTTTCAGGATAGCATTTGAAATGTATATAAAGAAAATATCTAATAAAAAAGAATAAAACAAAACAAAAAACAAAAACAAAACAACAAACAAACAAACAAACAAACAAAACCCTTGTGTTTGGGGCACAGTGGCCAGGGGCTGGTAGCAAGATTCAGATAAGCTTAGAAATAGAGGCAGAGTTGATGGGACTGTCTAGGGTGGGTTAACAACTTAAAATCTAGAGCTAAGAAGGGCAGCCAGTGTTACACAGAGAAACCCTGTCTTGAAAAAAGAAAAATCTAGAGCTAAGGATATTGGGGACTTTTTGTAGGGTTTATATCAGAGAAGCAATACCACATATCATGTTTTGCAATTCTTTTTTTAGTTTTAAATAAAAAATAATTACATAATGCGATGGCTGTTCTTGGTTGTCACCTTGAGTACATCTAGAATTAACTAAAATCCAAGTGGGTAGGTCTCACCTGTGAGGGATTTTTCATAATTAAATCATTTGGAGTAGGAAGGTCCACCTTTAATCTAGGCCTTGCCATCAGCTAGCAGCCTGTATAAATGACACGGAAGAAAGAAACAATTGCTTTATGCTTGGTTGCTATTGCTCCTATTGGCAAGTTAATTTCTTTACTGGCATTAAAGAATACTTCTCCTGGATTCTAGAGTACACTGAAGACCAGTTGAGACATCAGTTTTGTGGACTGAACATCTACTAACAACTCCTGGATTCTTGGACTTTCCATTGGACAGCCATTGTTGTGCTACCTCAGGCCCCTAGTTCTGTTCCTTTAGACAACCCTAATACATATAATATTCCTTCTTTCTCTTTTTTTTCCTTCGAATTCCTCCCATATATCTTCATGGAGGAATGGGTGTGGCCGATTCTTCTATCCTATTCTTCTATCTTCTTTAATCCTGAAGGTGGGAACCCATTTCTTAGTTCTTCTAGCTTCTAGAGATTGACCTGGCTTGTATTATTCCAATCTGTTTCTCTCTTCACCAGAGTTACCACTTGAGATGACCCCCATGATTACAATGTATCCGTTGTAATCTCATAGAAAACTCAAGTTGATCTCATGTCAGGATCCTGATGTTTTCATGCCTCTTTCTCCATAAAAGGTAACATTTCCAGGTCTAGACATAAGGGTATATACATCATTGGAGGGGGGCTTTATTCAGTGTCTATTGGCACTAATGGATTTAATGCGATCAATAGCTATTGAATGGTAGAAAAGAATGCAAACTAAGGACTTTTGCTTTTAAACAGAAATTAACACCCTAATCCAAATGGACACTGACACATTATTGATGTAAGTTGGCTGTTCAGATTATCTTATAGACAATTTAAGTTGAGAATTTCAATATACTGAATTCATGGTATTGCCACAGTGAGGAAGCCACAATGGGCTCCTGGGATGAGGACTTCACTGATAGGACCTCTGAAATGATGAAGGGGAGTAGAGAAAACTCCACCAATCAAGGGCTGGGAACTGGACAATGGCATCAGACTGGCATGTTTGCCTTTGCTGGTGATGAACCCTGGCTCACTTAAAGGTCACCAGAGGTCTACAAAGAGTTTACATTCTTGCTACTACAACTGCCAGCCGGGACCAACAGCACCAGAAACATATTGATATAGAACATCAGGTGCAACTTCAGACCACCTAAACCATGACTTCCATTTGGACAGATTTTACCTGAACCCCATCTCCTGCTTCCATGTAGGAGAGGGGCTGTCTACACTATCAAGTCACATTGTTCCTTAGACATGAAATGGACCATTCTTAAAGCAGTGTAAATGTTATTGACTGTAAGGCACAAAGAAAGGAAGAGTCTGGGAAAAACTGACCTCAAGGTTATCTGCCTCAAAGTCAGGGTAGATAGTCGCTTCATTAAGAGAAGCAATTCCAAGCCAGAGAGGACAGGAGTCAAGGGCGTCCTTTGAACATATCTTTCACTTAATTTAAGAAATCTGGAAAGCAGCCAAGAATGACCTTAGGACTGTCGTCATGCAATGCTAAAAAGCCACCACCAGGTCAGCATAAAGCAAGATGAAATGTAAATGCCACCTGAACAGAACATAAGGAGAGTGTGTGTTGTTCAAAGGTCATAGTATTAATAGAGGGGAAGATGTAAAGTATTAAAAGTTGTTAGGAAACTCTTTCAATTATTTTTAGAAAAATCAGTGACCAGAGCCAAGGTAGAAAAAGTTGTACATGAATTATAGGCTCCAATTCAGTGAAGCCAGACTTGGAAAATGATTTTAACAGCTTCTCAAATGTTCCCCTTTAGGTCCAACCGTGGCCTGAAGTCTTCCCTCAGAAGTGAACCAATTTAGTTCTGGGAGAGGGTTCCAAGACGCTAAAGGTCTGAAAAACTAGCAAGTCTCTCAGACTCATTCTCAGATACTGTTTCAAGTAAGCTCTTAGTGGGCATCTGTTCACAGTTGAATTATCTTCCGTATTCTCATGGAGTGCTTCATTATTGAAAGAGCACAGTATGTGGATGGTGCATTGGGTACTGTCTGGGTTGGCTTTCTGTCACCGCAGTTCACTTGGTATTTTGTTGTTAGCAGTTGCCGTTTGAATGTAAATGGTTCCCCTAGGCTCATGGGCTCCAGCTTCAGATGTGGCTTTGGGATGTTGTGGAAGCTTTAGGAGGTGAAGCCTAGATAGAGGAAGTTGGTCACTTTAGTGGCGCCTTGAGCTCAGTCGACTTTCTGACTGTTCTCTGCCTCTGACAGAATGACAGTGACCAGCAACCTCCTGCTCTATCCTCCGTGTCTGCTTTCTCTCATAGGATGTAAGCTCCAATTGTAAGCTGTAGTAATTCCTTCCTCCTTTAGGCTGCTTCCGGTGAGGGGTTTGGTTGTGACAGTAAAGAAAGTGAACTAACACATTGCCTCCAAATGAACATTGTTGTGCTTGGTCTTCTTAGTGAGCAAGGACCAAAAACTTGCTCATGTGATATTTTTGATTCTATGGCATACCATATTACCTATTTGAAGCTGGAAGTTAAATATTTTTCAGGGACATGTAGTGGGAACCAGCATATCTGTGACCTTGTCGTAGCCTTCCTTCCTAATTTCTAAGCTAAGCCTTTTCTAGATTGACTTTTGTATTTCTGGCTCTCCTGGCTTCTTGAGGTAGCAGGTCACAATGAGGACACTTGGCAGAGGCGAAGAGTTCACAGTTCAGTCGTGCACATGGAGCAAAGGGAGAGCAGAAACAGAATGAGGCCGTGGCGCAGGTTTTTTTTTTTTTTTTTTTTTTTGGTTTTTTGAGACAGGGTTTCTCTGTATAGCCCTGGCTGTCCTGGAACTCACTTTGTAGACAAGGCTGGCCTTGAACTCAGAAATCCGCCTGCCTCTGCCTCCTGAGTGCTGGGATTAAAGGCGTGCACCACCACGCCCGGCCGTGGCGCAGGTTATAGGTGAAGGGAATATGGCCTCTGGTTGTGTAGATGTAGACATTCAGCTTCCAACTCCCACACTCACCGACCTGTCTGTGACATTGAACCAGTTACAAAGGCTTCGTGACACTGAGTGCCACCACACCTGGCTTACACGTAGCATTTGTTGGACCTTCTAGAATGTATCCTGTACTGTTTATTGTTGCTGCTTACAGATTGATCTTGATACCACAGCTATCAAAGAGCTTGAGAGCATCAAGAGTTTCTTTTGTTTTCCTACATTCTCAGGGAGATGAGATTCTCAAATGGAACACTTTCTCCCTTCCTCCACCCCTCCTTCCTCCTCCCCTGTCTCCCAGAGCTACTCTTTCTCCATTTTCCTTTACCAAATGGAATGTTTGACCAAACTTATTGAAAATAATTAAATATTTATTTTGTCATAAATGGAAATAGCAGTGATTTTTTAAAAAAAAATGTGTTAAGGTTTGACTGGAAGAGAAATTCTATTGAGTATTGTTGGAAGAGCTGTGTTCTCAGATCTCTGTATCCTCTGTCCCACAGTTGTCACAGAGGCTTAGCAGATCTCTGCTGAGAAAACATGATGAGACCAGGTCTCATCAATGTTTTGTGCATTCTACATTAAAAAAAAAAAACAAATTATATGGTATATACACAGGAGAGTGTCATAATGAAACCCATTATTTTGTGCAATGAATTATTATGTTAATAACGGATAGAAATTATTTGACAGCCACAAAATTTAAGTGGCATCAAACAATTCAATACACTTCTGGTATTTCTAAATAATTAAAAGATTTATAAAAGTATTAATGAAAGACTCACAATGAAAGTGAGTGTAATAGTCAACAGGCAGGATTTTTAACATTAAAGTGTGTTCATTGGTAGAAGGGAAAAGCTGAAGAGCTGAGGTGAATAATTAATTACCTCAAGATGGATGGATGGATTCCATAGACGGGCTACCTATGAGGCACACATGCTGTAAGTAGTGGTTATGGACATGTTCTATGCACTTTTCTCGGATGTCTCTGTAGCTACATGTGCTTTGTCTCTCATGTCCAGAACTGCAGGCTGACCCCCCTCTTCCAGCCATGCTTTCAGCCATGTGCAATGCTGTGTGTGGTTAGAGCTTATGGCTGGCTTTAGAAGTTCTCCTTGCTCAGCCCTGTTCCATCTAAGCTTCCTTCTCATTTCTCCTTTCATTCATGACACCTGCCTTCAGCGACAGAAGGATGGAAATAAGGCTCAATATTTTAATTATCAGAGAAGTGACCTCAATCCTCCAAACTCCCAAGGTAAATATCTAATCTGATGCCTCTAGCCTCCTCTCAGACAGGAGGCAATCTGGAGGGACTCTACCTTGTGCCTCATCTCCCATTGGAAGCCTTAAGCCGTTTAGTCTTCTGTGACAGAGCCCCTCTGGTACTTGATCTTCTTGTCCTTGTCTTTGCTCCTTCCCCATCATCAGCCATGCTCTACAGCCTGCCCATTCTTTCTTTAGATTTATTTTGCAACCTGTAAATCTGTATAGAAAGAATATCCTCTTACATCCAAGAGGGTAAGTAACTTTCTAAAGTCTCCCAACTTATAAGATGGTGTTTGAGTGTAGTGTTCCTTACTCTGAAGTTAGTGAAGATCCTAGGAAAGGGTCTCTGTAGATACAGAGGAATTCATATAGGACCAAGTCATGCAGTTATGGAGTGGGGAATTTCCATGGTCTATTTTCTGAAAGCCTGAGGCCCAGGAAAGTCGATGCTGTTTTTGTTTGTTCCTGAAGGTATTCTGAGTCCAGAAAGGAACAATGCATCATCAAAGGATGACACAGCACAGTCACCCATTGCACTGGGACAGCACAGGCTGTGGAGCCACAGACACTCTGAGACTGACTTTTATTCAGTCACTAAGGAGATAGGGAATTCTCTGGAAAAGAAGACTCCACTGGAAGTGAGCCTCTAAGAGGGATTCGTCCTGATAGGAATAGGAAAGAGACGTTTTTTCAGGCAGTTGGGGGCCCATGACTGATTTCATGAGGCTTCTTCCACAAGCAGCACAGAGAGTAATGCCATGTGCTTGGATTTCAGGAGTCCACAGCAGAAGTGAGAGTCCAAACACAAAGGTGAAAACAACCATCTTTTTTTTTTTTTTTTTTTTTAATTGCCTACTCTCAGTGCCTCTCCAGAGCTAGCAGGACTCTATGGATTCTCCAAGAACCCTGACTTTTCCTCTTGTAATCCAGCTGCCCGGGTATTTGGCATTTGATGCAGGAATTCTGTCTTTGTATATTCTCACCTGGTTTGCCTCTTGTGCATGCCTCTGGTGTTCACAGTGTGTGACAAGTGCTTAAGCTAAGTCACCGAGGAACAGACAGGTGGCCTTTAGCCTCTACATTTTCAGATAACCACACAAGAGCATGCCTAATCCTGGAAGTGGCTGGCTGGAGAGTTTTCATATCCCTGAGATAAGCATCATGTGCAGTCACCCTGATCTGTCTTTTGAATCTTCTCTCAAAGCAAAAGGGCAGGTCCAGAACTGGATAGAACCAGTCCTTCCATAAATAAGGCCTGCTGGGGCCCTATCTGACCTTTCAACATTGACTGAAATGCTTGTTATGTTTACCAAACTCCTGAGACCAGGGAAATCTGAAGTAGTCTCTCGCGCCTCATTAATCTGCAATGTTTGAAGTAGTCGCTAATGTGTAATAAATCTCTGCTCTCTGAAGGTTTGAGCTGAGCAGATGTGTTGTTCCAGATGAGTAATGACAGGCATCAGTCTGCCAGTCAGTCACTGGCCCCCAGTGGGGAGGGCGTCAGGTCCAAACATCGAAGGAAGGAGATTCCTACTTGAGACCCATACTGATGGGTCCTAAGTGCTTAGGTGAAAAGTAAAAAAAAAAAAAAAAAAAAAAAAGTACAGAACAAACCGAATAGCCAGGAAACAAACAAAATCACAGAGGAATGCAAACCGAAGGGTTCTTTTAGTGTTTTCCAGTTTTGTTTATATTTGCAAAGAGCAGAGTGCCATGTTTCATTGATCTTGTGCATTTTTAGTCTGTTTTCTTTCCTTTCTAACATTTATTATTTCCTCTCGTACTAATTTGGGTTTGGTTTATACTTGGAGTCCCTTGAGGTGCACCGATACTTGTTTATTTGAGATCTTTCTGGCTTTGTTGGCTGATTGCTGCGAAGCTCCTGCCTAACTTTGCTTTATGTGCCATTTGGGGAGCGGGGAGAAAATTCATAGATTGAAAAAAAATTTTTTTGGTTATTAGAACAATTTTTAATCCCCAAAGTATTAAGAAATTCTAGCTTTTGGTTAACTTGATCTGTCAAAGACCAACTAAGAAGAGATGTTAAGTTCCTGAATACAATTTAAATTCATATTAAAACAAATTCTCAAATAAATAAAGATTATAATGATTTTATTAATATACAGAATCACAGAGAAGCAGTTGCATATGTAATTACTATTTATCCACTTCATGAATAACGTTAAGCTTTGCTTACTTCATTTCAGGCACTGGAGTAGAATACACGAAGAATCTGGCTTCCTGAAGGATAGTGGTAAACAGAGCCAAGTCACTTTGCTAAAGTTGGTTAAGTCTGGAATAAGTTGTTCACATATATCCTTGAAAAAAGCAATATATGTACATAAATAAATATATTTGTGTCAGCGCCTTAGTAATTTCTTCTAATGAATTTCCCATCTCTTTTTTGATCAGGCCTCTTCTACTGATGCTCTGAGGTGATACTCTCAATCTTAAAAGCTACTCACATCCTTACAGTGAACCAATATGAAGTCACACACTTCTTTAAGGGAGACAAGGGAGTAAAATGCATCAATTTTAGGATGGGACTAACAACCACTGAGAGACTGACAGCTTAAAACAGGGATCGTCTGCTGTCAGACCAGTCACATGTTTTCAAAGACAGCAGCCTAAGAACACAAAGCAGATCTTAAAGAAAACTGACATGTTCTTCAAGGAAATGATGGAAATACAGCATGCTTGATGAAAGTTCCACCTGCCTAATTCTCATTCCCAGTGTCCCATTATCCACTAGGTACAACACTGTCCCCATGTGCATATGACCCACAGTACTGTCAGGGCTGTGAGCATATCTAGTCCATGCAGTTATAAAACATAATGTTTTCCTGATGCACAAAGGGCCCAGGGAAGCTAAGATATATGTGTGTCATCAGAGCCATAGTAAGACCTTGGAAACAATGATCTTCGCACAGTGACTGACCAGTGTGTCTGGATTTGTTGCTTTCCCCATTGTCATGACTGAATGCTAGAGAAGGAGGGCACACAGTGTAAGGACAGGAAAACCATGGCAGTGGGAGCAGAATGCTGCTTGCTCACATCTGAAGAGACGGGAAAGTAGAGACAGATGAATGCTGGCTGCCCTGCCCACCCCTTTAACCCTTTTTATTCCATATGGGCCACCAGCCCACAGGATGGTGCCATCCACTTCAGCATGTGGCTTCCTAACACAGTTAATGGTTTATAGAAACACTTTAGTAGGTGCCTGTGTAACTCAGACTGTCCTCAAAGCTAATACACAGGTCAGACTGGCTTTGAACTCACAATCTTCCTGCCTATTACAGAAGTATGTTCCACTGTGCTCAGCTAAGTTTTAATGCGAACCTATATTACTCAAATAAAAAGCAGCCATAAGAAGTGGCCCCAGCAGCAAGAGGTCGCCTTGCTGTGATCATGCTTCTGTAATTTCTCCTGCCCTAGGTTGTCATCTTGCCATGCATTCAACATGTGGGAAGCAGAAGGCTCCTCACCAGGAAGTGCCATTTGCAGAGACTGCTTCCTGTGGAGGATCTCTCAGTTAAGAGTCACGATGCATAATCAGGCAGGACTCCTGCCTGGATACTAAGCCATTCTCTGAAGATGAACAGGCACCCTACTGAATCCTTTTAGCTGGATGGTGACCTGTCTGAGTAATTGCCTATGTCACATACACTTCTGGCCACTGTCGGACTGTGACAAGCCTTCCTTGTTCATAAGTATGGATTAGGGTTTTCTCAGTAGATCTGACATTAATAGCACGTTGAAGTTTACTTAATTATGATACGATCACACATTTTCCAACATTTATAGAGTTTTAATACTCAAGCACACTGTGATTTCACTGTAAATGCATTTGATAGTCACATAACATGGATTTGCTAAGTCATCTGTCATTTGGCTCACATAAGATGAACCCTGAAGAATAAACATTTTTTTTTATCTGCCACACTTTCAGGACATAAGGATCAGTCTTATTTAAACTAAAACATGGGAACAGTCAGTCATTTTTTCTTTTCTTTTCTTTTCTTTTCTTTTCTTTTCTTTTCTTTTCTTTTCTTTTCTTTTCTTTTCTTTTCTTTTCTTTTCTACATAAGTGTGTTGTGTTTATGATGCATGGATGTGAGTGTGTGGGAAGATGTACCAACTTGTCCACATGAACAGAGTCTGGAGTAGATATCAGGTGTCTTGCTTTATCATTCTGTCTTATTGACTTGAGACAGTCTCTTGCTGAACTGGAAGGTCACCATTTTGGCCAGGCAACCTGACTAGTGAGGTCTTGGAATGCACCTGTCTCTGCTCCTAGTGCTGGGGCTATAGGCACATGCATCCATGTCTGGCTTCTTCATGTGTGCTGGGGATTCAAACTCAGAACTCACACTTGCAGAGAACAGGTGCCCTTATTCACTAAGCCATCTCCTTTTCCACCTGCTCTAAGTCTTTCTTGACCAAAATAAAGCTTATGAGAAAAAAGAAGGAAGGCCAAGGAATGGCATTTACTTTTATTTTTCAGTTATCATTTGAGTCAAGAAAGAGGAGACATCCTCTTTTGGAGACTGTATAAGCTGGTATTGACTTGTGAAGAACAGAATCTATTCTGAAGAATTTAAAAGAGGACTTTTATTGAAGGGTATTGCAAGGCTTATTTCATTAGTTGGAACCAGAGCCAGAGAACTGTCTTCTTAGCTGAAATTCTAAGAACAACTCCTGGAGCCAAACACCCAGGCAGGCAGTGGCTTCGGGGCTAGTGATGCAGGGTACCACTGCTCTAGCCATCTGCTGCTGAGCCCACATCCTCTCTGCCAAAGCTGTTGTCCCATCAACAAGTGGATGTGTCCTCCCCACTTTCTTGCTATGTGGTCCAGCTCCAAATCAGGCTCTCATCTGATTGTCTGGTTTGGCTGGAGATAAATCTGGGATTACAGTTTATACTTTTCTGCCTTCTACACAGTAAAAAGAGTCAGATTGGAGTGGAATGGGCTGACATAGACAACTTGCCTGGGTAGACAGACAGTTGGACTGTACCAAAAGGTCAGTAACACCAGACACACTAATCAGGTATGGTATCTTTTGGGGTTATTCCCCTTTTATGATTGGGAATGTATTAGCCATAATCCTTAGCTAACAATGCAAAGGACCTGATCTGTACAAAGCTCACAAATCTACATCTACACTCACTGTTTGATCTAGTATGTGGTTGCTTCTATTATGTTAATTTGGATCCCTAAGATTGTTGGCATGAGAATCCACCTGTCTACACATAAGACACTGAGGGACCCTGCCCCAAGTTGGTTCTGACTGGTAAGGAAAGTTGCCAGCAGCAATGGCTGGGCAGGGCAGACAGAAGTGGTACTTTTAGGATTCCTGGGTGAGGAACCAAAGGAAGGAGAAAAAGGTCCACCATGCCAGGAGAGGGAGAGGAGAGATGCAGTGCTTGAGAAGGTACAGGACAGAGAGCATGGCCACCATGTAGGAGCCAGGATACAGTGGTCCAAGGGGGCTGCCTGACTGGGTCCAGGGCAGCAAAGACAGAAGATAGGATTTAGTAAGCAATAGCTTGGGAATATCTGAGGGAGGTGGATTAGCCTTGTGGAGGTCAGGAAGTGGCCCAGCCATTGAGCTGTTTTAGGCATATCAAAATATAAAGGCTGTGTGTGCCTTTCATTTGGGAACCCAGAACATTAGGGCAGGTAGCGAGGAGCATGGATACTACTCTACTAGTGCATCATTTTTAACTTCTTATCTTGCCACACGTGTGTGTTCTTGCAAGCTGTGTTTGTAGTTTTACCTGTATTATTATAAAGATGAAATCAGAGATGGGATGGTAGTGGTGTTGGTGTTGGTAGCGGCAGTGGCAGCGGTAACACATATCTTTAATCCCAGCACTGGAGGCAGAGACAGACTGATATTTGAGGCCAGCCTGGTCTATGAAGTGAATTCCAAGACAGCCAGGGCTACACTGAGAAACTCTGTCTCAAAAAAACGAAAAGAAAAAAAATATGAAATCATATCGTGGGTGATCTGTTGATGTATCAGGTACTTTTTTGTTGTGACCAAAGGATGACAGAGCTTATTGGGGATTGATTTCCCGATGGAGAGTCCATAATGACAGGAGTGGGGTGAGATGGGATCGGGGTCGGGGGAGGTGGCAGCAGCTGGCAGTCGTAGCTGGAAGCTGGAAGATCACATCTTCAACAGGGAGCAGAGAAACAACTGGAAGTGTGGCGAGCTATGACTCTCAATTGCCCCTTCCCTCAGTGAGTGTTTTGTCCAGCAAGGCTGCACCTCCTAAAGGGTTCATGATCTCCTCAAGCAGCAGCACAAACTGGGAACTAAGTGTTCAAACCCGAGTCTATGGGGGAATAGTTGTCCTTCAGACCGCCACAGTTGGTTCTCTTTCAGTTCATATAGTGCTCAAATCGCCCTTTATCTTTTGCTCCTCATTCACTTCAGTTCTTCCAATCTGTGGCTGGAATGATGGGTTCATGCAAAGTGAATATTCAGACTTCTTTCTCTTAATGGTCTGTCAGATGTTTCAGGTTTTGGTGCCATGAACATAAGCATATGTGTGCTGGAGCAATAATGGGGGGGGGCATCTTAGGCATTTTGCAGGGCTGTAAGAAAACACTTGAGGCTGCGTAATTTATAATGAGCATCCCAATGGCAGTGCTCAAATCAGGAATTTTCAAGGTCAAGGGGCTTCATCTCATAGAAGTATTCTTGATAAAACAGTGTGGGAGAAGACACTGTGTAGCGAGAGCTAATTTCTGGGACTGAGCACGAGACAGCCATGCTAGCTTTGGTAACAAACCCATTTTCCAAATAACTGCTCAAAACCTTGTTGGGGCAGGGAAGGAGTATGTGTTTTTCTTTCCTACCGGCTTTAAGAATTCATGACCTTCCACGGCTAGACTGTGGCAGTTTCTTCCCCTACTAACCCTGCCTCAAACTCTCGGAGACCTGAGCTGATCATCCCACTGAGCAGTGTGAATAAGAAAACGACAGCCAGACACTGTGTGCTCTGAGTTGATTGTGTACCACGGAGGACTTTGTGTATCAGCATCTTTTCAGATCAAGCCAGAGGTCAGGCAGCTGCTTTATGGTAATTATATTGTCTTAATCAACAGCATGGCCAGGTTGAGTCTTAAGAAATATTTTCTTAAATCACAGATAGCAACATTTACTAAGCAGAGCTCCAACCCTCTATTTCATCAGTGGCCAAAGAGCAAGCAGGGGGTCAATGTCAGATTTCCTTTAGCAGAATTGCCTGGAGTATACAGTGGTCTAAATAAAGACCACATGAAGTAAATAATCAAAGTTTAAAGAATCATTCTCCCTGGCTTCATTGTCTCAGGAAAGTGCCCATGTAGCGCCTGGGCGTGGGCCTCTGCAGAGGATGGTATAAGTCTCTGAGACATCACAGAAATACTATGGGACAGTGTCCATGATCGAGGGGTGTCTATTCCAGAGTAGCTATCCTTCACACAGTTGTTGAGATCTGGATCTAGGGAATTCTGGATTGTTTTTTTTCGTGGGAAGAGAAGCAGAAGAGATAACAACCAGGGGGGGGGGGGAACCTGGCCTTAAGAATGGGAGACTGAGGGTCACAAGAGCAACCTGACCTTCCACCTGTTCACTCACGAATCAAACAACGAGACTACAGAAGCTGAATGAATAGCCTGAACTTAGACACAGCAGATGAAGCAGGAGGGTAGGTGGGAACACTCACGGATGCTGATGCTGGCTCTGAGTTTGCACCAGGCAGACACAGCACTGACTAGAATGCTGACATCACCCTGTCCGTGCTGACACCAGCTAGAGCAGCTTCATCCCCTCAGCGCTCCCTCCCACCCCATGCCCCCCGCTCAGCTTTATCTATATCCCACTCTAAGTGCAATCCGTCCAGCCATTGCCCGTGAGCTTTGGACAAATCCTTTGCCAGGCATCAGGCTGACTGCAGGGTTCTTGGGTTTTGGGTGCTGAGGTGGTTGAGACTTCAGGGCACTGCTCCCTAGCTGCACCCATTCCATTATGTGACCTTCTAATCTTCTGTGTCTATGCTGTCCACGGTAGAAATCCAAACAATAGTGGGTTTAGTGTTCGTCAGGCATGACTGAAACACATGCTGTCTCTGCACATGCTGTCTGTAAAAGAGCTTTGCCTTCAAGAAGACATTTTTTATAAGTGGTGGTTTATTAAATGCGTTGGGGAACATTTTTCTTGATTAGTGGGGCTCTCCCTAGGAGCCAACTATCAAGTCATTCCACTCACTATCCTTCCCCAGTTTTCTGACCTCTGAGTTGAAGATCAACCTTTCAGATCCCAGGTCTTGACTCAACAGAAATGATGCACTTGGCCACGGAGAGGCATGAACAACGTCTCCAGTAGCAGTATTCATAACGACCTCAAACCGGAAACACTGGTATGTGAACCATAGGCTGGATGGGCATGTTGCAGTGTTAGTCTGTAGCCGCAGCTACTGTAACCCACAAGGTAGACCCTCCCTGGCTGTCTTGGTTAGGCTTTCTATTGCTGTAATAAAGCACACAATGACCCAATGCAACTTGTGAAGGAAAGGGTTTATTTCATGTTATAACTCCGGTCATAGTTGGTCACTAGGGGAGTCAAGGGCAGGAGTTCAAGGTAGGAGCTGAAGCCATAGCCATGGAAGAGTGTTGCTTGCTCCTCAGGCAGAGTCAGGTCAGGCCAGGGTCTACTGACAGATTTCTTGGCCTGATGACTCATGGAACAATAAGAGGAGGTACACTTGAAGCTCAAGGCAAGGGGTTGAATGTTCTATTAATCTTGGAGGAAGAAACAGGGAGGAATAGGGAGGCCTTCAGATGTGTACAGATATCAAATGTGCATTAGCCATTGTCTCAGTATCTAAAGCCTAAGAGGATTCAATTCGAGGCTGCCGCAGTACTGACTGGACAGCCCTACTGATTTCTAACCTTTGTCCCTGAGTCTTCTTTTCCATCTTTCCCATAAGCCTCACTCCTCCTTCAGGGGGCTGCTTGACTTTGTACCTGCTGGACTGGAAGAGTGGGGTTAGAAAAACAGAGAACCAAACCCAGGTGGGTTTTTAGAGAAGCAGCAGGTAAAACAGATAAGACTTAATAAGAAAAGAAGCAAGGAATGGCAGGCCCAGAACAAATTCCTACTGTGTTGCCAATGGTTTCATTATTAAGATGAAATGGTTCCTTTGTATGTTCATCGTCTGAGCGGCAGACATGCAGCCTCAGTGTTCCCATCCCTGCATCATATCTGGCTGTGTCTCCAGCTACTGCAGAGCAGGTGGCTGCTCATGAGATCAACATTTCTATTCTGTATCATGCTGAGATTTTATTCTGAGCTGTTTCTCTTGGGCGTTCAGAATCCTTTCCTCTAATAATATCAACTAAACAGACTGTGGAACAGTGGAGAACCTTGACAAGGAGGTGGTGGCACATTCTCCCTAGAGCATTCAAAGACAGAGAAAACAGAGAAAATGGGTTGGTGCTCAGTGTATAATGCTTAGTATGTGCATAATGGGGGATGTCATGTGTATGTGTGCATTAGTACACACACAACCCCACACGCACATGCACATGTACATGTACACAAGCACGCATGCTCACATACCAGAGGTTGATATTGGGATGTCTTCATCTATGACTTTCCCTAGTTTATTTTTTTGAAACATGGACTCTTTACTGAGCCCAAAGCTCACTGATTCAGCAAGGATGGCTGACTAGAGGATTCTTGGACATTACAAGTCTTTACATTTTTAAATTCTACCTGTCTCTGTTCATCTAGCACTGGGATTACAGTTAAGTCCAGTTTTACATTGGTTCTGGGATGTGTATGTAGGTCCCTGTGCTTGCTGTGGCCACCGAGCCATCTCTGCTACCTGTGACTGGGGCTCTGAAGGATGAATTTATAGTGTTGGGGGTGTTTTGTGGAGAAAGTGAAGAGATCTGTGAGCTAAAAGAACCAAATATCAGGTATTGTCATAATAGTACTTGGGGTTTTTTGTTGGTCAGTTATCAACGTAAGAAATATTGAGAATGACACATGTATACAGTAGGTGCCAAGCAAATGGTCTCCAAATGAAAAGGTTAAAAAGAGGCAGACACAGATGTTTGCTGTTATCATACAGGGGTCTTGATAAGTCATAGGATTTGAGAACGCAGAGACTTATGGTACTTCTTCTTTGTCTACTGCCTTCACAACTAGCTTCAGGTCAAACACTTTAAGACCTCAGAACTGAATTTGAGGGCAGGATGAAAGAGAAAGATGTGATAACTCCCGGATGGGTGCCTCTTAAGGACAGCAGTGCTTTCTAGACTAATGAAGAGCTACAAAATGATTTTTTTTATAGCTAAAACGCTATCATGGGAGAATTGGAAGAGCCCCCAGAAGTCATTTATCATGTCATCTTTCTGGCTGAGGAATACAGAAATCACCAGTAGGTGATAACAATCTTCTATGTTTATACAGGCCTTCTATTCCCAAGGAGATCTCAAAGACATGATCTTCATTAAGTCTCATAGAATGTAAGCATGGTCATGAGCTGTTTGACTTTGGGACCCACCTTGAGATGCACATTGTCTGCATTTTTGTTGTGGTAACATTACATAATACTCTTACACTTCAAATGGTAGAGCCTCTGACATGACACACTTGGTCTCTGTGGCAAAGTCTATACATTGGTCTTTGACATGGATCTTACTGCACTCCTGGTCTTTGAGTAAAATCCACTGTACCTCTGGTCTCTGAGGTAAAGTCCAAGTCACACCTGGTCTCTGAGGTAAAGTCCACTGCACCTATGGTCTCTGAGGTAAAGTCTGCTGTATTCCTGTCAAGTCACCCCTGGTCTCTGAGGTAAAGTCCACTGCACCTATGATCTCTGAGATAAAATCTACTGTATTCCTGTTAAGTCACCCCTGGTCTCTGAGGTAAAGTCCACTGCACCTATAGTCTCTGTATTGGCTAGTTTTGTGTCAACTTGACACAGCTGGAGTTATCACAGAGAAAGGAGCTTCAGTTGAGGAAATGCCTCCATGAGATACAACTGTAAGGCATTTTCTCAATTAGTGATCAAGGGGGAAAGGCCCCTTGTGGGTGATGCCATCTCTGGGCTGGTAGTCTTGGGTTCTATAAGAGAGCAGGCTGAGCAAGCCAGGGGAGGCAAGTCAATAAAGAACATCCCTCCATGGCCTCTGCATCAGCTCCTGCTTCCTGACCTGCTTGAGTTCCAGTTCTGACTTCTTTGGTGATGAACAGCAGCATGGAAGTGTAAGCCAAATAAACCCTTTCCTCCACAACTTGCTTCTTGGTCATGATGTTTGTGCAGGAATAGAAACCCCGACTAAGACAGTCTCTGAGGTAAAGTCTGCTGTATTCCTGTCAAGTCACCCCTGGACTCTGAGGTAAGGTCCACTGCACCTATGGTCTCTGAGGTAAACTTGGCTGTATTCCTCGTCTCAGAGGTGTTGCTCACTGCACTGGTCTTTGAAGTAAAGTTCACTACACTCTTGATCTGTGTAGTGCAGACCATTGCTTCCAGGCTACAAACCTGGTTTGTATGCTATTGTGTAGACTATAAGCCATGTCAAGTATTTGTATATCTAAACATATTAAACATAGAAATGAAAACCATAAGAATAGTTATTTTTTAGCTCCATTATGATGGTAATGGAGCACAACCTATTGGTTGTTGTTGATTAAAATGTCATTCTGTGGTGCATGACCATTTTCTGAGACTCAAAGTAAGTTCTGAATTGAGTTTGCAGGGCCAGCTGGTGCCTGCTTTTTTGAAGCTGCCAATCAGCCAGTGTTCTTTTGGAAATCTTTTCCCCTCCCCCTCCCATACAAGAAGAATCACAGAGGTGCTCGGTTGGAGAGATCGAGCAGAGGGGCTAACCTTGGAGTGGCCTGACCTGGAGGTGTCTTTCCAGGGACAGGGGAGGGCAGGGCACCAGTGTGCTCTGGGCCTCACTTAGCAGTGAGACACTCCTGGTGGGCAGTTTTGAGATGAGAGGTGCAGCAGGCAGGGCAGAGCAATACTGGAGACAGGTGCTGGTATAATCTGGGCAGCACAATGGCCCAACTGGCAAGGACAGCTCGCAGCTCCCCTGTAAAGGAGACAGTGGGAGGACTGGAGGCCTTTCCTTCCCACTTCCCCAGGGGCACTTGCCATAGGACTTTGGTATGGCCCTTAGGAGCCAAAAGCTTGGTAAACTGATGTTTTTCTTTGGTTTAGAAAAATACAGACTGTGTGTGTGTGTGTGTGTGTGTGTGTGTGTATGTTGCAGGCACTATGGAACCCTCATTCCCCTTCATTCAGTAGTGTTTATGAGCCTCCTACCATAAGCATGACTTTAATGATGGATGCTGGGGATGTGATTCGGGACTGGACAGAAGCCCCTCCTGTCAGAGCATCTTGTTCCATCTGGAAGGAAAGAAAAAAGATAATCAAGGAACAATGACACAACAGAGACACACAGGGAACTGAGGTGCCACAGAACAGGGCCACACAACCCGACTGAAGGGCCAGAGCCAGCAATTAGGATGGAAGCCACGTTTAAGATGAGATTTGAAGACTTTGTCTTGCTTTATGTGACCCTCCGTTTCCACCACTGCAGTACTCAGTGCTGACTGCAGTAACAAGTCACCTCTCTTTGACTGGGCATTTAAACCCCAGGTCCTGGAGCAGAATATAAATTATTAAAACCAAAGATAAATCTTGTATCCCCCTGTACCTGAGCTTTTATGTATAGTAGGTTATAAAGTGACACACACACACACACACACACACACACACACACACACACACACACACACACACAGTAGCTGAATAACTGTCTGAAGAACTGGGAACAGAGTCCTTCAGAAACACCAGCATTCACTCACACCAGGCTCAGCATCAGCAGGCCATGTTGAGCATCTTTGCAGTCCTGCAGGTACCAGCAGCTGCTAATTAAGGCCACACTGCCACCATGAGGACAGTCTGCCTAGTGTCAGGATTAGGATCCTTGAGAAACAAGCCTGCTTGGAAGCCTAGCTTCCTGCTGGAGAGAGAGTAGTGACTGTGTAGAAAGGAAAGGCTTACCTACTCCAGGGGCCCCTCCCTCTGGCTGTCCCAGCCTCATCCGGGCAAGGGCAGAGGCTCTCCTGGTAAGTGTGCATGTACACTACAGATCAGGGAGTCAGGCAGAAGAAGACACATTCCCTCTCTGTGCACTTCAAGGCTGTCTTCTCTTGGACTCCTGCTGGCCCACCCCTCCCACATACCACCGCAGGCTTGCACAGCTGACTTTGACAGGACTATTGAAATCAAAGCATGCCATGTGATGAATTGGCAGACTTCAAAGCTCTGCTGTATACTGGAAACCCACTATCCCTAAATCTTATGTGTGCAAAGAGGCATTTTCCCAGTGTAAAAGCAAATGGAAGCATACACATTCAGTGTTGGGAGTAAGGGTGTGTGCAGCAACTTGCAAACTATGTTTTGTGGATTTTAGGATCAGCCAAGCAAGTATAGAGTCTTCCAGAAATGGAGTTTCCTGTTGTGAAAATTAAGGAGGTTTATAGAAAGGACTTTTTATGGACTGGAGCACCAAAAAAAAAAAAAAAAAAAAAAAAAAAAAAAAAAACACTTGCTTTTGAATCAGCTGAGAGTCCCCAGGCTTGGTGGCCCAAGTCTTTCTGTGTAGTGTGTATGTGTGAGGGGTCTGTAGAGCTTCTGCATGGCCACTTAGGAGGCCTTAGATGGTGGGCAGAAATTTTGATAGATACCATGCCATCATCATGGGCAAGGATGACCCCAATAAGCCACAGGGCAAAATGTCCTCATATGCCTTCTTCGTGCAGACCTGCTGGGAGGAGCACAAGAAGAAGCATCCCGATTCGTCGGTTAACTTCTCTGAGTTCTCCAAGAAATGCTTTGAGAGATGGAAGACCATGTCTGCAAACGAAAAGTCGAAGTTTGAAGATTTGGCCAAGAGCGACAAAGCTGGTTAAGACAGGGAGATGAAGAACAATGTTCCTCCCAAAGGTTAGATAAGACAGGAAAGAAAAAGGATCCAAATGTTTCAAAGAGACTGCCATCTGCCTTCTTCATGTTTTGCTCTGGACATTGCCCAAAAAATCAAAAGTGAACACCCTTGCCTGTCTATTGGAGATACTGCAAAGAAACTGGGTATGATGTGGTCTGAACAATTTGCCAAAGATAAACAACTGAATGAGCAGAAAGTAGCTAAACTAAAGGAGACGTGTGAAAAGGACATTGCTGCATACCATGGCAAGGGCAAAAGTGAAGCAGGAAAGAAGGGTCCTGGTAGGCCAGCAGGCTCAAAGAAGAAGACTGGAGGAAGAGGAGGAGGAAGAAGAGGAGGAAGAGGAAGAAGATGATGAAGAGGAAGAAGAAGAAGTGGCTGTCATCAAGCGTGGAGTATCTGTGCTCAGGCAATTATTTTGCTAAGAATGTGAAATCCAAGCACAGCTCAACATTAGCTTCAGTATAAAAACTGAACAGATTTTTGTGTAGCTGATGAGATTCTTTGTAGAGAAAATACTTTTAAAAACGTGTTTGTAGCTTTTTCAGGGGCTACAACGTACAGTTAGATTTAAAACTTTTGATGTTGAATGTTTCTAAATATTTAATGGTTTAACTTCTTATGGTAGCAAAAAAACTTTATAAGAATTTGTATTACCAGTAAAAAGATTTTTTAGGATGCTGCGTTTTTTTAAAATTTGTAATAAGATAATATATATATATATATATATATATATATATATATATATATATATTAAAGAACACTTGCTCTTACAGAGGACTCAGGGCCGGCTCTCAGCACACTCATGTCAGCTCATGACCACCCGTAATTGTAGCTCCTGGGGATCACACATGTGGTGCACATGAATGGACACATACACATACATAAATGAAAAGGGAAGAACATTTAACAGTAGCCTAAAGTGACAAGTGACAGGTTGAAATAATTACTTCAAAGAAATTGAAAGTAATAGATACATATATTGCTGAGCTTGTTCTGTGTTTTTCTTGCTGTCTTGAATCAGAGCAGCACTGACCACCTGAGGAGATGCTCATGAGATTGGGTCTGTAAGGTTTCCCTGTGGAGGGAGGTGGAAGGCTCACGAGGCTTGGGGGTCAGGGGCATTAATGGCATCCTTCCCGGTCCCCTTTCCTTAGAGAGGACACAGAGGCTGTAAAGCACCGGGCTGGGACTCTTTGGTAATGTGGTTGCCTGTAAGCTGACAGGGACCTCCGGGCAGTGGAGCTGCCCATGAGCTACCCATGCACCTGTAAGTGACTTCAAGAAACTCATCACCCATCAAGCTGACTTTTACAGAAACCTCATCTTCATCTACTACTTTCCAATCTAGGTGAGCAGACATTTTAAACATGCAGAGCTGTTACCTTCAGTGATGGTTAATATTGACCGACTGTCAACCAGACAGGATCCAGAATCCCTGTAATGTCAAGTCTCAAGGCATACCTGTGAGGGATTCTCTGAATTATGCTAACTCTGAGCAGGTTGTTGATGGGTTGTCATGATTAGTTTGAGGTGGGTGACTGGGTTGTTGTAAGCAGCTCTGCTCCATGGGACAGGCTGAATAAGAAGGACAAAATGAGTTGATTGGCAACATTCATCATCTAACTATGGAAACAATGTAAGAGCAAGCTCTCGCTCCTCCATGACAACTGCATACCTTTGAACTGTGAGACAAATACCTGCCTCCTTGCTTTTTTCAGGGTATTTTAACACAGCAATAGGAAAGGCAACAGATATACTGTCTATTCTAAGGTCTTTCCTGATGATCCCACCACAGCATCCAAGGGACCAGGCTAAGAACTCAGGAGGTGGAGTGTCCCTAACCCCTCCAGCTCCAAGATGCATTGTTCTTCACAAGAAGAACAATGTACGCCACTTTAAAATGTACGCCACTGCATAAGTCTTTCCAAAAATAAGGTAAGAAATTATGATTGAAAACATGGTAAATGTGATTAACTGGCTAGGCTGACTTATTTTTATTTTTATTTATTTATTTTTTTGAGTAGGCACTGTCCCTTCCTGTCAGTAATTACAGTAGCAAGCATCTGTCTAAAAGTTACCGGTCAAAGGCTCAGTGAATCAGACTTGTTTCAGTGACCAGGTTACTAAGGAATGTTCTCTACATCTGTGGGTTTGTAACTGGGCAGCTCGCAAGGAACTTGCTGCATTTAGTATTTAACCTCACACAGACCTCTGCTATCAGCAGACGTCTGCAATTGTTCTTAGCTCAGTTAGTAATAATTCAACTTCCCACAAGGGGGCAGCAAAGCCCGCAGCATTGTTAACCATCACTCTCGCCTGGGCTGGAGAGAGACTTCTGAGGGTGGTGGGGAAGGGTACAGCATACTGAGACTGTGATGTATGCCGTGCGGTGCTGTAACTACTATCCCAAGACAACTAACTCTAGATTTAAAAAGTAGATCTTAAGTTTTTATATCTGTCACTAGAACTTATAGAAACACCTATATCCATTAAAGAAATAGTGGGGAATTAGTATTCACAAAGCGTTTGCTATTTGTCAGGACCGTGCAAGGCTCCTGCCACTACATCTTTGAGAATCTCTAGGACTCAAGTCCTCCATGAATGAAGAGCTAAGCCTGCTCCTGATCCCTCCTGAACCATAATGGAGTACCTGACCCATGCATTACAGCCTTCTAATCCTGCTTCGGCGGAGAGTAGGGTTTGCTGGAGCATGATATAGCAGCTAAGCCCAGAGTCCTCTTCAAGGATTTTAGGGGTGGTTTTCAGGGATATTGGTATTTTTCAGGACCTGTATCTTCGCATTCACAATGTTATTCCCTTAAGCACATGAGAACCCAGGGCTAGCCTGTCGGTTGGTTCTTGTCTATAGATGCTTGAATTCATTTTGGTAATCAAAAGATCATGATTAGCAACTCAAAGTTATGTCAATGCATCTCTAATATTGATTTAAAATTTTTGAATATCTTAGGGTCTGTCTTAGTCTATTTGATGCTCCAGTAGGATCCTGGAGTGTTTCTGGATTACACTTAAGAAAAAAGTTTATTTGGCTAACAATTTTGGTAACAAGGGCGTACAGGGTAAATAAATACATTGCAACAAGGACACTGAAAAGGTCCTAAGCAGATGTGAAGAACCAGAGGCAACTGTGTGGGGGCAATAAGCCACTCAAGACAATAGACCTTGTCCCCAAAGACCTGAGAGGCAGCATGAAGCCATCCATTCAAGGGTTCTTGTTGCCCATGAGTGACCTTGTTGCTAGTAACATTGCACACACACACACACACACACACACACACACACACACACACACACATTGTCAGCTGGGGAAGGTCCTCATCCTGGCAGCACACACTGGCTGGGCCACTTTGTCTCTGAAAGAGTGCCACCCTTGGCATTGGAAATGTCACTTCTGTGGCCATTTCTGTTTTATCCCCCTAGGCAGGGGATCATGAACTGTATAAAAGTGGAGAAATAAAGCTGAGCACAAGGAAATGAACAGCATGTGTGCATTCGGTTATCTTCTTGACTGGATATGATCAGCTGCTTCTAGTTCCTGCTATGATGGGCCATAATCTGGAACTGTAAGTTGAATAAACCCTCTTTCCCCTGAGTAGTTTAGTTGTTGTTGTTTGTTCGGGGTGTTTTATCACACAACAAAGAGCAAGTCATTTTACTTAAGTTTCTGTGTTGCAAGTGGACCTCTGGCCTTGGTGCTAGACTTTGTAGCTTGTTCAGTACTTGGGACACTGGAGAGGAAACAGAGGAGGATGTGAAGTAGCCTGCCCTAGTGACCTCCTCTAGCCAGAAGTCAGGCCTTAAGAGTTCCACAACATTCAGTAAAAGGACAGCAGCATCTGGGACCAAGGGTTTAAACATGTGAGACTATGGGGGACATGTCACACCCCAGCCATAATGGTGCTGAGTTAACTTACAGTCTTCTGAGTTCCATAAAGTCTGTGAGGATTGCTACCTTTGCCTTCTTGCTCAGTTAGGGAAACCTGACCCAGAGCCCTTAAAAGTATGGTCAAATTGTCACCAAATGAAGCTTCCAGTTTTGGGAATCAGTTATGTCTAATTGAATTTTTAGCCAAAGGGTCTCATGGAAACCACCAAATAATCTAGGCTGTTGCCAGTACAACAGCTCTCCATGAATGAAAATCCCCATTGCTGAAGATATCTTGAAAACAACTCATTGAACATGGAGAAGTTGAGCTTATACCTAAAGGGAGCCTTCACCCCTACATGTTAGCATCATTGGTACAAGAAGGTCCTCTGCATGCTACCAAAAGAGAAATGTGAGCATCAACCCAGCCACAGACCCTTGGATTACCAGTGATGTCCTGCCTACAGTGTATGCCAGTACAATGGTGGTATGAAACTTGTAGGAGTAACCAACCAATATTTGACTTGACTCCATGAGATGGACCCATACCTGGCACTCCGTAGGTGATCAAGAACCTGAGACTAGCTAGCTAGCCCAGGGAGCTATGTATTTGTTCTTAAAAACAAACAAACAAAACCAAAACAAAGTGAACAAAACCCCAGAAATAATTGCAATAAAATGAATCCTCATGACATTCTGCTAGAAGTGCCTTGCTTAGACAGCATCAAAGTAGCTCCTTCCTGCAGTAAATGGGAACAAATACAGAAGCCCACAGCTAGACATGATGCAGAGAGTGAGAGATCTTGGAACACTCAGCCTTAAACAGGATGTCTTCACCAAATCCCTTCTCTCAGGGCTCACCAAACTCTCAAGAAACAGGAGGCAGAAAGAGTATGAGGACCAGAGGGGTGGAGGATGCCATGAAATCAAGGCCCTGGAAATCAACAGGATCCATGTACACATGATCACAGATGGGGCCGTATGCTCGTGGTAGGATCCATGCACACATGAGTTCACAGACGGGGCAGTATGCTCAAGGTCTGCATAGGTCTGCACCAGATGGGATCCTAGAGCAAAAAGGAGAAGTGTTCACATGTCCCTATCCCTAACCCAGAAGCAACCTCCGTTGACAACCTCTACAACTGAAAACTTAGTTTCCTCCAAGGGAGTCTCACTGGGCAAACAAAGTACTCATCAGTAGATGGCCAGCAGAAAATGAACTTAATGCCATATTTGAAAGTTCCTTGTCTCATAACTTCCTGTCAGGATTCTTCCTGTTTTTTTCCTTCTAATTATATCTTTAAAAATTTTTATTATATATAAATACATAATACATAGGCATCTATATAACTATGGATCTATCTATGAATCTATACACATATGTATTATTTATCTATATTCCTCCCTTTTTTACCCTACAGATCATATACATACATATATGTACATATATGTAAGCTTCCAATCTAGTGTTTTTTTTTTTTTTTTTTCCTTTTGGGATTCCTCAGTGGGTCTCTGTGTCTTGTGCTTTCTCTTGGGCTCTTTTTTTTTTGTTTATTTTGTCCAATTTTTGTTTTACTTTATTTTATTATTACTCTATATAAACCCATTTGTTTTCTAATGAGAGACAGAAAGGAGGTGGATCTGGATGGGAGGGGTGGTTGGGAGACACTGTAAGGAGTAGGGAGAGGGGCTGTAAGGAGTAGGGAGAGGGGAAACTGTAGTCAAGATATATGATGTGAGAATAAAATCTATTTTCAATAAAAGAAAAGAAAAGGAGAAAAAAGAAAAACCTATAATTATATAGCAAGATGACTCTTAATTAGAGGGGACAAAGAAGCTCTATAGGCCTTGCTGAGTGTACCCTGTCACCATGGTCCTGGCACATCACCCTCAGAACATCTGTGGAGCATGTGGCTGCTCCTCACTGTCCTGTGCTCTGCACCTGCTATTTGTTTAACAGAACATGTCTGGTGTTTGCTGGGCTCAGCCCTCCAGCTGTTTCTGTGCAGCATAAAGAGGATGCAGACCATCAGTGGCAAAGCCAGGCACTTACATTTTCTCAGGTATTCAGAATTGAAGGAGCTGCCTAGGGCTGGAGTATCAGATGGGTTCTTGAAACACACAAAGTCAAAATGTCTGACAACTTCCTGTTCCTTCCTGGGAGGTGGGTGTCCAGATGGTCTTGGAGGGAGGATGTATTTAAAAGAATTTAGGACTTTCCTTCAGCTTATGTTCTTAAGGTTTTGTCTCTGATGACTATATGTTCTTATGAGCAAATACTAAAACCAGGGCTGCTTTGATGGTAAAAGGGACTTAGCAGCACTCTGGGCCATACTTAATGTTTTTCTTATGAGGATATAACTTCTTCAAAAAGAGGCAGTTGCAACAAGAGAGAAAAATGCAGAATTCCTGGGCAAACTGGGGTTGGGTGATCAACAGGCTCCTACCTATAGATATCACTCAACTCAGAAGGGAGCCTTGTTTCAACTGAATTGAAGGGCCGGACAAGAAAGGGCAAGAGATAGCAAGAAACAGATGTCACAGAGACAAACTGAATATTCTGTATTTTCAAATGGTTGAAGAAATCTGGGAGATTGAGTTGATAAATCCTGCTCAGTAGTCTCATGTAAAAGAAGGTATCTCAGTTAAGGGTAAGTCATGCTCTCGGTCTGCTGAGGACAGGAAGATCCTATAAATACTGGATGACATAGACAATGAGCTACACTGACTACAAACAAGACTGGCAGGAAAGCACTCATCTGTTAACAAAGACAGTGTGGTTGGCTACCAACCAGGCTGTGGGGGAAACAGGCTAGGGTCTAACTCCTGTCACCTTATTTTAAATGCAACCTCTTTTTAAAAAGGGCTTCTCTTGAAGTCCCATAAACTCCTGGTGGCATGAGCTGCAGGGATGGGGATGTGATGACTGGAACTTCTTCCTGAAGCTTTCTAATGTCTGTACTGTGAGAAGCTGGATGCTGGTGCTCATTTCCTCTAATCTAGAGCACTAGGGACCTGTGTATTCCAGGCCAGCGTCCCTCGTGATCCCGGGTCCTCAGAGGGGCTGACATTCTCCACAGTGTTACCAGGTGACCGGCATGCTGCTCAGATCAGCACAAGAGGGCTTCGGATGCAGGGATTCCAGGCTTCCTCACCAATACCACGGCTCTCCAGTGACCTACTTAGCAGAAGTCTTTCCCATTCTCTCTGAACTGTGATGAAAGTGGGCTCCATACAAGCTGACAGGCACAGCCTGTGAGATTAAATCCCAAGCCAACCTTGATGTTAAAACCCTGAAACAGAGAGTTAAATTTACACAGGAGGATCTGAGTGTCCGGAGAAATCCCAGACATCCGTGCTCAGCAGGGCACGTTTGATCTGAAGACAGAGCAAGTGAAATAACATCCTCATGGTTTAACTGAGATAGAATGCTTACAACAGAATGGGAAAACCTTTAGAGTGTGCTTGCTGTCTCTCATCTGAGTGTCTGAAACCACACATTTATTAAAATCTGAGCTGCTTGGGCCATTCCTGTGCTTGTCAGCTCTAACCATGAGCCATTTTATGTCTATTTTCCTCTGTATAACTGTATTTTCTGAATATGAATAGTATGTTTGCGTGTTAGAAGTGACATTTGCAGCAGTTAGTGACCTGATTCCACAGTGGCCTTTTTTTTTTTAATTAAATTTATTTATTTATTTACTTAACCATTTTACATCCCACTCACTGCCCCATCCTGGTTACACCCTCCCACAATCCTTCCTTCTTTCCTCTTCCCTCCTCCTTTTCTCCTCTGAGAGGTGGAGGCTCCTGCTGGGTATCTCCCCCCTCCCCAGCACTTCAAGTCTTCCATGCTAGGCACTTTCTCTCCCACTGAGGACAGACAAAGGCAGCACAGCTATTAGAACATTTCCCACATACAAACAACAGCTTTTGGGATAGCCTGTGCTCCAGTGGTCAGGACCCACGTGAGGACCAAACTGCATAATGGCTACATATGAGCAGGGAGGCCATGTGTGTTCTTTGGTTGGTGGTTGACTCTGAGAGCCCAAGGGCCCAGTTTATTTGACTCTGTTGTTCTTCCTGTGGAGTTCCTGTCCCTTTCTTGATCATCCACTGCTCCTATGAGGACAAGTTCACAGGCGCGTGATGACTGAGACACATACTGTACAGTGAGGTGCAGTGTGGACTGTACTCAGCTGCCTGCTCAGGCCCTTGAGCCCCTGTAAGGTAGAGCAGTGAACATCTTCCTTGAGTCATGGTTGCACTTGGTATCCAGGTGTGACACTTGGGACAAGTTGCTTAGTCTGAAGCATTTTACCTCTGCTTTTTTTTTTTTTTTTTTTTTAATTTCCTGTGATGTTCAGGCTTGGCCCCAAGACTTGTGTCCACCAGGCAAGTGTTGTATCCCTGAGCTATATCCCCAGCACTATTTTTTACTTTTTTTCCCCCATCACTTTCTGGTCCCCATTACCTATATCTATGATGGATTTCCAGAAATACTTTTTTTATTGGATATTTTCTTTGTTTACATTTCAAATGTACCCTTCCATTAATGCATGACATGGCCATCCTCTGCTACATATGCAGCTGGAGCCATGTGCAATCCTTTGTTGATGGCTTAGTCCCTGGAAGCTATGGGGGGTCTTGTTGTTCTTCCTGTGGGGTTGCAAACCCCTTCAGCTGCTTCAGTCCTTTCTCTAACTCGTTCACTGGGGACCCTGAGCTCATTTCAATGGTTGGCTATGAGCATCCACCTCTGTATTTGTAAGACTCTGGCAGGGCCTCTCAGGAGACAGCCATATCAGGCTCCTTTCAGCATTCGCTTCTTAGCATCCACAATAGTGCCTAGGTATGGTAACTATATGGGATGAATACCCAGGTGGCGTCTCTGGATGGCCTTTCCTTCAGTTTCTGTGCTACACTTTATCTCCATATTTGTTCCTGTGAGTATTTTGTTCTCCTTCTAAGAAGGACTGAAGCTCCCACACTTTAATCTTCTTTCTTCTTGAGCTTCATGTGGTCTATGAGTTGTATCTTGGTTATTTGGAGCTTTTAGGCTAATATCCGCTTATCAGTGAGTGAATAACATGTGTTCTTTTGCGATTGGGTTACCTCACTCAGGAGGATATCCTGCAGATCCATCCATTTGCTTAGGAATTTCATAAATTCATTGTTTTTAATAGATGAGTAGTACTCCATTGTGTAAATGTACCAGATTTTCTGTATCCATTTCTCTATTGAAGGACATCTGGGTTCTTTCCAGCTCCTGGCTATTATAAATAAGACTGCTATGAACATAGTGGAGCATGTGTCCTTATTACATGTTGGAGCATCTTCTGGGTATATGCCCAGGAGTGGTATTTCTGGGTCCTCAGGTAGTACTATGTCCAATTTTCTGAAGAACTGCCAAGCTGATTTCCAGAGTGGTTGTACTAGCTTGCAGTCTCACCAGCAATGGAGGACTGTTCCTCTTTCTCTGCATCCTCACCAGCCTCTGCTGTTTCCTGAGTTTTTGATTTTAGCCATTTGGACTGGTGTAAGGTGGGAATCTCAGGGTTGTTTTGATTTGCATTTCCCTGATGAGTAAGGATGTTGAACATTTCTTCAGGTGCTTCTTGGCCATTAGATATTCTGCAGTTGAGAATTCTTTGTTTAACTCTGTACCCAATTTTTTAACAGGGTTATTTGATTTTCTGGATCCTAACTTCTTGAGTTCTTTGTATATATTGGATATTAGCCCTCTATCAGATGTAGGATTGGTAAAGATCTTTTCCCTATCTGTTGGTTGCCTCTTGGTCTTACAGAAACTTTGCAATTTTATGAGATCCCATTTGTTGAATTTTGATCTTAGAGCATAAGCCATTGGTGTGTTGTTCAGGAAATTTTCTCTTGTGCCCATGTATTCAAGGCTCTTCCCCATTTTCTCCTCTATAAGTTTCAGGGTATCTGGTTTTATGTGGAGGTCCTTGATCCACTTGGACTTGAGCTTTGCACAAGGAGATAAGAATGGGTTGATTTTCATTTTTCGACATGCTGACCACCAGTTGGACAAGCACCATTTGTTAAAAATGCTGTCTTTTTCACTGAATCATTTTAGCTTCTTTGTCAAACATCAAGTGACCATAGGTGTGTGGGTTTCTGGGTCTTTAATTCTATTCCATTGATCGTCCTGCCTATCTCTGTACCAATACCATGAAGTTTTTTTTTTTTTTTTTTCACTAATGCTCTATAATACAGCTTGAGGTCAGGGATGGTGATTTCTCCAAAAGTTCTTTAATTGTTGAGAATAGTTTTTGCTATCCTAGTTTTTCTGTTATTCCAGATGAATTTGCAAATTGCTCTTTCTAACTCTATGAAGAATTGAGTTGGAATTTTGATGGGGATTGCATTGAAACTGTAGATTGCTTTCAGCAGGATAGCCATTTTTACTATATTAATCCTGCCAATCCATGAGAAAGGGAGATCTTTCCATCTTCTGAGGTCTTCTTCAATTTCTTTCTTCAGAGACTTGAAGTCATATAGATCTTTCACTTGCTTGACTAGAGTCACACCAAGGTATGTAATATCATTTGTGACTATTGTGAAGGTTGTCGTTTCCCTAATTTCTTTCTCAGCCTGTTTATCCATTGAGTACAGGAAGGCTACTTATTTGTTTGAGTTAATTTTATATCCAGCCACTTTGCTGAAGTTGTTTATCAGCTGTAGGAGTTCTCTGTTGGAATTTTTGGGGTCACTTAAGTATTCGATCATATCATTTGCAAACAGTGATATTTTGACTTCTTTCTTTCCAATTTGTGTCCCTTTGATCTCCTTTTGTTGTCTAATTGCTCTGGCTAGGACTTCAAGTTCTATATTGAATAGGTACGGAGAGAGTGAGCAGCCTTGTTTAGTCCCTGATTTTAGTGGGATTGCTTTAAGTTTCTCTCCATTCAGTTTGATGTTGGCTACTGGTTTGCTGTATATTGCTTTTACTATGGGTCTTGAATTCCTAATCTTTCCAAGACTTTTTACATGAAGGGTTGCTGAGTTTTATCAAACTTTTTTTTCAGCATCTAATGAAATGATCATGTGATTTTTTTCTTTTAGTTTGTTTATATAGTGGATTATGTTGATGGATTTCTGTATCTTGTACCATCCCTGCATCCATGAGATGAAGCCTACTTGATCATGGTGAATGATCATTTTGATGTACTGTGGATTTTGGTTTGCCAAGAATTTTATTGAGTACTTTTGCATCGATGTTTATAAGGGAGATTGGTCTAAAGTTCTCTTTCTTTGTTTTGTCTATGTATAAGCGTAACTGTGATTCCATAGAACAAATTGAGCAGTGTTCCTTCTGTTTCTTGTTTGTGGAATAGTTTGAAGAGTATCGGTATTAGGTCTTCTTAACTCTCCACTAAACCCATTCAGTCCTGGGCTTGGGAGACTATTAATGACTGCTTCTATTTCATTAGGGGTTATGGGACTGTTTAGATGGTTTATCTGATCCTGTTTTAACTTTGGTACCTTGTATGTGTCTAGAAAATTGTCCATTTCATCCAGATTTTCCAATTTAGTTGAGTATAGGTTTTTGTAGTAGGATCTAATGATTTTTTTAATTTCTACGGTTTCCATTGTTATGTCTTCCTTTTCATTTCTGATTTTGTTCATTAGGATACTGTCTCTGTGCCTTCTGATTAGTCTGGCTAAGGGTTTATCTATCTTGTTGATTTTCTCAAAGAGCCAGCTCCTGGTTTGGTTGATTCTTTGTATAGTTCTTTTTGTGTCTGTTTGGTTGATTTCAGCCTAGAGTTTGATTATTTCCTGCCTTCTACTCCTCTTGGGTTTACTTGCTTATTTTTGTTCTAGAGCTTTCAGGTGTGCTGTCAAGCTGCTACTGTAAGCTCTCCCCAGTTTCATTTTGGAGGCACTTAGACCTATGAGTTTTCCTTTTACCATTTCTGTCATTGTGTCTCACAAGTTTTGGTATGATGTGCCTTCATTTTTATTAAATTGTAAAAAGTCTTCAATTTCTTTCTTTATTTCATCCTTGACCAAGTTATCATTGAGTAAAGCATTGTTTAGCTTCCATGTGTATGTGTGTCTTCCATTGTTTTTGTTTAAGACCACCCTTAATCCGTGGTGATTTGATAGGTTGCATGGGATTATTTCAATCTTCTTGTATCTGTTGAGACATGTTTTTAGACAAATTATATGGTTAGTTTTGGGGAAGGTACCATGAGGTGCTGAGAAGAAGATATATCCTTTTGCTTTAGGATGAAATGTTCTATAAATATCTGTCAGATCCATTTGGTTCTTAACTTCTGTTAGTTTCACTGTGTCTCTGTTTTGTTTCTGTTTCCGTGATCTGTCTGTCCATTGCTGCGAGTGGGGTGTGGAAGTCTTTAACTATTATTGTGTACGGTGCAATGTGTGCTTTGAGTTTTAGTAAGTTTCTTTTATGAATGTGGGTGCCCTTGCATTTGGAGCATAGATGTTCAGAATTGAGAGTTCATCTTGGTAGATTTTTTCTTTGACCAGTATGAAGTGTCCCTCCTTATCCTTTTTGATAAGTTTTGGTTAAAAGCTGATTTATTTGATATTAGAATGGCAACTCCAGCTTCTTTCTTGGGACCATTTTCTTGGAAAATTGTTTTCCAACCTTTTACTCTGAGGTAGTGTCTGTTTTTGTCACTGAAGTGTGTTTCCTGTATGTAGCAAAATGTTGGGTCCTGTTTATGTATCCAGTCTCTTAGCCTACATCTTTTTATTGGGGAATTGGGTCCATTGATGTTACGAGATATTAGGAAAAGTGATTGTTACTTCCTGTTATTTGTGTTGTTAGAGGTGGAATTATGTTTGTGTGGTTATCTTCTTTTAGGTTTGTTGAAAGATGACTTTCTTGCTTATTCTAGGGTGTAGTTTCCCTCCTTGTGTTGGTGTTTCCCATCTGTTATCCTTTGTAGGGCTGGATTTGTGGAAAGATATTGTGTAAATTTGGTTTTGTCTTGGAATATCTTGTGTTCTACGTTTATGATAATTGAGAGTTTTGTTGGGTATAGTAGCCTGGGCCCGCATTTGTGTTCTCTTAGGGTCTATATGACATCTGCCCAGGATCTTCTAGCTTTCATAGTCTCTAGTGAGAAGTCTGGTGTAATTCTGATAGGTCTGCCTTTACATGTTACTTGACCTTTTTCCTTGCTGCTTTTAATATTCTTTATTTAATGATTTGGTGTTTGATTAGTATGTGACAGGAGAAAATTTTTTTCTGGTCCAGTCTATTTGAATTTCTGTAGGCTTCTTGTATGTTCATGTACATCTTTTTCTTTAGATTAGGAAAGTTTTCTTCTGTAATTTGTTGAAGATATTTACTGGGCCTTTAAGTTAGAAATCTTCACTCTTCTATACCTATTATCCTTAAGTTTGGTCTTCTCTTTGTGTCCTGGATTTCCTGGATATTTTGGGTTAGGAGCTTTTTGTATTTTCTTTGACTGTTGTGTCAATGTTTTCTATGGTATCATCTGCCCCTAACATTCTGTCTTCTACCTCTTGTATTGTGTTGGTGATGCTTGCACCTGTGACTCCTGATCTCTTTCCTAGATTTTCTAACTCCAGGATTGTCTCCCTTTGTGATTTCTTTATTGTTTCTATGGTTTTGTTCATTTCCTTCACCTGTTTGATTGTGTTTTCCTTTAATTCTTTAAGGGATTTTTGTGTTTCCTGTTTAAGGGCTTCTAGCTATTTACCTGTGTTCTCCTGTATTTCTTTAAGGGAGTTATTTATGTCCTTCTTAAAGTCCTCTATCATTATCATGAGGAGTGATTTTAGATCTGAATCTTGCTTTTCTGGTATGATAGTATGAATATTCACAACTTGTTATGGTGGGAGATTTGGGTTCTGATGATGCCAAATTACCTTGGTTTCTGTTGCTTATGTTCTTAGCCTTGCCTCCTGCCATCTGATTATCTCTAGTGCTACCTGCCCTCGGTAAATATGACTGGAACCTGTCCTTCCTGCAATCCTGGTTGTGTCACAACTCCTCAGAGTTCAGCTGTCTCTGTGATACTGTGATTTCAGAATCCTGTGATCCTAAGATTCTGGGTGTGTCAAAGTTCCTTGGCAGTCAAGCTGCCTCTGGAACCCTGAGGTCCTGATGTGACCAAGCTCCTGGGATCCTGGGATCCTGTAGTCCTAGGTGTGTTAGCATGCCTGGGATTGGAGCCTCTTCTGGGTGCTGTGGGACTGTCTGTGGAGTTTGTGCCTAAGGCAAACTGGCCCAGACTGGAAGGAAACCTTGCCACTGGTCTGGTGGGGTTCCTACATCTCTGGACCCTGCTGGTCCCAGTTACTCCTGGTGGTGTTGGAACAGATACTGTGTCCTACTCACCTCTGATACTAAGATCTTGGATGTGCTAGAGCGCCTGGGAGTGGAACCTCCTCTGTGTGCTGTGGGACTGGCTGAGGAGTTTGCGCCCAAGGTAAACTGGTGCAAACTGGCCTATTTTTGTTTTGAGACAGGCTTGCTTGATTCAACTTACTGTGTAGCCCAGTCATGTCTTGAACTTGTAATCCTTTTGTCTCAGAGTTCCATGTAGCTGGCATCACAGGCTGTGCCACAAGGTTGGGAATCCCCTTCCTGGCTCTATTGCTATATAATGGAAAAATAATGAATGTAAGCCAGCTGGGCTGGTGCTTACCTGTAATCCTAGCAGATGTGTGTGTATGTTAGGGGTAAGTGAAAGCAGGAGGAGCACGATATGAAGGATAGCCTTGGTTACATCGTATGATTAAACCTAGCCTGGGCTACTTGAGACCTTGTCCTACAAAAGCAAAACTAACTAAATAAATTAATTCATGAACAGTGTATGTGATATCTTGAGAGACATTATACACTGTGAAATATGGTTATCATAGTCAAGCAATACACCCATCACCTTGTGTGGTATCCTTGTGCTACGAATATGTAGTAAGATCATTGACCACCTATGTTTGTAAATTTCCAACATACCATGCACACTGTATGTTGACTATAGCTTCCAAGCTGTAAATTAGAATTCCATAACTTATTCATAAACCCATAAGGCCCTGGATGTGCATGCACATAGATTTGCATAGGGGGACAGAACAGAGGGGCGAGACAGAGACACACAGAGGGGCTAACTACAGGCGGCAGAGTAAGGAAAGGACAGTTTACCAGTTTTGTTTGTTTGCTTGCTTTTGTGTGTAGGAAGAGTGGGCTGAGGCCTGAGGGCCAGATAACCCTAACCACAGTGAGACAAGAAGTGTGGTCTTTGAGAGGTTATAAGGATTAGAGCCTCATGAGCAAGGTCAATACTTACCAACGGGACCCCTGAGAGCATGTGCTCTTTGTTCTGCTGTGTGAGAGCACACTGAGACGTCAGCTTCTGCGGCCTGGAGGAGGCTCACAGTTTGGACTCTGCTGACACCCTAATTTCAGATTCCAGCCCACAGAGCCATGAGCAGTCAATTTCGTTACCAGACACCCACTGAATGGAACTTGGTTCCTGAAAGCTCTTTATTAAGAAACCAGGTGTTTAGAGAAATCAACATGGGAGAGTACGGCTCCCTTGGTCAGACTCTGGGAGAGTACGGCTCCCTTGGTCAGACTCTCAGAGGATTGGTATTCTTTACTCTGTAAAGAGGGCTCAAGGGGAGCGAATACCTAGCTCAGCTTTGCCCTCTGGTCCCCTCCCAGACACACTGGAAAATTCTCACTGGAAGCAGAACATATGGGAGCCACTGGGCATTTAGGGCAATGAGCTAGGCATAAAGTTGATGTGAACTTCATAGGGAGCAGGCATTAACCAGGGAAGGGAAGGCTATGGCAGTTAGCATGTTGCTTGACTGTGGGGCCATGATAGGCAGCCTATTTTGGTTGAATGAGGCTTGCTGTGGCGACCCAGTAGAAAACTCTACAAGGGACGGAAACACTGAGCCATGTTCCCAGAGACAGGAGCCTGAAACCACAGAGCCCCCATCTCCATAATTCTGTGACTATAAATCACACAATATTCCAAGCTTCTGGCATTCTAGCTAGACTCCACCCCCACAGTTACCTGATAGCCCAGCTCACTATAAAAGGGGCTGCTTGGTCCCTCCTCATTCCTTTTAGCTCTCATCTTTCTTACTCTCCTCTCTAGCCCTCCTTCTCTCTCTCTCTCTCTTCCCCCTCTCACCACGTGGCCATGGTTGGCCTCTCTCCCTCTTTCTACCTTCTCTCTTCCCCCCTGCCTTCTACAATAAAGCTCTAAAACATAGACTGTCTGCTCATCAAGGCCCGCCACCATGCTTGAAGGATGGGATAGGCTTTCCCCTAATGAGCTGTGTCTAACCTCCGGCTGGAAGCCTTCCTGAGTTCCAGCCATGGACCAGACCAAACACTCTCACCTACATGGGAACCACCCAGCACCCACCTCTCCCCCTGCCCTCTCCTCCCTTTGGTCCCCGGGCTGACTGAGCCCCCCCCCCCCCATTCTGTTCTCGGCTCTTCCGCAGTGTCCAGTAGTGTCTGGGATGCTTGAGGCTGAGAACCTGGTACCTAGGACTACCCCTTGTCCACCACCCACCAAGATGGGGTCCAGTGGCTTCCCACAGCCAGATACCCACCTGGGGCCACGTGGAAAGTGTGTGGCAGTCCTTCCATGTCCATTCACCCAGAGCACTGGAACTCTGGCAGGATGCGGGTTTTCCCCCAACTTCTTTTATCACCCCCCCCCACCCCCACCCGACTCCATCACAATCCTTGAATTGTGGAGACAAACCCAGAGTGATTCTCAAAATCGAGCTAGTCATCAGAAGTGAGGTTAAAGAGGGAAACATCAAAGGCTGGACACACAAAACTGTATGAGCATGTGCATGTGTGTGTTGTTTATCTCAGTGCTGGGATTAAACTTCAGAGTCTTACTGCCAAGTGAGCCCTCCATCACTGAACCACATCCTAGCACATTTTTGTTTTCTTTTCTGAGATTGAATTTCACTAAATTTCTCAGGTTGGTTTCAAATATTTCATCCTCCTGCCTCAGTCTTCCCAATAGCCAAGAATGTGCTATCTTGTCCAGCATAAAGTCACTGTTTCAGTGCCAACCACCTCTATGGCTAAGAGCATAGCATCTCAGATTCTAAATTTTTAGAGTCTTTGCAAAATAATGAAGAAAATATGTTTTCTGAAATGTTCATTAAATTATTAAACTTAGAATCAAAAGGAACTCACATATGAAGTAAAGACTACTGACCCATAAGTAACAAGTTTAAACGAATACTAATCACCCAGTGATGATGCCCTTTTAAAAATCATTTACATGTAAAATTTTGTCAGGCATGACTGTTGGTGTAGGTCAGGTTCGTTGGGGCTGGGAAAGGTTAACGTTCCACAGACTGCAATATGAACTGAAACACTGGTTGCTACACTAACTGGCCTGAGGAGGTGTCTGGGAAAGCATGTTACAACTAAGAAAGAGGAAGGCCAAGCTGAAGAGCTGCCTCACAGCAGTTAGCATTGCCCCAGAAAGGCTGGGCTCAGTGAGTTTACTCAGAATTGTGGATCAATAGACACTGTTAAGCCTGTAACCGTACATGTACAACAGAGCACAGAGGGCAATGTGTTGGGAAAGTCTTTGGACAAGCACACTAGTACATTCTAAAGGCTGGCATGTAGAAAGCATTGAAGTGTTTTCAAATCATCCACTGTCCTCAAAGGTAGAGCTCGAGTTTGAGATTCATTCTGGATTTGTCTCCATACTACAAGGACTGTGACAGAGTCGGGGGGGGGGGGGCGGCAATCCTAACTCCCTACTATTAACACCATCAGCGTCAGCATCACCATCAGCATCACCACCACCACCACCACCATCACCACCACCAAAACACTGCAGCATCTGAAATAACTACAGAAGAGGAAACCATATGATTTTAAAAACTAAAACGCTTCATGTTGTAGATGATTTTCTGGGATGTTTGTCTTAATAAAAATTAATATTTTGCAAAGGCCAATATTTCTTTGGTGAATTTAGTATTTTTACCATGTATATATAGCTTAAAATCAAACAGGACTCATACTGAATGACAGACTCTTGCCTGTTTATGATTCTGTTTTGAGAGGTTGCTGTTCAGAGTGCTTACCTTCATGCTTCTAAAAATTTTTCAGTTTTGTTTACTAGAATTCCACCATAACTAGAAATACTAAGAGCTTAGCTTCTTTACATCAGCCTCCATCTGCAGAATCATAACATGCTCACCATTGTTCATGATGTCTTTGGTTATGGCTGTGTGTATTATTCATGGCCAAGGCATATTAAGTGCTATGATTATAATTTCCCATACTTCCTTCAGCAACACTGTTAATTAGAGTCATTGTCCGAATGTCTACCTGGCCCTTCACCCTCTCCTACCACTACTTGGCTTTTTCCCTGTCTACAGCAAAGTGTTTAGATGTTCCCCCAAACTGGAGAAAACTCTTTGCCCAAGTTTACATTTTCAGATTATTCCTTAATTTCAGCATTTCTTTTGTCTCTTCCTGGCACTCCAGGTGGACTGACATCTCTTGAGATACAGCTGTGGCCTGGGATCCTCTCAGGACCCTATCCTGCATTGGATTCTTGTTTTTTTGCTTGGTGTGTTTTCTAACTAGGTTTACTGCTGGTAGACTTACTCCTGGTGGGTTTATTCAGGTAAAACACTCCTGCAGGCATAGACAGAGCACACGAGTTGTCCAGGCTGAGCTTTATGTTATACTATGTGTCTGTATTATCCTTTCATTATATCCACAGTTTCAATAGGCATAGTTTTAGCCAGTGTATTTTCCTCGAAATAGTGGAGTTCACCACCTCATCGAGCCCTAGCTGTTGGTAGCCATTGTTTGGTAGGCAGGTGAACTTTAAGCCAAGGAGCCTCTTCCCAATGGCATTTAGTATTTAAACCAACAGAAGTTTTAGCATCTTTCTTTCATTTTTCTAACATTTTATAATAATATTTCTTGGCTTTGGTTAATTTTCGCATGCTGCACTGGGAGGTCAGTGCTCTGCTCAGTTCTGGAAACAAACACCCTTGGGTGACAAGTGTTCTTCAGCTCTGATGTGTAGTTGCTGCCTTTCTCTCAACTTTCTGACTAGAGAGTTCAGAGCTGCTGGACGGATCCCAGACCTTGGTTTCCCTTGTCGGTTGTTCTGCTTTTGGCTCCCGAGTTCCTCACCTTTCCGAGCCATTCTATTTTTCTTTTGTAAATGTGCAGGTTATATTTTGCAAAGTTGATACAATTCTAGATATATCTGAAATGAGAGAACCCCAATTGAGAAAATGCCTCCATATTGGCCTGAGGACAAGCTTGTGGTAGTATTGTCTTCATTGATGAAGGTCCCAGCTCAGAGCCAGCAATGAGGAGCTCTTTCTGGGTGCTATAAGAAAGCAGAGTGAGCAAGCCACAGAGAGCAAGCCAGTAAGCAGCATCCCTCCATGGCTTCTTCAGTTCCTGACCTGAGTTCCTGTCCTCACAGTGCTGGACTTCCAAGTGAAGTGAACTCTTTCCTCCTCAAGTTGCATTGGGTCAATGGTGCTTTATCATAGCAATAGAAACCCTAACTAAGGCAGTCCATGCGATATATTTATTAAAAAAAAAACCTATGTTAGCACAGTGTGAAGCCTTTTCAAAGTAAGTTAAACTTACGCACCATTGTCTTTCTTAGTTTTCAGTTGGATGAGTCAGTCACGAAGAGTAAACAAAGATATTGCAGTAAAGGTCATGTTGTTAGCAACAGTGAGGACTCTTCCAGGTACTGTCATTGTATTTCCTAGGTCCACCCATAGAACACGTGAGTTGTTCCGAAGATAGGGAGAAGGTGCCCCTCCTTTCTGGAAGTCAGCAGATAGTGAAGCCACTTTAAAATTGAAAGTAGGCAATACTTAATAGGCAGGCTGAAATGGTTTCCGCATGCCAGCTTTGTATGCAGACTGAGAATCCCTGCTGCAGTGGCAGATCCCTCCCCTGCCTTCATTGGCTTACTGTCGGTGGTGGTGGTGGTGGTGGTGGTGGTGGTGGTGGTACTGAAGGGTCTTACCCTTTGTGTGGACAGTGAGCACAGTGGCTTACAGACTGCATAGCGCTGTCTCTCATGTGACCAAAGAACCATATGACAATGTAGTGTAGTGCCTGATAGTGGGTGTCGACACTTCCCTCTTTGCCTTAACCCTAGTGTTAGCTGTCTTTAAGATGCCAGTGCAGGAGTCTACATCTAGCTGCCTTTGCTAGTGTCAACTAGGGTGGAGGTACACTGCCAGTCGGTCGTCGGAGTTGCAGTCTGCCTGCTTTCTGCGCGGTCCGAGGCCCTGTCTTCCGGGCACGAGAAGCCCGGGGATTCAGAGGATCGCTCCTCAGCCTGTAGGCGCCGCGCCTGTCACCCCGAGGCGCAGACCCGCGTGGGCTACGGTCAAGGCCAGCCCGGGCCCCGCCCCTCGGTGCGGCTCTGCGCATGCTCGGCGGTGCGGCCGGCAGAGCGGGCGGCGGCGACCTGGAGACCCCCGAGGGATGGAAGCGCCGGCGCCGGCGGAGACGGCGGGATGCGAGGAGCTCGGTGGGTGTCTGGCGGCCCGACCTAACCCGGGGCGTGGGCGTCTCCCGCGTTCGCTGTGAGGGCGTGCCGGCCTTCGCGTCCGCCGCGGCGGCATCCGGGCTCCCGGTGTCTCGCGCGCCTGGCCGTGGGGGGGTAGGGGGTGGGGGTGTCTCTTGCGCGCGCACTGAGCACTAGGGTGGCGGGATGGCGGGATGGCGGGGTGACGGCGTTTGCAGAGACTCCAGGCAGAGGCTGCTGGGTCCCAGGACCCTGGCTGGCGTGAGTTCCTCTAGGGCCAGCACAGAACAGTGGTCCCCAGGCCTGGCGGGGCCTTGCAGGTCGCTGCACCGAGTGTGAGGTCTGGCTGCCTTTGAGTCGTCAGTCTTTGTATGCCTGTCATTCTGTCCATCTGTCTGTCCACGGGCCTGTGCTTGTAGCACTGTGCGTCAGCGCGGGGAGTCGCCCCGTTTGTCCACGTCAAAGGGAGGCGGGAGCTGCTGCCACTCTGTTTTTTTCCAGGATGCTTTAAGGAAGTTATCATTGTTTTCTTTTCTGAGCCTGGATCTCAACTCTGGGCATCCCCAGCTGAAGCCTCCTTTGACTCCTCGCTGCGCAGCTGTTCTAACAGGACATTGCTGCCTGGAGAGTAGCACGTACCTGGGCTCTGACCGGCCCTGAGCGCTCTGTTTCCATGGTTTTGGAAGGCTTGCTTCTGTTTACTACTGCCAGAAAGAAAACAGAAGCCAGGATCAGGATAGAAAGATGTCCTCCTAGCAGCACACTGTGTTAAATATTTGTTGAAGAAAGAGATTAAATTAAAACATACTTTGAAGTAATTTATAGGCTGGCATGCCTATAATAATGTGCCATCACTTCATGGTTGTTTTCAACAAAGGTAGAAACTGTAAGTCTAACTTTCATTGAGAACAGACTGTCAAGCAGGGTGCTGTACACTATGCTAGCCAATGACTACTTGATCCACACAAGAATTCAGGGAGGCAAGTTCTTTTGTCTTGCAATTGTTCTTGCCTAAGGCAGGGCCTTGTTACTACAAACCCAAGTTTATGTGACTCTTCAGTTCATTGATAACCCATGTTGGTGAGCTGTGAGGAGATTGGCAGGAGTGGTATGTTATCATTAGCATGTATAAAGCTGGTGTGGTCGTAGTACACACTTGCAAACCCAGTGTTATGGGGCTGAGGCAAGCGGACTGTCAGCCTGTGCCACACAGTGAGTTCTAGGCCAGTGTGGTCCACACACCGAGGTCCTGACTGTGCCCCGCCCTCTGGAAAAGTTCATCTTTTCACTCAGCAGTTTTATTATTTCTCAAAGTAAATCATGCAATTAAACTGTATCAGGGTGAGAGGATGGTTAAGTGGGTGAGAGCAGTTCCCATGCAAGACCAGTGACCTGAATTGGGACTCCCAGAACCCATGGAAAGCAGTGGAACGTGGGAGACAGAGGCAGGGGAGTCGCTCATGTGCTTGAATGCCAGCTGCAAAGCACAGCAGTGGAGAAGAGAGAGTCCCTGCCTCAAGCCAGGTGGGAGGGAGAATAGAGTCTCCACAGTTAGCATCCGGCAGATCCCTCGTACACAAGCTGGGCCACAAGTGCTTCCACAGACACACAGCGCACACACAAATGTCTGCCAGAAGACTCATTGCAGCATTTGTAAGGGTCAAGGTCGTTATTGTCCAAGGGTCCGATGGAAAGCCATGAACTCAGCTGTCACTTAGCGTACGGTCACCTACTGCTCAGCTGTTAGAAGTGACATGGAAACATACTCACCCTGCATCATCTGTTAACTGGGAAAGCTCCTTGGTTCTGTCCTCTACAGTGAAGTGTGCTTATGGTGGTTTCCACGTGACAAATGGACTTTAGAGCAAACGTGGGAACTGGGGGCCCTTCCACAAGCTCAGGAAAGAGGCCAGCATGCTCTTCAGACCAGCATAGTGGCATTGGTGGAAACGGAGAGAGGTGGTTAGACTGGGATGTCATAGACTATCGAGATTTCCGAAGAGACTGGGTGAAGGCAGGCAGGATGGCTCCAGGGACCCGAATGTCTGAAGGGCTGAGGGCTTAGGACAGTTTTATAGTGTGTCCAGCCTTTGATGTTTCCCTCTTTAACCTCACTTCTCATGACTAGTTTTTGCTGACGGGAGACTCTCCACTTGAGTTAGATCATGTGAGGCCCTGTGCCTTTCTCTGTGATCTCAGTCACGGCTGCTCACTTGAAGGGAAGCCAGCTGCCATGTTAGGAGGACACTCAGGCAGCCCAAAGACAGTGTCCATGGGGTGCAGGTCAGAGGCCTCCTGACACACTGGTGCCAACCATAGGAGTGATTCCCCCAAAGCCTAGACTTAAGAGGTGACTTGTCAGATGGGTGAAGTCATGTGGTGTGGAGAGGACAGTAAGGATTTCCTTTAGAGCTGATCAGGTGTAGAGTTACTGGAAGGTAGGGTCTAGGGAGGAAAGTCTGGAAGTTGTCAGCACGTAGGTAACCCTGAAGCTGTGGGAGGGCAGGGAACGAAGATGAGGCAAGGGAGTGAGGAAGAGAAAGAGAAGAGATACAAAAATACTCTGCATTATTACTGAGGTAGATTCAGGGTGGTGAGAGAGTTAATGTTTTAGAAAGCACCGTTCCACTGTTACTCATGCTGTTTGGGTTTGTACAGTGGCAGTGCTACTTAATGTAGAAGGCAGTTTAACATTGGCCATCTGTGGAGAACTCCGCTGGGACAGAGGATGGGCTTCTTACGCTCAAAAGCCATTGCAGGTTTCTAGCCTGTTTCTCACGTTCTGTTCTCTCAACCACAGGAATAAAGAAGTCTGCTTTTACGATCAAGGTGGTGGTGCATAGGTTTGTGTGGCAACATTGTGCTGTTTTTCATAAAAGAAACTATGCCCACCATAGTTTATTCCCATTGCTGGTATATAAGTGGTTTCTTATTTTGCAGGAATATTAAGAGCAATATAGCATTACTAAATGTTTTTAGTATTTTCAGAGGAAGGAAAGGATAGAGATGGTTGTGTGGTCCATCTGCACCATGAGCTGGTTTCCACTTTGCTATGTTTTCTTCTATTTCCACTTTACTTTTTAAAACACTGCGGCGTAGTGTGAGTCCGCAGTCCCTCTCCTGACTCATTGGATGACTGCCCTTGTCTGAGCCTTGGCAATCACACTGGGAAGGCAGGGTTGGATTTTCTAGGGTGGGTACACCGTAGTGAGCATAGTAAGTTGCTTATTGCCGTGTACTTAGCGGACTTTAAGAATTTATGTTTCGGCAAACATCTTTATTAGTAGCTTGCCGGAAGTAGAATTACTTGATGAGAGTAGTGAGCACTGAAAGATTCTAATATGTATTACTAAATTTGTCAATCTTTATGTAGCTACACCTGGAGCTGATTTCAGGGTAGGCAGTTGAGGCTGAAACAAAAGTTGGGATGACAGAGCATTTGTATTCTCCCTAACTTAAGCTTCATTCGTTGTGCACACATTACATTATATCTAAGGTGTATAATATTTAATAGACTGTTTTTTATTGTTACATGTTAAACACTTACAAATAGAAATAATTATACCTGGGTAGTTTGAAATCCACTGCTTAATAGTATTTTATCAGGAATTACTAATTTTACCTATTTTACCACAGCTTTTATAAGAATAGTTTAATTTATTGCTTGGCCAAAAATTAACATAAAAACTTCAGCGAATATGTGTGAACTACATAGGCTCATGAGAATCTTAATTACTCAATGGAGAGTATTCAGATGCTATTTCATGTGTTCTTAACTCTGCCAAATCTTTTACCATGTTGGGTCTTTAGATACCGTTATCCATGGTTATTATTAGAAGATTAATTTACTAATGAGCAAATGCAGCCCAGGGTACAGCCTGTGGAGCCAGTTCTCCGCCTGCTGTGTAGGTCCCAGGAATCAAAGTCAGGGCTTCAAACTTGGTAGCAAGCATCCTTAGCTGCTGAGCTGTCTCTCTGGCTCTCCTTAACTATGATTTTTGCATTAGTTTCTACTTCTCTTTCCTTTTAGCTGATATAACATCCCATCTTTGCAAACTAAGTCTTATTGGATACATTGTAGCTCCAAAATGCTCAGTATTGGCTATTTTTATTAAGTTAGTTCTAATTTCTTGTCAAATATTTGTAGTTTAAAGTCTTAGACAGTCTAATTTGTTTGTAACATTGATTAGCAGGGGTGGAACTGCTGCTCCTGGGTGGCTCATGTGTTTGGAGGGGCTCCATGCTTCATGCCTGCTGTCTCGTTTTATCCTCTAGTCCTCTGCGAGGTGGAAATTGTGAGTTTTGTCATGTATATAGCAGAGACCTTGGTAGGAGGTCATCCCGCTAACTTCATGTCTCTGTTAGGGTAGCTACTGCCTACATGAAGTTGGTTTCTGAGTCTTTGCAGTGTGTGTCCCAGTAAATTCACCCTGGATTTCAGGTAATTAGTGTGGAAAACAGGATGTAAAGCATCCTACACTTTATGTTGGTTATCTGGTCAGGGGACAGTATGCTGGACTCATCAGATTACACAATACACACTATTGCATGTCTTCTCATCAGCAGGCAGAGGTTCAGGCCTGGTGTGTGTGTGCTGTGCGGTCTCCTGACCAAAGCCAGGGTTAGTGCTACAGAGTAGATGCAAGAAGACACCATTGCATTTTCTAGAGGGCCAAACGCAAGGCATTATTGATGTATTTACATACTACATCCTGGAATTCAGAACAAAATACAATTTCACATAGTATACTTAGTGATTCATGGGGTTTCGGAGAATTATGAGTGACTGAGTTTGTTTATAGCAGATCTCACCTTAGAGGCTCTGGTTCAAGTGGGAGACAAGGAACATTTTCAATTGTAGCCTTGTAGACACTGCTTTCCAGGGATTAGCAGTTGAGGATCTTTAATTATTTAGGTTTGAGTTACTTTGTGACCTTTAGGGGAATATAGTCAGTCCTAGAACTTGACCCTGTTTTAACTATTCTTAATCTAGTTAAAAAATATATATGTATTTATATAAACGTATAACTACATAAATATATGTTAAAGGAGGTACATATGTATATTTGTATCTGTATTGTGTAACGTCGCTCCAAGGAATGAAGTCTGAAGCAAGGGGAAGTCACGGGGACTTTCAGCTGCTTTAAGCACCATTTAAGCACAGGGGCAGGCACCAGCTGCCTGCACATCATGCCCCAGAGACAGAATGATGCATGCATGTAGACTTATGAGGGCCTAACCTGTTCACTACTTTCCTCTCAGCTTCAATTTTTACAAATGAATTCCTTTAAATCCTGTTATGAGAAGGTTAGAAGAGTGTCATGGAATAATTAACTTATTAAGATGTTCACATATGAGGGGTAAGAAAATTGATTGGAGGCAAAGAAATATAGAAAAAGATTTTTCAGTAAGTCATGCGCTCATGTTTCCGAGATGGTTATAACATCGAGAATGCCTTTAGAACCACAGAAAAGTCACTTGCTAAACAACCTACATTAGGAGGGACAGAGAGCCCAGCTGACCTGTGTGTGGGAGTCAAGCGAGTGTTGTAATGCTGGTTTGAAAGCCAAACATAAATTACACAACTGCTATTTACAGCCATTTTAATACTTGCAAATTACAGTCTCAGGTTTTAATCTAAAAAGATACTGAATATAAATTCACCACCTTTACCAAGAAAAGCAAACTTCTCATTTATAGTTGATACATTTTTAAAGTTGTGAGAGAACTTACCTTTTCCTTGACTTTCCATGGCTGCTGTGATCTCTCGGGCAGTGAGCTTCAGATAATAGATGGTTAAGGTTTGAAGTGATTGGTAGAGATAGCTATCTTTATGGAGAACACGTGAACTCACTACAGCACAGCACAAGGCAGAAATGAGAAAGTGGGCGTAACTGGTAGTTTGGACAAGCTAAACTGATCAAAGCGAATGATATCAGCAGTCCACAGGGTAGCAGAGTGCACTGAGGTATAAAACCAAAGCCGATGAAACGAATAGCATGGCCGATGTGGGTTCATGAACTTTCATAGAAGTCCTTTGTTGGTCCTGTGCAGTACTTCAGGAGCTGATCTTACTTGGAGATAGGACCTGCTGTAGAAGGCGATTTGACTGTGTCCTTACAGAGAAGCAGACTTGGGCACAGACTCAGTTATGGGAGAATGTTACATGAATATAAAAATGGTCACATGTAAGATGGGACACAGGCCAGAGCCTTCCCAGCCCCAAGAGGAACCTCCTTTCCCAAGACTCTATTTTGGAGTTCTGGACCTTTGGGATGATGTTGTCTTAAGTCCCTTTTTGTTACAGTGACCCCCACAAAACACCAGTGGTGGATTTGTAGGGAAACAATGGCATTGCTTTGGGCAGAGTATAACAAAAGGAAGCAGGATCTGTGCTAAGATGAGATACATATACCTGATCCTAATGTGTATGGGGCACAACATGGAGGGTAGACAGGAGCACAGCATGGAGGGGACAGGAGCACAGCATGGAGAGGACAGGAGCACAGCATGGAGGGGACAGGAGCACAGCATGGAGAGGACAGGAGCACAGCATGGAGGGGACAGGAGCACAGCATGGAGAGGACAAAGGTGGTCCCCCTCTGTGAAGAGTAGGGGGTAGGAGAATAGGCAGAAATTTGGGGGAAATCTCTTTCAGTGCGATCATCTTGAAGTGCTAAGAGAGAGGTCTGATCTTCAAGTTAGCAGTTCAGGGCCAAGGCCAGGAAAGGAATGTTATCGGTAGCAGGACTGAGGGGCAGCCTTGTCAAAGATTGCTTACAGAGGAGAGTGAGGCAGGGCAGAGGTTCCTCACACCCTGATGGTGAAGGGGATGAAAGACGGCATGGAAGCCGAAGAGAGGCCCGTGCAGGGAAGAGAGGGAGCACGAGGAGGAAAGGAGAGGGATGTAGGAGGGGTGGAGAGCAACACAAACAAAGGAGGAGTGAGAATACCAATGCCGGTATTTTGTATACTACATTTTGATTGAAGACTGAGAATTCCTCAGAGAATAATGTAGCTGTGAGTCCTTCCTGAAGAACCTGCTAGGGCTGTGTGAGTTAGTCTGCAGCACATCAGGATCACAAGGCCTTGCTCTCAGCTTCAGCGTAGGCACACCTAGTCAGAAACCCTGGGGTGGAGCATGTCAGTTTGTTAGCAAGCCCTACCTGGCCTCTCTGAGACAGTCTAGTTGGTATACACTTCTGGATGGTTGAGGAGACTGTCAGAAAACTACAGGAATGCAGATGTTGACCACTAGACCTGAATCTAAGGTGCAAATGGAGACGTGGTGGGAAGGATGTATACAGAAAGGACAAGTGAAAGCAGGACCCAGGCTGGCAGTGGGAGGAAGAAGGAAGCCCAGGCTGGCAGAGGGAGGAAGAAGAAAGTCCAGGCTGGCAGAGGGAGGAAGAAGAAAGCCCAGGCTGGCAGCGGGAGCAAGAAGGAAGCCCAGGCTGGTAGCAGGAAGAATAAGGAAGAAGGAAGCCTAGGAGAAGGAAGCCATGGCTATGCAGTGTGCCTGACTTCCCTGCTGTGACCAACAGCACCACGTGAAGCCTTGTCTCTGCTCTAGTCCTTCATGGCAGGGGAACATGATGGCAGAGGAGGCATGGCTGAGGTGGCCCTGTGTTGGTGGGAGCATGCGTGAGCTAGCTCACATCTCAGTGGAGCAGGAAGTAGAGACAGGACAGAAAGGCTGGACTGTGACCCTCAAGGCCTACCCTGCCTAGAGACTCATGTCTAGCTAGGCTCCACTTCTAAAGGTGCAGTCTTCCCACTGGGGACCAAGTGTTCAAACACATGAACAGTGGGCACTTGGCCTTTGAACTATAGCATTCAGGTGACAGGTGGAGATTGTACAGCACTCAGAACTCACGACAGGGGCTGGAAAGATGTTTCAGCTGCGGAGAGTGCGCACTGCTCTTGCAGAGGACCTGAGGTTTGTTCCTAGTACCCACACCAGGTGGCTTACAACCACCTACAGTTCTAGTTCCAAGAGATCCCATGGTTCCTTCTGGACTGTGGGCACCTGTGCTCACACTTGCACAGACTCACATACAGATGCATGTATACACAGACGCACGTATACACGTGATTTAAAGTTCTAAGAACTGTCTCAATGGTAAAAAGCTAAGGGGACAGGGGGAACTAAGGACATTCTAAAAGACGCGGTGACAGAGGTGATCAGCCCAGGTAAATGGGATCTGTGGCCCTGGCCTTGGCCGCCTGTCCCGAAACAGCTCAGAGGAGTTAGTGCAGCTTGCCAAGTTAGAACTCGAATGTGGAATTTCAAGAGGCCTTTCTAGTTCTTAGGAAGGGTGCTGTATATGGTGAACTGAGACCATGTGTCCTTGCTCTGTGGTAACTTGTGGAGATGAGTCTGCATTTGGGAGGGGGAAAAAAACCAAATGGTGAAAGTTAGAGAACATCTGCACAGAATGCACAAAGTGTGAGTCCTATTTGTTTTCTCCCTTTGGCAAATTTAAACCTGAAATTACTCTAAAATGAAGAGTTTGAAGGGCGAGGTTGATCATTTCTCACTATAGTTACTCTGTCCCCTGGCATGCATACCATGAGTGGTAGATGAACGTGTTTAACTTTAAAATCTCTGTATTTCAGTCTTAATGAACTTAGATTCAAGGATTTTTTTTTTTTAATTTATAGTAAGAGGACAGTGGTGAACGACCACATTAAAATGTCATTAGGAAGAACAGAACATTTTGATATTAAAATTTTAACATTGGGATGGATGTAATCTTAAGTACTTAAAAATGTGATTATTATTTATCTGTTACAGTATGGTTTGAAGCTGGCTGGATATAGAAAATATATTTGATTATTTCTTCACATTTCTTGTCTTGTAAAATTCATGTGGATAAAATAAGAAATGTTTTCTATATTACGTAAGCTTTTTCTCTGCACTGTATAATTCAAATAGAACATCCAGAAAGTAAGTCTCACTGTTTCTTTGTGATAATATCAAGACGGGGGGGGGGGGGGTTCTAAGGTGTGCTAAGGTACTCAGCTGCAGTGATTACAAATGATATTTCTGTGTGTATGTGTGTATACACAGAGTGGATATATACTTGCATATGTGGGTGCACATGTGTGTGTGTGTAGTGTGCAGAGGGTATACATGCTTGCATCTGTGTGTATGTCGGCTGGAAGTGGAACTTGAATATCTTACTAGGCTGTTCTCTGCATTATTATTGAGAGGGGATCTTTCACTGAATCCAGAGTTAGTGATATCTTGCTAGTCTTGTGGGCCACTCAGCTTGTCTATCTCTGCCTCCCAAGTGCTGATGTTACAAGCAGCTGCCATGGCTTCCTGGCTTCCTTGTGAGTGTCAGGGATCAGAACTCAGGTCCTTAAGCTGAGGGTCAAATGGTTTATCCAGCAAGCCAACTCTCTAGCCTGATATTTCCTAATATTTAAACATTCACAAGTCGTAACCATACATCAGTTTTACCAGCAGTGGTGCAGGACCGTTTTTGTTTTTTTTTTCCTGTTTTATAGATATGGACGTGATGAGGCCCTTAATAAACGAGCAGAATTTCGATGGGTCGTCCGATGAGGAGCAGGAACAGACGCTTCTGCCCATGCAGAAGCACTACCAGCTCGATGAGCAGCATGGGATTTCGTGAGTGTCACGGGTCACGGGTCCTTAGCTCTGTTACCGCAGCCTGCATTTCTCAGTCTCCCATAGGTCTGAGTGTTTTATGACTAAGAAGATTAAGGAGTCAGACTCCTCAACACTTATGTCTATGAGGGAGGGATATTAGGCTAACTGAACATCATGGGGATTTCTTCAGTAGTGATAGATATCAAATGCTGTGTCCCTCAGAGGAAGATCTCAGAAGAGGGAGGGAGCCTGAGGGAGTGGGGAATGGATGTGCAGCCTGAGGACACAGGCTGCAGGTGGAATGTTAAAAGCCTGTCTCTTTATCTTATGATCATTACCTTCTTAATAGTAATTTAATGATTAAACATAGTCACTTGAAACTTGATCAAGAGTATAAACAAATAAACAACCCCCAAACAAGTAATTCTAGGCAGGTATTCTTGTTTCTTAAGTTTGAATTTTGTAGTCTTCTTAATTTTAGTTTGTTTCTTCTTGGTCACTTCAACTCCAGTGAAGTAGAAACCTCCATGGTCAAGTCTTGAGGGAGCTCATGATAATATAAATTGTTATTTTACCTGCGAATAGCTTTAAAGCTTGTATAAATATTTTTTTTGTCTATAACCTCCATTTAGGGTGACAATCACAGATCAAATGTTTAACACTGTAATTAGACAATACAAGTTGTTATATTTTACCAGTCAGACCTTGAGTATTCTTGACACCACAGCAGCAAAGTATCCTATGAGAAACTTGCTATTTTATGTGCACAACACTTTCACTAAACCTTTCATTTGATTTCCACAGTAAATCTCTGTGCTTGTTTCTGTGAGTGTAGGCAGGACTGGAGCCAAGGGTGATGGAGCCTCGGGTGACTTGGTGCTGCTGCTGGGATGAGAACCATTCTTTGGTGTGTGGGTCCCTAGGTTGAATGCTTAAATCGTAACTTAGGATTTTCACTTCCCAGGTTCCTGCAGACCTTGGTGCATCTTCTCAAGGGGAACATCGGGACTGGCCTTTTAGGGCTCCCCTTGGCTATAAAGAACGCGGGCATCGTGGTAAGCCTGTCATGTTCCCCACTGCAGATACACTTGCTTGTCTGCAAAGATGACTTCTAGGGACCATGTAGCCTGATCTAATATAACCTGGTCAGGTGACATGTAGGTGGCCATTGGATATTGTCCTGATAGTTCTGTGAACTGTAATTATGGTACCTTTCTCAGAGTGATATTTACTGCTTTCATTTCTATGTGGTTACTCATTTTAATATTTAACAACAACAACCCTCACAAGTTTTTTTGAAAATGGTTTTGTCTCATTTTGGGGGGGAGGGTGATCAGGGGCTTAAGCCATGTACCCATAGTGACTAATGTATTAAGGAATGGATTGCTTTTATTATAGTGTAACTTCTTTAGTATCTTAGAGTCAGCATAAGTTTGTATGCAGCATTTATATCTAAGGAAAATAGTTGAAATGAGTAGCAATGTCTTTAAAGACATATCAAAGGGTGTTGGAGACAGCTACTGTAATGACTGCATTTGAGAACCTTGTTGAGGCAGATTCATGGAGGAAGAAAATTGGATATAATTGTTTTAAAATGGATTGGTTTCCATAGAGATTGTAGCTGTTCCCTTCCCCCACTGTGTTTAACAGTCCTGTATGTAAATTAACTCTGGAGTTTTGATTGTCTAGGTAAGCTTTGCCTGGCTCTGTTTCCCTGCTGTAACCCAGGCACCACTGAGTATGGCAAGTGCAAACTTGAAACTTCGCATGGACCACTTATTATTTCCCAATTGCTGTTCCTGGCACATGTTCTGGTTCTCCAAGAGTGGCCTATAGAAGGATAATGAATTTTTTTGTGTAGATAAGGGTGCAAGTGCGTACCGTGCCTGTGAGACAGGGATGCCGTAGATCTGGCCTGTTGTAAATGGACGTTGTATTCTGCATCCTTTGTTGGTTGTCTGTACTCTGTAACAGAGGTTTCGGTTGCAAAGTCAGCAAGGCAGCATCAGTGTCTAAACTATCACCTGGAATAATTTCTCTATGCTAATGTTGTTCATGCCTGTGAAGATTTAATCAATGAACCCAGCAATTTTTCCTTGTAAATAAATTGCTCATTGACTCATTGCTTGTAAGTTTTTAAAAATGAATGTTTAAATCTTCATATTTTTTCTTCACAGCTTGGACCAATCAGCCTTGTGTTTATAGGAATTATTTCCGTCCACTGTATGCACATATTGGTACGTTGCAGTCACTTTCTATGTCAGAGGTAAATGTGGACTCATTAAGTCTATTTGATTAATTGTAAAGTCTCACGTTTGCTTACGGCATCTTTGTCCCCTGTACCTATTGTGCTTTGCATCTAGAGGTTGTATTTCCTTCCACTGTATAGACACAGCTAAGATAATGACCATGGGACTGGCTAGCATTTTCTATACTTACATGAGTCAGGATCTGGTCCCAGATATCCCTTAGTGTGCCTAGAGAATTGGTCTCAGGATCCCCATGGGTAGTGTTAAGCCCTTCACATAAAATGATGAAACCTCTGCACAGCCTTTCAGATACTATAGTCATCTTTCAGACAGTCTAAGTGCCATGCACATTATTATTCTATACTGTTTACCAGATAATAACAAGAAAAATAAAGTTGTAATGTAGTCAACACAGACATATGTTTTTTTTTTTTCATAAATTTTCCATATGCAATTGGTTAGGCCACACACGAGGAACTTGTGGGTATGGAGGGATGAGTGTACTTCCTTTTTTCTTTTTAATGTGTATCACTGTCTGTGTGTATATGATGCATGTGTGCGGCACACCTGTGACACAGCACACCTGTGAAGGAGAGGACAACTCTGTGGCAAGGGTACTCCCTATGCTTTACAGGGCCCTGGGGCGTGACCTCAGCTTGTCAGGCTTTTGTGTCAATACCTTAGCTTTTGAGTCATCACGCTGCCATGACTATAGATGTTCAGAAGTCTGCTGGGGAGACGGGAGGGTTCTGTCAGTTAGTAGAAGAGGAAAGGGAAGGTGCAGAGGAAGCCGAGGGGCTGTGCCCAAGGAGTGACAACGCCAGCCCTTCGGGTCATTAGTGAGTCAGTTTGGGGCATAGTACCTCAGTGATGGTTCCTGACATATGGGCTGACATACTGTCATAAAAGTAACAGATCCCCTTTTGGTTCTGTGTCATGAAATGCTCCTACTGGACAATAAATCTGCCTGTAAACGGGCTTCAGATATAAGTGATCTGGACCCAACCCTTCATTAAATGTTCTTGAAACTGTTTATATCATTTATGTTGTTTAAATAATGATGTGTACTCTAGAGGAGAAAATGGCATAGAGAATGGAGACATGTGCTGACATCTTGGAGATGCTCTGAAGGTTATATAAGACAGTTTAAATGGAACCGCATTGCAGAGCCTGGCACACTGTTACACAGTGTGGTCAGGATGGAATAATCTGCAGAAGAACAGTATAGTCGGTGTTTTAAGTACTCAAAATTTAAATCAATGAAGCACTAACACAAAATTGCCTGGACCTTACAGATAAGGAAACTTGAGCAGCGGATAAGTCTTTGCATGCCTATGCCAGGGCACGGATAATTTGAAATTTCTAGAGTACACAGATGGAGGGATCTTTACACCTTGATAACAGATCTGCTGGTGTAGATCCCTGGGTTTGCAAATCTGGATTGATTTGATGCTCTTTTCACGAAATGGCCTTATAGACCCACTTAATACTTTTCTGTGCATGTTTGTCATTAAATTTCAGGTTTAAGAAGTCAACATTGGGGTACAGTGACACCGTGAGTTTTGCCATGGAGGCTAGTCCGTGGAGTTGCCTTCAGCGACAGGCAGCATGGGGGCGGTGAGCGCTGGCCTTGCTTCTAATGGCTCTGTGTTCAAGTTATTCTAATTTTTAACTGTTTTCATCAAACAAGACATAACTCAAAATATGACATAGTTGTGGGAACACAGTAAATGGTCAGATTCTGGTTCTAGTCAGTTAACAGGATTCATCAGTCAATCAGGCAGTCTGACTGTGTGCTCTGTCCTTGCTGCAAGTCCAGGATGCAGGATGTTATACCTGGGGCCTCCATGTTCAGATGACATCACACAGATACCTGGCAGCGGTTGCTCCCTCCCACATAGCTGCCTGATGTTCTGCACCTTTGCAGTGAGGCTCAGTAAAAACTAAATACAAAACTGACCAAAGAAGTCTCTAGAAGCTTGATGCCCATTTCCACCTCTTGCATTGTACTTCCTTATTATTTGGGAAGTAGCAGGTGTCCTCACCATGTGTGCATGACGTGAGGAAGATGGAGAGAAGTAGGAGGGGTAGGTTTAGTCTAAGGCATGGACTTTTCTTTAGCGCTGAGACTTGAATGCAGATCCCTGGGCACATGTGGTGAAAGGCCTCCCTAGGAAGCCACACCCTAGTTCGGAACATATTTCTGTAAAATTGGACGACAAGCAGCTACTCTTACCCAGAATCGCTCAAGTAGGAAGTGATGTAAAAATCTTTGCCTTTAAACGGAGTGAAGCCTGCTTCTACTGTTCCAGTGTAGTGCCTCGCTGACTGTGGCATGTGACCTTCCTAAGAACCCAGTATTTAAGTGTTTGTTATCTCAGTGAGGAAAGGGAAACACTGTTATAAAGAAGTGAGCTCTGCTGCCCGTTCAGAGCTCCTGGTGACCCTTTCTGTGGGACTGTGTTTTCAGGAGTGTGGTCGACTTCTTTCTGGTGATAACACAGCTGGGATTCTGCAGCGTCTACATTGTCTTCTTAGCCGAGAATGTGAAACAGGTGAGTATGTTGCTGCTCTGTGGCATTGCTTTCTTCTGCCACCTTGTTTATCTCACAGGGGAGGGTGCCATGGATGAGGATAAAGCTGTGTTCCACTTGCAGTCATTTCTCACATTCTCTTTTATGAGTTGGGTTTCCAATGTTATTGTTGGCATTATTGTGCCTGATATCATCATATCAACCATGGTTGTGCCTTTGGGCTGGGCTATGGTATGATTCACTGTTTCTTGATTATTTCAAATTTAAGTCTCAAAAGTACGTGCGTAGGTGTTGGGGTAGCGTTCTTCACATTGTTGATGTTTTTTAAAGGAGGTATAAGATAGTATGCAGCAACGGAAAGCCTGGGGTACAAAGGAGTGTTTATTCCTAAGATATAGTAATTGTTGCTGTTGTTTAAGAAGGTTCTGATATCACATGGCATCTTACAGTCATCCCTGTAGAACAAGATTGTGTCTGTGAGTGTGCAGGGTGGCAGTGCTGGGGCTTGGTATCCCATCCCCACCCCTTTTACTTGCTTTTCTGAGATGCTCATTTTGAACTTTCTGTGGGGTTCAGGCTGACCTTCAACCTCCTGATCCTCTTGCATTGCCTCCCAAGTGCTGGCCCACAGACATGTACCACCACGGCTGGTGATTGGTGGGACTTTCCTAACTCTGCCAAGAGAGTTGCCAACAGGCCCTGTTGGAATCTAGGAATAATGCCTGCGATTTTGTTTACAGACTGTAACACAGCATTAACTTTGACAATTATTCTGGAAGTTATCTACTGCCCAGCCTTGTGTCTATGATTAACATCCCTCCCCTGAGCTTACTGGACATTTTCCTGAGATGGAGCCCTCAGTCACAGTTGCTCCCTACCATGTCTGCCTTGGAATTCAGGATCTTGGTGCCTCCTCAGTGTTTCCTAAGTGCTGGGCTCTTAGATGTCTATCATCACACCTGGTTAGCACCCCTGGGATCTGCTAACAGTTTTATCACTGGGTACATTGTTAGGTCTCCTCCCTCCCTCCCTCCCTCCCTCCCTCCCTCCCTCCCTCCCTTCTCCCTCCCTCCCTTCTCCCTCCCTTCTCCCTCCCTTCTCCCTCCCTCCCTCCCTCCCTCCCTCCCTCCCTCCCTCCCTCCCTTCTCCCTCCCTCCCTCCTTCCCTCCCTCCCTCCCTCCCTCCCTTCTTTTTTCTTTCTTTCTCTCTGAGGGGAGGGAAGGAAAGAAACATTTAAAGGCTTTGAATGACTTCTCTTGGGAAACATATTTGTTCCAGAGTTTAATGGAAAATTTAAGTCAAGAGAAGATGAGGTAGAAAACGTTACTCCCTGGGTGGTTAGAAAGAGAAATTGTCTTTTATAGCTAGAAGATGAAAGTCTTTTAGAAGCATAAAGGGCACCACAGAAAAAGACATGCAGTCAGACTTTAAAGAACAGCAGTGAACACCTACACGGGCAGGGCAAGCAGCAGTCACAGAAGTGTGGAATTGGGACTTGTCACTCTTGGAAGAAGTTTCCTTACATTTGGTGGCCATGTACATACTTGTTACAATTCATTTCTCACACCACCACTACCACCACCGGTAAACACTGAGGGATGCCCTCACTGGTCACCACTGTCACAGTGAGACACTGAGAGATGACCTCACTGGTCACCAGTGTCACAGTGAGACACTGAGAGATGACCTCACTGGTCACCAGTGTCACAGTGAGACACTGAGGGATGCCCTCACTGGTCACCAGTGTCACAGTGAGACACTGAGAGATGACCTCACTGGTCACCAGTGTCACAGTGAGACACTGAGGGATGCCCTCACTGGTCACCAGTGTCACAATGAGACACTGAGGGATGCCCTCACTGGTCACCACTGTCACAGTGAGACACTGAGAGATGACCTCACTGGTCACCAGTGTCACGGTGAGACATTGAGTGAAGACCTCACTGGTCACCAGTGTCACAGTGAGACACTGAGGGATGTCCTCACTGGTCACCAGTGTCACAGGGCTTGATTGTAGAGGGTGTGGGTTTTATTTGATTTGTCTCTCTCGTGATTGTAAGCTGATGGGTAATTCTCTTCCTCTGTCCTCTCCTGGTGACCGACTGCAGGTTCATGAAGGATTCCTGGAGAGCACAGTGATTGTTTCAAATGGCTCGGACCTGTCTCATGCCTGTGAGAGAAGAAGTGTGGACCTCAGGGTCTATATGCTCTGCTTTCTCCCACTCATCATCCTCTTGGTCTTCATTCGCGAGCTGAAGAATCTCTTTGTACTTTCATTCCTTGCCAACATTTCCATGGCTGCCAGTCTTGTGATAATTTACCAGTATGTTGTTAGGGTAAGCGTGCTTTTGGGTAACCATCCCGTGTTCCCACATGGGTAAAGCTTTCTTTGGAGGTGAGAGTTATGACGTGGAGAGACCTGTTCCACATACCCTATCCTGGCACATGGATAGGCAGTAAATGTTGATTTCCCTTCAGGGTATAATGTTAACGCATGAAGTGGACGCTAAGGCATGGAGTCTGGTTTTAACACTGATGAGGCTGCTTGTGGGTTTATATCCCTGTTTCCAAACATCCCGCCTTCCCTGTTAGAGCGTCTGGGAGATCTAGGACTGTGCTCTCACTCAGCCTTCGGTGACTCAGCTCACACAGTTCTTGGGCTTGTGCTTTTGAGATTTGAGTTAGTCACAAGGATGGGTGTGTATATAACTCTTAAAGCTTTTGTGCTTGATGCCACATGCCCTCTGCTGCCACCACACAAGTTTGTGACTCTTCCTTTATTTGAAGACCTTGAAGTAATGAGAACTGAGGTAACTCTTTGAAGTCTCAGGACTCTTAACCCAGTTACATCAGGCAGAGACAAGTGACCTCAAGAAAGTTGAGGATCCCTGTTTTATTTCCTCATGATCTAATTGATTAACTATGTTACTTCTAAGGTAATGACAGCGCTTCCATTAGCAGTTCAGACACACTCATGCTGCATCTGCTTCATGTTTCCTCCTCTGGATTCTCTAACCGGGAGGGAAGAGGGCTGCCTGAGCCTTTCTGAGGCTCCCCACCCCCCAGCTGGTCATGTTAGACTTGGTGGAGCAGTAAAGGTGGCTCCCCCAGGAGAGGGAAGAGCACAAGGCATGACAGCATCTGCACTTGAGAACATTTCAGCAGTCACAGATGATGAAGACCCCTTGGCACCTGGCTCACTCTGGTCCTTGCTTCCCCATCACATGTCATCTTCACATCATGAAATTCTGCACGTGCTGCAACTGTTCCCAACCTTCACGTTCCCCAGACTACCATGTGCCTTCAAATGTCCGTCTGCAGATATTTCTTCCCTAGCCTTGAATTCTACTTCAGTAGGCAAGGCAGAGAAGAGGGTGGTGGCAAGGAAGGCTAGAATTAGGGTGTCTGGAAGAAAGGTCATTGTGGTCAGTGGTTTCAGCCAGGTGTGCTGCAGTGACTTCCCTAGAGCAGGCCAGTGGGAAGCATTATGGGAGTTGGTCATCCACAGTGAGGAATAGGTTATACACGCTGTGTCACAGCACATGCCGAAACCCCAGGAGACCTGTGCCAGGGACAGCTAGAGAGGAAGTCAGGGGCCAGGTGTCTTAGGAGAATGAAGAGGAGGGACACGGGGAGGTGTCTAGTGACTTAGGGTCTCTGAGCATGCCTGTATACTTCTTATCTGGCAGGAGATTTACCTCATGTGCTGCCTGTGACTGGCCACTGACATGGGTATGCAGGAGGATTGTGTGATTGTCAGAGAGGCAGTTTTTTTTAGCAACTATATTCTAATAGCTTAACCTCCCTTAACATAGGATACATAAAGTGTTTACTAAATGTCATAATCCCAGTTGCTTTGTGAAGCTTTTGAGAGTGTGATTCTGCTGTTCAATTCTAAATAATTAGAATTAGATAAAGCTGTGACCTGGTTTCTTTTTTCTTTTCTGTCTTCTGCAGAACATGCCAGATCCCCACAACCTTCCAATAGTGGCTGGTTGGAAGAAATACCCACTGTTTTTTGGCACTGCTGTGTTTGCTTTTGAAGGCATAGGAGTGGTAAGAATTAGACATTACTTGGTTTGTTTTTAAACTCTTAAGTTTAAGCAAGAGTTTAACACAAGATTTTATATAGAAAAACTATATAAAATACATATTTTATTTCAGTGTTTTAATTTCTTTTATGCATAGGTCATAACTCCCAGTTTGGTGGACGAATGACAAAATGAAACAGAAGGAGGGGGATATGACTACTCCTAAGAGATAGAGAAGACTTTTATTATAGATATAAGAGAGAAAATGGTCAGAGGAAAGAGTCCCGGCTGAAATGGCTGGCAGATTAAACCAGACCATGAGAGGAGACGGGGAGGGAGAGCAAGAGAGGGGGCTCTACCCAAGGACCAACAGAGGCTGCTGGCCAAGAGACCAAGGGGTCACTGTAGCCAGAATGGCTGAGTTCTATAAGGATCAGACTGGGGAAAGTGATGGGGAAGCCGGGCCCTGGGAGGGAGGGGTTTATGGTAGGTCTGGGTGAGGAGTGCTGGGCAGAGTCACAGGTCTACCAAGTGAGACTTGTCCTAGGTTTGTACTGGTCAGTGGGGTAGACTTGAACTATTGTTTGGCTTTTCTACTGACCAGTAACTTAATCTTAGACATGTTTTCTTAGGGTCTAAGTCTTTTCCTTGGTAGGTTAAGTGATGATATTAGACTAGACTTTTAGGATTAATGGTAATAATTATTGGAAGTATAAGCCTATAAAAGCCTTAAGGTCGCATACTGAAAACTCTTGTATCATATAACTTCAAATACACAACGACTTTGTTTTGTCTGTGTCACGCATATTTAAGTATGCCCAAATAGAGCATTTTTTTTAATTTTGAAATTTCTATTATGTATGTGTGTGATTTGTCTGCAAGTGTGGTTGTACACCCAAGTGCACGCCTGCATGGTGGCCAGAAGGTGATGAGACCTTGGAGCTAGAGTTACAGGGAGATGTGAGCCACCATGTGGGTGCTGGGGATCAAACCGAAGTCCTCTGGAAGAGCAGCCTGTGCTCTTGCTCACCGAGCCCTGTGAGAACATATTTGTAAAAGGTGTATATGGTGTGGGTTGGGAAATTCAGAGCACAGTTTTCAAGAGTTCGCTCTCTCTCCTTTCACTTCACGGTGCAAGGTCTTTTGTTTCTGCTGCTCCGAGATACTGTAGGATAACTGGCTAGAGAGCTTCTAGATGATTCTCCTTTCTCTACCTCCCACCTTACCCAGGGGCGATGGGTTATGATGTGAGCCGCCGTCCCCAGCCCTTCCTTTCTGGTGACCAACCTCAGGTCATCAGGCTTGCATGCCCACCTGCCAGCCCAAACATCACATTTTATAAACTAGAATAGCTGAAGGCCATGCAAGTAATTGTAAAGTTATTGTCATCTGAAAGTCGGAGATAATTCTCCCTTTAAGTTGGGCACATCATATTTGTTTTGAGGTACGTTATGGAGATGCTGCTGCCGAGAGATACATCCCGAGTCTCTAGCTTTTTAAGTATTTCTACTCTAAACACTTCCAGTACTTATGGCCTAAAATGTGTAGGTTTAGGGAAATTAGAATATTAATGTCAGCTGTCTTCAAAGCTAATTCCTCAAGGTCTGATGGCTTGGTATCAGAACAAAAGCACTTGAAATGTTTCTTCCTGTGAGTGCAAATGGATGAGTCTCAAAGGCAGACCCCTCTGCCCCTTTGTGGACTGTCTGCAGGCTGAATTCCTACAAATTCTAGATATTCTCACAGCTTCTCTTACTGCTGTTGTAGCTGGAGCTATGGATTTTAATGTATGTCTGTTATTAATTTAGGTCCTAATCATTGGATATTTAGTTAAATGTTGTTTTTCTGACAGCAGCTGCCAAGTCCACTCTCATTCAAAACCAGCCTCACCGTCCCACCTCCTCTTCCCCTTTTTAATTTTTAAAATTTTCTTTAGCTAGGATACCGATCAGGGTCTCTCATGGTATTTATGTAAGTCATATCCTTTGTTCTGCTCCCCTCCCCCCTCCTGCTTGGCTGATCCTCCCTACACCATGTATCCCCTCCTCCTCCTCCTTCCTTTTGGTAGAAAAGCCAAACAATAGTTCAAGTCTACCCCACTGACCATTAGGTCTCAAACCTAGGACAAGTCTCACGTTCCATTACTATCTCCTGTCACCTTCCTAAGAGCTCTTGGTCTCTTCTGTAGTCCCCTTTCTACTTTCATGCCACCTACTCACACACAAACACATTCACACTGAACACACACACACCACACACACACACACACACACACACTCAAACACATTCACACTGAACTCACACATACACACTCACAATTCACACTGAACTCACACTTCACACATACACACACACATTCACACTGAACTCACATACACACAATTCACACTGAAGTCATACACACACACACACACATTCACACTGAGCTCACACAGATATACATACACACTCACACACATTCACAGTGAACTTGCACACTCACATCCATACTTTAGGCCATAAGTATTGGAAGTGTTTAGAGTAGAAATACTTAAGATGCTAGAGCCGCAGGATGTATCTCCCGGCAGTGACATCTCCATAATGTTGTACCTCAAAACAAATATGATGTGCCCCCCCCGAAAGGGAGAATTATCTCCGATTTTCAGATGACAGTAACTTTACACATTCACACTGAACTCACACACATACGCACACACATTCACACACTGAACTCACTCAAAATACACACTCACATTCACACCCAACACATACATGCATGCACACACTCCCACACACATGTAATATATAGAGCAGTTATGGACATGTATATGTGTGTTCATATGCATGTGAGCTTAATTTACGTGCTCTGTCTCCTGAGGGTTAGACGCAATACTCTTCACATAGCACTTTCAGCATGGGAACCCTAATTCTAAATGCTGTGTGGGCTGAAGAAAAGAACCCTCTTTTGTGGAGAAAAATGTCTGGTGAAAATCAAAACCAAGGAGCAGGATGAGTGTGGGGCTCTTGTAGGCCAGAGAGGAAGGGGATACTCCGAGGGACAATGTGGCAGCCAGCATCAGGGATGCATGAATGCCTCCTCATTTCACAGTGACAAAGGCCAGAACAGGATGAGTGACGGAGGGCGTGACAGTGGCGGGTTGCTACTCAGTGTACATAACAAGTCTCCCCAAGTCCCCAGTGACATAAATGGTTGAACTAATGACTGCTCGGCTGAATTCCCAGAAGAGCCTCCTGCCAGCAGGAATAGATTAATTATCATTTAGTTCTTGGAGAGTGGACTAGAGCTAGAGACTCGGAGTACAATGAGGGGGATAGGAAGGTGGCTTTACAGTGGCCGGTCCGAACCACACCACTCATCAGTCATGATGGAGACATGTGACAGGAAAAGCACTTCAGAGTGTGGTATCCTCTGAAATGACACTATCTCATCACAAGGAAGGAAGGCATCAGGAAGGAAGGCATCAGGAAGGAAGGCATCAGGGCAGACCCAGATTGTTCAGAGGATGCTGTGCAGAGGGTGCTGTGCAGAGGATTGCAGTAAGTTAAGGCAATGAGCAAAGAAAGACCGAGAAACCAGGCAGACCTTTGGAGACTGAGGCAGCAAGGTGACATGACTGATGCAGCCTGGGGTCCTGGATCGGGTCCTGGATGGGCTTCTGGCACAGAAAAAGGTTGTTCATGCAGACATTAGAGAAATCAAAGTGGAATTCAGGATTCAGTCACTAGGGTTGGCTCAGTTGTGACAACTGGTAATATAAAATGTTAATCATGGAAAAGCTGTTTCAAGGGCATATGGGAGTCATCTGTGTTTTCCTTTGCATTAAAAAAAAACAAATCTAAAGTCATTCTAATAAGAAAAGGTGTTTAAAAATACTCAAGGGGGGGGGGTGGCTAGTAAGATAGATCATCAGGAAAGGGCACTGATTGCTTTTGTAGAGGCCCTGAGGTCAATTCCCAGCAACCACATGGTGGCTCACAACCATCTGTAATGGGATCCGACGTCCTCTTCTGGTGCGTCTGAAGACAGCTACAGCTACTGTGTGTGTGTGTGTGTGTGTGTGTGTATAAAATTTCTTTAGAATATATAATTAAAAAATAACCAGCAGGTTACCGCCTCAGAGCTAATCTTCAAACCGTTTTAGGAATTAAGAAAAACATAGTATACAAATCCAGGGGCTGAGGAGGCAGGTCAGTTGGTAAAGTGCCTGCAGAACAAGGAAGACCCCATCACCCACATAAAAGGCGGGGTAGAGGTGCATCTGTAATCCCAGTGCTCGGAAGTGAAGACAGGTGGAGTCCTAGATCTCATAGGCATGCAGTCTAGCCTAGTCAGGAAGCTCCAGATTCAGTGAGAAACTCCCATAAAACAGCTGGAACCTTGGTGGGATGGTGCACACCTTTAGTCCTAGCATGTGGAGACAGAGGCAGGCAAGTCTCTGTGAGTGGGAGTTCAGGCTGGTCTATGTAGTTCTAGGCTGACCAGGGGGTACATTGTGAGACATTCTCTAAGAAAACCCAATGGGGCAAAATTCTGAGGAGGAAAGCAATAGAGGAGGAGATGGACATCAACCACACACACATGCAAACATGAGAATACACATGCCACACACACAAGCCTACATACATAGATATGTCTATATGTCACAGGAAAATGGCACTTACATGTGGATTGAAAATAAGATTTTCCACACAGACTACAGGAGATGGACCAACTTGTCTATCTAACAAGACCCTAGTTATTCTGAAATTCCTATATCCTGTTCCTTTAAGAGCAGTTAATGTTATTCTCCTCTTAGGTGCTACCACTGGAAAACCAAATGAGAGAGTCCAAGCGCTTCCCTCAGGCATTGAACATTGGCATGGCCATCGTCACTGTGCTGTACATCAGCCTAGCCACTTTAGGCTACATGTGTTTCCGTGATGAGATCAAAGGCAGCATAACACTGAATCTTCCCCAGGACATGTGGTAGGTGGAGATGACTTATCAGTCCTAGCTATGTGTTTTAGATGTAATTTACCAAGATAAGTTTTTAGATTTATGATTTAAGCATTTAAATTTTTACTATGATTTCCTTATCAGTGGAAACTGAAGATGCATTTGAGAGGTGCTTAAAATTTCAATTATGAGACATGAGTAGAAACAAGAACAGTCTTTATCCACAGAGGCATCTGTGGAAAGTCTTACTGCAAAAGGAACTGAAGAGAAGCATGCAGAGAAATACATGCTTCTGCTCCCAGCCAAGACGTGGAGGATGGGCAGAACCATATGAAGGCATGCTCATATGTTCCCCTTGGACTATCCATTTCAATTTCTCTAGCACTGCTTCACCCCATCCCTGCTTGCTGTGGTTTTCAAGTTAGAATAGAGCAAGTTGGGACTTGTAACTCAAAGACTGTCCAATCATAGGTTAGCCTCAAGAAAGCCTTTGCAAGTCACCTGATATTCAGCCAGAAAAAAAAAAAAAAAAGCCTCCAGAAATTATCCCAGGACACAGAAGACATCCCGAAGAGCAGGAGAACAAATCAGAGTAAAGAGAGATTTGGTTAGAGAGGTCTTCCGAGCCTTTTCTCAGGGTGGCTGGGTGCAGCCTACTGTCTGCTTCCTGTCTGCAGTTGTGGACCTGTTGCCATCTGCCTGAGAGACACGGGTGGAGCTGCCTTTCAGAGGTCAGAGTGTTCTGGAAAGTGAGGGCGCAGACTGGCCCTGGGCCATATGCTCCTGTGTGTCTTCTGTGAATAACTCAGAATGCACAGCTCTGTGGGTACTTATTACTGAAATGAGAACAAAGGTTGAAAAGTTGAGAAAAACTGTTAAGTGTTATTGAAAGTACAGATGCCAACCATAGAAATAAATGGTTTTTTGAAACAGAAAACAGGTAAAAATGAAATGGGTGCTTTTATGTGGCCTGTTTGAACACATGGTCATTTCTGTATTACTCTGCCAGAGTTGAAAAGCCAGTTTGTATAGAGCTCACTTCTCTAGCACATACCTGTGAAGAAACAATGTTCCTTATAACACTAAATAACAGTGCAGAATGGTATTAACACTAATCATATTTTAGCCTGTGTAACTCCTACTTTATGTCAGTGGAGTATAATTATATTTATATGCAAAGTGGTTGTGGGCCTATTTACATTTTAAAGTATATTATCAGCCATATTTTGAAAACACAACAATAAAGTATAATTAGAAAAAAGCAATGTTCCTCTTTTAAAGGAATAATGAACTAATGAGAATGTTTAATTCTCTACAATTGCTTATCAGAATACTTGAACAAATAGTCACTTAGTAAGTTTGCATATTTTCAGCCACAACCATTTATACTTAACTTTTAAGGCTCTAGCTAAATAAATCTTTGGGTAATTTTTAAATTAAGATTTATTATTTCTAGGCCTGGGGACTTTCCTTGTCCTAATTACTTAATTTGCCACATTTTAGATTCACTTTTACTTTGTCTGCTCATTCCTGTGCTATGGCTAAAGCCTGCTGAGTCCTTGCTTGGTCAGATAATAGGATGCGTTTCCATGAGAAGTGCTCTTCCACATGTATGCCACTTTTGGTGAGGCTGTAGGCCTTGATGTTTCCTTTCCATAGGGAAAGAACATAGGAGATGGTTCCTTAGTCAACTGGAGCATGCTCCATCTCAGCTCTGTCCCACTCATAGCACTGCCCCAGAGTCTCAGCACTGCCCCAGAGTCTCAGCACTGCCCCAAGTCTCAGCACTGCCCCAGAATCACAGCACTGCCCCAAGTCTCAGCACTGCCCCAGAGTCTCAGCACTGCCCCAGAGTCTCAGCACTGCCTCAGAGTCACAGCACTGCCCCAGAGTCTCAGCACTGCCTCAGAGTCACAGCACTGCCCCAGAGTCACAGCACTGCCCCAAGTCTCAGCACTGCCCCAGAGTCTCAGCACTGCCTCAGAGTCTCAGCACTGCCCCAGAGTCTCAGCACTGCCCCAAGTCTCAGCACTGCCCCAGAGTCACAGCACTGCCCCAGAGTCTCAGCACTGCCCCAGAGTCTCAGCACTGCCTCAGAGTCACAGCACTGCCCCAGAGTCTCAGCACTGCCCCAGAGTCTCAGCACTGCCCCAGAGTCACAGCACTGCCCCAAGTCTCAGCACTGCCCCAGAGTCACAGCACTGCCTCAGAGTCACAGCACTGCCCCATTCTCAGCACTGCCCCAGAGTCTCAGCACTGCCCCAGAGTCTCAGCACTGCCTCAGAATCACAGCACTGCCTCAGAGTCTCAGCCCTGCCCCAGAGTCTCAGCACTGCCTCAGAATCATAGCACTGCCTCAGAGTCACAGCACTGCCCCAGAGTCTCAGCACTGCCTCAGAGTCACAGCACTGCCCCAGAGTCTCAGCACTGCCTCAGAGTCACAGCACTGCCCCAGAGTCACAGCACTGCCCCAGAGTCTCAGCACTGCCCCAGAGTCTCAGCACTGCCCCAAGTCTCAGCACTGCCCCAGAGTCTCAGCACTGCCCCAGAGTCTCAGCACTGCCCCAGAGTCTCAGCACTGCCCCAGAGTCTCAGCACTGCCCCAGAGTCTCAGCACTGCCCCAGAGTCTCAGCACTGCCCCAGAGTCTCAGCACTGCCCCAGAGTCTCAGCACTGCCCCAGAGTCTCAAAACTGCCCCAGAGTCACAGCACTGCCCCAGAGTCTCAGCACTGCCCCAAGTCTCAGCACTGCCCCAAGTCTCAGCACTGCCCCAGAGTCTCAGCACTGCCCCAGAGTCTCAGCACTGCCCCAGAGTCTCAGCACTGCCCCAAGTCTCAGCACTGCCCCAGAGTCACAGCACTGCCCCAAGTCTCAGCACTGCCCCAGAGTCACAGCACTGCCCCAGAGTCACAGCACTGCCCCAAGTCTCAGCACTGCCCCAGAGTCACAGCACTGCCCCAGAGTCTCAGCACTGCCCCAGAGTCTCAGCACTGCCCCAGAGTCTCAGCACTGCCCCAGAGTCTCAGCACTGCCCCAGAGTCACAGCACTGCCCCAGAGTCACAGCACTGCCTCACTCATAGCACTGCCTCAGAATCACAGCACTGCCCCAAGTCTCAGCACTGCCCCAGAGTCTCAGCACTGCCTCAGAATCACAGCACGGCCCCAGAGTCTCAGCACTGCCCCACTCATAGCACTGCCTCAGAATCACAGCACTGCCCCAAGTCTCAGCACTGCCCCACTCATAGCACTGCCCCAGAATCACAGCACTGCCCCAGAGTCACAGCACTGCCCCAGAGTCTCAGCACTGCCTCAGAATCACAGCACGGCCCCAGAGTCTCAGCACTGCCCCAGAGTCTCAGCACTGCCCCTAGTCTCAGCACTGCCCCAGAGTCTTAGCACTGCCTCAGAATCACAGCACGGCCCCAGAGTCTCAGCACTGCCCCAGAGTCTCAGCACTGCCCCAGAGTCACAGCACTGCCCCACTCATAGCACTGCCCCAGAGTCTCAGCACTGCCCCAAGTCTCAGCACTGCCCCAGAGTCACAGCACTGCCCCAGAGTCACAGCACTGCCCCAGAGTCACAGCACTGCCCCAAGTCTCAGCACTGCCCCAGAGTCACAGCACTGCCCCAGAGTCTCAGCACTGCCCCAGAGTCACAGCACTGCCTCAGAATCACAGCACTGCCCCAGAGTCTCAGCACTGCCCCAAGTCTCAGCACTGCCCCAGAGTCTCAGCACTGCCCCAGAGTCTCAGCACTGCCCCAGAGTCACAACACTGCCCCAAGTCTCAGCACTGCCCCAGAATCACAGCACTGCCCCAGAGTCACAGCACTGCCCCAAGTCTCAGCACTGCCCCAGAGTCTCAGCACTGCCCCAGAGTCTCAGCACTGCCCCAAGTCTCAGCACTGCCCCAGAGTCTCAGCACTGCCCCAGAGTCACAGCACTGCCCCAGAATCACAGCACTGCCCCAGAGTCTCAGCACTGCCCCAGAGTCTCAGCACTGCCTCAGAATCACAGGACTGCCCCAGAGTCTCAGCACTGCCCCAGAGTCTCAGCACTGCCCCAGAGTCACAGCACTGCCCCACTCATAGCACTGCCCCAGAGTCTCAGCACTGCCCCAAGTCTCAGCACTGCCCCAGAGTCACAGCACTGCCCCAGAGTCACAGCACTGCCCCAAGTCTCAGCACTGCCCCAGAGTCACAGCACTGCCCCAGAGTCACAGCACTGCCCCAGAGTCTCAGCACTGCCCCAGAATCACAGCACTGCCCCAGAGTCTCAGCACTGCCCCAGAGTCACAGCACTGCCCCAGAATCACAGCACTGCCCCAGAGTCTCAGCACTGCCCCAGAGTCTCAGCACTGCCTCAGAATCACAGCACTGCCCCAGAGTCTCAGCACTGCCCCAGAGTCTCAGCACTGCCCCAGAGTCACAGCACTGCCCCACTCATAGCACTGCCCCAGAGTCTCAGCACTGCCCCAAGTCTCAGCACTGCCCCAGAGTCACAGCACTGCCCCAGAGTCACAGCACTGCCCCAGAGTCACAGCACTGCCCCAGAGTCACAGCACTGCCCCAAGTCTCAGCACTGCCCCAGAGTCACAGCACTGCCTCAGAGTCACAGCACTGCCCCAGAGTCTCAGCACTGCCCCAGAATCACAGCACTGCCCCACTCATAGCACTGCCTCAGAATCACAGCACTGCCCCAGAGTCACAGCACTGCCCCAGAGTCTCAGCACTGCCCCAGAGTCTCAGCACTGCCCCAGAGTCTCAGCACTGCCTCAGAGTCACAGCACTGCCCCAGAGTCTCAGCACTGCCCCAGAGTCACAGCACTGCCCCAGAGTCACAGCACTGCCCCAGAGTTACAGCACTGCCCCAGAGTCACAGCACTGCCCCAGAGTCTCAGCACTGCCCCAAGTCTCAGCACTGCCCCAGAGTCTCAGCACTGCCCCAGAGTCTCAGCACTGCCCCAGAGTCACAGCACTGCCCCAGAGTCTCAGCACTGCCCCAAGTCTCAGCACTGCCCCAGAGTCTCAGCACTGCCCCAGAGTCACAGCACTGCCCCAGAGTCACAGCACTGCCCCAGAGTCACAGCACTGCCCCATAGTCTCAGCACTGCCCCAGAGTCACAGCACTGCCCCAGAGTCACAGCACTGCCTCAGAGTCACAGCACTGCCCCAGAGTCACAGCACTGCCCCAGAGTCACAGCACTGCCTCACTACTTCCCATAGTTCTGTGATTTTTAACACAGGCATCAGGTACACCTTAGAGAACTCTGGTAGTTGAAATTTTTCAGATGCCCTCCTTGTGACCTTTGGCTTACAAAAATGTCAAGTAAGGAGAGCTCAAATTCGGAGCCTAATATGACATTTACTTCTACATGTAGGTCATTGACTCTGACTCAATATTTTAAAGAAGTAACAAGGATATTCATGTTTCTACAGTGGTGAAAAAAAAAAACTGCTTTGAAAAGCTTGACCATCTCTCCTTGGGACTGAGGCTAAGCATGGCGTACTGGCTTGGCCCTAGATGCAGTCTTCAAGGCACCATGTCCCTAAGTGTGCTCAGCCTCAACAGGCTCTTCTGTCTGCATGAGGACTAGGAATGAAGTAGTCACGGCTTTATTTCCTTAGACAGGATTCTTATTCTGTAGCCTCAGCCTGCTCTGGAAATTCCTACGTATGTAGCCCAGACTGATGTGGAACTTACAGCAGTCCTCCTGCCGTGGCTTCCTGAGCGCTGGCATTATAGTTGTGCCTCCCACATCTAGCTGGGTTGGCTTGTGCTCAGACAGGCATCTTTGATTAGGAGGTTTCTAAAGTGGCTTCTGTTCTATAGTTCTTGTTTACTCTCTGAAAAGGAAAAAAGAGCAAAGTCAGAAAAACTAAATGGTGAATTTCTTTTTTCCAACAGGTTGTATCAGTCAGTGAAAATTCTGTATTCCTTTGGCATTTTTGTGACCTATTCAATTCAGTTCTATGTCCCAGCAGAGATCATTATCCCTGGAGTCACTGCTAGACTTCATGCCAAATGGAAGCGCATTTGTGAATTTGGGATACGGACCCTCTTGGTTAGTATCACCTGTAAGTATCAGTGCGTGTCTGTCACAATGGTTGTCTTGCATGTGTTTAAATGAGAACTGCTTAAATTACGGGTTTTGCAAATAGTTATATTTAGAAGCATGGCAATGTTTCTATGTTTGCAGATCAGGGCAGCTTCGAACTCAGTGTCCTTCTGAGAGCCTCAGCTTCCCACATCCCAAGGTGATAGGCTTGCATCACTGCTCCTGGCTTAGGGTTAAACTGTTGGCAAGAGTTGCACAAGAATGAGCTGAGTAGTGCTCAGTGTACCAGCTCAGAACACCAGCTTTGCTCACCTGGATAAAGTAGCCTCTGTGTTTCCCTACTGTAAAGACACAGTTACTTCACAGAGGTAATTTGTGACTATACATATATCCAGGTCTCATTCAATTTTTAAATTTTTGGTACTGGAAACAAACCCAGGTCCTTGCCTGAGCCAGCCACACACAGAGTTAATCCTCAGATCCTGGATTTTGAGACAGGACATTGCTTTGTAGCTCAGGCTCTCCTCAATCTTATGGTCTTCCTGACTTAGAAACCCACTTTCTGGGATTGAAGCTTGCTCCACCACACAGCACATCCTGCCTTGTCCACTGATTTTCTGTATCCTTCATTGACTCCTCCCTCTCGGTGGGTGTGGTATGCACTCTTGATAATGGCTTTCTGGTACATTGTGTCCTGGAGAATGGTTTTTTAGAATCCCACTGTAAGAATGGATGCTCTCCATGCTCCTGTATTCATGGCTAACACTGTTTTGTGTGTCATAGACTCTGCTGTGTGACTGGCACAGGAATCAGGGCTTCGAAATAGAAGCTGGAATCTCTGAGCAAAAAGTTATGAGTTGTTTACATGAGAAATGTTGATAAGTATGAGTTCAGGAAATGTTCTCTGGTCTGTTTTTCCTGAGATCAGAATAAATTCTATCAGTTTCCCATAAGTGGTGACTTCTGCTAATTACTCTCATGTGTTAAAAAAGATGTGCACTTAGCCCTGCGTGTGTAGCACACATGTCAACAGGAATTGTGTTTTTTGTTCTTAGGTGCTGGGGCGGTTCTCATTCCTCGCCTAGACATTGTGATCTCCTTCGTGGGGGCTGTGAGCAGCAGTACACTAGCCCTGATCCTGCCCCCACTTGTGGAAATCCTTACATTCTCTAAGGACCACTACAACATATGGATGATCCTGAAAAACATTTCCATAGCTTTCACTGGAGTCGTGGGCTTCTTGTTGGGCACATATGTCACTGTTGAAGAAATTATTTATCCGACTACAGCAGTTGTTGCTGGCACCTCCCAGAGTCCCTTTCTGAATGTGAACTCTACATGCATAACAAGTGGTTTGTAATCATGGGAGAAGAGCGGTGAACCCTCTCCTGTCACCCCAATTCTAACAGCAATCAAGAACGACTACAGTGCTTCCCCAGACACTGAGCAGTGCCAAACTCGTAGTTTTTGTTGGCAGAGTATTGTAATTTGACTGTGATCCGGGCATCTTTTGCAGCTATGATAAACTGTGGAAGATTATTGCTTTTATCTAATGACAATGAAAAATTGAAAAAATTTAAAATTCAAAATGTAAACAATAAGCACAGCCTATTATTCTGTTTCTGTAAGAAACACTTTGAGTAAGAGTTCTTACCACTATTGAGAAGATAAAGGATTTCAACATGGTATAAATCAAATAGGCACAAGGTTTAAAAACCTCTTTGAAGCACTCCACAATAGCAAAGTACACCTTCTGTGTATGTGCACAGAGATGCATTGATTGTGTTTTATTCCATGGGTGATGGTGCTGACAGGCCCTGAAGGTACAGTAGACTCCAGCTGACCACCATGCAAGCATTAGAAAGCTCCCAGAGCCAGAAGCACGCTATTGTTCTGCTCTACACAGTGTAGAGGAGTCACTGGGAAGCTCTGACAAGGTTCTGACTTCCTCTTTCAGCAGTAGGTGAAAGGGTCAGTGAGGATCTGGAACAATGCTGCCCTAGCTGTGTCTTGTTAGGGTTTCTGTTGCTGTGATAAAACACCAGAACCAAAAGTAACTACGGAGGAGAGGGCTTCTGTTTACAGTTCCACATCACAATCCATCATCGAGGGAAGTCAGGGCTGAGCAACTCAAGGCAGGGACCTGGAGGCAGGAGCTGATGCAGAGGCCAAGGAGGAGTGCTGCTTATTGCCTTGCTTCTTTCTCATGGCTTGCTCAGTCTGCTTTCTTACAGCACACAGGGCAACCAGCCCAGGGGTGGTGCTGCCCACAGTGGGCATAGCCCTCCCACAGCAATCATCAATCTGGAGAATGCCCCACAGCCTCGCCTCTCTTCCAAAATGACTCCAGATTGTGTTAAGGTGACATAAAACCAGCCAGAATGGTTACCATTGTAGGAAATGGAGTCCCAGAAGTGACTTAAGCTTGAGTCAAGAAAACCTGATACTTGACCCAATTCAGAGATGGAAGAAAAATTATTTTTCATGTCATAGTCAGTAATGATAAAACACATTCAGCTTAATTTTAGTGTAAAGCTTAATTATAGTTTCATCCTTTGGGAATGTGTGTCTTATGTCTGAATAGTATATGTGACATGATAAAAAGCCAGAAAAGAAATCCAAGAAACCTGCCTGGTGGCTTCATAGATCCCAAACAGGGAAAGAAGCTCACAGTCTTTTATACAGCAGGAGACTGGCTTGCTTGCTGTAGGGTGTGCTGTAGGGCAGAGGTCACAGGAGGTGAGGCCCCTTAAACAGTAGGAGACTGTGGGCTGGCTGTGGAGTGTTCTAGTCACACGCTTTCTTGTCTCCTAGGTTTGCAGGCATTATAAATAGCTGGCAACATACAGAACTCTTGGATTTCCTAGCCATGTAGCATTCCTTACTGCAGTCTTCCATTAATCTGAATGGGCAGAGTAAAGGAGCTGCTGAATGAATGCTTAGGAAAACGCAAAACAATAGAGAACTGTCTAATAAATACTGAGGCACTTAGGCATTGTCCAGAGAGATGTGGCCTTCACCCAGTCTTCAAACACACTAGCCAAAGCAACCAAGCTCATCTGATGAGGAAGAGGAGAACTGGGGAGTTTGAAGGACTGAGTGAGGTCATCTCCTGGACATCTCTGCCCATTGGCTCTATACTGTGTTAGCTGGAAGATGTTACCAAGCTTTCTGTGGAGTTCTGTATTTTCTTTATGTAAATGTTAACTTATTCAGGTGGGCCTTGCTTATGTCGTTACCTGGCCTTCAGGTGTGGGCCTATAACTATACCAGAAGCTTTATTTTGCTATGCAGTCATAAGAACCAAAACTTTAAGAGCATTTATGTTAGATATTTCTAGTAATTGTTTATATTATTTTATGTTAAATTGTTACTTCAAGTCTTCAGTCTTAGGCAGTGGATGAGGATGTGAAGAAAGGAGTTTCATTGGAATTTGACTGTGGGAAATGTACCGTGGCACAGGGTGAGTTACAAACTCCCCGCCCAGGAAGCAGCATGTGGCTCTTTGTCAGCTGTGTTCACGGTGTGTTCTACTCCACATGCATGCTCGGTTTATTTTGGTGTTTTCACCTGTTCCTTGTGGAATTCAAGTGCAGTGGTTTTTTAACTGGCGGGTCACTGCAGGGCTTTTTAAGTTCCACACACAGGGTGTGAGCATCTTATCAGCCCGGATTTCTTATGGAGTAAGGCTGCTGAATCAACAGCTCATATGAAAGCCCCCAGATTATCAACACAAGAGGAGTCACACTACAGAAAGGAAGATATGCTGGGAGAAGAGGAGAGAGTTTTAATTTATAGTGTGAACCACTGCTTATATGCAAAGTATAAAAGAAACACACACTTGTTTAAGGGTGCCTGAGGACGTACTCACCATTTGATCATTTTTCTCTGATATTTGGCTTTACAGAATTATAGTTTCTAAAGATTTTTGGAGAAGATATGTTGATTCTAGCAGCTCTTCCTTTTGTTTGGGGGCTTGGAGGAAGGGGAAGCAGGCACACGTGTTGAACTCATGTTCGATGTCTTGCTGGATCACATGGTGACTGCAATGACCCCAGCAGTTACTTGCTGTCATGGTGGGAACTGTCCCTGGAAGCTAGTCCGTTGCATAGGTGCTATTTTCTCTGTGAAGCATTGAGAAGAAAGCTGTTGCTTACTCCCAGTGGCTCTCTGTTCCCTGATGCTCCGAGGAGTTCATTGGTGTCTGAGTCCACTCAAAACACTGTTCCCACAGGACTTTTAACACAGTCTCTTTCCCTCCATGTGTCCCCGTTTCTCCACAGTTGAAGAAGTAGGAGCTGGGAAGTTTTCAGGTTAGATGTGCCAGTTAATGTAAAGAAAGCTATGTTTGTGCTGCTCCAGTGCTTTCCTGTTCTGTTCTCTCTGACCTGTCACCAAAGCTGGCTCTGAGTCTTGTTAGATGGTGTACTTAAAGTGTTTATAAGCCATTTATGGCTGTGGGCTTGTGAATTTCCTATCAGGGTTTGATCTTATTTGGTATATGTGTATTTGTGGTCCTAGAGAATGCCAGCTTAAGTGCACATCGATACCCTTTCTAACTAGGTTTTACATAGCTCACCATTTCACTGTGGTGCCCACAGATGCAGCACATCTGTTACTGGCAGCATACATTAGGCCTTGTGTACGACTCCCTTTTTTCAGTCAAGATGGGAAAGATACAGAACAGAGCCAATGGAGATAATAAATGCAGTTGTTTATAGAACATGAGTGGTTCAGCAGATGTTAACTGTTGAGTAATAAAACTGTTATAAAGCATCAATAATGTAAAATTATAAAATGTTGGAAATTGTGTTTATTTGATTAGCTTGGCTCAGTTATCTTTCCTTAGTTAAGAAAATGTAAGGGATTTATCTAGTACAGATAACAGGATTCTTCCTGTCATTAAATGGCTGCATGTTACTGGCCATACATGACTTTCTGCATCTCGTTGGTTCTGACCTAAGATATAAAAGAAATATGCTTAAGAAATGGCTAGGTCTAGAATTTATCACCTATCAAGTGAAATGACAAATCACCCAATTGTTTGGATTTCCTGTTAGAATTGGCTCGTTCCTGTGTGCATCCATGCATGTTACCCTACAGGGACTCACATCTGAATCCATTTCAACTACTCTACCCCAGATAGGACCAGATGGTGATCACATTGGAAAATCCATATTCATGACATGAACAGTTCAGGCTATAGATTTTTGTTTTCCAAAAGTGATTTTGTAAGCTTTATTGAAAGTAAAGTTGTATTGGACTTGTATCATTTCTTATATTTATTTTTCTTTGTAAAAGAGTTTGAAAATGCCTAAAAGTACTGTGACTTCTGAATTGTCAATAAAGTATAATTATTTTGCTTGCTAATAAATGCCTATTAAGTTTTCTACTCATAAGACTAAATAGTATAGGAAATATCCTAACTGAAAATTGCACAAGCAAAGTATTTTCTTTATTAAAGCGTTAAATTTTATTTTATTTATTGTTATATGGCTGCATGTGCCACGATGCATAGAGAGGTTAGAGGCCGACTTTGTGGAGCTGCTCCTCTCCGTCCATCTTTACTTGGGATTTTAGGATTAAACTTGGGTCCTCAGGCTTGGGAGGCAAGCTTTAGCCACTGAGACATTGTGGTATCCCCTCCTAATTTTTTGTTTAAGTTTTATTGCATTCTTATTACTGTGTATGTGTGAGACAGATGTGTGAATATTTTCTTAGTTAACAGTGCGAACAGTCTTTATGGATATTCAGAGCCTCAGAGATCTAAGAGTGTGATGAAAAAAAGAGAGGATACCGAGACCTATGTGCCCAGTGACATGCATCACTCAACTTAGCAGTGTCAAAGGAGCTAAAATGTGCTGACCTCACGAAGGACTCATAAACGTTGAGATGATGGGTGTGTCAGCTCTGCGACTTGAAAACCATGAATTGTATACGTGCTTTAATACCTCATATTGTGTTCCATAAATCTGTAGAATTTGATGTGCCCTTTGGAAAAGCCTTGAGATAACTAGGTCATATCACTGGATTTGTAAAATGGAACAATGGTTTCAGAAAGCACTATCCCAACCCCTTACCAAAGGAAACAAAGATTTTATATACTGACTCCTAGGAATTCTGATCCTGTGACATTGAGACAAGGACATCTTGAAGTATGTGAGAATCTTCACCAAGAGAAAAACTGCAAACAAACCACAAAAAAATACCAGCAAAGCCCTGCTGGGCAGGCAGAGCATCCTAAGGAGGCTGAGTCAGAAGATCTGAAACTCCAGGCCAGGCTGGCCTACTGAAGAAAACCCTGTCTTGAAAACCATTCCCTTATTCATGGAATGTGTGTTTGCCTCACAAGAGAAGAAATAGCAACTCATCCCTCTCTCTCCACTGTACTATATAGAGGGATGTCCCCATCATGAGAAGCCAAATCCAATTGTCCCACCATCTATAACTAAACTTAATAAAAATCTTATCCTGATTTGTGTTACAACACATTGAACCCTAGTCCTTCCTCCATGTGAAGCAGCATCCAGGTCTTTCATCAGTGCCATCACCACACTCACCACTGGAGGAAAAAAAAATAAGCATGGTCTAGAATAGAGATGCTATTTCTACCTTCATGGTAATGCCTGGAACTACTCACAGGTTCAACACCAGTCCAGAGGAAGTAGCATTGAAAACATCTGTTGAGTGTCATTGAGACACTAGTGAGAGTATTATTTTATATTAAGAAAACCTTAATTTTTGCTCTTAAGTATGATTTTATAATATGTAATTTAAGACTAAAGCACTACACTCCTAAGGAAGTTTGAATTTCAGGAATCCTGTTTTGGGATTTTTCTGTAGATCCCTGAGGAAACTCATTGGCACTGCTGACCAGGAGCTGTTTTGGCAAATTGTTCTTTGGACTTTTCATCCTCCTCAGCAGAAGTGATGAAGTTAGCAAGAACTGTCTCACTCTGAGCTGTCCATATGGGTTCATCTTCATCTCGGTCGTGAGCATGGAGAGCCAGAGCACATACAGGGCCACACTTAGAGCATCCCTGCCCACACATCATCCTCCCACGTTGTGGAGATAAGAGACTTCCCCAAAGCTGTGCAATGCTAATTGCCTTAGCAGCTGAGCACCGACATGGGACTCTAAAGAGGCAATGGTGGAAACTTTCTCTTGCAATAAGGTGGAAAGGAAGCTGGATTACTCAGCGTTTAAAACAGTTAAATTTCTACTAGTTTTCTTTTCTGTTGCTGTGATAAAACACCCTGATGAAAAACAACTTGGAGGGGAAAGGTTTTATTTGGGTTGCATTCAAGGCACAATCTACCATAGAAGGAAGTCAGGGCAAGAACTCCGTCCGGAGCAGAGGCAGAAACCATGGAGGAGGGCTGTTGTTTTAATTACTTTGCTTTTGCTGTGAAGAGACATCACAGCCAAGGCAACTTTTGAAAAGGAAATATTTAATTGGGGGCTTGCTTATGGTTTCAGAGAGTTGATCATTACCATCATGGTGGGGAGCATGGAGTAGGTAGGCAGACATGTTGCTGGATCAGCAGCTGAGAGCTTGCTTCTAACCCACAAGCCAGAGGCAGGGGTGGGGAGGGGAGAGAAAGGAGAAGGGAGAGGTGGGGGAGGAGAAAGGGGGAAGTAAGACAGGAGAGGTAAGAGAAGAGAGCTAAGAAATGGTGTGAGCTTTTTAGATCTCAAAGCCCATTCCCTAGTGACACACCTATTCCGTAAAGGTCACGTCTCTTAATTCTTCCAAAACCTTTCCATTAACTAGGGACCTAGCATTCAAATATAAGCCTGTAGGGGCCATATTCACTAAAATCATCACAGCTGCTTACTGGATTGTCTGAGCCACCTCCTGCACTAACCTGATTAGTGCAAGTTGTCAGACAAAGCAATAGGCTCCATGGTGGTACTTTCCTATACAGCCTTGGCATCATACTGTGTTCGGTTAGGTCCTTTGTCCACTGCCCCCTTTCAGAGCCCCATGCCTTTCCCTCTCCTCACATTGCCTCCTTTCTTCTATTCAGGTTTTAGAATTCAACAAGCAATAAAGAAACCTTGACTTCAGGGAACACAGGGTAATATTCCACTGTGTTTCGATTCTGAGATTTGCATCTACTTTTTCCATTTCAACCCCCAATTCTCAGAGTTATGCAAGCACCATTCAAGGAGTGTAGATGCTGAGATGCATGCAAATTTCTCTTCTAGGCATTAGACACTGTCAATAAACATTTGATGAATTGAGGAACAGATGCAGAGCCTAAACACCTCAGGACCCAAGGCTCTACCATTATTCATTTAAAAGATAAAATCAGTAATTAAACCTGATGTTTTGAGTCTTCACTTTATTTCCAGAGTCTTAGTAGCAAGCTGGATCATGGCATGGATGGAAGTGGTTACCTGCTGCAAGCTTTGTATTTTAAGTAAAAAGCCTTGTTTAATACAATATTGAAGTGAATACTTTTGGAGGATATAGGTAATTCAGAAGCTGTTGGCTCTGGTTTGAGTATGGTTTAAATATGTTCATCCAAAAGGTTCATATGCTGGGAGTTGGTCCTTGATTTGAGGAGTGGTGCCCTGGACCCTTTAAGAGATGTAGTGGAGAGAGCCATGCGTAGTTCCTTGAAGGCAGGCCCTCAGGACAGATGTGGAATCCAGCCTCTTTCTGACTTACTGTTTCTCTATGTACTTATTAGCTCCTAACATGTGCTTCCATGAGATTGTCTGGGGCTCTCACCAGATTTTCATCATGAACTATGAACCTCTCTATCTTGGTAAATAGTTTATCTCTGGAATTTTGCCTTGCCAGAGTAACAGATAATATACAACCAGACCTCCTTCATAACAAGAGTGGGACCCCATCCAAGTCAGATTAAGACATGCTCTTTTGCGCTTAGTTTTCACCAGCAACTACTACTTCAGCTAAACTATCTGCTCATGGCTTACATAATGGCCAATAGGCCATTGTGTGATTGATATAGTTTGCATTGATTATGCTACCTTGTTTCTGGAGAGTTCCAGGTTCTGTGTGTAGAGTGCGTGCTGAGCATGGCAGTGTAACACACTCTCTGTGTGAGCATGGAACAGTGCAAACAGTAAGGAGGCTGAGGTCTTCAAGCGCACCCCAGTGTCCCCTCACATGCAGTCTCTCACTACCCCAAGTATAACACTGTCTAACCTCTGGGTTTTGTAGCTTGTGTGTTATTTATCCTGCCACCTCTTCTTTCTACGAGTCAATTAATAGTGGTCTGATGGCTTGAATGAAACAGTCTACAAATTAGCCCCTTTAGTCCTGACAAACACTTGGTCACAGTAGCTGAGTCACCACAGGGGTTCCATTGTTGCCTGGTCAGCTAGCTTTGAGGACACTGCTGTGAAAAAGAGAAAAAACAAAACAAAACAAAACAAAACAAAACAAAACAAAACAAAGAATAATGGGTGGGGAGGATCTGGGAGGAGTTGGGGGAATGAAACCAGGATCAGAATATACTGTGTGAAAAATATTTATTTTCAATTAAAAAGGTAATTATTTAAAGTTTGTGAAAACATTAAAAAATTTCCCCTCCTTTTATATGCTTAGAAAAATATTTAAGCAAATCAATAAAACTCCCATGCTTCTTTTCAGCTTTGACCATGTGGAGAGATGAGATTAGGTTGTCTTTACGGGCAGTCTAGGATTCATGATGCTCTGACAGACCAGGTCAAGCGAAGGAAATTCTCCATGTCAGTGCAGAGCTCTTTCTAGCCACTGTCACACCTGTTAAATCTTACAGCTACACAAAGGAGGCACTATTAGTATAACTGTTTTCGAGAAAGGGAAATGAGAGTTAATAAGGTTCACAGAATGCCCAAGGGGTTAGGAAAGACCCCTTGACCTGGCCCACACTAAACCTCATGCCTTTAGCCAATATATTACTTAATACATCCATTGCCTCTCTGTGCAGGGGGATGACACCGAGCAGTTAAAGATCGAATTAATTACCATTCTATGGCATTATTCAACTTTAACGATAATAGCCCTTGGCATTTTTCAAAAGTCACACAACGTGGTAAGGACTTCTTGGAGGTGATTACGTGATGCTTCCAGTATGTTCTAGTCTCCTTTAAAATGTCAGGAGATAAAAGAGGGAGACAAGTTCAAACTGGAGCAGGCCAGATGTAAGAAGAATTTCCTATGAGTGTAATAACTATGGAAATTTATGACTCAGAAATGGAATGTGTTAAAGCATCCTCAAAAGGTTTAAAGGATTTGGCCTGGTGCAGGAGAAACTGGTTACCTTAATTTTGAAAAATATCAGTTATTTTCACTACTAAGGAAATCCCAACCTCAAATTCAACTCCTTGATAACATTTACCTAATATCTTGATTATTATAATTAGGAAGTATCAAACAATACCAATTCTCTCTGGATGTAGGAATTATTTAGAAAACTTAGGTTTTGATAATATTTTACTGCTATTTAAGAATTTAAAGGAAATTAAGTGAGCCATATAATGTGATATTTCAATGTTAATTTTGTATGGCTAAAATTGCAGATATGTATATATATGTATGTATGCACCATAGATATATGTATCATATACATACACACACTCACTCATACACTCATGTGTGTGTGTGTGTGTGTGTGTGTGTGCGTGTGCGTGTGTTGGTTTCTCTTTTTGACATGTTGACACAGGCTGGAGTCATCTGGGAAGAGGAAACCTCATCTGAAGAATTATCTCCATCAGGCCTGTAGGCCTGTCTTGGAGGTGTTTTCTAGACTGTTGATTGATATAAAATGGCCCAGCTCACGGTAAGTGGTGCCATCTATAGAAAAGCACACTGAGCAAGCTAGGAGGAGTAACCCAGTAAGCAGCACTCCTCCATGATCTCTTACTAGAACTGGAAGTTGCATTTTCGTTTATGGCTTCCCTCGGTGTCATGCTGTGATTGGAACCTGTAAGCCAAATAAATTCCTTCTTTCCCAAGTTGCTTTTGGTCATAATTTTAATCATAGCAATAGAAACCAAACTAGAACAACAGTCACAACAACAGACAACACACATATACCCTCACATATAGATTACATCCCTCTACGGTATGTATATATGATTGAATGAAAATTAAAAAATAACTGATTCATTGATTTTTGTGTTGCATGTTTGGGGCTCTAACACAAATCAAATGATATTCTCATTTTGTAAGCATGAAAACCTTAAGGTTACGTGCAAGGCAGCACAGTCTAGTTTCCAAGGTACTAATATATTTGAGTTAATTCACTTCTGCTTCACACACACACACACACACACACACACACACACACACACACACACACACCAAGGTCAAGTTTGCCAGGGATTAGTCAAGGATAACAAGTTGGCTTCCATTTCTTGATGGCAAGGCCCACATTTAACTATGAGACCCCTTTGACAGCACAATAGAGATACCAAAGGAAATGAATGCATTAAAGCAGGAAGAATTTCAGGAGAGCTATCAACCAACAAAGGACTCCTGAAATATGATGTAATTGAAAGTGTGCAAATACAGGAAATATAGCAGAGTGAAGCTCAGTGCAGACAATGATCGTAACACTGCTGTGGGAGCAGACAGAGATCTCAGAGGAACCTGGGAAGCACAAACCTCCCTGCCTCTGGCTACGGAAGTTAGGAGTGAGCAGGGAAATTAATCACAAACCTATCTTCAGAAGATCTGGGCATGCCAGTTCACCTCAACCTCCAATTCTGAAAACTGACCTACTTTTAAAAAGCCGAAGCTAACTCTTTCCAAAGTCTTCCAAAACTTAGAACATAATTCATACAGTGTTGCCAGACACTACATTCCTGATCCAGAAACCTGATAAAGATACCACAAAGAAGTTTGGGAATCGATATTCCCTTTAAGTGTAGAGGCAAAGATACCTGAAAGAAGAACCCCAGAACACATCAAAAGAATATTCAAAATAACTGTCTTACTTAATTTCTGTTGTTGTGAAGAAACACCAGGATCACAGCAGCTCTTATAAAGGAGAGCATTGAATTAGGACTTGTTTACAGTTTTAGAGGCTTAGTCCGTTATCAGCAGAGCAGGAAGGATGCCAGCATCCAGGCAGACATAGTGCTGGAGAAGGAGCTGGGAATTCTATATGCAGATCTGCAGGCAGCAGGGAGAGCCCCTGGGCCTGGCTTAGGCTTTTGAAACCTCAAAGTCCACCCTTAGTGACACACTTTCTCCCAAAAGGCTGTACCTCCTTTCAAATAGTGCCATTCTATAAGTGTCTGAATACATGAATTTATGGGGCCATTCTTATTCAAACCACCATAATACCTAAGGGGGGTTTTGTCCCAGAATTCCAAGATCCTTTAAGCCTTCATATGCCAATGTAATGCACTGTGTCAATAGAAGGAAGCCCCAAACCACAATTAGCTCAATAGAGAAAAAGCACTTGTTGGAATTAAACACATTAACTTAGATCAGCATGGGTTATGTAGCAAACCTTGTCATAAACAACAGAAAGCAAACTCTCTCACCAGATGATTCAATAATCATTCAGAGGAGTGAATACAACTGACACAGAGTAGTCAATTTAGAGACAGCACAAGACACCTGGCTGAATTAAAGTCTTGGAAAGTCCTCTGGGATCTATGGGGATTTGTGTCAATAGAATTAATATTTGAATTATGACAAGATGGTCAGAAGCAGAATAGGGCTCTTTGAGAAAAATAGTTCAAACTTTTGAGCAAGATTCCCTTTTTTAAAACATCAAAAAATTCATACATTTCTTCACCAGAAATACCATATTTTTAAATTTTGTTTTCATAGGAAAAAATATAAGTTGTTTAAAAAAACCACAGTTAATTTTACTGTTTCTTGGGTTGCACAATTTCCTTAGAACTTGTCAGTAGACATCTGCAACAGTCCTCAGGCTTCCAAACAGCTCTGTTGTTCCTACAGTTGCTAGCTCCTGGGACATGCTGCCTGAGGTCTGAGGATGGCCATTGGTTTATGCATTTGCCCATTTATTCAACAATACCACTGCTTGTTTCCACTGAGTCACAGATAGGCAAGTGGTGTTTGACAGATTGCTGCAGAGAATGCTGCTGTTGGCTGTAACCCTTTACTGTAAAATCATGAAGTAGTTCATAACTAAGTTTATTTGTGATACTTTAAGAAATACTTGTCAGTCCCAAGTACGTTTTATTTATTTTTGCATGTCTTTTCTTCCTTCTTTTTTCTTCTTCTCCCTTCTTCCTCCTCTTTCTTCTTTTCATTTTATATCCTGAAAGAAGTTCCCCTCCCTCCTCCTCCTAGTCCCATCCTCAAATATTCCTCTCCCCAAACCTCTCCCATTCTCCTCAGAGAAGATGAGGCCCCCAATGAGTACCAATCATCTGGTGCATCAAGTCACAGCAGGACTAAAGGCATCCTCTCCCATTGAGACCAGACAAGGCAGCCCTATTAGGGGAAGGTGATCCAAAGTCAGGCAACAGAGTCAGAGACAGTCCTTGCTTCAGTTGTTATGGAACCTTATGAAGACCAAGCTGCATCTGCTGCATATGTATAGGGGGCCTAGCCAGCCCATGCATGCTCTTTGGTTGGTGGTTTAGTCTCTATGATCCCCTATGGGCCCAGGTTAATCATCTTGTGGTGTCCTTGATCCTTCTAGTTCTCTCAATCATTTCCCCCTACTTTTCCACAAGTCTTCCAGAGCTCTGACTAATGTTTGGCTGTGGGTCTTTGCATCTGTTTCCATAATCTGCTAGATGAAGGATCTCAGAAGACAGTTATGTTAGGCTCCTGTCTGCAAACATAGCAGAGTATCATTAATATATTCAGAGGTTGACTCTGTCCCGTAGGCTGGGTCTCAAGGTGGGCCAGTCATTGTTTGGCTGTTCCCTCAATCTCTGCTCCATCTTTATCACTGCATATCTTATAGGAAGGACAAATTTTGAGTAGAAGGTTTTGTGGGTGGGTTGATGTCCATCTTCCTCCACTGGAAATCTCACCTGGCTATAGCAGGTGGCTACTTCAAGTTTCCATATTCACCACTGGTAGGAATCTCAGTTAGGGTAACCCACATAGACTCTCAGGAGCCTCTCCAGTCCCAGGTCTCTAGCTCATCCCAGGTCTCCAGCTCATCCCAGAGATGCCCCCATTTCCATACTCTCTTCTAACATCCCCAACATACCTAATCTTCCACTCCTCTTCCATTTAGTTCACTCTCCCATCCACCTCTGATGTCTATTTCCCCTTCTGAGTGAGAGTCGAGCCCTCCCTGTTATCTAGCTTCTTTGGGTCTGTTGATTGCAGCATGGTTTTTACTTTATTTTGTAGTTAATATCCACTTATAAGTAAGTATATCCATGAGTGCCTTTCTGGGTCTGAGTAACCTCACTCAGGATGATATTTTCTAGTTCTATCCATTGTGGAGAGCTCTTGGTGCTGCTTCAAGGATATTGGGAAGAATATTTACATTGGACTAGGACAAGGCTCAAGATAAATACAGCTGAGTAATGTGTTCCTTGTGCCTTGATCATCTTGTTTAGTCCCTGAATACAGTAATCATGAGACCGTTGGTTATGCTTTGTTTGTTCCTTAACTACTTTGTTTATCCTTGTTTCTTCCTTAACTACTTTGTCTTTGACCTAGAACTGACCCTATTCTTTGCATGTACCTAGAATGGTATAAAAACTAGAAAAAAAATAAACCCTTCTCAGCAATTGCTGGGGTCATGTTATAGTTATCTAATTGTCTCTTTTTTCTTTAATCCTCACTCCCTCCCTCAAGATCATGTTGACTGATTGAGCTGGCTTGGTCAATCTGTCTTGCCAGCAAATTTCATGATGTCTTTGTTTTTAATAGCTGAGTAGTATTCCATTGTGTAAATGTATCACAGTTTCATTGTCTATTTTTTGATTGATAACATCAAAATAACATCTAGGTTATTTCCAATTTCTGGCTATTACAAATAAAGCTGCTATGAACATAGTTGAGCAAGTGTTCTTGCTCATGGATTGGTAGATTACCATGGTAAAAATGACCATCTCCCAGAAGCAATATACAGATTCAACATAATTCCCATCAAAATGTCAACTCATTTCCTCAATTCCTTGAAAGAAGAATTCTTAACTTCATATGGAAAAACAGACAAGCAAACAAACAAACAAAAGACCCCAGGATACCTAAAACAATCCTGTACAATAAAAGACTTTCTGGAGCCATCACTGTCCCTTATTTGAAGCTGCTTTGCACAGCAATAGTAGAAAAAAAAACATATGGTACTGGTAGAAAAGCAGACAGGTTGGTCAATGGAACAGAATCAAAGACCCTGAAATAAATCCACGCACCTATGGACATTTGATTTTTGACAAAGAAGCCAAAACTGTACAATGGAAATAAAAAACACCTTCAACAAATGGTGTTGGTCTAACTGGATGTCTGCAAGTAGAAGAATGCAAATAGATTCATACCTATCACCCTGCACAAAACTCAAGTACAAGTGGATCAGACCTTAACATGAAACCAGATTCCCTAAATCTAATAGAAGAAAAAGGGAACTGCCTTGAATACATTGGTACAAGAGACAACTTCCTCAACAGAATACTAGTAGCTCAGGCACTAAGATCAACAATTGATAAATGGGACCTCATGAAACTGAAAAGCTTCTGTAACGCAAAGGATACCATTAATAGGACAAAACAGCAGCCTACAGACTGACAAAAGATCTTCACCAACCCTACATCTGATAGAGGGCTAACATCCAAAATATATAAAGACCTTAAGAAATTAGACACCAACAAATCAAATAACCCAATTAAAGATGTACGGAACGAAACAAAATTCTCAACAGAGGGATCTCTACTAGCTGAGAAGAGACACTTACAGAAATGTTCAATGTCCTTAGTCATCAGAGAAATGGAAATCATAATGACTCTGAGATTCCACCTTATATCGATCAGAATGGCTAAGATCAAAAACTCAGGTGACAGCTCATACTGGTGAAGTTGTGGAGCAAGGAAAACACTCCTCCATAGCTGGTGGGAGCTCAAACTTGTCCAACCATTTTGGAAATCAATTTATCAGAAAATTTGGAATAGTTCTACCTCAAAACCCACCAATACCACTCCTGGACATATACCCAAAAGATGTTCCACCATAGCCCAGGTACATTTTAAACAACAAAACCCTTCTAGTCCTCTATGTGGACATCTCTATCACTGTTGTAACACTAGCAATAGATGTGCACAGCAAATGTGTGAGTCCCTGTCAAGTTAATTAGAAATTTGTGTAAAAGGCACTGGGCCAGGGCTGGATTTCAGGAAAACTTTTTGTTGCTAAGACCTATGTATTTTGTGTCCATTTTATTGTATTGACCAAAAGTGCAGGAGGCCACTTCTATATTCTACATCTGATAATACTAATAACTGAAATTTGTGTCCTCAGAGGCTAATTTTCAAAAATCGATGGAATTTATGACTTCCAGATACAAGTCAACACTCAACACATGCTAAAGGTTTTATTGAGTAAGTACATGAATCACAATACAGTAAGAAAATTTTGAAATGAACCTAGAATATATTTTACCTATAAGGTAATAGTTAATTTTTCTCACTACTGGTCCCCTCTAATTTAAATGTCCATAGACAGCCATTTTTTACACTATTAGTTTATTAGGGGATAACTCATACTTGATGGAAGTGTAAAATTGTATAGGAAAGTTCACCGCTGTGTGGAACTGAATAACTCCTGAAGTCTTTTGTCTTTTGTGCAAAGGTTACCCAGTGATCTTTTACTGCCCATTCCAAAGTCATCCTTTCTCTAGTGATAGAAGCTATATAAAACTTTCCTTAGGACAGTTAGAGAAGGTAGAACAAGAGGCATACTCATTAAAATTATCAGAAATAAATCACATTTATTTGATTACTTTAAAAAAACACATAAGGAGATGAGGAAAACATACATTTTCACCATCAGAATAAGAATATTATAAATAAGACTGTGTTATGGCTATCTGAGCAGAAATATAATTATTAATTACTAGTAACCAAAAGTCATAAAATAAATAGGTCTTTGTATGTGTAGTGATTGCTCATTGTTAGTTCAGAAGTAAAAACATACATTTTTACGGTTAGAATTTACTCCAATAAATTATTTTTCACCTTAGTAACAACATTCTTATTTGTGTTAGAGATTAATAGCATAGAAATCTAGGGAGACAGGCAGCCCCTGTCTTAATGAAGTGTCTATCTACTGGGAAAGGGGTCCTTCACTCTGAGTGGAACTTGGGTCTCAGAAGTGGCTTTGCTTCTGGTATCATTGATATGAGACATGACATAAAGACTACCTCAGTTTCCCCTTCCTTCTCTTTCCTTCTTCATCTTCCCGGCTTCCCTATTTCCTTCTTTGCCTCCCTCACAATAGCGCTTACCTCTGTTTCTTTCCCCCATATATGGGGAGGTACAGTTATAGAGATGAACAGTCTCAAATCAACATGTATCACATTGGAGGATGGATACATTGCTGTATGTGAAGGGATATTGTTAAGTACAAAAGGATTGAGCAACTTTAGGAAGTTAGAAAGATACAAGATAACTTTAGGAAGTTAGAAAGATACAAGATAACAAGATAACAAGACAGGAAACAACATTAGTGTGTCTTACAGAGTAAGCTAAGTTGAAAGGGTAGACTCTCGGTGAGTCCAGCCATGACCTTTCTGGAAATAATGAAGCTATGGGAATAGAACAATACCAGTAATTCCCAGGGAATGAGATGGGAAGTGGAGGCGAGGCATGCCATGGAGGACTTGTACAACAATAATGATAGATATAGGCCATTGCAGGTCTGTTGAAACCTATTGAAGGTATGACATCCAGAGGGAATCCTAATGCCACAGCTGTGGGGTGATTGTGATGAGTCAACAGAGGTTCATCAGTTACTGCTACTAGGGGAGGTTGTGAGTGTGTTGGGTGGAGGCAGGAGGTATGTGTAAAATCCCTACACTCTCCACTTGACTTTTCCGTGAACTTGTATTTCATGAAGTAAAATCTATTTTAACATACTTCAAGTCACCACCCAAATAATCTGTTTAGTAAAATAAAGGTCAGTTTAGGTTTTGGCTTCATACAGAATATCTCTTATCTTGGTGAATTTGGGATGATATAACAAATACTATGGATTAGGGGGTTTCAGTGATAGGAATGGGTTTTGGTAACTCTAGAGACTGGGGAGGGTAAGAGCAAGGAGCTGATGATTGAGCCACTGGCGAGGAAACACCTCCCTCCCCCCACTTTGTCTAACCAAACTTTCTCACAAAGGACTCTGCTCTCATGACCCAGCCACCTTCCAGAGTTCCCATCTGCATAGCTCATTAGCTTGATGCACAGATCTCAGCATATGAATTTCCTGAGGATACCAGCCTTCTGTTCAAAGCAACACTCTACTGTCAGAGCAGGAAGGACAAGAAAAGAGTATTTGTGATGTGGTAGAGTCTGGTATGAAACAGGGTTTTTGTTATAGAGAGCTTATTTATGTTTAGTAAATCCATAACATATTTAAAAACAAAGACAAGGGCAATGGTTCCAGGGATGTGTTGGACAGATGTTGGAAGCTGTGTGTTTAAAAAGATTCACTTGTTTAGTAGTTTAAGGTTCATGTAAAATAAGTTTCTGGATATTCTTAAAAGAAATGATCAAATTATTTACAACTTTATCCTCTGGGGCAGAGCAACAGAGAATTATGAAGTCAAGCTAATAAAGGCAGCACATGAAGTCGTGTTAGTACAGGCAGTGAACCCTGTGGGCACAGATATACTCTATTGTTAAAGATTAATGCTAACAATTCTCCCCTGCCGAGTGTCTCTGGTTCTGGGACAAGGCTTGTGAATTAGAGTCACCTGGCAAGAAAGAGCTTCACTGAGGAACTGTCCCTATCAGATTAGCCTATGGGCATATCTATGGGTGTTTTCTGTTTGGTTGGTTTATATAATCAGTAAATATTAACCTACCAATTTGAGCATATCTCTGCAGAACAACAAAGATGTACTGTCTTGTAGTGATGCTATATAGACAAATAGATGACTTCTTGATTCTTAATGATGGTCCTATAAGAATTCCTAAAATTATATTAGTAAGTATTAAGCTTTTTTATAGTGGGACTGCTATAAGGTTCTCTCTAATAATCAAAACTACATTGAGAACTCTTCCAGTCTTCAAGTGTAATGAGTTGATTGCTTCTGAGATAGCAAGCAGGCATCTACAACTTAGAGCACATGCCAGGAGGTTGTAAAACCCTTAACCAAAGGTCATAAAAAGGTTATAATGATTTACTATAGGTGCAAGGGCAGAAGCTAAATATTGACTGGGCTTATCTATACCAAATTTTACTAGTGCTTACTCACAAAAAGTTATGTTTTTTTTTTTTATATATTTTTATTACATAATTTCCTCAATTACATTTCCAATACTATCCCAAAAGTCCCCCATAGCGCCCCCCACTTCCCTACCCACCCATTCCCATTCTTTTGGCCCTGGCATTCCCCTATATTGGGGCATATAAAGTTTGCAAGTCCAATGGGCCTCTCTTTCCATTGATGGCCGACTAGGCCATCTTTCGATACATATGCAGCTAGAGACAAGAGCTCCAGGGTTCCGGTTAGTACATCATGTTGTTCCAACAATAGGGTTGCAGATCCCTTTAGCTCCTTGGGTACTTTCTCTAGCTTCTCCATTGGGAGCCCTGTGATACATCCAATAGCTGACTGTGAACATCCACTCCTGTGTTTGCTAGGCCCCAGCATCGTCTCACAAGAGACAGCTATATTTGGGTCCTTTCAGCAAGATCTTGCTAGTGTATGCAATGGTGTCAGCGTTTAGAAGCTGATTATGGGACGGATCCCTGGATACAGCAGTCTCTAAATGGTCCATCCTTTCATCACAGCTACGAAATTTGTCTCTGTAGCTCCTTCCCTGGGTGTTTTGTTCCCAATTCTAAGAAGGTGCACAGTGTCCACACTTTGGTCTTCATTCTTCTTGAGTTTCATGCGTTTAGCAAATTGTATCTTATATCTTGGGTATCCTAAGTTTTGGGCTAATATCCACTTATCAATGAATACATATTGTGTGAGTTCTTTTGTGATTGTGTTACTTCACTCAAGATGATGCCCTCCAGGTCCATCCATTTGGCTAGGAATTTCATAAATTCGTTCTTTTTAATAGCTGAGTAGTACTCCATTGTGTAAATGTACCATAATTTCTGTATCCATTCCTCTGTTGAGGGACATCTGGGTTCTTTCCAGCTTCTGGCTATTATAAATAGGGCTGCTATGAACATAGTGGAGCATGTGTCCTTTTTACCGGTTGGGACATCTTCTGGATATATGCCCAGGAGAGGTATTGCTGGATCCTCCGGTAGTACTATGTCCAATTTTCTGAGGAACCGCCAGACTGATTTCCAGAGTGGTTGTACAAGCTTGCAATCCCACCAACAATGGAGGAGTGTTCCACTTTCTCCACATCCTCGACAGCATCTGCTGTCACCTGAATTTTTGATCTTAGCCATTCTGACTGGTGTGAGGTGGAATCTCAGGGTTGTTTTGATTTGCATTTCCCTGATGATTAAGGATGTTGAACATTTTTTCAGGTGCTTCTCTGCCATTCGGTATTCCTCAGGTGAGAATTCTTTGTTCAGTTCTGAGCCCCATTTTTTAATGGGGTTATTTGACTTTCTGGAGTCCACCTTCTTGAGTTCTTTATATATATTGGATATTAGTCCCTTATCTGATTTAGGATAGGTGAAGATCCTTTCCCAATCTGTTGGTGGTTTTTTTGTCTTATTGATGGTGTCTTTAGCCTTGCAGAAGCTTTGTAGTTTCATGAGGTCCCACTTGTCAATTCTCGATCTTACAGCACAAGCCATTACTGTTCTATTCAGGAATTTTTCCCCTGTGCCCATATCTTCAAGGCTTTTCCCCACTTTCTCCTCTATAAGTTTCAGTGTCTCTGGTTTTATGTGAAGTTCCTTGATCCACTTAGACTTGACCTTAGTACAAGGAGATAGGAATGGATCGATTCGCATTCTTCTACATGTTAACAACCAGTTGTGCCAGCACCATTTGTTGAAAATGCTGTCTTTCTTCCACTGGATGTTTTTAGCTCCCTTGTCGAAGATCAAGTGACCATAGGTGTGTGGGTTCATTTCTGGGTCTTCAATTCTATTCCATTGGTCTATTTGTCTGTCACTATACCAGTACCATGCAGTTTTTATCACAATTGCTCTGTAGTAGAGCTTTAGGTCCGGCATGGTGATTCCACCAGAGGTTCTTTTATCCTTGAGAAGAGTTTTTGCTATCCTAGGGTTTTTGTTATTCCAGATGAATTTGCAGATTGCACTTTCTAATTCGTTGAAGAATTGATTTGGAATTTTGATGGGGATTGCATTGAATCTGTAGATTGCTTTTGGCAAGATAGCCATTTTTACAATGTTGATCCTGCCAATCCATGAGCATGGGAGATCTTTCCATCTTCTGAGATCTTCTATAATTTCTTTCTTCAGAGACTTGAAGTTTTTATTATACAGATCTTTCACTTCCTTAGTTAGAGTCACGCCAAGATATTTTATATTATTTGTGACTATTGAGAAGGGTGTTGTTTCCCTAATTTCTTTCTCAGCCTGTTTATTCTTTGTGTAGAGAAAGGCCATTGATTTGTTTGAGTTAATTTTATATCCAGCTACTTCACCGAAGCTGTTTATCAGGCTTAGGAGTTCTCTGGTGGAATTTTTAGGGTCACTTATATATACACTATCATATCATCTGCAAAAAGTGATATTTTGACTTCATCTTTTCCAATTTGTATCCCTTTGATCTCCTTTTGTTGTCGAATTGCTCTGGCTAGGACTTCAAGTACAATGTTGAATAGGTATGGAGAAAGTGGACAGCCTTGTCTAGTCCCTGATTTTAGAGGGATTGCTTCAAGCTTCTCACCATTTACTTTGATGTTGGCTACTGGTTTGCTGTAGATTGCTTTTATCATGTTTAGGTATGGGCCTTGAATTCCTGATCTTTCCAAGACTTTTATCATGAATGGGTGTTGGATCTTGTCAAATGCTTTTTCCGCATCTAAGGAGATGACCATGTGGTTTTTGTCTTTGAGTTTGTTTATATACTGGATTACGTTGATGGATTTCCGTATATTGAACCATCCCTGCATCCCTGGGATGAAACCTACTTGGTCAGGATGGATGATTGTTTTGATGTGTTCTTGGATTCGGTTAGCAAGAACTTTATTGAGGATTTTTGCATCAATATTCATAAGGGATATTGGTCTGAAGTTTTCTATCTTTGTTGGGTCTTTTTGTGGTTTAGGTATCAGAGTAATTGTGGCTTCATAGAATGAGTTGGGTAGAGTACCTTCTGTTTCTATTTTGTGGAATAGTTTGTGAAGAACTGGGATTAGATCTTCTTTGAAGGTCTGATAGAACTCTGCACTAAACCCATCTGGTCCTGGGCTTTTTTTAGTTGGGAGACTATTAATGACTGCTTCTATTTCTTTGGGGGATATAGGGCTGTTTAGATCATTAACCTGATCTTGATTCAACTTTGGTACCTGGTATCTGTCTAGGAACTTCTCCATTTCATCCAGGTTCTCCAGTTTTGTTGAGTATAGCCTTTGGTAGAAGGATCTGATGGTGTTTTGGATGTCTTCAGGATCTGTTGTTATGTCTCCTTTTTCATTTCTGATTTTGTTAATTAGGATGCTTTCCCTGTGCCCTCTAGTGAGTCTGGCTAAGGGTTTATCTATCTTGTTGATTTTCTCAAAGAACCAGCTCCTTGATTGGTTGATTCTTTGAATAGTTTTTCTTGTTTCCACTTGGTTGATTTCACCCCTGAGTTTGATTATTTCCTGCCGTCTACTCCTCTTGGGTGAATTTGCTTCCTTTTGTTCTAGTGCTTTTAGGTGTGTTGTCAAGCTGCTAATGTGTGCTCTCTCTAGTTTCCTTTTGGAGGCACTCAGAGCTATGAGTTTTCCTCTTAAAAATGCTTTCATTGCGTCCCATAAGTTTGGGTATGTTGTGGCTTAAAAGTTATGTTTTTTAACTCTCTATGAACCTGTAAATCTGGTGACAGATGACGAATGTTTAGCCTGATTATTATTCCTAATGGATATGTATGGAAACATTTTCTGTTGTAAACTTAATACTTGATTTATTATTGGAATTTATGTGTAAACTTATGATGTACTTTTTACCATGTGATCATGTATTCTGAAAGATGTGTAAGTTCTGAGGACAAAGAGGAAAAATAACTTTTTTAGACAGGACTGGACAGGACTCAAGAGAGAACTTTTTAGGTAGAACTCAAGAAGAACTTACAAGTAAAGGGATAGCATTGGGAGTAATGGCATGAGAATAAGGACATTATTGTGACATCAGAGCAGGAGGAAGGAGCAAGATTAGAAGAAGAGACTAGCAATAACTTTTTAGAGAGAACTTCTGGGAGGAGAACTTTTATATCAACTTTTTGGGAGAATTGAAGAACTTACAAATACCGCTAACATCACTTTTCAAGTGTCCCTTTTTCTTCCTATGACTTTAACTAGCAGGCTGGAGTTAGATTCTTGCAGTTCCTATAGAGATAAAGCAAAGGCTACTTTACTTAATCCCCTACTGTTTCATGAGGAGGTGCTAAACAGTTTCTTACCTCAGGGGAACTCAGAAGGCAGGTCAGCTACAGAAGCATAGTAACACAGACTTAAGATAGGTAAATGTTTTATTATTATAGAGCAACCCTAAATAGCTCATAGGACCAAATTTCCCCTCTGCTGCCTCAAGAAGAACCAAGAACAGAAAAGAAGAACCACAGAGGCTGGCCCCTGACATATCCCGGAACTCACCAGTTCAGTAAGACTGAGTGTCTAGTGATCCTTACTCATGGTTTCTCACTGTACTTCTGCCCCATCTCCTGCCTGCAAACAGATTTCTTTAACTGTCCCAGAAACTCAAAGTGTATGGGCTTGGTAAGACATTATAACTTCAATTCTCAAGACCCCCACAACAGGCCTGTCTGTGTCGTCAGCAGGAGAGGAGGGGAGGGGCACTGAGTAAAAAGTGGTTACTTAGTTCATCCATTCAACATAGGAGTTGGAGGTCATGTAGCAAAGTATCATGTACTAGTTAAGTTACTCTTTTCTTTTCTCTCCCTGTCTCTGTCTCTGTCTCTGTCTCTGTCTCTGTCTCTGTCTCTGTCTCTGTCTCTGTCTCTGTCTCTGCCTCTCTCTCTGTCTCTGTCTCTGTCTCTCTCTCTCTCTCTCTCTCTCTCTCTTTTCCAGACAGGGTTTCTCTGTGTATCCCTAGCTGTCCTGGAACTCACTCTGTAGACTAGGCTGGCCTAGAACCCAAAGATTTGCCTGCCTCTGCCTCTCAAGTGCTGCAATTAAAGGCATTGCACCACAACCATCCTGAAATTTGAGGGCATCTCTTAACTCTAAAGCTAATTTCCTCTGTGTGTGTGTGTGCGCGCGCGCGCACGTGTGCGTGCTCACGCGTGTGCGTATATGTGCATTGTACATATGGGAAGACAGAGGACAGTCTTGGACTTTGGGCATTCTTTGGGCATGTACTCTTTTTTGTTAATTTGTTTTGTGATAAGGTTTAAGGACTCACCAAGCAGACTACATCAGTTGACCAGAGAATTAATAGGATCCGCCAGCTGAAGGATTTCAAGCTTGTGACAGTATGCTTGGGCTTAAAGCTATGTCTTTGTGCTTGAAGGCACTTTACCAACTGATCCATCTCCTAGCCTGTCAGAAGCTAATTTTTGTTTTGTTTGTGGGAAATTCAGTGTAGCTGTTGACCTGTTGGAGATGTCTGGCTGTGTTCTCTAAAGTCACTGTTATGAATCTGCTCCAGGACCACGTCTCAACAGTGATGAAACAGAGCCTTTTGTTTTTGTCTTTCAGCTGAGGGCTCCAAGATCAGTTTTGCTGTGGATTGTGCAATTTTCTGAATACTAGTTTCTAAAAGGGAATACTTATCTTATTAAATAGAAGCAATTACATATGGTAATTAGTTACATTTCACTTTGCTCCAAAATAAATTATGAGATGAAGTTATAATTATGCTAATCTGAGCCTTCCACAGACATGAGTTTCCCTGGGCCACACTAAAGAAAGGCTTCCAAGAGATGTTGGGCACTCAGTGATCTGTGGCATACATGGGGATCTCACACGCCTTCTGCTTTTTCTCTACCACTATAGAGGGTGATGTGTTGCATGTTGAGTTGGGAGATAGACCTGTTGTAGAGGAAGGCAGTATACCAGGAGCTACAGCTGTATCCTACATGTAGTGGAGTTTTGGGATCAGATGCCCAAGATACTATATTGTTTGGGTTGTCCTTTGGGCTAGCCTTGTTTTTCTCATACTTGTTGAATTCCAAATATATATATATATATATATTTGTGTATGTGAGTTTGCACATGTTAGGGCATAAATATGTTCACAAGTGGACATATGTGTACACATATGTGGAAGCCCAAGCTAGATGCCAGGTGTCTCTCTCCATTGTTTCCTACATTATATATTGAGTCAGGCTTGCTTACTGATCCTGGACCTTGTCATGCTGACTGGTCAGTTGGTTAGCCAGCTTGCTCAGGGATTCTCTGTTTCTATTTCCAGGCACTGGGGTTACAGTTCAACTGCCCAGCTTGTACTTGCAGTCTGGGGATCTGAACTGTGGTCTTCAGGCTTGCATAACAAGCTGCTTTCTGAGGCCGCATTCCACTTTCTCAATGTCACTATTACAATATAAGATTTCTAGATTTTGATAAAGTCTTGAGTACTATTTTTTTATTTTTTTTGTATTTAAGCTTACAATCAGTTTGGCTTTATCTATAACTCAGTATTTACAAGAACTATACACGATGGATTTTATATTATTACCTTAACAGTTATGACTCAGACTCTAAATGAGTTCCCTAAGTTCAGACTAATACATACTGATGCTAGGAATCAGACATAAGCATGAGACCAAATCCAGATATAGATTTTTATCATGCCACAGGCCCAATGAGCATCACTAGTCATGAAACCTCAGTTATTTCCAAATTATGGAGCACACCCACAGTCTGTGATTTACTAGGATGGAGAAGTTAGGATTTTATCTCAAGAAGTGTTCCCTTAGGAATTGCTATTTCATTAACATTTATACTGCAAAAATGAAAATAATTTGGCAAATATTTTCTGCTGCTGGAGTTCATTAAAAAGACATGTACTCAAGATGAAATTACATATCAGAGGATCAAATAGATTCTCTTAAGGCACGGTCAGCAAACCATAGGCCACGTTCCATTTCATTACTTTCTTCCTTAAATAAATGATGCTATACAAACTACTAAAGTGCACCTTTTCTAAGATGAAGGCAGCAATCTCACGAACTTCACAGCACTGACTTAGACAAGTTGCTTCAGGACTGCAAGTATCTCATCTGTCCAGAAGGTGTGAGAAGCTCAAATGGAATAGACATTAAAGGTAATCACCTTTAGGAGGAAGAAACACAAGAGGAGAAAGGAATGGCTTACAGCAATTCCTCTCAACAATGTGTGTGTGTGTAGTGGACTGTGAATCCTAAATGACTGTGGGATGTGATGGCTGCTGGGGAGAGCTGTCTGCTGCATGGTTTCAAGACCCATCACTTTGCCTGCCATAACTGGCTGCTCTAGATTTGGTGACTTAACAAATATTGGTCTGGAGGCTCAGAAGTTATTGTGATTTGCATAGCTTTCTTGTCTATATTCTTGCATGGCAGAGGGATGGGGAGGAGGAGAAGGAGATAGGAGGGTGGTGGTGTCTGGTCTTACAAGGGCTCTAAACCCTCATCAGGGTTCCATGCCATTCATAAGCCAAGAAGTACCTGGTGTTGGAAGGGAGTAGGGGAAAAGGAACAGATTTTCCAGTCTGTAGACAGCTTCATCCCAGACTGTGCCAACCTATGGAACGAATGCACCAAGAGGAAATATTGTTCATATTGAAATCTTCAAGTCCGGAGACAACTAGATAAGTAGCAAAGTCCAAAGAAAGTAAGACTGGCTTGGACTGGCGCATTCTCAGGAAGACACCTTTAGTGGAGTTCCTCCTATGCAGAATAGTCTCCTCAGGGCCTGGTCTCCTAGAAAGGTCATCCTCTTATAAAAGCACCAATACTATCAACTCAGTTCCTGTTGATACAGAGATTAAGGGTAGGAAAAAATACACACTGTCCAAGGTCATACTGTCTATGGATAAGTGGTGAGTCTGACAGTAAAAATGTAACAACTAATATAGAACCCTTCCTGTGTCCAGGCACATTTGTGAAGACCTGATATATGTGCATATAGTCTCAAGGCTTACTATTGGATAAGCAATTAAGGGATTTATCCCTGGGAAAGACTAATTCTTTCTCTCTCAGCAGCCATTAGTTGCCTATAGTTCTTTGTCTTGGTCTAGGCCACTTATGAGATATTTTCCTCATCGTTGTTAACTAGTCTGTTTGCATTGTCATTGTTCAGTCCTGTGCAGGAAGCCATATTGTTGGGGTATTATGGGTATAGCTTCCCAGTTATTTCTAGGAATCAGAATTTTACATCAGACTTCCTGATTCTCTGACTCCTACAAGCCTTTCACCTCATTTCCCACCTTGTTCCCTGAGCTTAATGGGTAGGAGTTGTGTTGAGGACGTATCCATTGGGGCTGGGTAGCCCATGAGCAGTTGATCTCTGCATTTAGAGCAGTTGTGGTTTTCAGAGACTGTCTGCTGCAAAGAGAATGAGAGGCACACTTATCTGTGGGTGTGGGGCAGTGGACTGTGATAGGAAACTTGGTAAGGTTGAACGTGTTGGACTAGAGGGGATGCTTCCAACCAGGCCCCTGTCAGGTGATTAGACTCTACATAGGAACGTGACCTATGGTCAAGTAGATCAGAATAGAGTTCTCCATGCTAATGAGGTATCCAGAAGCTCTGAGAGTCAGACAATCAGCTCCCCTTCTTGGACATTCCTTCCTTCAAAGGCTATTTAATCTCTGCGACACTCTGAGGAGATGGTATGTACCCATTTTCCACGATGAACAATCAATAAACAGTTTGGAACCAAGGATTATCTCTCTTATCAAGAATGGCCCTAGGGAGCATGGATGAAGCCTTTGTCTACAGAGCCATGATATCTAAGTCTCCCACAGAAGGCCCCTCTGCCTCCCAGACACTTGCTGCTAAGCTATGGACATCTCTGATGAGCTAAGCCAGAGTCCCCCCTCCCCTGGGCCCTGGTCTCATTAGTCCGAGGGTCTCTTCCATTCCCAACATCCCTTGACCCAGCAGTGTCTGGATGTCCAGGAGTTTGGGAGACTCCGGCCCTGGATTTCTCACCACAGGCCTGAGGACTCCCAACTCTCCTTCCTGACTCTTCTGCACTGTTTCCAGCAGCGACAGGACACCCAGGAGTCAGGGAACCCCAGCTCCCCACTGACCCCCACCACCCCCAAGGCTGCATTCTCCTACCCACTGAGCTGTATTTCTGTGCTTCCCCCAGACCATCACTCAGCAGCGGGTATAGGGTAAATGCAGTCTAATGTCTCTACTTTTTGTCTGTCCAGTGGCGTTCTCATATTCCAGTGGCTGGGCAAATTGAGGAACCACATGTGCGTATAGGAATAAGCATTTAGGAACTGTGCTGTGTACCCCAGCGGCAGCAGTGTGTTCTCCTCTAAGATCCACAACCGCACTAACTCCAAGGAGTTATGTAGGTTGCTAGTACCAAGCATGCTTTCTCTCTTGCGAGTGAGCCTTAAATCCAGAGACAGCTCACTGATGGTCACCATGGAGATCCGAGTGCCAGGACTTCACCTCGCTGATGTCTTTCCGTGCTGATTACTGTAGCTCGTAGATAGCGACAGGGCTCTGTAGGACTATTGATCACGTCCCTCCTTTGACAGCTTGCATGGCATCTTTTGACACTCTGAAAGCTAGACCTTAAGAAGGAGGCTTTTAGGTCACAACCAGCTCTAATCTTCTAAATCCTACATTCTAAGTGGGTGGTATCTCAGCAATAGGGATTGACCTTCAGCCTCTGGGAGGCAACCAAAGAAGACAACAATAACCTGTGTTGTTTTGAGAGTTTCCTGACCTACAACCTGAAAGGTTCCTCATGCCTGATAATGGGGATTTTGTGAATCTATGGTTCTTGTGAGGCACACTATCAGTCAAGTGTGTGTGTGTGTGTGTGTGTGTGTGTGTGTGTGTGTGTAATTTTATATTATAAATATAAAACAATATGAGTTAAGGCATTTCAAACAACTTTCGTGTTGTCTGTCTTTTCCCACTCTTACATTCTGTACTGACCCCTCCCTCTACCTGATTAAAGCCCCATCCCTGTCTCTCCCATTTCCCCTTTATATCACCTGTATCCCTGTAAGAGGTCTCAGTCCCTTCCTGTAATAGGTCTCAGTCTTACTTTGAGTACTGCCCTGACCTCCCTTTATGATGAACTGTAAGCTGTATGATGAAGAAACACTTTCCTCTGAAAGTGGCTTTTGATCACAGCAATGGAAAGCAAACTAAGACAATATTCAATCTTGGAATGTGCCTCAGTTTCTTCATCTGTATAATGGATCTTGTCAACACTTGTCTATATGGTTGCCTTGATGATTAAATAAATGGATATATTTATTAAGATAGGCCTCTCTTAAGATAAATGTTATGTTTGCAGTATTATCTATATTATTTATTTTTATCATCACACTTTATAGATTTAAAAGAAAACTAAACTTCAATTCTAAAGCCTTTTGTTCTTATCTAGAAGTGCCCTTCTCTGTCAGTTTATATTATCAAGGCTGTTAACTATTTGAGCTTAGCTCTTTTAAAAATTACATTTATTTATTATTCATTCAGAGAGAGAGAGAGAGAGAGATTGAGAATGTGTCATGATGAATGTAGAAGTCAGACAGGAGCTTACTGCCCTTCTAACGTATATGACTTGGGAATTGAACTCAGGTCATCAGGCTTAGCAGCAAGCACCTTGACTCATAGAGTCATCTCACTCCAAAGTTAAACTTTATAGTCTTGTTTTCAAAGAATGAAACAGTGAACAATAATAAAACAAACGAACAAACAAACAAAAAGATACAGAAGAGGGTTGAGGGATATTTGAGATAACATTTGACAGTTTGCTCAACAAAAACAGCAAGGCAATGGATTCATTCCCGCGTCGGGATAATAAATGCCATTTTCCCCTTTTGATGTTGGTATACATTTTTTTTCCCTAGAAAACCTTCAAAAGCCTTGGAGCTGTGCTCCGTAGGGAGCCATCCGGCCATCTTACTTTCAGTGCTTCTGGAGAAGTTTATGATGTCGTCTCCTGAATTATAGACATGAGTGAGCAGCTGGCCTGGGAGAGAAGCCGTATGCACTCATTTCTATGACTGCAAATTGGCTTTCAAAGCTCTGCCTTCGCCAGAGCTTGCTCTGTGACCTTACCCAAACTACGTGGATATAAAAGGATGCTATTTGCATTCCTTCTATGACTTGAAAGCATTTTAATGTAGTTCATATTAAAAGACATTCCTTTAGGTAATGGAATTAAAATAGAAAAAAATATAGGAAAAAGACCATCAGCAATTCCTGGTAATAGCCTGGCTAATGTAATTAGCATATCATTTTGTTCTAAATTTCCAGGAAGCCCAGGCAGAAAGGCAATCCCATTATCAGAAAGGAAGATATATTGCATGCCTCTTCAGATGGCAGAATGGAGGAAGCACTGGACTGTTGGGATGTCACGCTGTCTGCAGCATTTGTCAGTCCACTGAGGAAGGACTGTGTGAGGCTACATGTGTGAGGCTACAGTGCAGCAGTCTATCAAAGACTGGAATAAAGAGAAAGTGAACATCGGATCTGCATGCCTCATTAAGTCAATGTTTCCTATTTTGTTCTGGCTGAAGGGAACTGACCAACTGCTTTGCTATGATCAGAACCAGATTGTGTCCTTGTGATAGGAGTGGCTGTATTTAACCGGAATCTAAGGTAGCCAAACGGTCTCCTCCTAAGAGAGGTTTATTGCTAGTAGGTATTTTTACCCCTGAGCAAAGATGAAGCTGGAATTTTCAGAACGGTTGCTTCTAGCTTTGGTTCAATGATCTTTATCATGTTGAAATTTTGAAAAAAATTGTTAGAGAAGAAAAAAACAAGACAAAAAAGAGAAATAATCATGGCTTTTAATATGTTAATTCAGTATTTGCTATATATCCTTTGTTCTTTAATATTTGAAAACCTAAAGGAAGGCATAATGCCATCTATGGATTTTTATGCAGTCAAGGTCTCACTATGTTGCCCCACCTCTCCTTGAACTTGCTTCGTAGAACAGGATGGCTTTGAACTCACAGAGATCTGCTTGTCTCTGCCTCCTAGTGCTGGGGTTAAAAGATGTGCACCTTTATACTCATCTAGGAGGTTTGGGTCTTTTATTTTTCTTTTTATGTGAGTGATTTCTAAATTTTTTTTTATCTTTAAGAATAGACTTTAACAGAGTAATTTTAAGTTTGAACAATAAATAGTAGTGGAGAGATTTTTAAATTAGCTCCCTCACCCCATTTTCTATAATGTTTTTCAGTTTGGTACATTCAATAAATGTTGATACTTTATTAATTCAAGGGAGCAGTTTACTCATTTACTTTTCCTGAATATGTTTGCCATTCCAGAAAATTCTGAGAGACATACTGCTTTGGATTTCCTCAATCCCTTGTGTTTCTCTGGGCTGTGATGATCTCTCAAATTTTCTGATGATTGTGGCAGTTTCAAGTTGTACTGAGAACATATGTTTAGAATTCCCCCAATGAACTTAAAAGGGGGCACATTTAATACTGTATAACTCTTGGAGGGAAGGAAACTGAATGGGATCTGGTAGGGTGCAATTTCCCCAGCACCCCAGAGGGAAGGTTGAAGAAGAGAAAGTCGATGGGAAAGAGTCCAGGTTGATGAAGCCTTCTGCCCATTTTGATCCATCCTTTCCACAACAAATCACAGGCTGTGAGCAGCAGGGAACTCTCCGGATTTCTCTCTATTTAACTAAGGTTAATAATTTTTGGGAAGGGTCACTTTTTTCAAATCATGAAAGAGGACATGATGTTTACATGACTAATGGTGGTTGCTGAGCTTGGCCCTTGACCAGAGTGGGATTTGGGTTTCTTCATGATGACAACGTTTCTTCCAGCTGCTCCCAACACCAACACTACTCCTCAGCAGGAGCACACAGTTCACATACCGAGAGTGGGGGCTTCTCTATCTACATTCATCATTTGACTTTTTTTTTTTCATTTTTAAATTCACTAGAGTTTCACACATGTGTATGATGAAACATGTTCACATATAACCCTATTTTCCCCTCCAACTCTCCCATTTACACCATCACTCCTTAATTTAACATCTTCCTTTTTAGGTAACCCACTATGTTCAATTCATGCTTGTTATGTGCGTGGATGTGGGCCCACCTGCAGAAGCATGGGAGGAAGCCTCTCAGTGGCCACGCCCTTCCTCAGCTGCTGTCAGTTGACAAGAGCTCCTAAGGAGTGGGGCCTGCACATTGCCTACCCCATCTATGCTTGGGTTTCGGGTCAATTCATCTTGGTCTTATATAGGCAATCACAGTATGATTTTATGGGTCCACTTGCCATGTTGAGAGGAGCATTTCACTGCATTCCTCACTCTCCAGTCTCTCTTCGCTGTCTTCTGCAATGGTCCCCGAGCCTTGGCAGTCGGTAGGAGGTTTGTTGATAGACATGTCCCATCTAGGGCTGAACACTCAAGCCTCTTCTTAGCCTTTGACCGGCTTTCTGCTTCTACACACACTGCAGCTGGGTTAAGAGCAGTCAGTGCTGGATTATGAATTCTTCCTTCAGCACTTACCTGCCAGGCAAGAGGTACCTACTGGGGCAATACTGGTGGGACTATAATGGAATAAAGAACTGCTTTCTGATAGGACTTAAAGCATGCTACACAGAAGAGGATTCTACGCCTGCTTCTGTAACCCTGATCAAAAGCCCACGACTGGGGGGATGCTAGGCACAGAGATAGAGCCAGCTATTGTTATTTTGCTAAAAGTTGCTTAGTTGCAGTCTAAATTCTGTTGTTTATACCCATCATTTGCCTCTCGTCTCTCCTTTAGTCACTCATTTACTTTTGTAAGTGTAAACTCATGGGCATTTATTTTTCAGGTTGGAGTGTAATCTAATTCCACTTTATTTGCTGCTCAAAAATTCCTAGTTTTGCTCATTGAGGATTTTTTTCCAGTAGTTTACTATGCTTTGTTGAATTGTCCCTGCCAATTTAGGCGTTTTGTTTCTCACACTTTTTCCCCCTTCCTGGTATTGAAAGATGTCCCAGGCATCTCTGGATGTTTCCTACCCAGCTCCAAATTCAGCCATGCCCCCATGGAGAATGGCAGGGTTGTTGATGTACATATTAGTTTTTATTGCCACCTTGACACAATCTAGTGTTACCTGACAAGGAATCTTAAGCGATGTATTGGACAGTTCAGATAGGCCTATGACTATGTCTTGATTGATGTGGCAGTGCCCGGCCCACTGTGGGCAGTACTATCCCTAGGCAGGTAGGTCTGGGCCATATGAGAATAGTGAGTGGGTGAGCGTTAACCAGTGGGTGAGGCTAGTAAGCAGTTTCCTACAGTGTTTCTGCTTCAAGGTCCTTCTTTCATTACCCTTTTTTGGCTTCCCTGGATAATGAAATGTAAACTGATGAAATGTTTCTTCCTAAGTTGTTTTGGTCATAGTATTTGTTACAGCAATAGAAAATCAAACTAGGCCCAAACAAGATTATAAAACTCATCTCAGCTTCCAGTCCTCACTGGTGATAGAACAGATTGTTTCTACTCATAGGTTTTATTTGCATATTTTAAAGTATAATGAACATTTTAAAAGAAATCTCAAGTAAGCAGCCCTAGCTTCAGAAATCTTAATTTTTGACTTCCAGGCATAGTTATGAGAATCATGAGATTATAAACATCAAAACTTGTTGGATATTATATGGTGGAGGAAAAGAAGCACCCAAAAGGATTTCAGAGGGATCTTGGCCAACTCACCTGGATGTGCTATTTCTCAATGGAGGAAGGTCCCTGTAGGAGTCTGAGTGGTTGTTGAAACAGGAAGAGGTCCTTGTGGTAACTCAGTCTTTGCTAGGACTGCAGGGGTCCTGGCAGAGATTGTAACTCAAGCTAGAGGGACTGGGGTCTCCATAGGAAGCTGTCTTTGTAAGATTTCTGGTCTCCTGTACATAATTGTTAGTCCTGGCTAACTAATGGAAACCCCCAAGGACGGGGTCTAGAAATAATGCAATGAATTAAGGGTGCTTTGGATGGAAGGTTAGACACCTGGATCAAGACGGGTCTTGTTACAAGAGCAGTAATTGGAAGCCCTCAGACATTTTGGAGACAGACGGTGCTTCACAGAATAGTGCCTACAAAAGGTATTAGAACTACATGCTGGGATATAAGTATAAAGCATGATTTTTCTGTGATTAAAACTCATTGCTGTTCACATTTTGTGACTAGGAGGGAAAAATTATTTTATAATCAGAATGAAGCATTGAGATTTGTCACCCAGGACTCTATTCTTAACAGGCTTCTTTTCTTTAAGCCCTTCCCCAGGCACTGACCAAAGGAACTAGTTCTGTTCTAGTATTTCAATTTAATTTCCTTCCAACAGTTTATTGCCTTATTAAATGTCTTCCTTTTCAAAAGTTTACTGGATGTGTTCCATTGCTCTTTCTAGTACATCGAGATTTCAGTCTTCTTTTTTTTTTTTTTAATATTTTTATTACATATTTTCCTCAATTACATTTCCAATACTATCCCAAAAGTCCCCCATAGCGCCCCCCACTTCCCTACCCACCCATTCCCATTCTTTTGGCCCTGGCATTCCCCTATATTGGGGCATATAAAGTTTGCAAGTCCAATGGGCCTCTCTTTCCATTGATGGCCGACTAGGCCATCTTTCGATACATATGCAGCTAGAGACAAGAGCTCCAGGGTTCTGGTTAGTACATCATGTTGTTCCAACAATAGGGTTGCAGATCCCTTAAGCTCCTTGGGTACTTTCTCTAGCTTCTCCATTGGGAGCCCTGTGATACATCCAATAGCTGACTGTGAACATCCACTCCTGTGTTTGCTAGGCCCCGGCATCGTCTCACAAGAGACAGCTATATTTGGGTCCTTTCAGCAAGATCTTACTAGTGTATGCAATGGTGTCAGCGTTTAGAAGCTGATTATGGGACGGATCCCTGGATACAGCAGTCTCTAAATGGTCCATCCTTTCATCACAGCTACGAACTTTGTCTCTGTAACTCCTTCCCTGGGTGTTTTGTTCCCAATTCTAAGAAGGTGCACAATGTCCACACTTTGGTCTTCATTCTTCTTGAGTTTCATGCGTTTATCAAATTGTATCTTATATCTTGGGTATCCTAAGTTTTGGGCTAATATCCACTTATCAATGAATACATATTGTGTGAGATCTTTTGTGATTGTGTTACTTCACTCAAGATGATGCCCTCCAGGTCCATCCATTTGGCTAGGAATTTCATAAATTCATTCTTTTTAATAGCTGAGTAGTACTCCATTGTGTAAATGTACCATAATTTCTGTATCCATTCCTCTGTTGAGGGACATCTGGGTTCTTTCCAGCTTCTGGCTATTATAAATAGGGCTGCTATGAACATAGTGGAGCATGTGTCCTTTTTACCGGTTGGGACATCTTCTGGATATATGCCCAGGAGAGGTATTGCTGGATCCTCCGGTAGTACTATGTCCAATTTTCTGAGGAACCGCCAGACTGATTTCCAGAGTGGTTGTACAAGCTTGCAATCGATTTCAGTCTTCTTAATGTTCAGTCCTCACCTGGAAGTAGAGTCAAAGGTACAAGCTAAGTCTCTCCATCTCACTAGAGCAACCTCTATTTTATTTTCTTTCATAAATGATCAGATCATAGATCAGATATGTTAGGATTATGCTGAGCAAAAATGTCCAAGACTTCATGCAAAGCGCTGTGTGCATATTGTTTGAGTTATATAAGAAAAGTTCCCAGTTCTGTCTTTTGCCTCTAGGGATGTTCAGTGATGGGTCTTCATGAATGTTAGCCAGCTTCTGTTGCTGTTAGGCTTCAACCAGAAGATGAGAATCAAGTCAGCTGTTTTTACAAGAGAGATTAACAACAGTACCAAAGGCCCCTATTTAGGTATTAATGCTGATTAATTAATTAAACAGTCAAGAGAAAACAATTATGAATCACAGAGATCTCATCTTCTGCCCACAGGCTCAGGAAGCACTGTAAAAGAGAAGATGGTAAGATTGTAGGGGCCAGAGTTGGAGTAGACGTCTGTGAGATGGTGTCTTCTGGACAGCACAGGCTGATGCACTTAGGAACTCAAAGCAACTGTGGTTACCCGTATTAAGACCTGGACAAAGTGAAGCCCATGAGTTCTCTAGGATGGGTAAGGGTGGGGCTAGTGAGTTGCTCCACTCCCCAGCTGAGGAGCGGCAGTTGCTGCTGATGGGGGATCAGTTCTTTTCAGGGGTATGGCCCGGGCAGGTTGACTATGCTTTTCTGGATAGCTTCCTACCCACATGCTTTAGGTTAGCACTAATCTCATACTCAGTGAGTTATTAAAAAAAAGAAGAGGGTATGAAATTGCTGGAGGCTGGAGGAATCTGGAAGGAGTTGGAGGGGGAGTGTTAGGGTGGATATGATCAAAATACACTCTGTGCATGTGTGGAATTCCCTGATAACAACAACAATGATAACAAGAATAAAGGATAAAAAAAATGTGGAAACACCAAGTTCAGAAAGCAGCCACCATGCTGAGCTGGCAGACCAAGAGAAAGAAGGTAAATGTCCAACACTGAGACATTTGGTGTTTGGTGGGGACCACCACCTAGGCAGAGGGAACAGAGGATGACCCAAGACTCTTCTGGCACTCCTATGCATAAAGAGACACCAAGACATGACACCCAGCCCTGTGAGGAGGAGACACATACTAAAGTCCTGGAGTCACTGGGAATCACATTAATGGTGGCCCTGTGAACATGGGGACATCTGTTGCTTCTGGCAGGGAAGAGAAGCCACGTGGTGATATCTGTGGGTGATGTGGGTAGATGTTGGTGGGAATTTGAGAAAGGTGGGCAGCCTGGGCAGCTGCTGTTACCTGCATTATCTCTGGAGTCAGAAGAACTTCCTTACCACCCCAGCATTGTGACCTTGAGCTAGTTACCAACTTGTCCTTCAGTGGAAATGAGGCTGTTGCTCCTTATTTGATATTTCTGAGCACAAACAAAGAATGACAGTCTGTGTGAATTGCCTGGCAAAGGAATTGGACAAAGGCCCCTAGCCCATGTTGCTGATAAATGCAGGGGGATTGTAATCACTGGTTTTTCAGATTAGTGCAATTTTGTTCCTAAAGAACACTTGGCACTGACTGGAGCTATTCATGATCGCCATGCCTTTAGAGCAGCAAGACTAAACAGTCCTGCCAAAGACGCTGCTCAATCCCAGGTCTGCCTCTGCACACCATAAGGTGCACAGATCAGCAAGTGGTTATAGGACTCCAAGTATCAGCAGTGCGTGTATCATATACAAGCCTGTGGGTTTAAAGTGGTGTCCTGCGTCCAGCCTGCCACAGGGCTAGGGCTGCTCATGAAGGAGGACGAGGGAAGTTTGACGGTGTGTACCCATGCCTACGCAGGGCGGGCATCTTGCTATGAGAAGCCGCAGGACCTTGCTCCGGGGGTGGGGTAGCATAGTCTGAGGTTCCCAGCAGAACTGCCAGAGTCAGTTGAGCACCACAGACGCCACTGGGTGCCGAGGAAGAGCCGACTCTGGGGTGCCCAGGCTTGCACAGAGGCTGAGGACAGCAGGTTCTCATTCTTGGGCACCACAGACACCGCTGGATGTTGCGGAGAACAGACTGGGGTCTGTGGGCGGGCTCTGGTCTGGCCTGGGGCCGGAGAGAAAGGGGGAGGAGGAGAGCTCCAGCTGCTTCTCTCTGGGGGAAGAGTCCCAGCCTTGCTTGGGCTGGTGGCTTGGTTCAGTGGAAACCATGGCTGGGAACGCAGAGAGGCCACCTGCGTGAGATTAGTGGTGGCTCTTTAGAGGAAGACCTGTTCCATTCCTCCAGCATGGTGGATCCCAATGAGAAGAGAAAGTTGATGGTTTTAAGGCATTTATTATACCTTTTGCAGGGAGGAGTGTCTGGGAAGGGGAGCTAAGAGGGTAGTAGAGGCAGAGAGAAGAGCTCAGAGAGGAGAGAATAGAGAAGCAGAGGCCAGTCATGGCCACATGTAGAAGGTGTGTGTGTGTGGGGAGGGGGGAATTCGGGGAGAGGGGGAGAAAGAAGGCAAAAGAGAGAGGCAAGAGTAAGAGAGTAAGAGTGGGAGGTAAGGGCAGACAGCCCCTTTTATAGTAGGCCAGGTCTCCTTGGCTGTTGCCAGGTAACAGTGGGGAGGAGCATGTCTGGCTGTTGCCAGGTAACTGTGGGGATGGAGTCCAGACAGAGAAGCAGGAGCTTGGGGCATTGCCCTACTCTACTGATGGCCACACATCTCTCTGTGTTTGTTTGGGGGGGGGGGGTGTGGGAGGCTGTAGCTCAGACAGGAGCCAGGGTCCCAAAGGGTGTGGCTGAACACCTGCCGTCCCTTGCAGACAATAGTCAACTGCTGGGTCTCTGGGGTTCTGAGTCTGAACTCAACTGGGGACCAGGCTGCCTATCACAGCTTACCACCCCACACAAGCCTGGTTTGAGCTGACCACAACAGCTCATTTCTATAATTCAAGAACTCAGAGGCCAAGGCAGGAAGAAGAACATGATAGAGAGAACAGATTAATCTCCTTTACTTCATTAGCTCTGAATAGGGCAAGAGGCTTAAACTAACCATTGGGGATATATGAGTTATTTTTCACATTTCTGTGACAAAACTGCTCATCAGAAAAACATAACGAGTGAGGGGTTATTTTTGCTCATGGTTTCAGTCAGTCTTCCTGGGGTAGACCTGGCCACGGGAACAGACAGGTTATTGGGTCTCACACCAGAAAGCCAAGCATTTCTGTCAGCACTAGAGACATATACAACTAGACCTGAGACAGACACCATGATAGGTCAGTTTTTCTAGAGAGCAAACTCCCACTAAACTGGGGAGCCCATTGACATTTCCATCCCCAAAGTTTCTTATTTGTACTGTGTCAGCTGGTTTGGAATCAGTCCTGAGACAGGCAGGCATCTCTATCTAGATCACATTCTTATATTTCCTTAGGAATGATAATACGACGTCCATATCAACATATTCAAATAGTCCTGTGGGCTTTTATGATTATATATGCAAACATTTGCTTTGAACCACTAATGGCATCATTTTCTCTATTAGATTTCTCACTCCAGGAAAAAGAATATTTATAATATAGTCATTTTCTGCAGTCGAAATGCTCTGTCCCTTGGGGCTGTTTCCTTTGGGAATATAGTCATTTTCTTCCAAGTCATGTTAATGTTACCAAACAGTCTCAAGAAAACAAGACAAAACAAAACAAAACAAAACCAGCAGCAACAACACTAAGCAAAGTTTCTTAGCGCTCAATAGTTTATAGTTATTTTTCTGGACAAAAGTCTCACATCCTCCCTGGAGCTGGTCCCTTCTCCTTCAATAACTCTCCATGCCACCCTAAGGTCTCTGTGTTCTCTCCCTTTTCATGCAAGCGGCTCTTTCCATAGACACCTGTCCTCATATTAAAACGAGAGACTAGCCACTACAGCCCAGATGCCACTCACATATTGGGTGCGTTGTTTGCTTTACACAAGTGATGAGGTGGCGAGTTTTTCTTCCTCTGTGACTTTTCTGTGTTCATAATTGCAAGGTTAAAATGAAAGTGGCAAGATCCCTTGTTTCTGGTAGAACACATGCTCTTCTCCCAGTTAAGGAGCAGGCACAAAGAGCTCCATTGAGTGGGTAACAAAGAGTCTCCTATCATTAGTGCTGAACTACCTATTACTCTGTTTTAATTAGCCGTCTAATTACTTTCAGCTGCTACTAATGAGCTTTAACCAAGCTAAGGAACACATCCTTAAGTACAGTGAAAACTTCTTTTCCGCTCAGGGGAGAGGCTCCTGGGCGGTTTTGGTCTGTGGAGGGGGTGTGCTGGGAGGTTTGTGAGGATTTTTCCCCCTGTGGAGATTTAATTGTACTGAACTTCATCAAATAGCACCCTTATTGTATATTTTGATTCAACTTTTTCATGAGCTTTCACTATTCAGGCCCAGAGGTTTTCAGACTATAGCTCACTTTAGTTTCATGAAGTTCACACAAACCTGGGGAGGTACATTTTTATCTAATATCAGATTTCAAAGTAGTTTTAAAAATTATTTTTATTTTATTATCTTATGTGTGTAAGTGTTTTGCTTGCATGTATGTCTGTCTACCACATGTGTGCAATGCCTGAGGAGGTCATAGACGTCCTCAGATCCCTCAGAACTGGAATTATAGACATTTGTGGTCTATGCTGAAGGTACTAGGAACCAAACCAACGTCTTCTGCCAGAGTCCAGCACTCTCGACTTGCTGAGAAGGTAAAATGTGGAGTCTTCAGCCCATATTTTAAGACATATTTATTATTCTATTTTGTGTATAGGGGGGAAGGGGGGAGGAGGTCAGAGCACACATAGTCAATTCTTTCATTCCCAGGGCCTTGAGGATTGAATTGAGGGTCCCAGAATTGAGGTGCCAGCTGGCACCCTTACTCCCTAGTGTTCTGTGGGCCCTGGAAGCACATCACTTTCTTCGTGTGTGAGTGTCTTTGGCTCACACGTTCTGGATGATCACTTCAATTCTTTGCAGATTTGGTGGCGTGTGAGGCATTGTGGGAGTCTTCTTTCCTTCTGTTTCCTTCATTGAATCCTTGCTGAATGTTTGCTGTGTGCCTTCGGTTCATCAAGCCACAGAGCAGCTTACTCATGTCAGTAGTGTCTGTCCCTACAGGATAAAGCCTAGGTCTCTCAGCCCGACCTGCTAGGTCCTCCTGCAGAGTCTATTCTTCTCCCTGATGCTCCCAAACCCACACAAGCACTGTCAAAGCATGAGCTCCGGTTCTTCCTGTGAGCTTTCGATCTTTCTATAATGACCACTTAGATTCTTCCTGTGTGTATTTGAAACCACTGTGATTATTTCTGAGGATCATCCTCCTAACTCCAAATACATGGATCTATACCACCCCTCAAAGACATCCTTTGTATGATTTTTGTAGTGTGCTGGTAACTATTTCACAACTGTATCTCCAGTGAAAAGCCAAGCTGATTTATAACACTTGAGCAAGCACTCCCACTGTGGCTGCTTGCGTGGAGAGAATGCAGGATACTGAGTGGGACAAAGATGAGTCATTGTTCAAAGATGTCTCTATCAGACATAATGACCTCACAGCTCAGATAATGGTGTTACAGAATGTAAAGGTATTTCCTTCATCGGGTACCATAAGCAGCCTTTGCTTGGATGAGTATTTGTTACTTTTATTTTAATAGAGTTTATTTAATTGTGAATTGATTTAGCTTTAACAAAGGCCATGTTTGATAACTGACTGAATGTTTGACAATGGACTCTTTTACACTATTCCAAGCTGCCTACAGGAGCCACAACATAGCATTTACTTATTTACATATAAAGCATCTATATAATCTTGGGTTTTAACATTTATTATTATTATTATTATTATTATTATTAAATCCTTTTTTTACGGTCCAGTCATTATCCCCCTCCTGGTCTGCCCTCTGACAGTTCCTCATCTCATTCCTCCTTCCCCATTTCCAAGAGGATGCTCCCCCAACCCCACCCCACCAGTTCTTTCCACTTCCTGGGGCCTCAAGTCTCTTAAGGGTTAGGTACATCTTTTCTCACTGAGGCCAGATCGGACAGTCCTCTGCTGTATATGTGTCAGGGGCCTCATATCAGCTGGTGTATGCTGCCTGGTTGATGGCTCAGTGTCTGAGAGATCTGAGTCCAGGTTAGCTGAGACTGCTGGTCTTCCTATGGGGTCACCCTCCTCCTCAGCTTGAACTCACTAGTAATCAAGGCGGGCCTTAAGTATCTGGCCTTCCTATCTCTACCTTGAAGCATTTGGATTATAGGTGTCATGTACCATGCCTGAATCTATATTTATCTTGCTTGTATAATATTCCACCCTCTCCCGTGGCTTTAAATCCCTGGTGAGTGTAGAGACATCCGCAGCTATAGTCTTGGCCTGACTCATCTGACCACCTTTTCTGATAGGATATCTTTTGAATACAGGTATTTTTGTTAGAGATTCAACCAAAAAGCACTGAAAGGAAACAAAAACACACTTTCAGATAGAATTGGTTCTGTGAATAAATTGAAAAAGCAAGACAGTCATGCCTGGGTAGAGTGAGATATTTGTATGGAGACTGGTGGTAGATCTCACATGGGGCACTGAGGAAGGGATGCCTGCTAAGGGACCGCAGTTTTCAGGTTAGTGTAATGAGAAGATATTTTAAAAACTTTTATAGACTCTAGAAACATGGAGAGGGTCAGGATTTAGAAAACAGCTGTGGATAGCTCTACACACATATTTAAAGCCATAGGAGAAAGTGAAATATTATACAGACAGGATAATAGAGGACTCAGGTATAGGAATATAACACCTAGTCCAGGCTCAGTTAAATTAAACCCTGTTTTAAAATGAGGAAAGAGTTCCGAGAACCTCTTTAACAATAAGGTGAAGACTATTACTATACACTACTTAACATTTCATGCACTTCGTCTTTGTCTTAAAACCTTGAAGACAGAAACAGCAATGGATTACCATAGCAGGTTTTTAATTGAGCCCAAATGCAGAGAAAAGCTTGCAGAGACTTCTTTGTATAGAACCGAGCCAGAGCTTAGCCCTCAGCACCTGCTGTGGGTGGGCCCGCAGATCCATCCTCAGCAGCAGCTGGAGTGATAGCAGAACACGCACAACAATGTCCACTGCCAGACACACCCCGTGGAGCCCTTTGTCCACCCTCCACAGAGGCAGAGAAAATACTGTCAGAGTCACATGTGAGGAGAGAGAGAGCAACTTCCAGCTTCAGCATAGGTGTGGGGCAGAGCCAGTGGCAGCCAGCAGTCTAGTCTCTACTGATGAGGGTTCTGGAGATGCAGAATTCTCAAGTGTACTGAGAATTCAAGGAAATGTCAAGTTGAAGGTATTATTAAGGAGCATAAAACAACAGCTTCCCCTAAGAAAAATAGCTTTTAAATCTGGGAAGGAAAAATAAGTCTGACTAACAAACTCAGAAACTAGCAAGCTTGTGCCCTGTGTTATTCAGGACGGCATCCCCTTCAGTTGGCCTGGTCACTTTGCAGGCTGGCAATTTGTCTTGTTAATTGTAGACTCAGGGGTCTAGAGAAAGAACACTTCCTGCATTTGTAAACACATTGAACTTCTTTTCAAAGACTGAAGCACAAGTTTTAAACTTCCGAGGAAATGAATGTAATTTGTTTGCCTTTCCCTCCCAGGACAGGCGAAGACCACATGCTCTTCCTGTAACTCATCATCTCTCCCAATTCTTCAGACTTATGGATCTGACCTGGGGTAGTGCTGCTCTCATTCTTCTCTTCCCACGGAAGAGAATTCTGGTGCAGCTAAGGAACCTGCGAGAGCCTGCTCACTCTTTGAATCAGTTCCTCACCCTGTAGCCCTCTATCTTCCCAGTCCATTTCCCCTGCCTCTTAGCTTTCCATTAATGTAACAGGGTGTCTGAGGCAGTTAACTTGCAGTGAGCAAAGATTTATTTCAACTCACAGTTATGGAAACACCTGACCTAAATTCAAACGGCCTCATTATTTGAGGTCTTTGTGGAGGTAGCATATTGTGACAGAGCTGAGCTTTTCATATCATGAGACAGAAAGCAAAGGAGGACAACGAACCCAGGACCCTATTAAAACCATGGCCCCAAGACTCTCACACTGGCTCCAGCCTACTGAAGCTTCTGTCATCTCTCAAGGGTGCTGCAAAACACTAGGCTCCAACCCATCTTTAAGTCATCATGTGGCTTCATAGAAAGGAGTTCGAGGAAGCTGTGTTTAGAGATTCCCACTGTAAACCGGTTTGACCACTTAAAGGTCCACAGTTACATTTAATTCCCTTGTTTTAAATCAACAGTTCAGTACCAACCTGTAAAGCTCCTGTAGACAACTCTCCCAGTTCATAAGGCTCAAGGGCAGTGGCAAGACAGAGAAGGACTGGGAGAGGACAGAGGGCACTGGCTAAGGAAGAGACAAACCCAGGGAGACCTTACAGGGCATTGAGGAGAAGAGAAGGCCCATAAGGCTGGGAGATAAGAAGGCGTATTGAGTTCAAAGGGCAGTTCTCGTGGGATTCCAGACAGACAAAAATGCAGGTTTGGACAAGAGGGAAAAGCTGGAGTGGAACTAGAAGTTAGACAGAGAGGAAGTGATAGCCTGGACCTGCTCTGCCTGTGCTGGGGAACCATGGGGCTGCTCTTCCTGAGCCTGGAGGCCCCTGTAAGGACCAGATACCAGACCTGAGGCTTTGTCAGGCCTTAGGCATCTAATTGTTTATGGCTTTAAAACAGCCAGCATGTTCAGAGGGCCCACCCTACTACCCTGGTCCATTAGCCTCCTATTTAAATACCAGAAGCAACCAAAGATTATTTACATACATACATACATACATACATACATACATACATAAACACATGTATATATATGAATGTATATTTATGGATATGTTCACATATTTACTCCATTATGGAGGCTTGAAAGTCTAAGGTCAAGGCAGAAGTGGATTTAATGTTTTGATTGAATATGCATGAATCTTTGTGTGTGTACATATGTGCACATGTGCGTAATTGTGGAGATCAGAAATTGATGTTGGGTATCCTCCTCAATTGCCCTTCTCCTTGTATTTGAGACTGGGTCTCTCACTCTAGCTGGGATTCATTGATTAGCTATACTAGTTATCCAGTGACATCTGGGGATTTTCCGTCTTTGCCTGCTCGGCCTGTGGATTAAAGGTGCACACCACTATGTCTGGGTTTTTGCAGGGACTAATGATGTCTTCCTCTTAGGTCTCCTGTATAGGTCTCATCATGAGACTATCCTCTTACTGTTCTTAGAGGGTAGGTATTTATGGAGACTACAATGGATTTTCAAAAACTGCTTCATCCTTCTGTGCCTGCTCTAGGATGAGGGTTCTAATCCTGCCTGCCACCTGAAGTTCTCATTCTTTTGAAATTTTAGTTTTTAGGGTAGCTGTAGCTGTACTTTGTTGTGATTTTAATTTCAGTCTCCTGGGAACTCATAATTTTCACTTTTTACATATTTATTGATCCTCTGGAAATTATCTTGTAAAAATCACCTTGATTTTTTTTCTTTTTAAAACTTTGAGCTGTCTTTTCCTTAGTGATATAGACAATTTCTTCATGTTTTGGGACACGAGCCTTTGTTGGATAGAATCATTGCCAATATTTTCTTCAGTAAACATCTGCCCTTTATTTTCATTAAAGGAACAACCTTCTTAAATTTGATGATACCCTAATAGTAAAGCTTTCTCTTGCATGATTGGTGCCTTTTGATATTATTTTAGAAACTTGAATACCATGAAGCCATAGTAATACTTTTTACTATTTTGACTTTACCATCTAAGACTCTGATCCATATGAGCTAATTCTGCATATAATATAAAGAATCTATGAAGGCTACTTAAAAAAGAAGCATACAGTTTCTCCAGCAGAATCTTTCTAAAAAATAAAGTAACAGCATAAGTATAGATAGTCTGTGGGATTTCTGTCAATTACACTGCCCTATTTCCTAGTATGAACTTCTGATATCACAGCATCAAGATGAGTTTAGAAAATTGTCAGTTAAATTCAAATTTTCTCTATTTATTTTTATTTCTTCAAAAATATTTTTGTCAATTCTAGACCTTTGCATTTCCACAGATATTTTAAAATAACCTTATTTTAGCCTGGGAAAAAATTTTTTTTGATTTTTAATATTTTTATTACATATTTTCCTCAATTACATTTCCAATGCTATCCCAAAAGTCCCCCATAGCGCCCCCCACTTCCCTACCCACCCATTCCCATTCTTTTGGCCCTGGCATTCCCCTATATTGGGGCATATAAAGTTTGCAAGTCCAATGGGCCTCTCTTTCCATTGATGGCCTACTAGACCATCTTTCGATACATATGCAGCTAGAGACAAGAGCTCCAGGGTTCTGGTTAGTACATCATGTTGTTCCAACAATAGGGTTGCAGATCCCTTTAGCTCCTTGGGTACTTTCTCTAGCTTCTCCATAGGGAGCCCTGTGATACATCCAATAGCTGACTGTGAACATCCACTCCTGTGTTTGCTAGGCCCCGGCATCGTCTCACAAGAGACAGCTATATTTGGGTCCTTTCAGCAAAATCTTGCTAGTGTATGCAATGGTGTCAGCGTTTAGAAGCTGCTTATGGGATGGATCCCTAGATACGGCAGTCTCTAAATGGTCCATCCTTTCATCACAGCTACGAACTTTGTCTCTGTAACTCCTTCCCTGGGTGTTTTGTTCCCAATTCTAAGAAGGTGCACAGTGTCCACACTTTGGTCTTCATTCTTCTTGAGTTTCATGCGTTTAGCAAATTGTATCTTATATCTTGGATATCCTAAGTTTTGGGCTAATATCCACTTATCAGTGAATACATATTGTGTGAGTTCTTTTGTGATTGTGTTACTTCACTCAAGATGATGCCCTCCAGGTCCATCCATTTGGCTAGGAATTTCATAAATTCATTCTTTTTAATAGCTGAGTAGTACTCCATTGTGTAAATGTACCATAATTTCTGTATCCATTCCTCTGTTGAGGGACATCTGGGTTCTTTCCAGCTTCTGGCTATTATAAATAGGGCTGCTATGAACATAGTGGAGCATGTGTCCTTTTTACCGGTTGGGACATCTTCTGGATATATGCCCTGGAGAGGTATTGCTGGATCCTTCGGTAGTACTATGTCCAATTTTCTGAGGAACCGCCAGACTGATTTCCAGAGTGGTTGTACAAGCTTGCAATCCCACCAACAATGGAGGAGTGTTCCTCTTTCTCCACATCCTCGCCAGCATCTGCTGTCACCTGAATTTTTGATCTTAGCCATTCTGACTGGTGTGAGGTGGAATCTCAGGGTTGTTTTGATTTGCATTTCCCTGATGATTAAGGATGTTGAACATTTTTTCAGGTGTTTCTCTGCCATTCGTTATTTCTCAGGTGAGAATTCTTTGTTCAGTTCTGAGCCCCATTTTTTAATGGGGTTATTTGACTTTCTGGAGTCCACCTTCTTGAGTTCTTTATATATATTGGATATTAGTCCCTTATCTGATTTAGGTAGGTGAAGATCCTTTCCCAATATGTTGGTGGTTTTTTTGTCTTATTGATGGTGTCTTTTGCCTTGCAGAAGCTTTGTAGTTTCATGAGGTCCCACTTGTCAATTCTCGATCTTACAGCACAAGCCATTACTGTTCTATTCAGGAATTTTTCCCCTGTGCCCATATCTTCAAGGCGTTTCCCCACTTTCTCCTCTATAAGTTTCACTGTCTCTGGTTTTATGTGGAGTTCCTTGATCCACTTAGACTTGACCTTAGTACAAGGAGATAGGAATGGATCGATTCCCATTCTTCTACATGTTAACAACCAGTTGTGCCAGCACCATTTGTTGAAAATGCTGTCTTTCTTCCACTGGATGTTTTTAGCTCCCTTGTCGAAGATCAAGTGACCATAGGTGTGTGGGTTCATTTCTGGGTCTTCAATTCTATTCCATTGGTCTATTTGTCTGTCACTATACCAGTACCATGCAGTTTTTATCACAATTGCTCTGTAGTAGAGCTTTAGGTCCGGCATGGTGATTCCACCAGAGGTTCTTTTATCCTTGAGAAGAGTTTTTGCTATCCTAGGTTTTTTTGTTATTCCAGATGAATTTGCAGATTGCACTTTCTAATTCGTTGAAGAATTGATTTGGAATTTTGATGGGGATTGCATTGAATCTGTAGATTGCTTTTGGCAAGATAGCCATTTTTACAATGTTGATCCTGCCAATCCATGAGCATGGGAGATCTTTCCATCTTCTGAGATCTTCTATAATTTCTTTCTTCAGAGACTTGAAGTTTTTATTATACAGATCTTTCACTTCCTTAGTTAGAGTCATGCCAAGATATTTTATATTATTTGTGACTATTGAGAAGGGTGTTGTTTCCCTAATTTCTTTCTCAGCCTGTTTATTCTTTGTGTAGAGAAAGGCCATTGATTTGTTTGAGTTAATTTTATATCCAGCTACTTCAGCGAAGCTGTTTATCAGGCTTAGGAGTTCTCTGGTGGAATTTTTAGGGTCACTTATATATACTATCATATCATCTGCAAAAAGTGATATTTTGACTTCATCTTTTCCAATTTGTATCCCTTTGATCTCCTTTTGTTGTCGAATTGCTCTGGCTAGGACTTCAAGTACAATGTTGAATAGGTATGGAGAAAGTAGACAGCCTTGTCTAGTCCCTGATTTTAGAGGGATTGCTTCAAGCTTCTCACCATTTACTTTGATGTTGGCTACTGGTTTGCTGTAGATTGCTTTTATCATGTTCAGGTATGGGCCTTGAATTCCTGATCTTTCCAAGACTTTTATCATGAATGGGTGTTGGATCTTGTCAAATGCTTTTTCCGCATCTAAGGAGATGACCATGTGGTTTTTGTCTTTGAGTTTGTTTATATACTGGATTACGTTGATGGATTTCCGTATATTGAACCATCCCTGCATCCCTGGGATGGATGATTGTTTTGATGTGTTCTTGGATTCGGTTAGCAAGAACTTTATTGAGGATTTTTGCATCAATATTCATAAGGGATATTGGTCTGAAGTTTTCTATCTTTGTTGGGTCTTTTTGTGGTTTAGGTATCAGAGTAATTGTGGCTTCATAGAATGAGTTGGGTAGAGTACCTTCTGTTTCTATTTTGTGGAATAGTTTGTGAAGAACTGGGATTAGATCTTCTTTGAAGGTCTGATAGAACTCTGCACTAAAACCATCTGGTCCTGGGCTTTTTTTAGTTGGGAGACTATTAATGACTGCTTCTATTTCTTTGGGGGATATAGGGCTGTTTAGATCATTGACCTGATCTTGATTCAACTTTGGTACCTGGTATCTGTCTAGGAACTTCTCCATTTCATCCAGGTTCTCCAGTTTTGTTGAGTATAGCCTTTGGTAGAAGGATCTGATGGTGTTTTGGATGTCTTCAGGATCTGTTGTTATGTCTCCTTTTTCATTTCTGATTTTGTTAATTAGGATGCTTTCCCTGTGCCCTCTAGTGAGTCTGGCTAAGGGTTTATCTATCTTGTTGATTTTCTCAAAGAACCAGCTCCTTGATTGGTTGATTCTTTGAATAGTTTTTCTTGTTTCCACTTGGTTGATTTCGCCCCTGAGTTTGATTATTTCCTGCCTTCTACTCCTCTTGGGTGAATTTGCTTCCTTTTGTTCTAGTGCTTTTAGGTATGTTGTCAAGCTGCTAATGTGTGCTCTCTCTAGTTTCCTTTTGGAGGCACTGAGAGCTATGAGTTTTCCTCTTAGAAATGCTTTCATTGCGTCCCATAAGTTTGGGTATGTTGTGGCTTCATTTTCATTAAACTCTAAAAAGTCCTTAATTTCTTTCTTTATTCCTTCCTTGACCAAGGTATCATTGAGAAGAGTGTTGTTCAGTTTCCACGTGAAGGTTGGCTTTCTATTATTTATTTTGTTATTGAAGATCAGCCTTAGTCCATGGTGATCTGATAGGATGCATGGGACAATTTCAATATTTTTGTGTCTGTTGAGGCCTGTTTTGTGACCAATTATGTGGTCAATTTTGGAGAAGGTACCATGAGGTGCTGAGAAGAAGGTATATCCTTTTGTTTTAGGATAGAATGTTCTGTAGATATCTGCCAGATCCATTTGATTCATAATTTCTCTTAGTTTCTCTGTGTCCCTGTTTAGTTTCTGTTTCCATGATCTGTCCATTGGTGAAAGTGGTGTGTTGAAGTCTCCCACTATTATTGTATGAGGTGCAATGTGTGCTTTGAGATTTACTAAAGTTTCTTTAATGAATGTGGCTGCCTTTGTATTTGGAGCATAGATATTCAGGATTGATAGTTCCTCTTGGAGGATTTTACCTTTGATGAGTATGAAGTGTCCCTCCCTGTCTTTTTTAATGACTTTGGGTTGGAAGTCAATCTTATCAGATATTAGAATGGCTACTCCAGCTTGTTTCTTCATACCATTTGCTTGGAAAATTGTTTTCCAGCCGTTCATTCTGAGGTAGTGTCTATCTTTTTCTCTGAGATGAGTTTCCTATAAGCAGCAAAATGTTGGGTCTTGTTTGTGTAGCCAGTTTGTTAGTCTATGTCTTTTTATCGGGGAGTTGAGTCCATTGATATTAAGAGATATTAAGGAAAAGTAATTGTTGTTTCCTGTTATTTTTGTTGTTAAAGTTGGCATTCTGTTCTTGTGGCTGTCTTCTTTTAGGTTTGTTGAGGGATTACCTTCTTGTTGTTTCTAGGGCGTGGTTCCTGTCCTTGTATTGGTTTTTTTCTGTTATTATCCTTTGAAGGGCTGGATTCGTGGAGAGATAATGTGTGAATTTGTTTTTGTCGTGGAATACTTTGGTTTCTCCATCTATGTTAATTGAGAGTTTGGCTGGGTATAGTAGCCTGGGCTGGAATTTGTGTTCTTTTAGTGTCTGTATAACATCCGTCCAGGATCTTCTGGCTTTCATAGTCTCTGGTGAAAAATCTGGTGTAATTCTGATAGGCTTGCCTTTATATGTTACTTGGCCTTTTTCTCTTACTGCTTTTAGTATTCTATCTCTATTTAGAGCATTTGTTGTTCTGATTATTATGTGTCGGGAGGTATTTCTTTTCTGGTCCAGTCTATTTGGAGTTCTGTAGGCTTCTTGTATTTTCATGGGCATCTCTTTCTTTAGATTTGGGAAGTTTTCTTCTATAATTTTGTTGAAGATGTTTGCTGGTCCTTTGAGTTGAAAATCTTCATTCTCATCCACTCCTATTATCCATAGGTTTGGTCTTCTCATTGTGTCCTGTATTTCTTGGATGTTTTGAGTTAGGATCTTTTTGCATTTTACATTTTCCTTGATTGTTGTGCCGATGTTCTCTATGGAATCTTCTGCACCTGAGATTCTCTCTTCCATCTCTTGTATTCTGTTGCTGATGCTGGTATCTATGCTTCCAGATTTCTTTCCTAGGGTTTCTATCTCCAGTGTTGCCTCATTTTGGGTTTTCTTTATTGTGTCTACTTCCCTTTTTAGGTCTAGTATGGTTTTGTTCATTTCCATCATCTGTTTGGATGTGTTTTCCTGTTTTTCATTAAGGACTTCTACCTGTTTGATTAGGTTATCCTGTTTTTCTTTAAGGATTTGTAACTCTTTAGCAGTGTTCTCCTGCAATTCTTTAAGGGATTTTTGTGCTTCCTCTTTAATATCTTCTACCTGTTTAGCAGTGTTCTCCTGTATTTCTTTAAGTGTGTTATTAAAGTCCTTCTTGCTGTCCTCTACCATCATCAGGAGATATGCTTTTAGATCCGTGTCTAGCTTTTCCCGTGTGTTGGGGTGCCCTGGACTGGGCGAAGTGGGAGTGCTGGGTTCTGATTATGGTGAGTGGTCTTGGTTTCTGTTAGTAAGATTATTACGTTTACCTTTCGCCATCTGGTAATCTCTGGGGTTAGTTGTTGTCGTTGTCACTGTTTAAAGATTGGAGCAGAAGCTGTGTTCCACTCACCAGCAGTCTCAAAATCCTGTGGCGGGGGTCGTGGGTGGCTGGCGGTACCCCGGTGCTGGTCCAGCCGGAAGAGGCCTGTGGTCCTACTCAGGCCGGTTTTCTGCTTCCCTAACTAATGCAGTCTCTGGTCCCGCGCGCAATTGGATTGGAGCAGAAGCTGTGTTCCACTCACCAGAAGTCTTAAGATCCTGTGGTGGGTGTTGTGGGTAGCTGGCGAGTGTCAGCCGACTCTGCGCCCTGGCTACCCTGGTGCTTTTCTGACCGGAAGAGGCTTGTGGCCCTACGTAGGCCGGATTTCTGCCTCCCCAACCAGAGCAGTCTCAGGTCCTGCGTGATTGGATTGGAGCAGAAGCTGTGTTCCACTCACCAGCAGTCCCAAAATCCTGTGGCGGGGGTCGTGGGTAGCTGGCGGGTGTCAGGAGACCCTGCGCTCTAGCTACACAGGTGCTGTTCCGGCCGGATGAGGCCTGTGGCCCTACTCAGGCCAGTTTCTGCTTCCCTAACTAATGCAGTCTCAGGTCCTGCGCGCAATTGGATTGGAGCAGAAGCTGTGTTCCACTCACCAGAAGTCTTAAGATCCTGTGGAGGGTGTTGTGGGTAGCTGGCGAGTGTCAGCCGACCCTGCCGAAAATTTTCATTGATATTATTTTGAATGTGTAGATCAATTTATAAACAAATGACATCGTGACAATATTGAATTTTCTAATCTATGGTCGTATTATCACCCTGTACTCATTTAAGAATAAAGATTAACTCAGTGCTGCTCAATGGTTTTCAATACAGAGATATTGCAATCTTTCCTGGTTCATTATCAATTATTTAAAAAATATTTCATTTCTAATTAGTTACTGCAGTACATAGAAGATCAATTTGTATACACTATCCTTGCCTTCCATGGTCATGCCAAAATAAAGTCTTAAGTTTCATGATCTGTAAAAATGAGAGTTTTGCTTCTACTTTTCCCTAAATCTTATATTTATATCCATATCTGGCTTCACTGGATAAGGCCACCAAACCCAGGGTAAGTGGGTAACCACTCTCCCTCGCCCCCACAACTCTCATTATGCATGTGTGTTTGGGATGACAATGTACAGTTCTTTAAAAGGTTCTCTCAATAAACAACTTTGTAAAGGGAATGAATCATTTACCCTTGACAAGTCAGCCACTGTCCCTGGGAGTATACTTTTTAAATTGGATTTTTTTTTCCCTGGAAATACAACTTAGAATTAATTTGTCTCTTCACATAGCCTGACAATATAAAATATATTTACTGCATAATCTTGGAATATAGGTCTAACAATTTGATGTTAATTTGAGACTGACACGAGGACTCTGGAGGCTAAGGCAGATCTTCCTCTCCGATACCATAACACTGAGTTGGGTATTTTCTGGGCTCGGTAAAGAACACTTCATAGATGACACACTATTCACCAGATGTCCTTGGTGTCTCACAATGACCAACCTGTCTCGTCACTCAGTTAAGGGAGTGGTCATCAGGACCTTTCGATACAACATTCATTTTCACTTTTACACTGAGAGAACTTTGCATGCTAACACTTTGGCCTGACCTACTTGCACCCACCATTGATGAAAGGCTCCAGAACTAATTACTATGACGAAGTTAGGAAACAATGGCTTATTAATTCCACTTTCCAATTGCATTCATTACCCAACGTTGGCTCCTGATGGCCTAGGACTGTTATTGCTTGGTATGGCAGGGTTAATAAACAATTCTTTCCCTTCCCTTCCTTTATCTGATTATACAACCCCAGCTCAAGGTCCGCCTTCCTCAGCATTTAGTAGCTGGAATTTCAGGCATGTGCCTCCCATCCTGCCCTATTCTATTTTCTCTGGTGGTGAAATTACTGCAATTTTTTTGTCCCATTAAGTCCATTTTTTTAGAGAAATTATTATTTTTCTTAGCCTCTTTAGTTACTTGTCAAAGAATATTAGCCTTCATAATCTATAAATATACCAGTGACATTTCAGAATTGGATCATTTCATATTCTGTAACACATGTCTTTTTGATTCTTCTATCTTCATTGGCACGGATGCTTTTTCCCCCCAGAAGGTAAAGATGCATTCTACTTTCCATATAAATAATGGAATGGTTATTTGTCTTGTAAATAACTCATCTTGCTCTGAGGCAAGGACAGTCTACCTCTGCCCATCACTCGCTCTCTGCAGACAAGTGTCTCCCTCCAGGAGTCCCATAAGCTCCTGTAATAAACACTATTGTAATCTGTTTGTTAAAAACTGAATCATGCTATTTACTACCTTTAACTTTCTCCATGGCACATTTTCACCGTTCCTTCAAGCCTGTCTCATACATTAATAAAGAAAGAAATTTATTTCACTTTATCTTAAAAGAAGATAAGTGGGATGTATAAAATTCCTTTTTTTTTTTTCCAAAGCAAACTGGGCAATGGTATCTACTGAGGTCACTCATCACAGAGCCTCCCTTACACCTTACGTAGCAAACTCACCAGACAAGCATATCTGGAAGCTCCCTAGGCTGGGCCTGCTTGTGAATCAAGCCAGGCCAGTCTCCCATAGTTCTCCTCTGACCTCAGAACCTCTTGCTTCTTGGCTGCATCTACCTCAGTGCAAACTTTATGTTTCCTCTGTAGCAGAAATTCACATCAGCTTAGATTTCTGTGGATGAAGGATGAATTTAATTTTTCTTTTTCTTTCATTTTTTTATTATTAGGTATTTATTTCATTTACATTTCCAATGCTATCCCAAAAAGTCCCCCACACCCACTCCCCCACCCATCCACTCCCACGTCTTGGCCCTCGCGTTTCCCTGTACAGAGGCATATAAGGTCTGCACGACCAATGGGCCTCTCTTTCCGCTGATGGCCGACCAGGCCATCTTCTGATACAGATGCAGCTAGAGACATGAGCTCTGGGGTGGGGGTGTGGGGAGGTACTGGTTAGTTCATATTGTTGTTCCACCTATAGGGTTGCAGATCCCCCCAGCTCCCTGGGTACTTCTTCCAGCTTCTCAATTGGGGGCCCTGTGATCCATCCAATAGCTGACTGTGAGCATCCACTTCTGTGTTTGCTAGGTCCCAGCATAGTCTCACAAGAGACAGCTATATCAGGGTCCTTTCAGCAAAATCTTGCTAGTGTATGCAATGGTGTCAGTGTTTGGAGGCTGATTATGGGATGGATCCCCGGGTATGGCAGCCTCTAGATGGTCCATCCTTTTGTCTCAGCTCCAAACTCTGTCTCTGTAGCTCCTTCCATGGGTGCCTTGCTCCGAATTCCAAGAAGGGACAAAGTATCCACACCTTGGTCTTCGTTCTTTCTGAGCTTAATGTGTTTCGAAAATTGTATCTTATATCTTGGATATTCTAAGTTTCTGGGCTAATATCCACTTATCAGTGAGTACATATCATGTGAGTTCTTTTGTGATTGGGTTACCTCACTCAGGATGACGCCCTCCAGGTCCATCCATTTGCCTAGGAATTTGATAAATTCATTCTTTTTAATAGCTGAGTAGTACTCCATTGTGTAAATGTACCACATTTTTTGTATCCATTCCTCTGTTGAGGGGCATCTGGGTTCTTTCCAGCTTCTGGATATTATAAATAAGGCTGCTATGAACATAGTGGAGCATGTGTCCTTCTTACCGGTTGGAACATCTTCTGGATATATACCCAGGAGAGGTATTGCTGGATCCTCTGGTAGTACTATGTCCAATTTTTCTATGGTGAAGGCTGGGCAGACTGGATACACCGATGCTCAGAGAAGACCATCCAGGTACCTCCACTGGCTGCTCATGTTGGACATGGTTGCATGCAGGTATTTCCCACTGTTTGAAAGAGAGTGGGATGAAGTTCTTCAGAAACTGCTCTCCAGAAAGACTATGGCACTGAAAAGATAGTGCCTAATAGCTATGTTTAAAAAGTAAATAAGAAAGAGGTGGAATACATAAGGATATACTTCTGTTAGTCAAATATACCTAAAATATCTTCCTAAAGTAATGGATATTACAACTTTAGTAATGGAATATTTCATGGTTTGTGTATATAGGTGTGTGTGTGTCTGTCTGTCTGTGTCTGTGTGTGTGTATGTGTGTCTGTCTGCCTCATAGGATCTCCTATGGTCCCTGCTACCTTTTCTTTGAACTCACTATATAGTTCTGAATGTCTTTGAATTTTGGCTCCTCTTCCTTCTACCTCCTGAGTGTTGGGACCGTAGATATACTGCTGTGCCCAGTTCGTAACAATGCTGGGGATGGAAAAGTGTTTTTACAAACTAAGCTACATACCCAGCCTTCTTTTTAAAAAGACTATTTTAAAAATTTGATGCATATTTTATGTGGAGAGCCCATTTCCTTCCAGCAGGCATAATTCAAGTGCTTGATTGCCGCATGAATGGCACTGTCATAAGGGTAGAAGCAGTAACCATGTTTTCTCTAGAGGAAATGGTGTGTTCTTTGTATGTTCTATCTAATCTAATGAGTTTGCCAAGTGTGCCTTCTGAGACAAGATTTTATTACTGTCTTACTGTCTTACTTGTAGCTCATCCAGTTGGTTCCTGTGGTGGTTTGAATAAAAATGGCCCCTATATGTTCATAAGGAGTAGCACTATTAGGAGCTGTGGCCTTGTTGGATTAGCTGTGGTTTTATTGGAGGATCTGCATCACTAGGGGGTGGACTTTGATGTCTCAAAAGCTCAAGCCAGGTCTAATATGTCACTCATTTCCTGTTGCCTGCCTACCTGAACATAGAACTCAGCTGCCTATCTAGTACCATGTCTACCTGCATGCTACCATGGTTCCCACATGATGATAATGAGCTGAACCTTTGAACTTATAAGCCAGCACCAATTAAATGTTGCACTTATGAGTTTTCTTGGTCATGGTGTCTGATCACAGCAGTAAAAGCCTAACCAAGAAACAACCTTTGTTTAAAATATTTGTAGATGTGAATAAACACACTTTTCATCCCTTTACTTCTTCTTCTAGTTCCATTCTGTTGCTTTGATAAGACACCCTGACCAAAAAATCACTTAGGGGAGTAAAGCCAATAAGTTTTTTGATTACTTCCGGGCTACAGTTCATCATTAAGAGAAATTAGAGTAGAAACTTAAGCAAGAGCCAAAGCTGAAGCTATGGAGGAAAGCTGCTGCTGACTTGATCGTGGGCTCATGCTTAGCTAGATTTCTGAAACACTTCAAGACCACCTGACTAGGGTATGGTGTTGCCCATAATGGGATGGACCTTTACCTGTCAATTAATAATGGGAACACTCTTCCACAAGTCAGTCTAATTTAAGTTATTCCTTAATGGAAACTTTCATCTCAGATAATTCTAGGATTCATCAAGTTGACAATTAAAGTTAACTCTTGCTTTAAGGGCAAGCCTGAGCTCTCCAGATTATCTGTAGCTTTGCTTTGTTTTATGGATGTGCAATGAACAATTCCAGCAGACCCAGCTTCCTCATCCATACCAGACTCTGCAGAGGTGCACAGGCCTGTGGCTACAGGCTTCTGGTAGAGTCCCTATCCTTCAGCTCCCAAGACAGAAGATTCCTTGAGACACAAACCCAACCAATTGGGTATAAATCATTGGTTTTCTATGGAGTTTGCCAAGGAAATGTCAGTCTCTTGAATATTTAACATGCATTGAGGCCTCTGTAGGGCCATCAGAAGGAAGCGTGCATGGGTGAATGCATGCCTTTGCCTTATGCAGTTAAGAATTACATATTTTGTAATTGTGTAGTTCACACAGTCTGCCTTGCCTCGGTGGTCAGAGCATGTCTAGAATGAGCTTAGTGAGGGTGGCATGACATTCTGTCATGCTTTGATCTTTGCTGTTCCAGGCCAGTGTGCAAAGCTGCTTCACTGAAGTCTTGAAGGATTGCCTCCACAGATGAAAGGCCTGGGAGACGGCTGCTGGCGGTGGAAAGGCTGTTGGCACTAGGCAAGTTTCTAAGAAATGGCTGATAACATCTTATCTCTTATTTCCCATTGGTTTTTGAAACACACACACACACACACACACACACACACACACACACACAGAGGGGGCCGTTCCTAGCATTTCTGACTTGAAAGCACAGAGGTGCACACTTCACCATCCTGATAATCACACAGGTGGAGCCCTTAGATGAGTTCCTTTCTCGGCCTTTTCTTTACCCCTGCTGCATCTATCACATAAGAGGCAGCTGCACAACAAAGATCAAGGGTTCGTTTTTTCTTCTTTTCAAAATCATCAGACTTTGGGGCCTTTCTGCTTGTCAAAATGGACTCTGGCCCTTCAGAGCATTCAGTGTGATATTATTTTCTCAAGTACCATCTGATCTCTGTGCTGTACCATGTAAGGTCTGAAGAAAAAAAGCTTCCAGTGTGGGTCCCTGGGAGCAGCCCACTATAATGTCCTCCAGAGTAAGCCCTCTGAGGCAGGGCAAGTCTTTCTTTGTAGAGCTGACCATGAGAGAGGATCAGGTATGTTCTTCCACACATGCTGCAACAACACAGGCTCTGAAGCCTGCTGTAGTTTATGTGGGACCTGAGCATCCTCCCAAATAAATGGCAGTCATACCATCTCTGTGATTTCATGTGTTCTGAAGGTAGAAACTGATGGTTGAAAAGCTCCTTACCAGACACTAGAGTTCAACTTTCCTCCTCAGCCAGCTAGGTTCTTAATATACTGAAACCTCAGAGCAACCCTCCTTGTGATAACACACCAATATATTCTGTTTGCTCTCTCATAGTCTCTCCCCATTAGGAAACCACAGCACTATTCTATTCATGGTGGCTTGAGGATCCGACCAGCAGGATGTATGTAGACTGCAGAACCCAGTCTCAGAGACTTCACTAGTTCTTAGAAACACTCCCTTTACTCCTGCAGCACATGCAGCCCACACCAACGCTTTACAAACCTAGTAGGGTTAGATGGCAACTTTAGCCTGGGTACCCTAGAGATAAATATTAACTTTGACTTTCACTATCATTCTTGAGCCCTGTCTCTCTACCCTTTTGGCTTTAGGAGTAAACAGATAGCATTTATTCAGTGTCCTCCTAAGAGGAGCCCTGGATTCTGAAGACAAGTAAAATTCCCTCCTGTGAGGTGGCTTATGAGAGAGTGGAACCAGTCCTGAGCCTGACTCATTTTAGCAATGGTAGTCTAGTAGTAGCTCTGTAGCCTCTCTCTGGGAGCCCATGAGGCATCCTGGAAGAAAATAATTTTCACAGTCATGGCTGCTTTTTACCAACAACCATCGTGGGCACCACTGATTGGGATCCTCAGACCTCAGATGTTCAGAAAGGAATGATGGGTCCATGCAGAAGTGGTATGTGTTGAAGAAAGAAGTTCCTCTTCCCGTGAGCCTCTTTCCCAGTCTCTACTCACAGAACTCTTTATTAGTAGGTCAACAGTGAGCTTTACCATGCTCTACAGCAAGGAGAATTATAGCAACTTGGGTGTGTGTGTGTTGGCAATGGCCCTATTGACAATGGTGGCTAGATGGAAGCTGCTGGACCCATATCTGCCCACAATTCTCTACGTCCTCGTACTCCAGGGTTCTGTAAAATAAGGCATTTGGATTGGATTTCCCAGATCTGTCAGTTATATTCAGTGCTCTGTCAGTTTAACATGGCATGGTGACACACACCTTTAATCACAGCACCAGGGAGGCAGAGGCAGGGTGATGTCTGGGATTTTAAGGCCTCCCTGGTTGACATAGTGAGTTCCAGGCCAGCCAGAGCTCCTCATGGAGACTCTGTCTCAGAAAGAAGACCAAACTAAGCCATAAATATACGTGGAACACTTCCCGTAGGTAATTCCAGTCCTACACAGCTCCTGCAGGGTCCTCAGCTTTCAGTCTATGACTTGGGTGGGAGGGGCTACAGGAACCATCTCCTCAGTCCATCCCAGAAAGTCTGGGTTGCTCCTCTTTTGAACAAAGACATGTGGTTCAGAGGTATCCTTTCTCTTCTGGGATCCCTGAGCTGTAGGTACAAAGAAGTTCACTAGCATCCCTGAAGTCAACCCCTCAGGCCTGCTGAACGCCCCCTTCCTAACCCTCCGCCTTTCCCTTTCCCTAACCAGCCTTCAGAACCTCTGCCATGCTCTGTGGAGCTTGTGTTTCTAACTACTGTTCCAATACTGGAGGAGCTAGAGAAAGTACCCAAGGAGCTAAAGAGGTCTGCAACCCTATAGGTGGAACAACAATATGAACTAACCAGTACCCCCAGAGCTCATATCTCTAGCTGCATTTGTAGCAGAAGATGGCCTAGTCGGCCATCACAGGGAAGAGAGGCCCCTTGGTATTGCAAACTTTATATGCCCCAGTACAGGGGAATGCCAGGGCCAAGAAGTAGGAGTGGGTGGGTAGGGGAGCAGGGCGGAGGGAGGGTATAGGGAACTTTCGGGATAGCATTTGAAATGTATGTAAAGAAAATATCTAATAAAAAATAGCCAATAAAAAAATAAAAATAAAAAAAAGAAAGAAAGTATTCAGAAATTCACACAGTAGATGTGGATGGCTACCCTTCGACTATTATCAGATTCCACAGCAGATATAAGGATATGAGAAAAGTAGCTTTTTATTAAGAAATTGGTGGCATTCTAAATGCGTGGTTTTAAGGAAACTTTTATTGAGGAAAACACAAGATTCAAGTCTTGTAGCCCAGCATCTTCACAGTGACACAAATACCTAGACTCCTTTCTAGTGCCCTGTTTTCTCCACTTCGTGGAAGAGAAACCTCTGTTCTCTTACTATGAAGCTTCAGAATATTGTATCGGCTGCCTGCGGTTGAAGTTTCCGGGTACTTATGGAGGTGCCTAGGATAGGGAGCAGAACTTCTCTGCTTAGGGAAATAAGGTGTAAGGCTATTCTGTGCCTCTATGTGAATAAACTTCTGGGTTGTGGTGGGACTTGGTTACTTTTCCTTTATCAGAAATACGCTAAGGAGAAAAACATTGGATTCAGAAAGTCCTGCACCATAACACTTAATTATCACTGGATGATACTATTTTGAAAATAATTTAACACTTAAATGGCAATATAGATCCAAGGTCCATTTGCAATGTGTACTTTGTGAGTTGCCCTTGACCTGTTAAGCACACAGCCCTCTAGTGCTGGAGGGCTCTTTGACTTTCTAGTGCTGGAATGCAGAAAAGCTAATGAATTTAAGATAGAAGAATGTGTTTTACAGTGATCTTAACATCACCGAATTCTTCCACAAATATGTGTACCAAAACAAAAAGCTTAAATTGTTTTAACCCCCAAAGTCTATTTAACTGACAGTGTCATTCATTCTAACAGCAGATGTCCCCAGGGAGAAGAGCATTTTCAAAAGTATGCCCACATCCTTAGTCTGGTCTTTCCATTGGTCATAAAGAGTGGCCAGCTGCCAGCTGATTGCAATCTTTGCATTAAGAAGGGCAGCAGTTTTCCTTAGCATTCACTGGCCAGGGTGCAGGGCCAGAGGGCTCCCCTCACCTGTTTGCTCTGGGGCTCAGTGACAAAACAAGTCACTCTTAATTTCCAGAGGTCCTGTGCTCAGTTGCATAGCAGGTCATACCATAAGGCAGCACTCCTTTGAGGAGATAGATCTGGGCCATCATGACAGAGCACTGAACATCAGCTTTGGACCAGAGAGAAAAACCATGATCACCTGTTTTTTAGGTTATCCTGTTCACCTGTAGTTTTAATTACCTTTTGAATAATGAAAGTCCCAGATCCATTCTATCTAGCTAGGGGCTCATACAAACTTGTCATCTGTTCACTGGACCCAGTGTGTCTCATTTCCACACTCTAGACATCCTCTGATCACCCTCCACCCAGGGTCTCCTGTGTTCACATGTGGGTGTCTACTTCAATAGGAATTCATTTCACATCCATCATGAAGAGGTCTCTGTCTTCTTGCCATCCAAAAGCCCAGGCAGAGAGATGCCATTTTCACAAGTAATTTTCAGGGTCATTCCACACAGGATATCAAAGCAGTGAACAAAGCAGAGAGTACAGATTTGGCCTGGAGCCACTTTACCAACTACTATTAAAAAATGTCACGTACATGAAGTCAGTGAGCTGGCCTGTCTGCATTACTCTGTATCTCCTTTTTGAAGACCTTTGGTTCAATACACTCAGCCTTTGTCTTCTTTTGAATCTCCTAGAGGTACTATTTACTTTAAGCAGACACCAGAGAAAGAATTCACTAGATTCTGGTGTATTTTCATTAATGAACAAAACCATTAAGTATATATATATATATACTAGCGTGGTCATTAATATTCAGTCTGAAGAGTAAGAGAGTTATAGGTTCATTAACTACAGACTTAGTAAGTACATTTTAGGGTGAGGAAAACCAATTTATTTTAACAAATATATTTAACAGTCCAAGTGAACAAATAAAGTTTCCTAAAATAAATGTTAAACAAGTTTTGTAGCTATAAGAAGTGTGTGGTTAAGGTTTACAGTCTTGTGAAAGTAAATGAAATGTTCACAGTTGAAGAGCCAAGGATGTCGGAGAATCAGGTTGCTTTCTAACAGCCCACGCTATCACTTGGAAGCAGAGGAACTTGTAACCAGAGATGCGTGCCAAGACCCTGTATATCAGCAGACATTCTAAAAGGGACTCAATCATGGAGAAAGAATCATGTGGACCAACTTTCCTCCACAAAATACAAACACTGAGAATGTCATGGTAAAAGACCCCAGGCTAGAGTCAAAAGGTAAAATAAACATGAAGGTACAAATAATAATAGAAATTGAAGGTGATATTTACATAGATGCTTCAGAGAGTCAGTAACACAGTGTAAGAAGATACGAAACTATATGAATAGATGAAGCAACAGAGGAGTGAAATCCATCAAAAGGAACAAAACCTTGAACCAAGCGAAAACCGCACAGCAGATTTAATCGAGTAACAAAGTCTTTCCCCACACAGAGCTAATTTCCAAAGCAAATTCTTCCTAATGTTCAAACAAAACAAAAACAAAAACAAAAAAGCAGGAGGGGAGGAGAAAGGAGGAGGAAATGAGAACAAGGAATGGTTCATCTGGAGAGATGGCTCAGCCTGTAAAGTACTTGCTGTGTATTTACATGATGGCCTCAGTTCAGTTCCTGAATTCAATGTAAAGTACTGGGCATGGAGACCAGTGCCTATAATCCCAGCACAGGGGAGGCAGAGACAGGAAGCACTGGCCAGGCAGCCTGGCCAAGTTAGCAAGCCCACGGCCAAACAATGAAGATGGTGTTCTGGGTATATCACTTGAAATTGACCATTAGTCCCCCCCTCCCATGAACACTTGTATCTGTACTCCTGCACAAACATGGACATGCATGTATACAAGCATACAGCCATATATGAAAGAGAATGAGAAGAAAAATTAAGGGGGTTAGGTAGTAGGAAATAAAACCATCATCACTGGAGATAATAAACACATCTGGAAATCTAAGTGCAGTTGATAAAACAATTTAGATTCTTAAATTAAAAATATGTGAGTCATGGCTCTACATCTTAGATAGAAATTACATTTTAAGCAGCATCCTTTTAAGAGATGAATGAGTGTAATTAGTGGCAAACACAGAACTGTCTCTGCCTCTACATGTTGGGGAGCTCTCAAGTGGAGTCAGAGGTTACTGGAAAGAGAGCATCCCAGCAGGTAACCAGGCACTCTGGAAGGGCCACTGATGCTCATCCCACTCTGGAATTTAATGGCTACCCCAGCCCTGGACAGCACAAGGACAGTTCTCCAGAGAAGAGGGATTCTGTCTCCAGGATGGCCTCCCCATGTCACACGTATGTGAGTGAGCTTAGTGGTCGGACCACGTGATGTGAACCATGTGATGGGAACCACGTGACAGGTGTGTTACAGCCACAGAAGACACGGGAGAAGAGAAGCTTCTGGGATTTGGATCCTGTGTGTCCGCAGTATCTTCAGTAAAGCTTACAAACAAGGTCCAGGATTTTCTGGAAGAAATGAAAGCAAATCTACATAAAATTCAAAGAATTGATACTGTTAAAATATAAAAGTTGACCAATTTGTGTAGAGATTATTATGATCCCAATAAAAATCCCAATGATATTTGCTTTGTCAGATTCAATAAGATGGTTCTAAAATTCTCATGGGAATTACTAAAATCAAGAAAGGATCAAAATCTGAGTAGGAAATTTGTTTTTGTTTTTGTTTTTGTTTTAAGAAATCAAGACTCTTTTAAGAGATATTGTGATAGAACTAGTTTGATTTAGTGGGTACATATATGATCAGTGAAACAGAGTACCAAATAGAAAGCTCTAAGTACTCCTGTTACTATGTGAACAGGAGACATGATGGGCAGGCACCCAGGTCAGTAGAGCACAAGTGTCTTCACAGTAAATCAGGCTGAGAGGACAGAAATGAAGCTAAATTCCTCCCCTCACACATTTGTTTTCTTTGGTTATGAATTTGGGGATGTTTTCCATTGTACTCTGTCCAAGGAAGGGCCTCTTATGAGGAAAATCAACACATGGCCTGGAGATGCCGTGTCTGAAGTCTTACTTGAGGTTGAGGCATCACTTCTAAGGTCTCTGACTCCAAAGTCTGGCAAGATGGTTTTGACTTTGTTGGGAGCTCTCAGTTCTTCATAACTTGAACCTTTCTGTGAGACTTTCTCACAGCACTGTGACCAGCTTCTACAGAAACAAATCTATGATGACAGCAGTCAAGGTATTTTCTACAGCCTAGCCTTGGAATTACCCACAGTCTGCTCCACAATACCCTGCTACTGCATGCAGTAGCCCTAGTCAGTGTTGGGGAAGTGTGTATAAGGTACCAACACCAAGAAGCTAGAATATAGAAACATCATCTAAGGTGTTTACCAATAGAATACTGAGTTTTTATTAGACAACAAGGCTCAGTATCTCATTGAATATGTTATGTGATGGAGTTGTGGGACTGCTTTTTCTTGAGGATGGTGAGTGCTTCCATTTCATCAGGAGAAACATAAAGCCTGCTTGTCTGTTGTTGTACCTCCCTACTTAAGGTCCAAGTCTACAGTGTATGGATAGCTCCTCTGAGCATGACTCAAAATGGAGGACTCCCTTTTCTTAGCTGAGCTTCCTGTTCTCAGCCTGTTATGGGGAGCCCAACTCCCAATCGTCTACCTGAGGAATGTCACATAGTCCTTGGGAGACCTACAAGTTCAACTTCCTCTTTCCCAATAAGAACTCACCCAGCAAGTGCCTGGGATTCCTGGAATGCCTCTCCATATAAATGAGGCATTCACAGTACTTTAAATTCTAGCAGTGATTTTATTCATCCTGAAAATTCCTTCCCACTTTTGAAGGTTCATACACAGGCCTTGACCACCTTGAGTAAAGTGTATGCGTACATGTTCACCCAAAATAAAGGTAGGCACACAAGCCAATCATAGACCACAGTCTCTGATTGGTTGTGCTGCTTTGTGGAAGAGTCATTACGTGTCCCTAACCCCTTAATCCTTCATGCAGGTTAGTTTTATTTTGCAACTTTATACAAGCTAGAGTCATCTGCAGCTGAGACAAGAGGCCTTCAATTGAGAAACTGCCTTTATCAGATTGGCCTATAGGCAAATTTGTAGGGCATATTGTTGATTAGTGACTGATATGGGAGGGTCCAGCCCACTGTATATGGCACCATTCCTAAGAAGCTGGTCCTAGGTTATATAAGAAAACAGGCTAAGAAAGCCATGAGGAGCAAGCCATAATGAACAAGCCAGTAAGCAATGTTCCCTCATGGCCTCTGCATCAGTTCCTGCCTTGCTGGGCTTTCTGCTTGGGCTTCCCTCAGTGATTGATTTTGATCAGGATGTATAAGTCAAATAAGCCCATTCTTATTTTCTATCACAACAACAGAAAAAGCAAAGAAGGACACCTGCATTTTTTGTGTTCTCAGGTATCTCAGGCTGGCTCCAAATTCTTGACACAGCTGAAGAAGAGCTTGGGTTTGAACTCTGATCCTTCTGTCTGGACCAAAGTGCTGGGATTATAGGTATATACTACCAAGACCTGTTTTATACTGTTATAGGCACTGGACTCAGGGCTTCTTGCGTGCATGGATACCAAGCAAGAACTCTATCAACCGAATCGCATTCCTAGCCCCACTGTGCCTTTTGACTGTCTTTCTAGAGAAGTATCAGGTTTGGAGAAGTATCAGTCTCAGTTTGATCCCATGTAAAGGTCAGAAGCTTGGTGCCGGGCCGTGGTGGTGCACGCCTTTAATCCCAGCACTTGGGAGGCAGAGGCAGGCAGATTTCTGAGTTCGAGGCCGGCCTGGTCTACAGAGTGAGTTCCAGGACAGCCAGGGCTACACAGAGAAACCCTGTCTCGAAACCCCCTCCCCCCAAAAAAGAAGCTTGGAGAACTAGAGACATTTTCCTCAATTTGTAAAAAATATAGTAACCCAAAATATTACCTTTTATGCAAAATAAACATACATGGGATCTCTTGCAGTCTGACAGAAATGTCTTCCTGCCTTTGGAGACACCATCTTACTGTCGTCACCAGGGCTGTGGGTCCAAACAGTCCTAATGTAATAGCCCCCCAGACCTTAGTAAGCCCCCAGGTCGTTTGTCACAATTGATTCCATGATAGAAGTACCATTCATGCTGTAACACTCAGCATGCAGACAGTACCACCTGCCAAAACTAAAACAAAGACCTAATCCATCAAAGTCCACAGTTCCTGGAAAGTCTCATTTTAGAGCTGTCCACCTGATGATGAACATCTAGTTTGGACATCCCTACCTTGGCTGTTAGTCTGTCATGCATGTGCTGAACAGGTGTTGTTAACTCTTAACCCCTGTACTGTTGTTAAGAGTGTAAATTGGTGTGGCCACTATGGAAACGAGTATGGATGATCATCATCGAGCTAAAATTGACTGCCATATAGCTCGTCCCCCATACTTTGGAATATACCCAGGGAAAGAATTAAAAGGCTACTTATTTTCTTGACTGATCAGTGCTCTGAAAACAGGTTTCCCCTTCCTTTAGGCTGGCATAAAAGACTTTCATCTCCGGTCTGTTTCTTCTTCTACAACTGCACTTGTCACAATCATTTACCACATGCTTAATATGGTATTAAAACAAATGGAATATGGCTTAAAGCTGCCCTTATATTTGAATCTTTACTCAACAAACTACATGTAGCCTGTGTTCTTACCCCAGTATCTTCGTTTCAGGCGGTCACCATAGTTGATGGCCAACAATCCTAGCCTGGTGTCTGAACTGACCATATCCTTGGAAGGCGGGCATCTCCTGTGTCATTTGCTCCAGGGAGGTAAATGTTCCAAAGCAGCTGAGAGGATAGTGTAGGCACATGGTGCAAACACACGATGTCCTAGACACTGCTATCTAGTTGCTGGCCATGGTGGTGCATACCTGTAATACCAGCACCAAGGAGGCTAAAGCAGGAGGACCATAAGCTTGAGGCTAGCCTGGACTACATAGTGAAACATTGTGAAAACAAAACCAGAAACAGATGACAAAAATTAAGCAAAACCACAAAAATACCCAAGCAAGCAAACGCTCTGATTATATTCAATAGCAGAGATCACAGATGATATAGTTAGCCCAGAAAAGAACTGTAGCAAACCTGCCTCCACTCCTGCACCTGCCCAAGGTGGCCCTCCTCTCAAATGTACAGAATATTTAAGTATTGTGTCTATTCACAGACATTGTATGAGGCATTGTTGTCCTAGTCAAGGCTATCCAGGGAAACTCAATTATCAGGGCATACAGGAAAAAGTAGATCTAAAGGAGCATATTCATCCTAAGAGTTGGCTCATGACATTTAATTTCATTTTTTAATTCTTCATTTTTTTATTTTTATATTTACCATTCATGTGTGTGTGTGCATGCCCATGTGTGCTGTAGTACATGTGTGGAACTAAGAGGTCAACTGTGGGAGTCAGTTTTTTCCTTCTACCTTGTGGGTTCTGAGGTTAAAACTCAGCTTGTCAGTTTTGGATCAAATACCTTTTTATCTGTAGAGCCATCTCACTGCCCTAGTTCATGACATTTTAAAGGTTGCCGAGTGCCACAAAATGCCATGTGTAAAAGGGCAAATAAGGAAAGCCAGTACTATAACTCAGGCTGGGTCAGGAGGTCTATACTCCTTCAGTTCTTGGTCCACAGTTGAGAGAAACAGGCCTTTCTGGGGACCTTCCTAGGAGCCTGAAGTTCTGCTTTCCTGGGTGGGGGAAGATAGATGTCCCAGCTCTAGAAGAGAGAGAGAGGCTGCCAATCCTATCTTGCTCCTTTTCCCAGTGAAAGCCCTCATGGGTTGAAGTGGTGCCTGCCCACATTGCTTAAGGTGGATCCTTACTCAAGCCACTGGTCCACCTGCCAATCTTTCCCAGAAACACCCTCCAACAAGCACATCCAGACATACGCTTTAGCAGTGATACAAGTGTCCAGTTATCTCAGCCAAGTCTACACCACTGTGATGAAATGCTTATATTTATTCCATTTTGTTCACATTGTTTTGTAAAAATGGTGGTTCAGCACCTACCACTCTACATCTCGGAAATCACTGCTAACTTAAAGGTGACGTGCCTTCCCCTGATGGTCTGATGCCATGGTGTCACAGAGGGGAACTGCACTGGAATTTATTTTCACAGTCACATGATACTCTCTCATGGTTACTTATTTATTTATTTATTTTTTTGCCATCAAAATGTTAAAGTGGTGCTGCCATGAGTCACCTACTGCTGTTTGCAGACAGTAAGTGTCTCACAGCTGAATGGATAGACTAAAGGCATTTGATATCATGATGGCCCTGCCACACTCTCCTCATGAAGGCTCACACCAACTCCTGATCCAGCCAGAAATGCCTCAGAGGGCTTGTTTCCAACACTGTGGCCCATACAGCAGCCTGTGTAGTGTTAACTTGATTGCAGTCTGGTAGGTAGGAAGGAGAAGTGCGCGCCTGGCTTCCTTGCCTTTCCTTCTGCAGTTGCATCTGCCCTGCCCATCAATGATTCATTGTTGACCTTGTCTCCATCCATGTCTGTTCATGGCCATGCTTCTGTGCAGGCACGTATGGGCTCCCATGGGTACTGGATGCGCACAGCAGTTTGTCCTTTCCATGTTTCCACTCCTCCCATGCTGTTTAAGTACGCATCTCCTTGAACCTTAGGTGTCTAACCGAGGAATTTTAGCTTGTTTACTTGATGTCTCAATCTCAGCACCAGTCCTATCAGATGTATAAGAAATCTATAAATAATAATAATATTTAGATACATTTATGTTGGTGATAAAATTATCATACTTTTTTTTTCAGCACTGCTGTGGTGCTTGTGTTCCTCACTGGCATATGTGTTTGAACAATTGATGCCCAGGTGCTGCTGGTGCTACTTTGGGAGGTTTAGAGCCTTAGGAGGTGGTAGAGGAAGTGTGTCACTGAGGGGGCGGGGAGGGAGGCTTTATAGGCTTGATTCATTTCCTGTTCTCTCTCTCTCTCTCTCTCTCTCTCTCTCTCTCTCTCTCTCTCTCTCTCTCTCTCTCTCTCTCCCCCTCCCTCCCTCCCTTCCTCCCTTTCTTCCCTTTTTCCTCCCCTTTCTCTTCCTCATCCCCCTCATCCCCCTCCATCATGTGTGGGGATGATCATGTGCTGAGCCTACTTAGTGTCCCTGCCACTGCCTTCCTTTCCCACTATGATGGCCTTTATCCGGCTGCAACTGGGAACTAAAACAAATCCACTTTTAAGCATCTATGAAGCAGCATCTCCCTCTTTCTCACCTCAGCTTTACCTTACACCCCCCCCCCACCGCCCCAGACATCTAGAGGTGGTACTCAGCCTCTGGACCTCTCTGGCTCAGGACTCTTCTTGACTTTGGTACCACATCCGCATCCTTGCAAAGGACAAGGAAAGCCTGTGATCACCGGGACTCACCCTGTACTGCCCGATGCAGCCAGATTGGCTTCTCAGTGTGAGTGAACACAGCCCAGTGATGACTGAACCCAAACTCCACTGAGTGTGAGAATACTCATCTGAGTGTGAGAATACTAGTCTGAGTGTGAGAATACTAGTCTGAGTGTGAGAATACTAGTATTTCTGCCATTGAAAAATTCCCTTGATCACTTACATAGTCAAAATGAAAGATTATGTTACAGAAAAAAGAAACAAACAGATATTAGCCTTTTTTTTTTTAAAGATTTCTTTTTGTTTTTAACTACATGTACATGTGTTTGTAAGTGTCTGCCTTTGGGTGTGTGCACATGTGCACATAGGCTAGAAGAGTGTATTAGAACCAATTACAGGTGGTTGTGAGCCACTTGATATGGGTGTTGGGAACTGATCTTTGGTCCTTCAGTGATAAACAGGTGCTCCCAACTGCCAGCTTGTGGTTTTGAGTGGAAGCATTTGGTTAGCTTGAACAATGAATTTGAATTTTGGGTGCCTGGAACATCTCCCTGCTACTTGAAAGGGAGATGGATATAATTTAATCACCACTCTGTCCACGTTTCACAAGTATACACCGTGTCTTCCTCCTGGCCCACCTCTCAGATGGAGCAAATGAAGAGAAATGATGATGTATCATATCTACTTCCCATGATGCCATTGTTCCTTATCACAAGCAATTTATATGAATACTGACACTAATTAATTCCAGCTTCATCTATCAGGTAGCTGAACGTTTAATCTAGTCCTGTGAGTTAGACAAGAAATTTAATATTCTGAATTCTTGAGTCCTTCCCTTGAGTGATAAAAGAGGTCATAAATCAGGACTGCGGTTCTCATTTTGCCTGGTACTCCATCATCTCCAAGCAGGTGTGAGCTTCGGGAGAACTCAGGAAGAGATCCCTGGGGATTGATGAGCTCATCGTTAATGTGGAGGTGTGTATCAGCATCATCAGTGCCTTCATTCTTAACGACTCTCAACAGATTCAGAATAAGAAGTCTACTTTCTGGCATGGATATCAGAAATTCTGGAAGCGGTCACTTTGCATCAGTGCTATTTCTCATATTTCTTTAAAATGTGCATGCTCTATTTTTTAAAAAATCTTCATGTGAGACCACATATGATATGAGGCATTTAGCTTTGATCCTGGTGGTGGAAGCCCCTTCTCAGTTGCACAGATTAGCATTATTACCTCTTTATTTTCTTTTCAGATAAAGTCAGACTATGAACTGAGAATGGATGGCCTTCAAATATGTCACCTGCTCCTCAGGTGTTAGCAGCTCTGCTGAGCGCCCACACACACCTTCCGGCTCCTCTGAAGTTACAGTTTGTTCTGTTATTGTTAGGCCATAACTGTAGCCCTCTGCTCTTCATGATTCTAGGGAATGAGTGACTTCCTGTGTATGCAAACAGCTCTCATTTGTCTCCAGACACTGATTGATAACTGGGGGGTGGGGGGGGCGGGGAAGACAATTAGAAAGGACAGTGAAGACTAACTTGAGTGGGGGAACTATTGCGAAACTTACAGATACTAGTGTGAGATTTGGCTGTTATGGTGACAGGGTGAAGGAGTCAGGAAGGCAGAGAAGGTGAGTTGTGGAGGAGTTGGGAGTGGGGAAGATGAATGTAACAAAGTAAAAGTTTGCAATTAATTTGTATGTGCTGTATATTTGGCTGACCCAAGTTCCACATCAATTACTTGCTGTGATAATGAGACCAGAACCCTTGATGGTTCTCTTAAGCTTTAGTCATCTTCCAGGGTAGTGTCATTTCTACCTCCAACACATTGCCAGTCTACTAAGCTTTGTCTGTTTATGTCTCAACTTTAATTCAGAATGAGATTCTTGTGCTAAGTCAGGAATAAATCCAGATGCAGTCTATATATGTGTATCCTCTTCCCTTAGTAGGGTGTCCAAATGTAAGGAACACCCAAGCAGGAAGGAACCTGTCACTCCATGGACCTCCCCCCCCACACACCACAGATACCATACCACACCATAGGACCCCTACCACACCACAGATCCCACACACACCACAGATCCCCCACACACCACAGATACCACATCACACCACAGAACCCCTATCACACCACAGATCCCACACACACCACAGACCCCCTACCACACCACAGACCCCACCACCACACCACAGACCCTCTACCACACCACAGACTCCCCACCACACCACAGACTCCCCCACCACAGATCCTCCACACACCACAGATCCTCCACCACATCAGAGAGTCACTCATCACACCACAGATTCCCCCACCATATGTGCTGTGGTGAATATCCTATTTCTCCTTCTCCTTCTCCTTCTCCTTCTCCTTCTCCTTCTCCTTCTCCTTCTCCTTCTCCTTCTCCTTCTCCTTCTCCTTCTCCTTCTCCTTCTCCTTCTCCTTCTCCTTCTCCTCCTCCTCCTCCTCCTCCTCCTCCTCCTCCTCCTCCTCCTTCTCCCCCTCCTCCTCTTCTTCTTCTTCTTCTTCTTCTTCTTCTTCTTCTTCTTCTTCTTCTTCTTCTTCTTCTTCTTCTTCTTCTTCTTCTTCTTCTTCTTCTTCTTCTTCTTCCCCTCTTCCCTCTTCTGGGATGAACATACTCCTCTGAGTGTGTTTCTAGAGTAAAAGTTATCTCCAACTGGAATTACATTTTCAACACAACTTTTGGAAATGTTGACTGGGTACCAAGCTAAATATCTATAAGATAATGATGTAAAAATTTAAGTACATAATCAGGTGTCATATTTTTCATGAGAAATATTTGAAAAGTTGTTGTATGACCTTAGAAACCACTGAGATACCAGGACACAAAGATTTTAGAGTACGTATAGGGATGGGAGATTTTGTGAGCTTGGAAACTTTCTTTCCCTTCATAATTAAGAAGAGATTGGAGAGAGCTAAACGAGTTAACATGACTCTTCTTAGTGAGCTATTATACACCTGGAATTCTAGAGTAAGAATAAGAATAAGAATAAGAATAAGAATAAGAATAAGCATAAGCATAAGCATAAGCATAAGCATAAGCATAAGAATAAGGGGAAGGAGGAGAAAACAAGAAGAAAAGAACTAAAAAAAACAACCAAACAAAAACAAACAAACAAAAAACAAAACAAAACAAACAAACAAACAAACAAACAAAAACCCCAGTGTGGTTGTTGGTCTTGATTGTTAATTTGACAGAATCTGGGCTTGCCCAGAGGACATACTTCAGGGTATTTCTATAGAGGTGTTAATTGGGAGTGTTATTGAGTAAGAAGACACAACCTGAAAGTAAGCATCACTCTCTAGTGGTCAACCCAGATATAAAGAGGTTTGAGGGAAAAGCAGTGTCCCCAGCCAGCCTTTGCTTCTTCTTGAATGGGTTGCTCTTTATCACTATCTTCTGCTGCTGTCAGACTCCACCTTCTCTGGCCACCCAGTATGAACTAACCTACTAGTAACTATGCAGGAGTCCTCTAAGCTTCTCTTGCAAGCTCTTACATCATACAGACAGAGGCAAACATGACCCTAATATAGTTCTGCCAACATGTCATTTTAAAGGAAACCCTCCTCCTCCCCCCTCCTGTTCCTCCTCCTCCTCTTCCTCCTAGATTTCCTATGTATCTTAGCAGTAGAAGATGACTTAAATAAAAGAAACTTATTTCCCTCAGTTCTGCAGAATGGAGAGTCTAAGATCAAGACCCTTGAAGAACAGAGTTTTTGTTTGGTAGGAACCTTCTTCCTGGTCTCCAGATGGCCAGCTGCTTGCTTACTAAATACAGACGGAAAGAAGTATAGTTCTCCTGGCCCCTTATAAGGGCACTCTATTAGTTAGGGTTTCGTTGCTGTGAAGAGATATCATAACCAAGGCATCTCTTATAAGGGACATCATTTAATTGGGGCTGGCTTACAGGTTCAGAGGTTCAGTCCATTATCATCAACACAGGAGCTTGGCAGGCATGGCACTGGAGGAGCTGAGAGTTTTACATCTTGTTCTGAAGGAGAAGACTGCTCCCTCATTGCTAGGAGAAGGGTTTCAAAGTCCACCCCCACAGTGACACACTTCCTCCAACAAGGTCACACCTACTCCAATAAGGCCACACCTCCTAACAGTGTCACTTCCTGGACCAAGCATATTCAATCCACCACATTCCACTCCCTGGCCTCCATATGCTTGTTCAAACACATGAGTCTATGGGGTCATATCTTAACAAAACAAAATACATAACACATTAGTCCAACTTCAAAAGTTCTGTAGTCTATAACAGTCACAACAAAGTTGAAAGTTTCTTCTGAGATTCATCCAATCACTTAACTCTAATCCCCTATAAAATCAAAATTAAAAGGAAGATCACATATATCCAACATCACAGGATATATGTTACCATTCTAAAATGACATAGTGAGGAAATCATGGACAAAAGCAAGATGAAAAGGCACCTGGGAAACTCCAAACTCTGCATCTCCAGGTTTAATGTCCAACTTCTTTCTTTTTTTATTGACTACAATACAAATCTTTCTCTTTGGCTGGCTCTACTCCCTGCTAGCAGCTTTGCTCAGCAGGTATCCCATGGCTCTGACATCTCTAACATCTTGGGTTATTCAAGGCAACTTCAACTTCACAGCTTGTTGTTTCAATGTCTGGAATCCACACATGATCCTCTGGGCTCCTCCAAAGGGCTTGGGTTACCTCTCCATCTCTGTCCTCTGTAGTGCTCTGGTTGACTCCACTGCACTGATGCTGCTGTTCTTGGTGGTTATCCCATGGTACTGGCATCTCCAATATACTGGGGTTTTTCACTGCAACTAGCCTCTCATAGGCTCTCTTCATGGTGCCAAGCCTCAACTTCTTTGCATAATCCGTTCAGTCCTGAGCCATCAACTGTGACTGAGGTTGCACCTTCACCAGTGGCATTCCCTGGCCTCTCACAGTGTCAAGCCTCAGCTACTCTTCATGACCCTTCATGCCTTCAAAACCAGTACCATCTGTGTGATTCTTACACATTACCAAGTTCAGCTACAGCGTGACGTACAACCTTGGCTATCTCTGGAACACAGCTTATATGTGTTCTTTGAAAACAGAAGATATCACCTCAGCAATACTGCTAATGTCTTAGCTCCAGCTGGCTATCATCAATTGTCCCAGTAGTCTCTTCTATTTTTGACTCTAAAGCCAGAGCCGTATGACCTAAGCTGTCAAGCTCTGCTGCTTACTGGAGCTGGAACATGTCTCCTTATTCTATTATATTATCAACAGCTTTCTGTTTTCCAACTCCTTCAGTGCCTATGCTTGGCTGTCCTGGAACTGCTTTGTAGATTAACCCTAAACTCAGATCTGCATGGCTCAGTGTCCTGAATGCTGGGATTAAAGGCATGTACCACCATGCTTGGATCTAAGCTTTTCATGGTGAATATGCCACAAAATCCAGATCAAAATCTTGTGTTGTCCTGTGTCAATTTGACACACAATTATATCTCCTTATGTCCAAATGAAAGCAATAAGTATGTCATAATAATATAACTATCCATTGTTCAACTGGAAACATATAAACAATAAGATTAGCTGGGTGGGATCTTGCCCAGATGTCACCACTTCCTTAATCTGTTTATCTCCATGAACACAGGGTCTAACTCCCTTGCATTTCCTGGTGCTTCTTTAATACTTGAACCATACATTTTGCATTTTTTTCTTTTTAAGTTTGCTACACTTGATCAAAACTCTCTTCATAACAGTAAACCAGAGGAGAAAGTCTATGCTTGGCTTTTCTGAGACTTCCTTTGTCAATGCAATTAATCTTATTCTCTTCATTTTAGCCTTAGTCTCAGGCAGGCACTTCAGACAAGGACAAAAAGCAGCCATACTAGTCACCAAAATATCACAAAAACAATCTCTAGGCCACACTAACACTTTTCTCCTTTGAAACCCTTGAGACAGGCCCCCACAGTTCAAATCACTCTCAATACTAATGCCTTCCATATTTCTACTAGGATTGTCCGTTAAGCTCCTCTTAATGAATTGCACAGCTTTCCAAATACAAATTTCCCAAATCCACATTTTTCCAAACATAAGCATGGTCAGGCCTATCACAGCAATACTCCAGTCCTTGGTACCAACTTATGTCTTAGTTAGGGTTTCATTGCTGTAAAGAGATACTATGACCAAGGCAACTCTTATAAGAGACATCATTTAATTGGTACAGAGGTTCCATCCATTATCATCAAGGCAGGAGCTTGGCAGCATCTAGGCAGGCATGGTACTTGAGGAGCTGAGAGTTCTATATCTTGTTCTGAAGGCAAATAGAAGACCGCTCCCAAATGGCTAGGAGGAGAGTCTCAAAGGCCACCTCCACAATTACACACTTCCTCCGACAAGGCCACACCTCCTAAAAGTGCTGCTCCCTGGGCCAAGCATATTCAAATCACCACAGATATTCATCACATATATGGGAGTTCCTCCCTCATACTCAGTTATCTTCCTGCAGATACCATTACATAGATGTTGGACCTTCCATATATGAACATAAGTTCAGACCATTGTACCTTCTATTAGTGTCTGTTTCCCAAACATCAGAAGACCATGCCTAATTTTACCAGGTCAGGCCTAGTTATACTTGTTGTTCTTACATGATTAACAGTATCACCCTTTCATTCCTTGAAGTATTCATTTTATCTAATCTTCAATTTCAGGAAGGTTAAAGATTTGCTAATGATATCAAACTAACTATGGTCAGTAAACATTGCATTTATGTAGAGGGCACATGCCCTATCATCTCCTTTCTCTGGACTCCAGTGAAGCTGTGTTCACATGAGCTATGCATATTTTTTTTATCACAATAAAGATGATAATGGGTTCCAAGTACACGCAGTGGTTACCTCCACAAACTATGAAGTATAAGTTTCCCCTGCCCAGGAGCAGGGTGCAATTTCTTTATTTTTATTAGGTATTTTCTTCTTTTACATTTCCAGTGCTATCCCAAAAGTCCCCCATACCCTCCCCCTCCCACTCCCCTACCCACCCACTCCCACTTCTTGGCCCTGGCTTTCCCCTATACTGAGGCATGTAAAGTTTGCACAACCAATGGGCCTCTCTGTCCACTGATGGCCGACTAGGCCATCTTCTGATACATATGCAGCTAGAAACACGAGTTCCAGGGGGTACTGGTTAGTTCATATTATTGTTCCACCTATAGGGTTGCAGATCCCTTTAGCTCCTTGGGTACTTTCTCTAGCTCCTCCATTGGGCACCCTGTGATCCATCCAATATCTAACTGTGAGCATCCACTTCTGTGTTTTCTAGGTCCCGGCCTAGTCTCACAAGAGACAGCTATATCTGGGTCTTTTCAGCAAAATCTTGCTAGTGTATGCAATGGTGTCAGCGGTTGGAGGCTGATTATGGGATGGATCCCCGGATATGGCAGGGTCTAGATGGTCCATCCTTTTATCTCAGCTCCAAACTTTGTCTCTGTAACTACTTCCATGGGTGTTTTTTCCCCAATTCTAAGAAGGAATGAAGTATCCACACTTTTTTTTTCAGGGTGCAATTTGTTTTTGCTAGATGAAGAAGGAAATAATAGGATCTGCAACTCTTACTCAGGAAAATGAATAGCCAAGGGAACAGGAAGGGTGAGAATGTTCATGCCCACATCAAGGTTAATTTTTCCCGTTCTGGTCAGCACCAGCACCAGGTCACCTTGGGGGCAGAGTCAACAGACAACCCCAAGGTCCTCTAGAGGACTCTCCATGCGATCTTTGGACCACCGGTGAGTGGAACACAACTTCTGTTCCAATCCAATTGCACGGGACAGCATTCGGGAAGCAGAAAAGCTGGCCTGACCAGGGTCACAAATCCCTTCCGGTTGGTGGCAGCACCGGGTCACCTTGGGCGCAGAGTCAGCGGACACTCCCAAGGTCCCTAGAGGACAGCTTCTGAGGCAGACCCCGTTTCGGGCTCCAGACATCTGGGCACCTTCCCTGACAGAGGAGAGGTGTCCACCCGGCACAGGAGGGCTTTGACAGAGCACCTGGGGGTGCCATCTTGGTTCCTGGATCCCTCTGAGACTGGTCTGCGCAGGTGAGAGTGTGGACTACAGAAACTAGCAGCTTCTGGAACAGACCGAAGCGATATAGCTTCTGGGACAGGCTTGTTTAGGGCCTTCATCTTCTGCCAGGAGGCAGGTCCGAATGCCAGATATCTGTGCACCTTCCCTGTAAGAGGAGAGCTTGCCTGCAGAGAGTGTTCTGACTACAGAAACTCAGAGGAGAGAGCTAGTCTCCCAGATCTTCTGATAGAGGCTAACAGAATCACAAGAGGAACAAGCTCTAACAAGAGACAACTATAACAACTAACTCCAGAGATTACCAGATGGTTAAAGGCAAACACAAGAATCTTACTAATAGAAACCAAGACCACTCATCATCATCAGAATGCAGCACTCCCACCAGGCCCAGTCCTGGGCACCCCAACATACCCGAAAAGCTAGACCCAGATTTAAAAGTATATCTCGTGATGATGGTAGAGGACATCAAGAAGGATTTTAATAACTCACTTAAAGAAATACAGGAGAACACTGCTAAAGAGGTACAAGTCCTTAAAGAAAAACAGGAAAACAAAACCAAACAGGTAGAAGACCTTAAAGAAAAACAAGAAAACACATCCAAATAGGTGATGGAAATGAACAAAACCATAGTAGACCTAAAAAGGGAAGTAGACACAATAAAGAAAACCCAAAGTCAGGCAACGCTGGAGATAGAAACCCTAGGAAAGAAATCTGGAACCATAGATGCAAGCATCAGCAACAGAATACAAGAGATGGAAAAGAGAATCTCAGGTGCAGAAGATTCCATAGAGAACATCAGCACAACAATCAAAGAAAGTGCAAAATGCAAAAAGATCCTAACTCAAAACATCCAGGAAATTCAGGACACAATGAGAAGACCAAACCTACAGATAATAGGAGTAGATGAGAATGAAGATTTTCAACTTAAAGGGCCAGCAAATATCTTCAACAAAATTATAGAAGAAAACTTCCCAAACTTAAAGAAAGAGATGACCATGAACATACAGGAGGCCTACAGAACTCCAAATAGATTGGACCAGAAAACAAATTCCTCCCGACACATAATAATCAGAACAACAAATACACTAAATAAAGAGAGAATATTAAAAGCAGTTAGGTGAAAGGGTCAAGTAACATATAAAGGCAGGCCTATCAGAATTACACCAGACTTTTCACCAGAGACTATGAAAGCCAGAAGATCCTGGACAGATATTATACAGACACAAATGAACACAAATGCCATTCCAGGCTACTATACCCAGCCAAACTTGCAGTTACCATAGATGGAGAAACCAAAGTATTCCACAACAAAACCAAATTCACACATTATCTTTCCACGAATCCAGCCCTTCAAAGGATAGTAACAGAAAAAAAATACAAGGATGGAAACCACATCCTAGAAAAATCGAGAAAGTAATCCTTCAACAAACCTAAAAGAAGACAGCCACAAGAAGAGAATGCCAACTCTAACAACAAAAATAATAGGAAGCAACAATTACTTTTCCTTAATATCTCTTAATATCAATGGACTCAAATCCCCAATTAAAAGACATAGACTAACAGACTGGCTACACAAACAGGACCCAACATTTTGCTGCTTACAGGAAACCCATCTCAGGGAAAAAGACAGATACTATCTCAGAATGAAAACCTGGAAAATAATTTTCCAAGCAAATGGTCTGAAGAAACAAGCTGGAGTAGCCATTCTAATATCTAATAAAATCATCTTCCAACCCAAAGTTATCAAAAAAGACAAGGAGGGACAATTAATGCTCATCAAAGGTAAAATCCTCCAAGAGGAACTCTCAATTCTGAATATCTATGCTCCAAATGCAAGGGCAGCCACATTCATTAAAGAAACTTTAGTAAAGCTCAAAGCACACATTGCATCTCACACAATAATAGTGGGAGACTTCAACACACCACTTTCATCAATGGACAGATTATGTAAACAGAAACTAAACAGGGACAGAGTGAAACTAACAGAAGTTATGAAAGAAATGAGTTTAACAGATATCTACTAAACATTTTATCCTAAAACAAAAGGATATACCTTCTTCTCAGTACCTCATGGTACCTTCTCCAAAATTGACCATATAGTTGGTCACAAAACAGGCCTCAACAGATACAAAAATATTGAAATTGTCCCATGCATCCTATCAGATCACCATGGACTAAGGCTGATCTTCAATAACAAAATAAATTATAGAAAGCCAACATTCACGTGGAAACTGAACAATACTCTTCTCAATGATACCTTGGTCAAGGAAGGAATAAAGAAAGAAATTAAGGACTTTTTAGAGTTTAATGAAAATGAAGCCACAACATACCCAAACTTATGGGACGCAATGAAAGCATTTCTAAGAGGAAAACTCATAGCTCTGAGTGCCTCCACAAAGAAACTAGAAAGAGCACACACTAGCAGCTTGACAACACACCTAAAAGCTCTAGAACAAAAGGAAGCAAATTTACCCAAGAGTAGTAGAAGGCAGGAAATAATCAAATTCAGGGGTGAAATCAACCAAGTGGAAACAAGAAGAACTATTCAAAGAATCAACCAATCAAGGAGCTGGTTCTTTGAGAAAATCAACAAGATAGATAAACCCTTAGCCAGACTCAGTAGAGGGCACAGGGTCTGCATCCTAATTAGCAAAATCAGAAATGAAAAGGGAGGCATAACAACAGATCCTGAAGAAATCTAAAACACCATCAGATCCTTCTACAAAAGGCTATACTCAACAAAACTGGAAAACCTGGATGAAATGGACAAATTTCTAGACAGATACCAGGTAACAAAGTTAAATCAGGATCAGGTTAATGATCTAAATAGTCCTATATACCCTAAAGGAATAGAAGCAGTCATTAATAGTCTCCCAACCAAAACAAGCCCAGGACCAGATGGGTTCAGAGCAGAGTTCTATCAGACCTTCAAAGAAGATCTAATTCCAGTTCTTCACAAACTATTCCACAAAATAGAAACAGAAGGTACTCTACCCAATTCATTCTATGAAGCCACAATTACCCTGATACCTAAACCACAGAAAGACCCAACAAAGATAGAGAACTTCAGACCAATTTCCCTTATGAATATTGATGCAAAATTACTCAATGAAATTCTTGCTAACCGAATCAAGAACACATCAAAACAATCATCCATCCTGAACAAGTAGGTTTCATTCCAGGGATGCAGGGATGGTTTAATATATGGAAATCCATCAATGTAATCCATTATATAAACAAACTCAAAGACAAAAACCACATGATCATCTCATTAGATGCAGAAAAAGCATTCGATAAGATCCAACACCCATTCATGTTAAAATCTTGGAAAGATCAGGAATTCAAGGTCCATATCTAAACATGATAAAAGCAATCTACACCAAACCAGTAGCCAACATCAAAGGAAGTGGTGAGAAGCTGGAAGCAATCCCACAAAAATCAGGGACTAGACAAGGCTGCGCACTTTCTTTCTACCTATTCAACATTGTACTTGAAGTCCTAGCCAGAGCAATTCGACAACAAAAGGAGATCAAGGGGATACAAATTGGAAAGGAAGAAGTCAAAATATCACTATTTGCAGATGATATGATAGTATATATAAGTGACCCTAAAAATTCCACCAGAGAACTCCTAAACCTGATAAACAGCCTCATTGAAGTAGCTGGATATAAAATTAACTCAAACCAGTCAATGGCCTTTCTCTACACAAAGGATAAACAGGCTGAGAAAGAAATTAGAAAAACAACACTCTTCACAATATTCACAAATGATATAAAATACCTTGGCATGTCTCTAACTAAGGAAGTGAAAGATCTGTATGATAAGAACTTCAAGTCTCTGAAGAAGGAAATTAAAGAAGATCTCAGAAGATGGAAATATCTTCCATGCTCATGGATTGGGAGGATCAATATAGTAAAAATAGCTATCTTGCCAAAAGCTATCTACATATTCAATGCAATCCCCATCAAAATTCCAACTCAATTCTTCAACGAATTAGAAAGAGCAATCTGCAAATTCATCTGGAATAACAAAAAACCTAGGATAGCAAAAACTCTTCTCAAGGGTAAAAGAACCTCTGGTGGAATCACCATGCCTGATCTAAAGCTGTACTACAGAACAATTGTGATAAAAACTGCATGGTACTGGTATAGCGACAGACAAGTAGACCAATGGAATAGAATTGAAGACCCAGAAATGAACCCACACACCTACGGTCACTTGATCTTCGACAAGGGAGCTAAAACCATCCAGTGGAAGAAAGACAGTATTTTCAACAAATGGTGCTGGCACAACTGGTTGTTAACATGTAGAAGAATGCGAATCGATCCATTCCTATCTCCTTGTACTAAGGTCAAACCTAAGTGGATCAAGGAACTCCACATAAAACCAGAGACAGTGAAACTTATAGAGGATAAAGTGGAGAAAAGCTTCGAAGATATGGGCACATGGGAAAATTTCCTGAATATAACAACACTGGCTTGTGCTGTAAGATCAAGAATCGGTAAATGGGACCTCATAAAATTGCAAAGCTTCTGCAAGGCAAAAGACACCATCAATAAGACAAAAAGGCCACAACAGATTGGGAAAGGACCTTTACCTATCCTAAATCAGATAGGGGACTAATATCCAATATATATAAAGAACTCAAGAAGGTGGACTCCAGAAAATCAAATAACCACATTAAAAATGGGGCTCAGAGCTAAACAAATAATCCTCACCTGAGGAATACCGAATGGCTGAGAGCCACCTGAAAAAATGTTCAGCATCCTTAATCATCAAGGAAATGCTAATCAAAACAACCCTGAGATTCACCTCACTGCAGTTAGAATGGCTAAGATCAAAAGTTCAGGTGACAGCAGATGCTGCCGAGGATGTGGGGAAAGAGGAACACTCCTCCCTTGTTGGTGGGATTGCAAGCTTGTACAACCACTCTGGAAATCAGTTTGGCAGTTCCTCAGAAAATTGGATATGGTACTACTGGAGGATCCCGAAATAACTCTCCTGGGCATATATCCAGAAGATGTCCCAACCGGTAAGAAGGACACATCCTCCACTATGTTCATAGCAGCCTTATTTATAATAGCCAGAAGCTGGAAAGAACCCAGATGCCCCTCAATAGAGGAATGGATACTGAAAATGTGGTACATTTACACAATGGAGTACTACTCAGCTATTAAAAAGAATGAATTTATGAAATTCCTAGGTAAATGGATGGACCTGGAGGGCATCATCCTGAGTGAGGTAACCCAATCACAAAAGAACTCACATGATATGTACTCACTGATAAATGGATATTAACCCAGAAACTTAGAATACCCAAGATATAAGATACAATTTGTAAAACACATGCAACTGAAGAAGAACGAAGACCACAGTGTGGACACTTTGCCCCTTCTTAGAATTGGGAACAAAACACCCATGTCAGGAGTTATAGAGACAAAGTTTGGAGCTGAGACAAAAGCATGGGCCATCTAGAGACTGCCATACTCTGGGATCCATCCCATAATCAGCCTCCAAATGCTGACACCATTGCATACACTAACAAGATTTTGCTGAAAGGACCCTGATATAGCTGTCTCTTGTGAGACTCTGCCGGGGCCTAGCAAACACAGAAGTGGATGCTCACAGTCAGCTGTTGGAGGGAACACAGGGCCTCCAATAGAGGAGCTAGAGAAAATACTCAAGGAGCTAAAGGGATCTGCAACCCTATAGGTGGAACAACAATATGAACTAACCAGTACCCCCAACCCCGAGCTCATGTCTCTAGCTGCATATGTATCAGAAGATGGCCTAGTCGGCCATAATGGAAAGAGAGTCCCATTGGTCTTGCAAACTTTATATGCCTAAGTACAGGGGAAAGCCAGGGAAAAGAAGTGGGAGTAGGGGGGGAGGAGAGTGGGGGTAGGGCATGGGGGACTTTTGGGATAGCATTGGAAATGTAAATGAAGAAAATACCTAATAAAAAAAAAGGAAAAAAATGATTAATTTTCCTCCGTGGCAATGCTTTCTCAACAACACTTGTCAGCAGCAGTGTGTTGCGCTGTCCGTGGTCTATTAGCTGTACCTAATTTGGCAATTGCAATTTGGTGAAATAATAAGAGACCCCTGTTTCTCTTTTGAACTTCCATGTGCAACATGGACCGTGTTGTGCCTCTATGGCTCTTAAAGGGCAATTACCTTCTGATTAGGGGGTGCCCAGGAAGAAAAAGTTCTCTCTCAGTCACTCTGATTGGACAATGCAGCAAGATAGAGTTCATGCGCAGGGAATCAAAACCCTTGCTTGTAGATAATGTAAACTGATGCCAGAACCAAAGTGCTTTTCAAACAAACAGATGCAGACACATTGTGAGATATTTGTATTCTGGGCTTGATATACAGTTCTATTTTAAGCAGTCACATGTCATATCCCAAGGGACAGATGTCTTAGGAGTTCAGTCTTATCACCAGCTGTGCAGTCAGTGCTCACTGTGATTTCTCTGCTTGATGGCTGGGGAGAGTGCGAGCCACAAGGAGTCTCGCCTTCTTTCCACTGAGCGAGAGGTACTTTCATGTATGAATGCAGGAAAATGACTTAATAAGAACTCCTGCTTTCCTCTGCCTCTGTGAAATTGTCACCCAATTAACTAATTCACTGAAATAATAAAGATGATAATGGGTTCAAAGCACTGGTGCAGAGCCTGGCCCACAGCAAGCATTGGCCATCAATGTTCATTCAGTCACTGAGACCCTCCTTAACCTATGCTCACAGCATGGTTGTTTGTCATTACTGCCAGCTTATCTACAGCTGTGGCTGGAGACCAAAACAGTCCTGGAGCCATCTGGAAAGCCATAGCTTTTTTCTTTTTGTGTTTTAGAGAGAGGTGGAGACTGTCCTGTGAGCTCAGCCCATGTGTGATCATGTCTTCACACCCTTTCTTTCTGTCAAACACCTGTCAGTCATCTTACAGTGCCAAGTGCAGGTGAGCTGTCACAGAACTGTGAAGTGCAGCCTCTGACTTGGCACAAAGCACATCGGAGGCTCAGACCTGCAGCTGGTGTTGAAAACTCTCTCTCCAAGCTGGCTTGCTTGCTGGCATGGCCTGCTAGCTCCATTGCTGGAATGGCACACTGGCTCCGTTGCTGGCCTGACTTCAAGGGAAATTAGCTACTGGGTACAATCTGGCCTGGCCTAAGAGCTTTACAAGGAGCTAGCCAATTTCCAGCTTAGAACTTAATGACCATGGAAGACATTGCTCCTGTGACCATGCACATGCTAAGATCCCTTGAAAGCATGGGATTCTTCCTCAGGCAACAGTGAACGGAGTTACTAGGTATTCTTTATAACTTTATATTTATATACATTTTAATTTATATCTTTTGTTTATTTGTTTGTTTTTCTGAGACAGGGTTTCTCTGTATAGCCCTGGCTGTCCTGGAACTCACTTTGCAGACCAGGCTGGCCTCGAACTCAGAAATCTGCCTGCCTCTGCCTCCCCAGTGCTGGCATTACAGGCGTGTGCCACCACGCCTGGCATACCTATACTTTTAAATCCTCCCCCTTTCATGTGGTATGTGTATGTGTACATGCCCATGCACACATACATGTGTGGAGGCCTGAGGTTGTTGTGGGCAATCATCTTCATTAGCTTTCTACTGTATTCACTGGGGCAGGGGTTCACAATCAAATGCATGAGCTCTCTGCAGACATAGCTAGTGTTACTAGTCAGCTTCCTCTGAGGACCCCTGGGATGACAGGTGGGCTGCCTTGCCTACCTGGAACATATATGGGTTTCTGTGGAATCCAAACTTTGGTCCTCATGCTTGCCCAGCTAGTGCCTTAACCATTAAGCTCTATCCCCAGCCATCTTTCATAGTTTTAAAACTATATCTTTCATATGTATATATTTAACTCTTACTTTTTCATGGCTGACCTATATCCCTTATGTAATCATTCCTAATGTTTAAAAATCTTTTTTGTTACATACTGAAAAAGCAAAGAAGCTAAATAATCATAATAAAATATTTGATTTGAGAGTTTAATGTAGTGCCCCTCAGAAAACTGCAAATGCATTTTGAAAATGATATATATATATATATATATATATTTATTATTAGATATTTTCTTCATTCACATTTCAAATGCTATCCCAAAAGTCTCCTATACCCTCCCCTTGCCCTGGTCCCCACCCACCCACTCCCACTTCCTGGCCTTGGCGTTCCTCTGTACTGGGGCATATGATATTCGCGAGACCAAGGACCTCTCCTCCCATTGATGGCCGAATAGGCCATCCTCTGCTACATATGCAACTAGAGATACAGCTCTGGAGCAGGGATACTGGTTAGTTCATATTGTTGTTCCTTTTATAGTGTTACAGACCCCTTTACCTCCTTGGGTACTTTCTCTAGCTTCTCCATTGGGGGCCTTGTGTTCCATCCTATAGATGACTGTGAGCATCCACTTCTGTATTTGCCAGGCACTGGCATAGCCTCACAAGAGATAGCTATATCAGGGTCCTGTCAGCAAAATCTTGCTGGCATATGCAATAGTGTCTGCATTTGGTGGTTGTATATGGGATGGATCCCAGGGTGGGGCAGTCTCTGGATGGTCCTTCCTTCTGTCTCAGCTCTGAACATTGTCTCTGTAACTGCTTCCATGGGTATTTTGTTCCCCATTCTAAGAAGGAATGAAGTATCCACACTTTGGTCTTCCTTCTTCTTGAGTTTCATGTGATTTGCAAATTGTATCTTGGGTAGTCTAAGTTTCTGGGCTAATATCCACTTATGTGAGTGCATATCTAGTGACTTCCTTGTGATTGGGTTACCTCACTCAGGATGATATCCTCCAGATCCATCCACTTGCTTAAGAATTTCATAAATTCATTGTTTTTAATAACTGAGTAGTATTCCATTGTGTAAATGTACCACATTTTCTGTATCCATTCCTCTGTTGAGGGAGATCTGGGTTCTTTCCAGCTTCTGGCTATTATAAATAAGGCTGCTATGAACATAGTGGAGCATGGGTCCTTCTTACCAGTTGGAACATTTTCTGGATATATGCCCAGGAGAGGTATTGCTGGATCCTCCAGTAGTACTATGTCCAATTTTCTGAGGAATCGCCAGACTGATTTCCAGAGTGGTTGTTCCATCTTGCAATCCCACCAACAATGGAGGAGTGTTCCTCTTTCTCCACATCCTTGCCAGCATCTGCTGTTACCTGAATTTTTGATCTTAGCCATTCTGACTGGTGTGAGGTAAAAATCTCAGGGTTGCTTTGATTTGCATTTCCCTGATGATTAAGGATGTTGAACATTTTTTCAGGTGGTTCTCAGTCATTTGGTATTCCTCAGTTGAGAATTATATTTTTAGCTCTGTACCCCAGAAAATGATATATTTAACCACCTGAATTTATTTGCTAAATCTGCTGAATGAATATTATGCCCTTACTGTTCTGCTACTGTGTACATTCAGTGACAGATGTCTAGTAAAAAATACACTAAGCTTGTGCTTTCAAACTCCCCCTCACAAATATCCATCTTTGGAAGGTGTATACTTCATTCATCCAATATTCTAGAGGCCTGTCTTGGAGGTGAGAAGCCAGCCAAACCATAAAACACACAAGAAAACAGCCTCTCCTCCAGCCAGTTTTCAGCCTTGGTGGCATGCTGCAGAACGCTCCGTGTTTCAGCAGGGTGTAGCTAATGAGGCTGCGGAAATGCTGTGTGTTCACCATTGTCGTCCAGTTTCTCTGATAGAAGTAATTATGGCAAAGGCTGAGAACAATTCCTCTTTCTTTAACAGGCATGCCCAACTTACCTTTGAATGGTTTTTAGCAGCATCCAAGATTTAGATCTACCATAAACATACTACCTTTGCTAGATGGCTATGGCCTATAATCTGGGAAGCTAAGACAGGAGGATTCCAAGTTTTAATGAAGTAGGGGCAACCTGCTTTTGAAAACTTGTCTCAAAATAAACAAATAAATGGATAAACAAGTAAATACTATTATGCTACTACCAACAACAGCAACAACAATAACGATATGCTCTGACTGTGTCTCTGTCATGAGTACTTACCATGCATGAAGCCCAGGGTTCAATCCACAGTACTGAAAATAAACAAAGAGAAGAAGCAAACAAACATGTCCCAATAAAATGTTGTGGGTACACTTTCCAAAACCAATTTTTGAGTTTTTCTGTACTGGTATAATCTTTCTAGAAAAGCTCATGTGTGTCTCAGGGGTTCATTTAGTATGGAGGACAGAGGCAGATCACTCATTTTTGCTAATGAGTATCAGGCTTTTATAGTCTGTGGTAACTGAGTGAAAGCTTCCACAAGCATTTTCAAGCAAAGTTTACATGGCCGTATGTTGTCATGCGCTTAGAGTGGTTAATGCTAGCAAAGGGTTTCTATGTGACTGACTGATTAAGACTCTAGACAGTGGGGCTCTGGCGAGCTTCCCTGGCAGACAGTACATCACAGGACTGCACATCTGTGCACCACTGGAGTAATGTCCTCTGTGATTCCCAGAAAATTGTACCTGCGTCTGCCAGATTGCACTGTGGTGCCTAGTTTTTCATTAACTTTACACAAGCTTGACTCATTTGAGAAGAAGGAAAATGGATTCAGAAAATGCCATGCCGGATTAGCCTGAAAGGCCTCCATCTTCCTGATTGATGATTGATACGGGAGAGGTCCACTCACTGAGGGTACCGCCACCCCTGGGTTGGTGGTCCCGGACAGGGAAAGGAAGCAGGTTGAGTAAGCCACTGGGGCAAGCTTAGTAACCATCACTTCTCCATGGTTTCTTCTTCAGTTCTTGCCTCCAGATTGTTGCCCTGAGCACCTTCGATGATGAACTGTGATGTGCAAGTGTGAACACAAACAAACCGTCAAGTTGCTTTTGGTTACTGCATTTGTCCACATCAATAGAAACCCCAATTAAGATGTGCCCAGTGACACTTTGTTCTCTGTGTTTGCTGGGGCCCTTTCCTCTACAGCATGGGATTTTCTGGTATATATAAAATGAGTTTTTCACTTTATAGGGCATGTGGACCATGCCACAAGAGGAACTGGTGGAACTAGCAAGGTACAGCATGTTCACAACCCAGAAATCTCAAAACTTGAGACTGGCAGAAGTGGAATTAGCTCTCTTCCTTTTTCCATGCCTGCCTCAGAGCATGTAACTAGACAACCCCCAACAGGGTGGTCACAGGTAGTCAGTCACGTAACCCAGCGCCTGTAACACCTCTCCATGCTAATGAGGCACCTTAGCTTTTAGCCAGTGACCTTTTCCGTCCATGGATATTCTCACCCCAAAACTATATAAACCCTGGTTCACCCCAATAAAGTGTACATGCATTCAAACCCACCCCAAACAAAGAAATATGAACAAGTTAAGATTGTCTTGGAGAGCTGCTTCATTAAAGATTATTAGAGAAGACCTTTGCCTGAAAGAGCCATAACACTAAGATTCTCAGAGAAGGCCTTCTCTCTCCCGATATGTTGTGAATTGTCATGAATCGAGGTTAATGACAGTTGGAAAGTAAATTCTCGAACTTGGTGGAAAGGTTCTAACAGCTTTTTATTTATTCCTAAACAGCAACAAGCAAATAAATGGCGAAATAGGCCCACACTCTTTCACACACACACACACACACACACACACACACACACACACACACACACACACACACACACAGAGCTCACTAACCTTTCCGCTCTGGCTGGTGTAGTCTGGCTTGGGGCGGTGCTCAGGTGATCCTCCCCTGCTTTTCTGATCCCCTAGAGCTATACCGCAGCGTGCAGGCTTGTCCTCTGAGCAGTGGGTGAGGTCTGCGTGAATTGTTTCTCGCCATGATGTTTCTCAGTTGGGTCCCGGGCATTGAGCGATTTTGCTGTGCCACACTGGAGGTTTTAAAACTAACTTCAACCAATAACAACTAGGACATTTCATACATCACTTCATGGGCTTTCCTTATCATCTGCACGCACGCACACATGTTCTCTATGGCTTGGTTTTCACAGTTACCTGGGGCCGCAGGCAAGGGTCCATGGCACTGCCCCACGGAGGGCTCGGGGCAGCAGGCAGCTTTACAGCATGAGCTGCCCTTATTACCCGCATCCACTCTCTATGGCTTGGTTTTCATAGCTATCTGGGGCCGCGGGTGGCACAGAGGGCAGATTTACAGCATCAGAAAAAATGCCTTCTGAAGCCATGTGTTCTTTACATTGCATCCCCTGGAGCCTCTGGAAAACCCGAAGGCTTGCAAAGTGGAAATCATATACATTGCGTAGCCCATTTTTGTGGTAACTTTTCCATGTATGGTATGCATTCCACTGGAAAATGCACTCTTTTAATACTGGCTTTAATATTGTTCTCAGGCAGTAAGCCTATAAGACTTTCTGGTTGTGTGATTGTGTGGGGTCATTCCCATACCAATCTCCCTCCAACATTTTGTGTGTGGAGTTGGGTGCATGCTCCAACATGTTGTAACATGTGTGGTACCAGAAGTGGCTCCCTTTGCTAACACAGCAGGCCATGGGGCTGCCCAATAAGCTTTGGGTTGCCCTGATGGGGCTTGAGTACTGGTTCCAGGATGCATGATTCTGATAACAGTAATGACGAAACAAAGTGAGTAATTTATCATCCATATTGGGCCACACATAGCATAAAGCATAGGGTCTTAAGCAAAACATGCAATTTTCTGGTTCAAATAGCTTAGTTCTAATTAATCTATCATACAGAATTCCAAATGGTGATGCATTATCAAAGAATATTTTACTGAAAAATGTATTAGCTCTTGCCATGCTCTGAGGTCATATTTCTGTCTGAGCGAGGGCCTTCTTTTTGGCATATTTTCTGTAGTTGCTTCTAAAACATATCAAAGATACTTTTAATAGCATAAGGAAAATGATCAGAAATATGAGGAACCAAAATGTTTCTTTAACCCAGTGCCACCATGAGTACACCAGGATGCATACAAAGTCTAGGCATGCTAGTCTTCCGATGGTGTCCCGCAGGCCACATGTTGTTATTTCCTTAGTCCATTTTTTTTTATTGATTATGGTGTTGGCTTCCAATCGAACACCCAAGTTATGTACTTCACTCTGAGCATTACCCAGGGTGATGCTTTCTTTCCTGATTTTGGCATCTAATGTTGCTAATTGTTTTTCATTGTATGTCATGATTTCTAAGATCTCATTCACTTTTTGAATGAAGTTGTTATAATGATCTTGTTCTAGTTCAAAATTGAATAGACCATCAGAGTCAAAGTAATGTTTTTCCTCCAGGGTCAGCATAGTTATCATTGTTGTATTATCCATTGTGGCCTGTGAGTGGTTCATCATCAGGTAACATCTCCCTGTTAAATTAAAATATGCTTCAGAAGTGTTCATGAATGATTCATTTAGCCATCTAGATGTGGCTGTTTTTGGTGTGGGTGTGCATAGTATAAAGTTATAGTTCCCCATGTCTTGTACTATGGGTGGTTGTCTCACTGTTGCGAATGATGTGTGTTGCATTTTTGTGTCTGGTACATGTGGTGTCTTCAAGTTGTATGTTTATAGAACTATTTATGGTATTAACTGATGACCACAGGAAGTAATCAACCGGTATTATAAATTCATTGCCTAGTTTCTGTGGTACGGCTTTAGTGCAATATCCCGGGTATGCGTTGTCCAGGAATACCTGTATTAGGTGTATTTCACATATTCCTTCTGTGCAATATGATCCTTTTTTGTGATCTAATAACATTTGGAAACCTGAGATCCTTCTTTCAAGTCTTGTTGTAAAATGGGTATCTAATTCTCTCTCCACTTCTGCTAAATTACTTTTATATATTGGGCACATAATTAAGTCATGGTTCTGAGTTATAAGTTTCCTTGTTCTACTATGTTCCTGCTTATATTGTTCCCTAAATACTTGCATTTTTTTTTTTTTTTTTTGGTTTTTCGAGACAGGGTTTCTCTGTATAGCCCTGGCTGTCCTGGAACTCACTTTGTAGACCAGGCTGGCCTCGAACTCAGAAATCCGCCTGCCTCTGCCTCCCAAGTGCTGGGATTAAAGGCGTGCGCCACCACCGCCCGGCAATACTTGCATTTTTGTATTCATGGTGTTTACCATGATGTGGAGAGAATTTATGCTTCTTGACAGTGTGTGGAGTGCCTGGGCTGTTTTCCTGTTAATTTTCTGAGTATTATAGATGTCTGCCTTGATGGGTACAACCTTTTGTAGAAGGATCTGATGGTGTTTTAGATTTCTTCAGGATCTGTTGTTATGTCTCCGTTTTCATTTCTGATTTTGTTAATTAGGATACTGTCCCTGTGCCCTCTAGTGAGTCTGGCTAAGGGTTTATCTATCTTGTTTATTTTTTCAAAGAACCAGCTCCTCTTTTTGTTGATTCTTTGAATAGTTCTTCTTGTTTCCACTTGGTTGATTTCGTCCCTGAGTTTGTTTATTTCCTGCTGTCTACTCCTCTTGGGTGAATTTGCTTCCTTTTGTTCTAGAGCTTTTAGGTGTGTTGTCAAACTGCTAATGTGTGCCCTCTCTAGTTTCTTTTTGGAGGCATTCAGAGCTCTGAGTTGTCCTCTTAGAAATGCTTTCATTGTGTCCCATAGGTTTGGGTATGTTGTGGCTTTATTTTCATTAAACTGTCCAGGCTCTTCTGACTTTCATAGTCTCTGGTGAAAAATCTGGTGTAATTCTGATGGGCTTGCCTTTATATGTTACTTGACCTTTTTCCCTTACTGCTTTTAGTATTCTATCTTTATTTAGTGCATTTGTTGTTCTGATTATTATGTGTCAGGAGGAATTTCTTTTCTGGTCCAGTCTATTTGGAGTTCTGTAGGTTTCTTGTATGTTCATGGGCATCTCTTTCTTTAGGTTTGGGAAGTTTTCTTCTATAATTTTGTTGAAGATATTTGCTGGTCCTTTGATTTGAAAATCTTCATTCTCATCTACTCCTATTATCTGTAGGTTTGGTCTTCTTGCTGTGTCCTGGATTTCCTGGATGTTTTGTGTTAGGATCTTTTTGCATTTTCCATTTTCTTTGATTGTTGTGCCAATGTTCTCTATGGAATCTTCTGCACCTGAGATTCTCTCTTCCATCTCTTGTATTCTGTTGCTGATGCTCACGTCTATGGTTCCAGATTTCTTTCCTAGGGTTTCTATCTCCAGCATTGCCTCACTTGGGTTTTCTTTATTGTGTCTACTTCCCTTTTTAGGTCTTGGATGGTTTTATTTAATTCTATCACCTGTTTGGTTGTGTTTTCCTGCAATTCTTAAGGGATTTTTGTGCTTCCTCTTTAATGTCTTCTACCTGTTTAGCAGTGTTCTCCTGTATTTCTTTGAGTTATTAAAGTCCTTCTTGATGTCCTCTACCATCCTCATGAGATATGTTTTAAATCTGGGTTTAGCTTTTCGGGTGTGTTGGCGTGCCCTGGACTTGGCAAAGTGGGAGTGCTGGGTTCTGATGATGGTGAGTGGTCTTGGTTTCTGTTAGTAAGATTCTTACGTTTACCTTTTGCCATCTGGTAATCTCTGGAGTTAGTTGTTATAGTTGTCTTTGTTTAGATATTGTTCATCTGGTGATTCTGTTACCCTTTATCAGGAGACCTGGGAGACTAGCTCTCTCCTCTGAGTTTCAGTGGTCAGAGCACTCTCTGCAGGCAAGCTCTCCTCTTACAAGGAAGGTCCACAGATATCTGGCGTTTGGACCTCCCTCCTGGCCGAGGATGAAGGCCCAAAACAGGACCTTTCCCAGAAGCTGTGTTGCTTTGGCCTGTCCCAGAAGCTGTTAGCTTCTGTAGTGCACACTCTCACCTGGGCAGACTATTTTCGGTGGAGTCCTGGAACCAAGATGGCTCCCACCGATCCTGAGGCAAAGGCCTCCCTGGCCGAGTGGACACCTGTCCTCTGGCCAGGAATGTGGCCGGATGTCTGGAGCCCGAAAAGGGTGCTGCCTCAGAAGCTCTGTGGCTCCTGCCTATCCCAGAATCTGTTAGCTTCTGTAGTGCACACTCTCATCTGTTCAGACTACTTTCGGCGGAGTCCCAGAACCAAGATGGCTCTTGTTGATCCTGAGGCAAAGGCCTCCCGGGCAGGGCGGACACCTGTCCTCTCCTTTTTCTTTTTTTAAACAATATTTTTTTTAAAAAATTCTGAAACTTTTTTCTTTTATTGAAAGTGGATCTTTCTTTTTTTTATTAGATTTTTTTTTTTTTACATTTGAAATGTTATCCCCTTTCCTAGTTTCCCTTCTGAAAATCCCCATCCTCTCCCTCCTCCCCCTGTTCCCCAACCCACCCACTCCTGCTTCCTGGCCCTGGCATTCCCTATACTTGGGCATAGAAGCTTCACAAGACCAAGGGCCTCTCCTCTCATTGATGACTGACTAGGCCATCCTCTGCTACATATACAGCTAGAGCCATGAGTCCTGCCATGTGATTTCTTTGATTGGTGGTTTAGTCCCAGGGAGCTCTGGGGTTACTGGTTAGTTCATATTGTTCCTCCTTGGGGGCTGTAAACCCTTTCAGCTCCCTGGGTATTTCTCTAGTTCCTTCATTGGGGACCCTGTGCTCCATCTAATGGATGACTGTGGGCATCCACTTCTGTATTAGTCAAATGCCTGGCATTCTTTTGGTGTCATTTTCCTTTCCCTTTCTTTCTTTCTTTCTTTCTTTCTTTCTTTCTTTCTTTCTTTCTTTCTTTCTTTCTTTCTTTCTTTCTTTCTTTCTTTCTTCTCTCTCTCTCTCTCTCTCTCTCTCTCTTTGTACTCCTTTTTATATTTTTATTTTTTCAGGTTACAGAATGCAATTTATGTTCTGCGTGTTCTTTCCTTAGATCTACAAATTCTGCTTGCGTATTAGTCCAACACCTATCACCTTCTCCCACAGGAAAGGGAGCATTCTTCTTCAAAAAGAGGGAGGGCAGGACTGTGCAGGACATGGGCAGTTTCCACAGAGAGCAAGAGTAGGTAGCTTTCCCCACAGGGGCAGAGGGCAAGAAGACTCACTTGATGATTCTCCCTACTCCAAGAAAAAGCAAGCAAACAAACAAACATAAATAATGCAAAGGCCAAAATCTGGGGATCTCCTCGAGTTGTCCCCACTTCCTGTTTGGCATTCCAGGCGGAAACCTGCACGATACGCAGTCAGAACAGTACTGAACAGAATCTGATAGCAGCATGAAGAAGTCAAGAAAGGGGCTGCAGCGCAGTCCTAGGAGCTGGTGCTGGGTGGAGGACATGGTGGTCGGGACGTGTGATCCTTGGAGCTGCTGCTGGGTGGAGATCGCAGTGGTCAGGCTGCGTGGACCCACATGAGGTAGCTCACAGCGTCCTGCCACACAGGCGCCCTCAAGATGTCGTACAGGCTTCCATATCTGCACAATGGCTGGCAGGTAGACCAGGCCATCCTCTTGGAGGAGGACCATGTGGTCGTCATTCGTTTCGATGTCATTTTCTCTACTCCATCTTGACATCCATGAGTATCCCTGAGCTACCAAAAACATTCATGTGTTACCTTCGGCATTGTGCGTGAGGATGTTGGTGTTTTTTCATGTAATGCCGTGCCATGGTTGTGGTAGGATGCTGGTTAGTACTAGTGGTTGTCTATAATGTTCCATTCCCAGGGCCATGGCTGAGAGCCAGTCCTCCCAGGTGGGCCATTGTTATGTTTATATTCTGGTGGCCCATCTTTAGTCGGGGTAGTAGATTAGCTTGTCTAACTAGCCTGCTACACAGAGCCAATTTGTCTGGTTCCATGTCCTCTGGAGTTCTGAGTACAGGTGGTCAGATTATTTCCCTGGGGCACCTATTTCCCCATGGTTTAGGTAGAGGGGGTATGCCACTCTTAAGTGGGTAAGGTACAGCAAATTCTGTACATTGGGTCCCGTTCATATTTGAACTGTGTTTACAAGGGTTTGGTGGTGGTGTAGGTGAGGGAGTTTCTTTTCCCTCTTCCTCTCCAGGCTCATATTCATCATATTCATAGTCATACACTTGTTCTTCCCATGTTAATGTAAGGTTGAACCACCTCCCTCTGCTTTACCTTCTAACCCTGTGTGTATCAAAGTACTTGTATATAATTTAGGAAAGGTTGAATTTTTAGCTAAATTGCAATTGAATGTAGACTCTATATCTATTCCTATAATGGTTGTTTTGTAGACTCCTTTAAGTATGTTCTATTTTATCTTTGATGGTCTATACCAATAATTATTAAAGAGTGCTCTAACACAAGAGGCATTGGACCACACTTTGTTAAAGTAGAATTTTGTGGGATTTTGTTCATATTTATTTATATTATAACCATCTTTTTGAGATAATATATAATTTTTGTTAGCGTGGTATGGTGCTACCTGTCGTCTGAGGTGGTCGCAGCCCTGGTACTAGGAGTAACTGAAGCAGTAAACATACTTGGTCCAAAAGCTGTCTGTTCTTAGTTGGTATGTTGCCCATATCCTATCATCTCTCCACCATCTAGGTATTTTTTATAGTAGGTCTAGAATTTTAGGCCTATAGGTGGGCCATGGTATTTGTGGTTTGGGGTTGATAGTGGGCATATTAATATTCCCAGTGCTGTTGCCAGCGATGCCATGTATACCAATTCCAGGGTGTTTAACATTAAATGATAATGTGACATAGAGCACGTCAAGCATAACCAATGGGTGCCCCATGGTTAGTAACATGTATAGCACTATTCCACCAACTGCTCCAAAAAGCGAATAGCCAATAGGGTTAGTAATAACAATGTTACTTCCAATTTCTTATTGTCACAGTATTTAGCCAGCAAATGGTATAGTTGGCTATCAGGCAAGTAGTAGTATGATTGTGTATTCTGTCACAGAAGTGTACACTGATGTCCACCACTGGAACGATTCCCAGAAAGACAATAATGATAAGGATCACTGTATATATCAGTGCTCTCTCACATGAGGTAGCTCACAGCATTATCATTATAACACATTGCTTGTTATCGTGATGCTACGTCCTCCAGTTTGGTTAGTTGCAGCCCTCCCTTGCTGTCTGTGGCCCATACAAAGTTTCCAGTGCCCGGCACTATGATTTCTGTCTGGGTTAGTTTATCCTTGTGCCTGTAAATGCAAGCATAGTGTTTGATTATATTTCTAGTTTTTTCATCTGGATAATCTATATCTGTTGTGTGCTGAGGACTTCTTCAGTTAGATATCGTCTGTTGATTCTAGGTCTGCTATGTAGTTCAAAAGTAGCTTTCTCCAGAGCTTCTGAGAGTGAACTAGATGTATGTGCTATTAATTTTACTTTCAGTAACCCATTGAATTTTTCAATACTGCTTGCTGCTGCTGGGTTATAGGCCAGGTAGAATCCTCACATTATGTCAAGATTTCATGCTGGTCTCCCTATAATTTTACCAGTAAAGTGGGTTCCTTGATCATTTTGTATTAGTCAGGGTATACCACAGTTTGAAATCCATGACCACAATGTAAATATTGTTAGTTTTTGGTTTGGTTTGGATCCTGATTTGGCCATCTCTAATCCTGTGCAGACATCTACTATTGTGCATTTGTACTGTTTCTTAAACTCATTTAGTGGTCCTATGTAATCAATTTGAAGTATGTGATTAAAATGTAGTCTATGAGTTAATATTCCATGATAAATGTGCTTAAATCTGGTTTTGGTTGCAGGTTTAAATCTTTTACATTTTTGTATGGCATTCTTAGTTGTATTCCATGTTATGTCTATGTTCCTTTGAGTGAACCATTTGTATGTTGCATGGCTTCCTGCATGTCCCAGGAATTTGTGTATTTGTTCTATTTCTTCTCTTGTAAGCTTTGCTTGTGTTGGGGGAGTCAATCTTGTCCATTTCCTCTTAATTCTAAGTTTTGTAGGCCCCGTAAGTTCAATTTGGTAATGTGCTTCAGATTTTACCACCATAGGTCATCTTTGTTTTGGAGGGTGTGTACATGATATACCTTAATTCTTAGGTCTTTACTGATTTGAGCTATCTCCATCTAAGCTTCTTTAGACCATAAGTCTTTTCCATTGATTTTCTACTCTGTTAATCTCCATTTTCCTGACCAAATTGCTATTCCACTGGCCACACACCAAGAGTCTGTAATAAAGGAATAAGATGTTTCCATCCTTAGGGGACTGTCTAGCTGCCAATAGGGCTGCTATCCCTTCCACATGTGCTGATTTGCTCTTTCCTTCCTCTATTATTACTATTCCATCTTCCGGCCTGAAAGTTACTGCTTTCTAGCACACTACATTGTTTTTAGTGGTGGGTGAGCCATCAGTAAATCAGGCATTAACCACTGAGGGGGAGTATTGACCTGAACCCCCATGTTCCTATGGGTACCTGTTTCTGGGAAAGGGAGGTGTCGAGTGTGATTGGTACCCGACTTTCATTAATCAATGCCAGTATGTGCTCTGAAGCCATTGGTACCATCTCCTGTGCAGTCAGGTTTGCTCCTCAAAGGAACTCCGAGAGGTACCATTTCCATTGTAAAACCTTTCCTACCATCAACAGCCCTGCCCATGTCTCTTCTGGTGCCTTTACCCATTCAAGAATGGGCACAGTGGATCAGAGTATACAAGGTACCATCTTAGGATACTGTGGCATGTGCGGAGTGCTTCATAGGCAGTCCATATTGTTTTTTCAAAGAGTGAATACTTGGTGTCTGACCAAGGGAAGCATTTACAATAAAAGCCAATTGTTTTAATCAGTGGTTATTCAGCAAATACATTCCAACTGCCATATTCCTTTATAAAGAGGGCATCTATCATCACTTTGTTATCTGCATTCATGTACATTAAATTACTAAATTGTACTATATATACTAATATAATTTTTACAGCTTCATCCTGTGCCACACCTACTCAGGTGGAAACTGTGTGACAGGGCCAAAAGCTTGGACCTAGTTCTGAGGCAAAAAGTTTCACAAAAACTTAATCTCCTGGAGTCTTCGCATCCTGTAGCATTAATGCTCCAAACTTGTCCTTATGTCAATTGGTGTGCTTTCCTTTAGTATTATTTTATTATAAGTGCCTCCAAGAAATTATTTGACATATAGCTAGGTTAGATTGGCCTCCACCAGTGTTTCAGGATCCTAGGAAATCATTGAGTTGACCTAAGTTTTTGAATTTAGTAAGAATGTTACTCATTCAAATGAAATGTCTCCAGTGTAGATAGTGAAAGAAATCAGGCATTACAATTTACTCAAAAAGAGCTAGAAATCTCAGGGCTAGTTCTACAAAGTAAACTTAGAATAACAGCTGAGTCATTCCTATATACAGGAATTTACAATGGCTTAGGAAGAAGGAAGGTTGTGGTCTAAGAGGGAACTAGAGTAAATACTTAGAATAATAGCTGAGTCACTCCCATATACAGGAATTTACAATGACCTAGGGAGAAGGTGGATTATACAATAGACTAAAATTGGAACTATGGGAAGGGCATAAAGCCCTTGCCCCTGGCTTCTAAGAATAAGCTGACCTTATGTGGGGCTACTTTTTATCCCAATTGTAAACACTGCCTGGTTCATTTTCCCTTTTATGTATGCATTTCTGTTTTGTGTAAAGAGTCATTTTGCATTGGGTAATCTCAATGTACCTTGGATGAACTTAATGTATCAATTAACTTCCTTGTTTTCATCTGTAATATAAGTCTGATGGTCGCTTTGAGAAAACACACTCAGATCCAACACTCTCTCTGGTGTTTGTGTCTGTTTGTCACCCTGTCGATTCCTTGCCCACCTGAGTACCAGGACCCTGATTCTCCTGCAAATTGAGGGACTGACTGAGTCTGGTCTGTGGCAGTCCTGGGGTGGTCCCCAGGTGAAGTCAGATGCTTTTTTTCACTATGCTGTGTAATAGTTGGAGCAACATTTGCAGGTATGGTATGTACCCAAATAAACCTATTAAATGCTCAGTTTCTGTCTTATTCTGAGGTCTTGGTAAGTTTTTTAATTTGTTGATTACTTCTGGGGGAACTGATCTCACTGAGTTGACCAGTGTACTCTAAGGAACTTCACTGCCTCTGCTGATCCTTTTCCTTTGTCTTTGTAAATGTTCATTTGTTAGGTGTGCAATTAAGTCTGCTACTGTTTTATGTAAAATTTTGTTATCATTTGATATTAATAGAAGGTCATCTACATATGAAAATTGTTACTTATTCTGGTGTGTGGAATCAATCTAAAGCCCATCTCAATGCATTGTGTGCTATAATTGGACTATTTTTGTATCCTTGTGGGACTCTAGTAAATTGGTATTGTTTTTCTTCCCATGAGAATGTGGTGATTTCTCTAGAGTTGGGATGTAGGGGAATATGTCTGTTAGGTCTATTGTGGCTAACCTTATGGGTGCCACCTGCCTGATTTGCAGGAATATATCTTCTACATCTGGCAATTGTCTGGGCATCTGCTCCGATAGGTTATTTATGTTCCTTTAGTCTACTGTGAATCTCCATTTGCCATTTGGTTTCTTTACTGGCCAAATGGGGTTGCTGTAGTTAAAGCTTTGTGTTGGTTCTATAATACCTTCTTTTAATAATGTTTGTATGGTGTCCTTTACTTCCTCCATCCCACCTCTTCACACCTATTGTGGTGTGAAAGAGGGTGGCATTTTAGATAGTTTGACCTGTGGAATTTTGACTGTGGCCAATAGTATCTTTGGTATTCTTTTATAATTAAAAAATTTTGAAAATAATTTGTGTATTGTGGGCAGTCCTATGATATTTTCTGGGTCACTGAACATAGTGAAATCTGATTCATAATTTTTATTATACACTTACAATATTAACTTAGTTACAGGGGTTCTGACTTTGACTCCAACTCCCTCTACTTCTATGTAGTCTTTAATCTTGCCTGTATTCAAGATCTGACCTTCATCTAGGGTATATATATATTAATTTCACTACCCATATTCAACAGCCATTTGACCACTTTGGTGGTGCTGTCTGGTAGTGTAATGGGTAGTGCTACTCTGGGTTTTAGATATTGTGTCCCTGAAGTTGAAAGGAACATCATTGTCCTCTTAGATTTTTTTTCTGGGTGGCAACCTGTTCATAGGTCTTGCGCCTACACTTGGCCTTTGGTTGTTGCATGCTAGGTGAGGGGGCCCTCGGCCATTGGGTCCCCCTTGCCCTAAATAAGGTCTGTGAGGAACTTGCCCAAACAAGTGTCTAGTGGGATTCCATGGTTGGATTGTTCCTGATCTAATTGGGAGGTTGGTATTTGTCTTCCAAACAGTCTTATATTCTTGAGCCGACTCTTCACAACATTATATTTCTTAATTTTAATGGGTAGGAATACCACCTTCTCTGAATCTAACTCTATGTATGATTTTAAGAAGTCTGTGGCATCTACCACAGTTTGACATCCTTGCAATGGTCCAGCTAGAGTCATCCTGAGATGTTCTGGAGCTCCTTTTAACGTGATTTTTCTGAACTGGGCCAACATTGGTGTTGCCTGTGAGGTGCGTAACTGGTTGTAGATGAAGTAGAACACTCCTAGTTTTCTTTTTCATTTTAATTAGATATTTTCTTTATTTACATTTCAAATGTTAAACCCTTTCCTGAATTCCCCTCCAAAAACCTCCTATCCCCTCTACCACTCCCTGATCACCAACCCATCCACTCCTGCTTCCTGGCCCTGGTAATACCCTACACTGGGGCATAGAGCCTTCACAGGACCAAGGGTCTTTCCTCCCATTGATGACTGACTAGGCCATCCTCTGCAACATGTGCAGCTGGAGCCATGAGTCCAACCATGTGTACTCTTTGGTTGGTGCTTTAGACCCTGGAAGCTCTGGAGGTACTGGTGAGTTCACATTGTTGTTCCTCCTATGGGGCTGCAAATCCCTTCAGCTCCTTGGGTCCTTTCACTAGCTCCTTCATTGGGACCCTGTACTCAGTTCAATGGTAGGCTGCAAGCATCCACCTCTGTATTTGTCAGGCACTGGAGGAGCCTCTCAGGAGACAGCTGAACAGACTTCTGTCAGAAAGCACTTATAGGCATCCACAAAAGTGTCTGAGTTTGGTGATTGTATATGGGATGGATCCCCAGGTGGGGCAGTCTCTTGATGGTCATTCTTCTATGCTCTACACTTTGTCTCTGTATCTCCTTCCGTGGGTATTTTGTTCCCCCTTCTAAGAAGTAGCCACACTTTGGTCTTCCTTCTTCTTGAGTTTCGTGTGGTTTGTGAATTGTATCTTGGGTATTCCAAGCTTCTGGGCTAATATCCACTTATCAGTGTGTGCATACCATGTGTGTTCTTTTATGATTGGGTTATCTCACTCAGGGGAATATTTTCTAGTTCCATCCATTTGCCTAAGAATTTTGCCTGGCAGTGGTCGCACATGCCTTTAATCCCAGCACTTGGGAGGCAGAGGCCAGTGGATTTTTGAGTTCGAGACCAGCCTGGTCTACAGAGTGAGCTCCAGGACAGTCAGGGCTATACAGAGAAACCCTGTCTTGAAAAAAATAAAAAGATAATTTCATAAATTCAATGTTTTAAATAGCTGAGTAGTATTCTATTGTGTAAATGTACCACATTTTTTGTTTCCATTCCTCTGTTGAGGGGCATCTGGGTTCTTTCCACCTCCTGAATATTATAAATAATGCTGCAATGATCATAGTGGAGCATGTGTCCTTATTATATGTTGGAGCATCTTCTGGGTGTATGCCCAGGAGTAGTACTGGGTCCTCAGGTAGAACTATGTCCAATTTTCTGAAGAATATCCAATCTGATTTCCAGAGTGGTTGTATCAGCTTGCAATCCCACCAGCAATGGAGGAGTGTTCCTCTTTCTTGACATCCTCTCCAGCATCTGCGGTCACCTGAGGGTTTGGTTTTAGCTATTCTGACTGGTGTGAGGTGGAATCTCAGGGTTGTTTTGATTTGCATTTCCCTGATGAGTAAGGATGTTGAACATTTTTTCAGGTGCTTCTCAGCCATTTGATATTCCTTAGTTGAGAATTCCTTGTTTAGCTCTGTACCCCATTTTTTAACAGGGTTATTTGATTTTCTGGATTCTAACTTCTTGAGTTCTTTGTATATATTGTATATTAGCCCTCTATCAGATAGAGGATTAGTGAAGATCTTTTCCCATTCTGTTGGTTGCCTCTTTGTCCCATTGACAGTGTTCTTTGCCTTACAGAAACTTTGCACTTTTTTTTTTTAGATTTATTTATTTATATGTAAATACACTGTAGCTGTCTGTCTTCAGACACTCCAGAAGAGGGAGTCAGATCTCTTGTTAAGGATGGTTGTGAGCCACCATGTGGTTGCTGGGATTTGAACTCCGGACCTTCAGAAGAGCAGTCGGGTGCTCTTACACACTGAGCCATCTCACCAGCCCGAACTTTGCACTTTTATAAGGTCCTATTTGTTGAATTTTGATCTTAGAGCATAAACTATTGGTATACTGTTCAAGAAATTTTCTCCTGTGCCCATGTGTTTGAGGCTCTTCCCCATTTTCTCAGTGTTTCAGTGTATCTGGTTTTATGTGGAGGTCCTTGATCCACTTGGACTTGAGCTTTGAAAAAGGAGATAAGAATGGGTCGATTTGCATTTTTCTACATGCTAACCACCAGTTGAACAAGCACCATTTGTTAAAAATGCTGTCTTTTTTTCACTGGATGGTTTTAGCATCTTTGTTAAACATCAAGTGATCATAGGTGTGTGTGTTTTGGGGTCTTCAATTCTATTCCATTGATCATCCTGCCTGTCTCTGTACCAATATCATTAAGGTTTTTTTGTTTGTTTGTTATTTTGTTTTTTATCACTATTGCTCTGTAATACAGCTTGAGGTCAGGGATGGTGATTTCCCCACAAGTTCTTTAATTGTTGAGAATAGTTTTATCTATACTAGTTATTTGTTATTCTAGATGAATTTGCAAATTGCTCTTTCTTTTTATTATTTTGTTATTTTTTATTAGATATTTTCTTCATATATACATTTCAAATTTCAAATGCTATCCCCATACCCTCCCCCCGACTCCCCTACCCACCCACTCCCACTTCTTGGCCCTGGTATTCCCCTGTACTTAGGCATATAAAGTTTGCAAGACCAATGGGCCTCTCTTCCCGTTGATGGCTGACTAGGCCATCTTCTGATACATATGCAGCTAGAGACACGAGCTCCAGGGGGTACTGGTTAGTTCATATTGTTGTTCCACCTATAGGGTTGCAGATCCCTTTAGTTCCTTGGGTACTTTCTCTAGCTCCTCCATTGGGGGCCCTGTGATCCACACAATAGCTGACTGTGAGCATCCACTTCTGTGTTTGCTAGGCCCTAGCATAACCTCACAAGAGACAGCTATATCAGGGTCCTTTTAGCAAAATCTTGCTAGTGTGTGCAATGGTGTCAGCATTTGGAAGCTGATTATGGGATGGATCCTCGGATATGGTAGTCTCTAAATGGTCCATCCTTTCGTCTCAGCTCCAAACTTTGTCTCTGTAGCTCCTTCCATGGGTGTTTTGTTCCCAATTCTAAAAAGGGGCAAAGTGTCCACACTTTGGTCATCGTTCTTCTTGAGTTTCATGTGTTTTACAAATTGTATCTTATATCTTGGGTATTCTAAGTTTCTGGGCTAATATCCACTTAGCAGTGAGTACATATCATGTGAGTTCTTTTGTGATTGTGTTACCTCACTCAGGATGATGCCCTCCAGGTCCATCCATTTGGCTAGGAATTTCATAAATTCATTCCTTTTAATAGCTGAGTAGTACTCCTTTGTGTAAATGTACCACATTTTCTGTATCCATTCCTCTGTTGAGGGGCATCTATCTGGGTTCTTTCCAGCTTCTGGCTATTATAAATAAAGCTGCTATGAACATAGTGGAGCATGTGTCCTTCTTACCGGTTGTAGCATCTTCTGGATATATGCCCAGGAGAGGTATTGTGGAATCCTCTGGTAATACTATGTCCAATTTTCTGAGGAATCACCGGACTGATTTCCAGATTAGTTGTACAAGCTTGCAATCCCACCAACAATGGAGGAGTGTTCCTCTTTCTCCACATTCTTGCCAGTATCTGCTGTCACCTGAATTTTTGATCTTAGCCATTCTGACTGGTGTGAGGTGGAATCTCAGGGTTGTTTTGATTTGCATTTCCCTGATGATTAAGGATGCTGAACATTTTTTCAGGTTCTTGTCAGCCATTCGGTATTCCTAAGGTGCGAATTGTTTGTTTAACTCCAAGCCCCATTTTTTAATGGGGTCATTTGATTTTCTGGAGTCCACCTTCTTGAGTTCTTTATATATATTGGATATTAGTCCCCTATCTGATATAGGATAGGTAAAGATACTTTCCCAATCTCTTGGTGACCTTTTTGTCTTGTTGACAGTGTCTTTTGCCTTACAGAAGCTTTGCAAACAAATTGCTCTTTCTAACTGTGAAGAATTGAGTTGGAAATTTGATGGGGATTGCATTGAATTTGTAGATTGCTTTCGGCAGGATGGCTATTTTTACTATATTAATTCTGCAAATCCATGAGAATGGGAGATCTTTCCATCTTCTGAGGTCCTCCTTTTTTTCTTCAGAGTCTTGAAGTTCTTGTCATACAGATCATTCACTTGCTTGGTTAGAGTCAAACCAAGGTATGTAATATAATTTGTGACTATTGTGAAGGTTGTCATTTTCCTAATTTCTTTCTCAGTCTGTTTATCCTTTGTATAGAGGAAGGGCAGTGATTTTTTTTTTTTTAGTTAATTTTATATCCAGCTACTTCACTGAAGTTTTTTTTTATCTGGTTTAAGTGTTCTCTGGCAGAATTTTTGGGGTCACTTAAGTTTACTATCATATCATGTGCAAATAGTAATACTTTGACTTCATCCTTTCCAATTTGTATCCCCTTGATATCTTTTTTTTTTTTTTTTTTTGTCTAATTGCTCTGGCTAGGACTTCAAGTACATATTGAATTGGTAGGGAGAGAGTGGGCAGCCTTTCCTAGTCCCTGATTTTAGTGGGATTGCTTCAAGTTTCACTCCATTTAGCTTGATGTTGACTACTGGTTTGCTGTATATTGCTTTTACTATGTTTAAGTATGACCCTTGAATTCCTAATCTTTCCAAAACTTTCATCATCAATAGGTGTTGGATTTTGTCAAATGCTTTCTCAGTATCCAATGAGATGATCACATGGTTTTTTTTTTTTCCTTTGAGTTTGTTTATGTAGTGGATTACGTTGATAGATTTCTGTATATTGAACCATTCTTGCATCCCTGGGATGAAGCCTACTTGATCATAGTGGATGATCATTTTGGTGTGTTCTTTGATTTAGTTTGTGAGAATTTTATTGAGTATTTTTGCATTGATATTCATAAGGGAATTTGGTCTGAATTTCTCTTTCTTTGGTCTTTGTATGGTTTATGTATCAGAGTTATTGTGGTTTTGTAGAATGAATTGGATAGAGTATCTTCTGTTTCTATTTTGTGGAATAGTTTGAGGAGTATTAGTATTAGGTCTTCTTTGATGGTCTAACTCTGCATTAAACCCATCTGGACCTGGGTGTTTTTTGGTTGGGAGACTATTAATGACTGCTTCTATTTCTTTAGGGAATATGGGAATGTTTAGAAGATTTATCTGATCCTGATTTAAGTTTTAACTTTGGTACCTTGTATCTTTCTAGAAAATTGTCCATTTCATCCAGGTTTTCCAGTTTTGTTGAGCATAGCCTTTTGTAGTAGGATCTGATGATTTTTTGGATTTCATAAGTTTCTGTTGCTATTTCTCCCTTTTTATTTTTGATTTTGTTCATTAGGATACTGTCTCTGTTGCTGTCTAGTTAGGCTGGCTGAGCATTCATCTATTTTGTTGATTTTCTTAAAGAACCAGCTCCTGGTTTGGTTGATTTTTTTGTACAGTTCTTTTGTTTTCATTTGGTTGATTTCACCCCTGAGTTTGATTATTTCCTGCCATCTACTCCTCTTGGGTGAATTTGCTTCTTTCTAGAAGTGCTAGAGGTTTCAGAAGTGCTGTCAAGCTGCTAGCGTATGCTCTCTCCAGAGGCACTCAGAGCTATGGGTTTTCCTCTTAGGACTGCTTTCATTGTTTCCTATTAGTTTGGACATATCATGTCTTCATTTTCATTAAACTCTAAAAAGTCTTTAATCTCTTTATTTCTTCCTTGACCAAGTTATCATTTAGTAGAGTGTTGTTCAGCTTCAGCATGTATGTGGATGTATATTTATGTTGTTATTGAAGACCAGCCTTAGACCATAATGACCTGATGGATGCATGTGATTGTTTCAGTCTTCTTGTATCTATTGAGGCCTGCTTGGTGACCGATTATATGGTCAGCTTTTGAGGAGGTACCATGAGGTGCTGAGAAGAAGGCATATTCTTTTCTTTTAGGATAAAATGTTCTATAGATTTGTTAGATCTATTTGGCTCATAATGTCTGTTAGTTTCACTGTGACTTTGTTTAGTTTCTGTTTCCATGATCTGTCCATTGCTGAGAGTGGGGTGTTGAAGTTTTCCACTGTTATTTGGTGGGGTGCAATGTGTGCTTTGAGCTTTACTAAAGTGTCTTTTATGAATGTGGGTGCTCTTGCATTAGGAGCATAGGTATTCAGAATAGAGAGTTGTTCTTGTCAGGTTTTTCCTTTGATGAGTATGAAGTGTCCTTCCTTATCTTTTTTTTTTTTTTTTTTTTGATAACTTTTGGTTGAAAGCCAGTTTTATTTGATATTAGAATGACTACTCCATCTTGTTTCTTGGGACCATTTGCTTGGAGAATTGTTTTCCAGCCTTTTACTCTAAGGTAGTGTCTGTCTTTGCCACTGATGTGGGTTTCCTGTATGCAGAAAAACGTGGGGTCCTTTGTACATATCCAGTCTGTTAGTCTATGCTTCTTTATTGGGTAATTGAGTCCATTTATATTAAGAGATATTAAGGAAGAAAGATTGTTGCTTCCTGTTAGGTTTGTTGTTAGAAGTGGAATTACATTTTTTTGTGGTTATCTTCTTTTGGTTTCTTAAAAGAAGATCATTTTCTTGATTTTTCTAGGGTATAGTTGCTTTCCCTGTGTTAAAGTTTTCCATTTATTATCCTTTGAAGTACTGGATTTGTGGAGAGATATTGTGTAAATTTGGTTTTGTCTTGGTATATCTTGGTTTCTCCATCTACAGTTATTTGGAATTTTGCTGGGTATAGTAGTCAGGGTTGGCATTTGTTTCCTCTTAGGGTTCATATGACATCTGCTGAGGATCTTCTTGCTTTCATAGTTTTTGGTGAGACTTCTGGTGTAATTCTGATAGATCTTCCTTTATATGTTACTTGATCTTTTCCCTTATTGCTTTTAATATTCTTTCTTTGTTTTGTGCATTTGGTGTTTTGATTATTATATGAAGGGAGTAATTTATTTTCTGATCCTATCTATTTTGTTTTCTGTAGACTTCTTGTATATTGATGGGCATTTCTTTCTTTAGGTTAGGGAAATTTTCTTTTATAATTTTGTTGAAGATATTTACTGACCCTTTAAGTTGGGGATATTCACTCTCTTCTATACCTATTATTCTTAGGTTTTTGGTCTTCTCATTGTGTCCTGGATTTCCTGGATGTTTTGAGTTAGGACCTTCTAGCATTTTGCATTTTCCTTGATTGTTGTGTCAATGTTATGTATAGTATCTTCTGTGCCTGAGATTCTTCTGTTTCTTATATTCTGTTGGTGATGCTTGCATCTATGGCTCATGATCTCTTTCCTTGGTTTTCTAACTCCAGTGTTGTCTCCCTTTGTGATTTCTTTATTGTTTCTACTTCCATTTTTAGATCCTGGATGCTTTTTTTTTTTCCAGTTCCTTCACCTATTTGTTTGTGTTTTCCTATAATTCTTTAAGGGATTTTTGTGTTTCCTCTTTAAGGGCTTCTACCTCTTTATCTGTTTTCTCCTGTATTTCTTTAAGTGAGTTATTTACATCCTTCTTAAAATCCTCTATCAGCATCATGAAATATGATTTTAAATCCACATCTTACTTTTCCAGTGTGTTGGGGAATTCAGAACTTGCTGTGGTGGGAGAACTGGGTTCTGATGGTGCCAAGTAGTCTTTGTTTCTGTTGGTAAGATTCTTGTGTTTGCCTTTTGCCATCTGGTTATCCCTGGCGTTAGATGTTCTTGCTGTCTTTGGCTAGAGCTTGTTCCTCCTGTGGTTCTTTAAGCCTGTGTCAGCACTCCTGGGAGACCAGCTCTCTTATGGAAGAACTTTTTTACAGAGGGCTTTGGAACAGCCCAACCTCTGGGTGGTGATAATGATTGCAAAGATCCTGTCCCAGCTGTTCCAATGGTCTTGTGCCCAGTGTGTTCCTCGAAGCCCAGTTCCAGACAGTCATTGGAGAGAAAGTGGCTGTCTCACCTCTGAGCCTGGGAGTGAAAACACTCCTGGGAGAACAGGTCTCTCCTGGAGGGACCCATGCACAGTGGGCAGTAGAATAGCCTCAGCTCTCAGGTGCATATCCCTAGTTTTCTTGGTAACTAAATTGCTTCCTGTAAACTATTCTATTTTGCTGAGGCCTCAAACTAAGTTAAATCTAAGGTGGGGAACACATGTTTCAAAGTTCCAGTTATCCAATCAAGCAGTGTGTGTATCTCCCCAGGAGCTATCTAACACTTGCTCCAAAGCATCAAACATGGTGGACTTTCCACCATGTTCCTAATTTAGCTAATCTCTTGTTCTGATAACATTTTTGTATCTGCTCCCTTCTCCCACAGTTTCATTATATAGAATGCATCCTTCATGCCATTCTCAGAATAGTCTATTCTAAGTTCATTAAGTTTCCATGGGGTATATGCTCTGGTTTCCATTATCACTTTCATGGGGTCAGTATGTCTGGAACCCCTTACTGGCATTTGAAGCCAGGAGGCTGTCATTGGTAGTGATGGTAGGTCTTGTTTTTAAGGCATTTTTGAAAGGATTGGAGTCCTTCCATCGTTTTGTGATATTCATGGCCAGTCTTTTGCCTATAAGTCTATCCTTATCCAGATCGATTGCAGTCTTCATTTGAATACTAGGTTGTTGTAAGCCGGCCCACAGCCTACATGAACCGGGCACACCTGGGAGGCAGGCTGGGGCTGAAAGAGACTTAGACATCAAGAAAGATAATGGAGCCAAGACAACTACCTGATCAAGGCCTGCAAGTTTATTAAGAGACAGTGATTATAAGGGGGAAGGCCAATCCCCCCCACCAGCCCACTCTTGGTGCCTGGAGCCATTCTGTCAGCACTCAGTCGCCCGGCTGGTTGCTTATTCAGTAATTTCGCAGGAAGACAGGTTCAGCCTCTCGGCAGGTAGCAGAAGAGCAGGGGCAGTTGTCACTTCAGAAAAAGCCAGCCAAGTAGGAAAGCTGCACAGCAGGTGATCCCACCTCAATGACAACAAGGTCCAGCCCGCTTCAGTCTGGGGAAGGCTACAATTCCTCCCTGATTATATAAGAATAGCTGGACCGAGGCATAAAATTTATTTATGCTCCAAAGTCCTGCCTGGGAGTTATGGTGGCCCTGTCTGACTTGGGATATCTCAGATTTTCCTGAACTCTTCTTATCCATCATGGAGAATATATGCAACTTGTTTGTGTTTATTTTGCACAAGCATAGCTCTGTGGTGTTTAATTAATAAACCACAGCCTCTTGGCATATACCTCTGTCTTAGATTGATATAGTTCTGAAATCTGGTTGCCCGTCATTGGCTAACCGGCCCTCATAGCACACCTTATTCCCAAATCAGACCAAAGCCACAATATATACTGAATATGCTTCTTTGCCTTTAAATCTGTTAAATTTTAATATGATCCATATGCCCACAAGATTGTTGTGATAAAAGGCTCCTCTAATGTGGATACATTTGAGGATTTCTCCTAAACGTAATATCCTGCCATATTATGAGGCAGTAGCTCAGATGATCATACTTGGAAGGAAACAGGCACTAACTTATTTTGGCAAAGAGTAATCTATATAAGTAACAAATTGTTCTTCAATGGCTCTTTCCACTAGTTGTAAGGCCAGCAATCCTTCTGAAGTTAAAGATCTAGGGGATCAGAACTCCCTTTAAAAATATCAAATAAACGTTTCAATTCCCCTGTATTAAGATTTAAATAGGGGCGAAGCCAATTAATATCACCTAACAATTTTTGAAAATCATTTAAAGTTTTTAAGTTGTCCCGCGAATAACTATCTTCTGGGGGAAAACAGTTTGATTTGTAAGTCTAAAACCCAAATAATTATAAGGATCCTGAGTTTGTATCTTCTCGAGAGCTATTAGTAGTCCTTTATCAACTAAGGCCTTTTGTAAGTCTCTATAACACAAAAGCAAATCCTGGGGGTCTTTTCCTGCCACCAAAACATCATCTGTGTAATGTATGGTGTAAATCATAGGCCATTGTTGTCTCCAAGGCTGAATGGCTTGTGCCACAAACTTTTTTTTTTTTTTTTTTTTACATATTTTCCTCAATTACATTTCCAATGCTATCCCAAAAGTCCCCCATACCGCCCCCCACTTCCCTACCCTCCCGTTCCCATTCTTTTGGCCCTGGCATTCCCCTATATTGGGGCATATAAAGTTTGCAAGTCCAATGGGCCTCTCTTTCCAGTGATGGCCGACTAGGCCATCTATCGATACATATGCAGCTAGAGACAAGAGCTCCGGGGTACTGGTTAGTTCATCATGTTGTTCCAACTATAGGGTTGCAGATCCCTTTAGCTCCTTGGGTACTTTCTCTAGCTTCTCCATTGGGAGCCCTGTGATACATCCAATAGCTGACTGTGAGCATCCACTCCTGTGTTTGCTAGGCCCCTGCATAGTCTCACAAGAGACAGCTATCTTTGGGTCCTTTCAGCAAAATCTTGCTAGTGTATGCAATGGTGTCAGCGTTTAGAAGCTGATTATGGGATGGATCCCTGGATATGGCAGTCTCTAGATGGTCCATCCTTTCATCACAGCTCCGAACTTGTCTCTGTAACTCCTTCCCTGGGTGTTTTGTTCCCAATTCTAAGAAGGGGCACAGTGTCCACATTTTGGTCTTCATTCTTCTTGAGTTTCATGCGTTTAGCAAATTGTATCTTCTATCTTGGGTATCCTAAGTTTTGGGCTAATATCCACTTATCAGTGAATACATATTGTGTGAGTTCCTTTGTGATTGTGTTACCTCACTCAAGATGATGCCCTCCAGGTCCATCTATTTGGCTAGGAATTTCATAAATTGATTCTTTTTAATAGCTGAGTAGTACTCCATTGTGTAAATGTACCATAATTTCTGTATCCATTCCTCTGTTGAGGGACATCTGGGTTATTTCCAGCTTCTGGCTATTATAAATAGGGCTGCTATGAACATAGTGGAGCATGTGTCCTTCTTACCGGTTGAGACATCTTCTGGATATATGCCCAGAAGAGGTATTGCTGGATCCTCCGGTAGTACTATGTCCAATTTTCTGAGGAACCGCCAGACTGATTTCCAGAGTGGTTGTACAAGCTTGCAATCCCACCAACAATGGAGGAGTGTTCCTCTTTCTCCACATCCCCGCCAGCATCTGCTGTCACCTGAATTTTTGATCTTAGCCATTCTGACTGGTGTGAGGTGGAATCTCAGGGTTGTTTTGATTTGCATTTCCCTGATGATTAATGATGTTGAACATTTTTTCAGGTGCTTCTCTGCCATTTGGTATTCTTCAGGTGAGAATTCTTTGTTCAATTCTGAGCCCCATTTTTTAATGGGGTTATTTGACTTTCTGGAGTCCACCTTCTTGAGTTCCTTATATATATTGGATATTAGACCCTTATCTGATTTAGGATAGGTAAAGATCCTTTCCCAATCTGTTGGTGGTTTTTTTGTCTTATTGATGGTGTCTTTTGCCTTGCAGAAGCTTTGCAGTTTCATGAGGTCCCACTTGTCAATTCTCAATCTTACAGCACAAGCCATTGCTGTTCTATTCAAGAATTTTTCCCCTGTGCCCATATCTTCAAGGCTTTTCCCCACTTTCTCCTCTATAAGTTTCAGTGTTTCTGGTTTTATGTGAAGTTCCTTGATCCACTTAGACTTGACCTTAGTACAAGGAGATAGGAATGGATCGATTCTCATTCTTCTACATGATAACAACCAGTTGTGCCAGCACCATTTGTTGAAAATGCTGTCTTTCTTCCACTGGATGTTTTTAGCTCCCTTGTCGAAGATCAAGTGACCGTAGGTGTGTGGGTTCATTTCTGGGTCTTCAATTCTATTCCATTGGTCTATTTGTCTGTCACTATACCAGTACCATGCAGTTTTTATCACAATTGCTCTGTAGTAAAGCTTTAGGTCTGGCATGGTGATTCCACCAGAGGTTCTTTTATCCTTGAGAAGAGTTTTTGCTATCCTAGGTTTTTTGTTATTCCAGATGAATTTGCAGATTGCACTTTCTAATTCGTTGAAGAATTGAGTTGGAATTTTGATGGGGATTGCATTGAATCTGTAGATTGCTTTTGGCAAGATAGCCATTTTTAAAATGTTGATCCTGCCAATCCATGAGCATGGAAGATCTTTCCATCTTCTGAGATCTTCTAGAATTTCTTTCTTCAGAGACTTGAAGTTCTTATTATACAGATCTTTCACTTCCTTAGTTAGAGTCACGCCAAGATATTTTATATTATTTGTGACTATTGAGAAGGGTGTTGTTTCCCTAATTTCGTTCTCAGCCTGTTTATTCTTTGTGTAGAGAAAGGCCATTGATTTGTTTGAGTTAATTTTATATCCAGCTACTTCACTGAAGCTGTTTATCAGGTTTAGGAGTTCTCTGGTGGAATTTTTAGGGTCACTTATATATACTATCATATCATCTGCAAAAAGTGATATTTTGACTTCATCTTTTCCAATTTGTATCCCTTTGATCTCCTTTTGTTGTCGAATTGCTCTGGCTAGGACTTCAAGTACAATGTTGAATAGGTATGGAGAAAGTGGACAGCCTTGTCTAGTCCCTGATTTTAGAGGGATTGCTTCAAGCTTCTCACCATTTACTTTGATGTTGGCTACTGGTTTGCTGTAGATTGCTTTTATCATGTTTAGGTATGGGCCTTGAATTCCTGATCTTTCCAAGACTTTTATCATGAATGGGTGTTGGATCTTGTCAAATGCTTTTTCTGCATCTAACGAGATGACCATGGTGCCACAAACTTTTGACATAAGGTAGGACTATTAGCCATGGGAGAACTGTCCATTGATATCTCTTCATAGGCTCTTTAAAATTTATAGAAGAAACACTAAAAGCAAATCTTTCACAATCCTCAGGATGTAAAGGAATAGTAAAGAAACAATCCTTCAGATCTACCACAATTTTATAATATTCTTTAGGGATGGCTACCAGAGATGGAAGTCCAGGTTGTAAAGATCCCATAGATTTCATGGTTGCATTAACCTTTCTTAGATCTTCTAGCAATCGCCATTTACCAGATTTTTTCTTAATAACAAAAATAGGAGTATTCCAAGGAGACGGAGATTCTACTAAATGTCCTGACTCTAACTGCTCCTGCACTAGCGAAGAGGCAGCTTCTATTTTCTCTTTAGGTAAAGACCACTGATCAACCCACACTGGAATATCATTAAGCCAATGAATTTGGGATGCAGGCAAGATAGTGGCCATTACTGAAAATACCCCAAACCTCTTGTGTTAGAGTGAGTTTTAGGACCTTCAAAAGTCTTAATACCTCGTCCTTTCTTTCCTAGCCCATGACCAGGCAAAAATTCTTGTCTGAGCATCTGCTTGGTCACTGCCTCATTAGGACTGCACATTATAACGCCCATCTGTAACAAGAGATCTCTTCCCCATAGGGTAACAGGAAAATTTGACATAACATACAGCTGAATTTGTCCTGAATTGCCTTCCTCATCTTTCCAGGTTAGCAATTTGGAGCTTTGTTTTGGGTTATTGGCATAACCAATTCCTTGAAGGTGAGTAAGTATATCAGACAAAGGCCAAGCTGAAAAACCAGTGCTGGCATAAATACCTGTTGCTCGCTGTGCCCAATACAATCCTCTGATTCTTTCCTTCTCGTGGAGCTCCACATGAAGCAGTGTTCCCTCAGTGTTTTCCCGCCATCTCCAGATTCCCGTTCATCCCTGTTCAGGCACCAATCTGTTGTAAGCCAGCCCCACCACCACCACCACCTACATGAACCGGGTACACCTGAGAGGCAGGCTGAGGTTGAAAGAGACTTAGACAGCGAGAAAGATAATGGAGCCAAGACAACCGTCTGATCAAGGCCCGCGAATTTATTAAGAGACAGCGCTTATAAGGGGGAAGGCTCATTCAACCCCGCCCCCACCCCCCTGCCAGTCCACTCTTGGTGTCTGGAGCCATTCTGTCAGCACTCAGTCACCAGGCTGGTTGCTTATTCAGGAATATCTCAGGAAGACAGGTTCAGCCTCTCAGCAGGTAGCAGAAGAGCAGGGCAGTTGTCACTTCAAAAGAAGCCAGCAAAGTCAGAAAGCTGCATCACAGGTGGCCCCAACTCAGTGGCAACAAGGTCTATACCAACCTGCTTCAGCCTGGGGGAGGCTACACTAGGTATTTCTTTTTGTGATGCTCTATGATAGGTTCCACCTGCTGTGGTGCTATTAATGGGATGCCAATTTTAACTTCCTTGTATTTAGTCTTATATTTTATTAGATATTTTCTTTATTTACATTTCAAAGGCTATCCCGAAAGTTCCCTGTACCCTCCTTCCACCCTGCTCCCCTACCCACCCACTCCCACTTCTTGGCCCTGGGCATATAAAGTTTGCAAGACCAAGGGGTCTCTCTTCCCAATGATGGCCAACTAGGCCATCTTCTGCTACATATGCAGCTGGAGACACGAGCTCTGGGGGTACTGGTTAGTTCATATTGTTGTTCCAACTATAGGGTTGCATACACTTTAAACTCCTTGAGTATTTCTCTAGCTCCTCCATTGTGGTCCTTATGTTCCATCCAATATCTGACTGTGAGCATCCACTTCTGTATTTGCCAGACACTGGCATAGCCTCACATGAGACAGTTATATCTGGGTCCTTTCAGCAAATCTTGCTAGCATATGTCTGGGTTTGGTGGCTGATTATGAGATGGATCCCTAGGTGCAGCAGTCTCTGAATATATCACATTTTCTGTATCCATTCTTCTGTTGAGGGCCATCTGGGTTCTGTCCAGCTTCTGCTTAATATAAATAAGGCTGCTATGAACATAGTGGAGCATGTGTCCTTATTACCAGTTGAAGCATCTGGGTATATGCCCAGGAGAGGTATTGCTGATCTTTCAGTAGTACTATGTTCAAATTTTTGAGGAACTGCCAGATTGACTTCTAGAGTGGTTGTATCAGCTTGCAATCCCACCAGTAATGGAGGAGTGTTCTTCTTTCTCCACATCCTCACCAGCATTTGCTGTCACCTGAATTTTTGATCTTCGCCATTCTGACTGGTGTGAGGTGGAATCTCAGGGTTGTTTTGATTTGCATTCCTCAGCAGAGAATTCTTTGTTTAGCTCTGTACCCCATCTTTTAATGGCATTATTTGTATTTCTGGAGTCCATCTTCTTGAGCTCTTTGTATATATTGGATATTAGTCCCCTATCAAATTTAAGATCGGTAAAAATCCTTTCCCAATCTGTGGGTGGTCTTTTTGTCTTATTGACAGTGTCTTTTGCCTTACAGAATCTTTGCAATTTTATGAGTTCCCAATTGTCAATTCTTGATCTTACAGCACAAGCCATTGCTATTATGTTTAGGAATTTTTCCCCTGTGCCCATATCTTCGAAGCTTTTCCCCACTTTCTCTATAAATTTCAGAGTCTCTGTTTTTATGTGGAGTTCTTTGATCCACTTAGACTTGAGCTTTGTACAAGGAGATAAGAATGGATCAATTTGTATTCTACATGATACTATATTTAATAGGTAGGGAGAAAGTTGGCATCCTTGTCTTGTCCCTGATTTTAGTGGGATTGCTTCAAGTTTCTCTCCATTTAGTTTGATGTTGGCTACTGGTTTGCTGTATATTGCTTTTATTATGTTTAGATATGGGCCTTGAATTCCTGATCTTTCCATGACTTTTATCATGAATGGGTGTTGGATTTTGTCAAATGCTTTCTTAGTATCTAATTAGATGATCGTGTGGTTTTTGTCTTTGAGTTTGTTTATATAATAGATTATGTTGATGGATTTCTGTATATTAAAACATCCCTGCAACCCTGGGATGAAGCCCACTTGATCATGATGGATGATTGTTTTGACGTGTTCTTAGATTCAGTTCGAGAGGATTTTATTGAGTATTTTTGCTTTGATATTCATACAGGAAATTGGTATGACCTTCTTTCTTTGTTGGATCTTTGTGTGGTTTAGGTATGAGAGTAATTGTGACTTCATAGAATGAATTGGGTAGAGTACCTTCTGTTTCTATTTTGTGGAATAGTTTGAGGAAAGTTGGAATTAGGTCTTCTTTGAAGGTCTGATAGAACTCTGCACTAAACCCATCTGGTCCTGGGCTTTTTTTTTTTTTTTTTTTGGTTCTGAGACTATTAATGACTGCTTCTATTCTTTAGGGGAAATGAGACTGTTAAGATCCTTAATCTGATCTTGATTTAACTTTGGTACCTGGTATCTATCTAGGAAGTTGTCCATTTCATCCAGGTTTTCCAGTTTTGTTGAGTATAGCCTTTTGTAGTAGGATCTGATCATGTTTTGGATTTCCTCAGGTTCTGTTTTTATGTCTCCTTTTTCATTTCTGATTTTAATTAGGATACTGTCCCTGTGCCCTCTAGTTATTCTAAGGGTTTATCTATGTTGTTGATTTTCTCAAAGAACCAGCTCCTAGTTTAGTTGATTCTTTGAATTGTTCGTTTTGTTTCTGCTTGGTTGATTTCACCCCTGAGTTTGAATATTTCCTGCCGTCTACTCCTCTTGGGTGAATTTGCTTCCTTTAGTCCTAGAGCTTCTAGATGTACTGTCAGGCTGTTAGTATATGCTTTCTCTAGTTTCTTTTGGAGGCACTCAGGGCTATGAGTTTTCCTCTTAGGACCACCTACATTGTGTCACATAAGTTCGGGTATGCTGTGGCTTAATTTTCATTAAACTCTAAAAAAGTTTTTAATTTCTTTCTTTATTTCATCCTTGACCAAGGTATCAGTGAATAGAGTGTTGTTCAGTTTCCACATGAATGTTGGGTTTCTATTATTTATGTTGTTACTGAAGATCAGCCTTAGTCCGTGGTGATCTGATAGGATGCATTGGATAATTTCAATATTTTTGTATCTGTTGAGGCCTGTTTGTGACCGATTATATGGTCAAGTTTGGAGGAGGTACCATGAGGTGCTGAGAAGAAAGTATATCCTTTTGTTTTATGATAAAATGTTCTGTAGATATCTATTAAATTCATTTGTTTCATAACTTCTGTTAGTGTCCATGTGTCTCAGTTTAGTTTCTGTTTCCAGGATCTATCCATTGGCGAGAGTGGGGTGTTGAAGTCTCTCACTATTTATTTATTATTGTGTGAGGTGCAATGTGTGCTTTAAGCTTTACTAATGTTTCTTTAATGAATGTGGCTGCCCTTGCATTTGGAGCAAAGATATTCAGAATTGAGAGTTCCTCTTGGTAGATTTTACCCAAGCTTTGAATAGTCTGAACAAACCTCCTACTGTTTTACAACCTGGCTGAAGTTGGTGCCTGACCTTGCCACATTCGCATTTCCTATGAAGCCTTGAGGAGCGGAACACCTACTGAGCTTACTTTGCAACTCAATCCAGGTGAAACAAAGCAATCTAACCCAGTCAAAACAAAGGGTGGGTCTTTGGGTTTTGTCCATATAAATGCAGAGCTGAAAATTAATCTTTGAACCATGATCAGAAATCTTTGTCTTTGCTTCATTCTTCTCTGCGGTCCTTTTTCATTTGCAGCCTCCCTTTCAGGTGTATCTAGTTCTCCGTGGCTGCTGGACAGCTACAAAGTTAGATCCTCATACAAATATTAATATGCATATATGTATGATGTATTATAAATAATGTTACATGTTGTCAGTATTTTCTTTTAAAATTTTATTATTTAAATAATATTATTACTTAATAATAATATTTATTATTTAGTATTTGAGAACTTCATACATGAATGTGATGCATTTAGATCAACTCTACCTGTGAGTCACTCCCCTCCCACTGCTCCCATGCATCCCCAGCTTCATGTGCTCCTTTTAAATCCACTGAATGCACTTACTGCTGCCTTAATGTAAAGTGGTTGTGGAGCCATCCATTGGCACATAGGTAGTCGATTGGGGCTGCATGAAGAAAATTGACTATCTCAGTAGCTATCAAATGCCAACAGTCACTCAGATAGGCTTGAGGTTTTGTGAATCCCACCTCCATCCATGCTGGTATTTTGGCTAAGTTGACATAAAGAAGTGATTTTGTAATGGTGATTTTACATACACATGCAATTATCTTGTTCTTACTTGTGTGTTTCTGTGCCTCTCTCATTGTTCCCTTGAGCCCTTCTTGATGGTCCTTTTCCTCCTAAAATTTTCTTGCTTATTGGTTTTTGTGTCATTTATATTCTGTCTTGCACCTCTCAAAGAGCTCTTTCTTACAGTCAGTGCCCTCCATCATGCTTTAATAATCTCTCCACACTTGAATTTAGAGTCTGCACAGAACAGAAAACATAGAGTGTTTGTCTTTCCACATCTGGCTTATTTCACTTAATACCATATGCTCTAGTTCCACTCACATTCCTGCAAACATAATAACTTCCATTTTGTTTTATGGCTGCATAATATTCCATTGTGTATAAGCATTACATTTTCATCGTCCATTCTTCTGTTGATAGACACCCAGGCTGGTTCCATTTTCTAGGTGTTGTGAACAATGCAGCACTGAATACATATGTGCATGTATTTCTGTGGTGTAGTGACCTAGAATTTATTGAGTGCATACTCAAGGATAGTGTAGCTGGTGCATATGGTTGTCCTACTTTTAGTTTTATGAGGAACATCCATGCTGGCTTACACTCTCTATGGCTCTCCACAGTGAATGAATTAATGTTTCCTTATCTCCTCCCCAACACTTGTGACCATTTATTTTCTTTAAGATACTCATTTTGACTCTGGGGAGGCAGAGGAGTTTTAATTTCTATTTCCTTCTTGTCTAAGAATATCGAACACTTTTCCAGATATTTATTGGTAATTTGCAATTCTTCTTTTGAAAATTAACTGTTTAGTTATTTCATGTATTGATGGAATAGTTTAGGCATTTCACATTTGATGTTATTTTTCTAGATATGAATTCCCTCTCTAATCCATAGTTGGCCAAATTTCTCCCCATTTGCAGTCTGTGTCTTTGCGGGATGGTTGTTTCCTTTGCTGTGTATAATTTTATGAAATCCAATTTCCAGTCCCTAAGATTAATTACTTCTTAATCTACTGGAGGCTTTTCAGAATGTCTTTGCTTATGCCTGTTTCTTAGAGTATTTTCTTCTAGCAGACTCAAAATTTAAAGTCTTAAGAACTTTGATCCACTTTCAATTGATTTGCATGCAGGTTGATAGGGATGGACCTTGTTTCAGTTTTCTGCATGTAGACACCCAGTTTTCCTAGCACCATTTATTAAGTAGATTCTCTTCATTCAATGAATGTGTTTTGCATCTTTGTTTAAAATTAGGCGGTTAAAGCTATATTGGTTTACTTATTGATACTCTGTTATATTCTATGTCATTTCTGTGCAAATACAGTTCTTGTTACTCCTCTGTAGTACAATTGGGTATTGTAACCTCCAACATTACCCTTTCTACTTATGGTTACTTTGGCTACTTGTGGTATTTTGTACTTCTATATACATTTTAAGATTGCTTTCTAGTTCTGTGAAGAATGTCAATGGAATTTTGAATTTGAATCTGTAGCTTGCTTCTTGGCATTTTTATAATATTAACTACATCAGTCCATAAACATGAGTTTTTCCATCTTCTAGGTTCTTCTTTAATTTTTTTTTTCAATTTTGCACAGTTTCTGTTATAGTGGTTGTTTTAGTCAGGGTTTCTATTCCTGCACAAACATCATGACCAAGAAGCAAGTTGGGGAGGAAAGGGTTTATTCAGCTTACACTTCCATACTGCTGTTCATCACCAAGGAAGTCAGGACTGGAACTCAAGCAGGTCAGAAAGCAGGAGCTAATGCAGAGGCCATGCAGGGATGTTCTTTACTGGCTTGCTTCCCCTGGCTTGCTCAGCTTGCTCTCTTATAGAACCTAAGACTACCAGCCCAGAGATGGCCCCACCCAAAAGGGTCCTTTCCCCGTTGATCACTAATTGAGAAAATGCCTTACAGTTGGATCTCATGGAGGCATTTCCTCAACTGAAGCTCCTTTCCCTGTGATAACTCCAGCTGTGTCAAGTTGACACAAAACTAGCCAGTACAGTAGTCTTTCACCTTGATTAGGCTTAATCATCCACACACATAAATTTTATAGGTATTATGAAGCAATTACAAATTTTCTCATTTTTTCTTGGAAAATTTTTTATTAGTATGTAGAAAGGCTAATTGTCATGCGTTGATTTTGCATGCTGGTATTCTGCTGAAGGTGTGCATCAGGGATAAGAGTTTTCTGGTGGAGACATCAGCGTCATTCAAAAATAGAACCAAACATAAATACAAATCAAAAATTAAATAAGTAGTTACAACAGAGAGGTTTACATGTGTTTCCATTAAGACTAGTTATCTAACTAAACATTCATTGTCTGCTACTAGCTTCACAGGTTCTTTAAGTGTTTGAAACAATAATTCTTATGTCTAAGTTAGCATGGTTTTGTCAAGAGGTAAATCATCTGCCTTGTGTCTCATTAGTATTGAAGTTTTGTATAGATAAATCCAGTAAATATTTTATTTTTGTCCTTGCACCTACAATAAAGTCTCAGTTTATTCTCAGTTTGTGACCTTTAGTTATCAGATAATAGTTTCACATCCAGCCTAAAAGGAATGTTTTTCCTGATCATAAATCATAAATCTTTTCCAAGCCTGCTTTCTATCTTAGTGCAATTAACTTATGTCACATGAATGTTTTCAGAGCCCTAATTGCAGCCTTCATACTCAGAGGACTTAAAATTACTTGTATAAATTTGGGATTTTTATAGAATCATAATTAGGAATTAAGAAATGATCTATTTGTCTGTATAGCATTATTACAAGAGAATACATCTTCATTGATCTGCAGAAAATCTTCCCAATAGGGTGGGCTAATGCCAAGGCATCATTATCCTATTTGATAATAATAGGAAAGACATAATAATAAGAATCAGTTCTGAGATGAACTCTCTAAAAGTCTTGTAATTTTAGGGTTTATCCATCACACCCATGCAAAATGATATGTTATCTCCAGGAAAGTTACTTGTTCGTGTTTGCCTCTGCTAGATGGCTCCTGGCATAATCTTCAGTTTGCAAATATAAAACCCAGGTTTTTTCAATAAGGACAATAAGGCTTCATAGGATGACTTTGTTGTTAGACTTTTCATTTCTATTTTGTGCAGTAGTTAGAGGAATATTGGCGTTAGCTTTTCCTTAAAGGTTTCATAGAGTTTAGCAGTGAATCCATCTGAACACAGTCTTTTCTACTCCTTTGCTTTTGTGACTGATACTGTCATTTTTGTCTACTGTGTATAGTATTTTTTTTCAGTATATTTTGTATGATGGTCATGAACTTACTTAGTTTGTGCTTGTCTTGTTATACCTTTATTTGAACAGGTAAATTTGTTGAATACATGTACAAAAGAGCAACAGGAATCCAAAATGGGGCTCAGAACCATTGAGCATTAGTAAATTCAAATAGAAGCCACAGTCACATCCCATTATTTTTTAGGATGGCAGTTGTTATGAAAAGGTTGAAAGTGAAATCCCTGGCCAGTATTAGCAAGGAGATGTGGAGGCTGGAGTATCAGCACTTTTGCTGGACTAAAATCATGCAGCCATGTGACACACAGAATGAGCATTCCACGGAACACTAAGAATGGAACCAGCACTTGAAATCCATCTGAGTTCCTAGTGGTAGTGGAACATTTGGATACAACAGATGTTCTCACATCTGGGCCATTTTGAACAGTACCACCACAGACATGGGAGTGTACATAAGTCAGTGAGATCTTGACTTCAGCTCCTCTTGCTGAACTCTCAGAACTGTGATTTCTGGATTACAGTGGTAGTTCAATGAGTGTAAATGTAGGTTATTCCTCTTTACATAGGAACGAAATCTCATATAATACAAAGGAACATGGAGGATATTATCCCATATGAAAGAGCCCAGTTACAGAAGGGCATGTGCTGCATGAACCAGTGTCAGAGCGTTCTAAATACATCACTCCCCAAAGCCAGACATGGGTCATGGGGAGAAGGCAGCTCATGCTCACTCAGTGGGTGAATGGTTTGGGGTTTGTGCATGCAGAAGTTTCCTAGTGCTGTACTATACAACACAGCTCGCACTTGACAAACTTGCCTCTCTGACCCAGGTGTAGAAGTAATCTTGCTTGTAATTCCAGCACTCAGGAGGTAGAGGAGTCAGGAAAATCAGAAGTTCAAGGTCAGCCTCGGCTACATACCAAATTCAAGGTCAGTTTGGACCATATGAGATCCTTTCTTAAAATCTTCCCCAACCACCTTGAACAATTTAAACAGTTCTGATTTTAGCTCATTTTTTTCTTGCATATGGCTGGCTATAATTTATTAAGGAAAAATTGTTAGGCTCTTGTGACTGTCTATGTCTCAAATGTATCTCTGACAAGGTGTGTCTATGTGTGTGTGGTGATCCATGGTGGTCAAAATGCTCGATGACCATCAGTGTCAACTAGTCAGAAGTCTGCACTTGAACTTGGGGTCCCTTGACAGCTGAGGGTTCCTAGTGAGGAAACTTCTCAAAACAGAGCCATCCCAAGAAAGTTCACAGAAGGAAAATGGCTGTGAAGCACCTTTGCAGAGACTATTGAGTCTATCAAGCAGAACATGATTCGTCTCTGCACTGCTTGAAGAGAACTATCTGTACTTAAACTAAGGTCCAGTGGCCTGAGACCACTCCATGGCATATGAACATTGCTTTATGTTCTGGCTGTCCCCACATTCCTTTGTTCTCTGGGATACTGGTTCATCCCTCGAAACCTAAGAACACAAAAAGGGTCCTGGTTATTACACTTACATGCTGGGACCTGGAGGACCAGTGGCATCAATAGGCTAGGAAAGTGAAGGGATGCTGCAGTCCTTCTACCTACATTTATGTACATACAGTTAGCACTAAGAGACAGGGATGATCAGAAGGGTAGGGTCACCCTGTTGACAAGCAAGTGATGACAACCTCTTCATAAGCTGAGGTCACAGGAATCCTCCATGTTTGGTGACTGGAGAGAGGACGTAGAGACATAGCCACATCTGTCTAAGCAGGTCAGCCTCAACCTCCCCCCGGAGCCTAGAAAGCAGAGTCAGTGCAAGGAGCCCGAGGACTCCGGCGTTTCTGGGGGCTCTGTCAGACTGAAGTATGAACCTCGAAGTCACCTAAGTGGGAATATCTGCTCTCAGTCACTAATGCTGCCACCCATGTCCCCAGTCATCCCCCTAGTAGATCTCTAATATCAGACTTCCACACCTGAAACATTGGCAGGGTCCAGGGAATACACATTTTAAAGGAATGTCCCGGTAACTAGGCCACTAAGCATTCAGCCCAGCTTGGATTTCTCCCACTGCAGGGAAGTGATACTGTAATTAATGCTAAGCTGGCAGCACACCAGGGTCCCCCAGGTCTACCTCCAGGGAAGCCCTGTGGCTAGCTGAGGTAACTGTCCTGTCCCTCCAGTGGATCACATGCATGTAAGGTACTTAACCTGACTCAGTGCACCTCGGTCACTTTCCCCAAGGTCAGGAGGGGCAGAATCCGGTGCTGACAGGCTCTCTCACCCTAACCCTGAATTTAGCAGCTCTTTGAGCTCAGCCAATCAGTACAGTTCTTTGTGTTTCAGTTTCTTATTACACACACACACACACACACACACACAATTGTATCTATTCCAAGAATTTTGAGAGGATTAAATATGATAATGTATATCAAGCAATTAGCACAGTGACCAATGCAAAGAAAATACCCTCAAACTTTTGCTGATACCAGTCTGCCAAAAGACAGACCTCCCACAGGGCAGGCATCATGGTTCTCCTGCTGGACCACACTCACCAAGCATACTCAGTATCTGAAGAAAACAGTGTAATATGCACATGTGTTACTTGTGTGTTGTATATGTATATGGCATATGTTTCCTGTGTACGTGGTGTAAGTGTTTTATGTGTATGTTTCTTGTGTATATGAGTGTAGTGTATGTCTGGTAAATATGTATGTGGTTTGCATATGTATGGTGCTATGGTTGTGGTATACGTGGTATATGGTGTGTATATGCACATGGTGTGTGTGTGTATGGTATATATCTGGTGTAAATGGTATGCATTTTGTGTATATATTGTAGTGTGTGTGGATACAGTATATGGTGTGGTACATCATGATGTGTAGGGAAAGTTGATGGGTCCCTGGAAGTCACTCACCTTCAATACTGCAGATTTTGATCTTTCAGCATAGGTAGTCAAAAGAGATCTCTTAACAGGTCAATGTGGCAGGGAAAATGACTTCTCATGGGTAGGGCTTGACTTCTGCCCCAACCAATTGGAATCCAGTGCCCAATCTGCCACTAGGATTGTCTGCAGGTTTGCACTAGTGGTCACTTGAGTTCACCAGTTGTGGGATGCAGTGTGAGCAGTTGTTGCACAATGCCAGCAGCAACTCCACTCTGCTCACTTCACAGGTTTGCTGCTAGGCCCACCGAGCTGATGCAGGCTAGAGAGGACCTTCCTTGGCAGGCACGGTAGCCCTGGCAGCAGGTGGCGCCGGGCCCTGTGGCTCCTCAGTAAGGCAGCGTTTGGAAGCACGCTGTATGCAGCGCCGCCTAGTGTTCCATACGGCCAAGAGGATCCTCTTGTACTCCCTGCGGAAGTTCTGGTTCAGGAGCCCATAAACAATGGCATTAAGGCAGCTGTTAAAGTAAGCTAAGAAGTAACTGGTGACAAAGAGCCCTTCTGGGACCTGGAGAGCCATTGCCTCTGGGTTGATGGCCACTGCAAGGCCGATACAGTTGAGAGGGGCCCAGCATATAGCAAAAACCACAAACACTGCGAACATGGTTAGGAAACTGCGCAAATCACTCGGTCTCGGACGCAGCTTCCTCTCAGCCTTGGCCTTTCTTCGGGCCTGGAGTACCAGTACCCAGATTCGCAGGTAGCAGAAGGACACCACAGCGATGGGAAGGAGGAAGTGAATGGCCACCACAGCCGCCGTGTACTGTTTGCTGGCTGTCTGGATGAAGGTGCAGGAATAGATGCGTGGATCATACTCTAAAGACCCCACAAAGAAATTGGGCACCAAAGCCACCAGAGTGAGGAGCCAGACGAGGCTGATGTAGATGGGAGTATACCAGTGACTGCAGACCCGGTGATAGGTGGCACTGTGACAGATGCAGCAGTAGCGGTTGATGGCAATGGCTGTGATGTTGAAGACAGAGCCAATGACACTCAGGCCCATCACAAAGGCACTGGCCTTGCAGTGGGCCTCCCCAAGGGCCCAACCATCATGGATAATGGCCACAAGGATCAGTGGGTAAGGGTACAAGGCTACCACCAAGTCAGCCAAGGCCAGACTCACCACAAACAAATTACCTGAAGCAGGAAACACAGATCAGTAATCAGTAGGGGGTCCCACACCTTCTGGTCATTACTTTGGGTGACAGGGGACATATATTTGGGTAAAATGCTTGCACCTCAAGCATGAGGACCCAAGTTTGATTCACAGAACCAACACTTTAACAAGAAAACAAAGTCAGGCATGGTGATAATTCTTAAAACTCCGGGAAAGCCAGGCAGCTCCCTGGGGCTCACCCACCACTCAGGATAGCCTAATAAGTGAGTTCCACATTCATAACAGATCCTGTCTGAAGATATAAGGTAGATGGTACCTGAGAATACAGGGATGACACCCAAGGTTTATCTATGGCTTTTAGACCATACTTACCTTTGCATCTACACACACACACACACACACACACACACACACGATACACAGACACACAGACATGAACACTTACTTTTGCATCTACACACACACACACACACACACACGATACACAGACACACAGACATGAACATGACATTTTGTCTTTCTCTGAGCCACTTTGATTTGCACTGAAAGTAGAAATCACATGTCATTTAAAGACAAAATCGAGGGCTCAGATTGCATCTGTGCTTGTCTACTCAGGTTCTCATGTGCCTCCCTTTGTAACCTGCAAAGCTGTGATGAAAGCAATGTCCAGTGGAGTGGGTATTATCAAAGAACTGCTTCTAGGACAGGAACAGAGGCACGGTGTCAACTTGACACAAACCTAGACATATCTGGGTAGAGGAAATCTTAATTGAGAAAACGTTTCCTTAAGATTGGCCTACAGGCTTATGAGCAAGTCTGCGGAGGCATTTCCTTGGTTCATGAGTGCTATATGAGGGCCCAGCAAGAGCAGGTTGTGAGCAGAGACTGAGGGAACAGTCAACCAATGACTGCCCCTACTTGAGACCCATCCCATGTGAGAGAGCTGACCCATGACACTGTTGATGATGGTTGCAGACAGGAGCCTAGTATAACTGTCTCCTGAGAGGCTTCATCCATCAGCAGATGGAGAGGATGCAGAGGCCCATAGCTAGACATCAGTCAGAGCTTGGGGAGTCTTGTGCAAGAGTGGGGGAAAGAAGTAAACAGGTCGGAAAGGTCAAGGACACCACAAGAAGACACACAGAGTCAACTAACCTGGGATCATGGGGACTCCCAGAGCCTGGGCTACCAATCAGGGAACATGCAGGAACTGGACCTATAACCCCTATACATCTGTAGCAAATGTTCAGGTTGGTCTTTATGTGGTTCCACTAATAAGTGGAGTGGGGGCTGTCACTGTCTCTGTTCCCTGCCACTGGGTCCCCTTCCTCACCACTTGGACTGCCTGGTTGGACCTCAGTGAGATAGGATGTGCCTAGAACTGCTGGAACTAGATACTCCAGGGTGGGGTGGTGCCCAAAGGGGGCTTCCCTTCTCTGAGGAGAAATGGGTGGGGGCAGTGGGGGAGGGATCTGTAAGGATGGGACAGGGAAGAGAGGAGGCAGGGGCTTATGAACAGGATGTAAAGTGAATAAAAATGTAATTTTAAAAGTAAGTAAACAAGCAAAAAGAAAAATCAATCAAAGAAACAAGCAAGCAAACAAACAAAGAAAGAAAGCACCTGAGCCCTGGGGAGCAAGCCAGACAGTTGGCAGCATTCCTCCATGGCTTCTGCTGTAGTTCCTGCATTCAGGTTCCTACCTTCAGTTTCTGGTTTAATGTCCCTTCATAAAGAACTGTAAACAGAGCATGGGATATAAAATAAACCCGCTTCTCCTCATGTTGTTTTTTGGTTATAGTGTTTTATCACAGCAAAAGAAACCCTAACTAAGACACACAGAGACCCAACTGTTCTCCTCTTGTCTCAAATCACTGGAGGGGTCGGGTGGTGGCAATTCCTCCTTTGTCTGCACATTCCCTGGCTTTCTGAGATTTCTCCTCTGAATGGAGCCCTCCTCAGTGTCATCAATCCAACCAGCCAGAGCCCCAGGAAGCCACAGTCATCCAGGAACATAGCTCGAATGTCAGCCTCTGTTCCTCCAGTTTTGCTGTCTGAGAGCATCAGGGCACTGAAGGCATAGCACCAGGAACTGGAAGCTTCAACATGAAGCTGAGTGCATGCACCTCCCAAACACACCCCCCACCCCCGCCTCCCCCCAAGCCCTGTGTTTCCTTGAGCACTTGCTGTATGCTTACAAGACAGCAGGCTGTCCATGGGGAGGATTTCTCAGTGGCACAGTATACACAGGACATGGTCTTTAAATTTTTTTGGCCATGTGACAAAATGCATCCTGTTGTTGTAGGACAGATAAATGCAGTATGCTTGGATCTTAGACTGAATAGGAGAGAGGCAGCATTCTCTACTCTCTGCCTCCTGGCAGTGACTGCAGTGCAATTGTTTGTCATGGCCTTGCCACTATGCCTTCTCCACCATGATGAGCTGCCCCATTCAAACAGTCAGTGAGTCAAACCTTTTCTTCCCCAGGTTGCCAGTGTCTGGTGTTTTGTCCTAGCATCTAGAAAAGCTGCTGATGCATCGGCTCAAACTGCACTGAGTCCCAGGAAGCAGGGACCATGTCCTGTTCCACATTTCTGGGCTTCAGCTTAGGATCACAATCAAGTTCAGTTCTGGGATTTTAAGACTCCTTTAGAAGTTTGGAAGAGGTGCTGGAGGTTGGAGCAGCCTGAGATGTACTTAGCTCTGCTCATTTCTGGTCATAGGCATTTGGACTATTGTTGAACTTTCTCTGTGACTTCTTCATCAATACCTGCCTCTTCTACTGGAGACCACCCCTACACTCCTTAGTGTTGTTTTTTGTAAAGAACATTTCTCTAACGTAGGAAAGTTGGTTGCTACAGGTCCTGACAGTTTCAGGATGGATGGCAAACAGGCTCTTGGCATGTACAAACTTGAGCAGAAAAAGTCAAAACTGGTTGGAAGCTGGTGCCAGCTCTACCAGCTGTTTCCCTGGGAAAGCTAAGGCAAGCACTGCTGTGTTAATGTGGCTTGTCCCCTAATAATGCCCCAGAGGCTGCAAACAGCTTGTAAATAGCGAGCAGAACGCATTAGCTCCATGTGGGAAGTGATTCAATTACTCTCCCCTATTAAGCCTGCTGTTCCTAAAAGGCTGAAACCCTCCAGTCCCTGCTGGAGAGTCATCCGCCCAGTGGTCCTACTGTCTTCTAGCTTTCTTGGCATGAATCCCAATTAGATGACTTTGGATCTTATGGTGTCACCCATCTGTGAGATGCTGAGGTTATGGGGTTGCTCAGGATGAGATTCAGAGGAGGGCCCTGCTATATCAATTTCTTCCCCACCCAGGTGAGAAATCAATCAGCTGGCATGCAGATCTGCTCCTCATGTGTGCAATGGCTTGTTAATGAACAGCCATACACAAATCTTGGAGTGACTCATCCTGCCTGCCTCTGTCAGACAAGGTATGCCAGTGGGAAGGAGCTGCCACAGCTTGGTTGCATTCTTTGAAGTAGAATCCCTCCACTACTCACAGATAAAGCACCCCCCCCCCCACTTCAGTCTCTTCTTATCCTGTCTCCATTCCAGGAATTTTGTATCTGAGGAGGAAGTTAGTGCTACTTTGTCTAGTCTTCATCAGATAGAACTTTGAAAGGCAAAGCGACTTCCATCTCTAGCCTTTTTGTTTACCTCTTGAAATCTGAAGAGTTTACTTGCGTTTAAAATAACCTTTGGCACTGAGCTTCAAGTTAGTCATTTATTTGGCAGGTACCCATGAGAATCTCCTCATAGCACTTCTGACTGTGCTAGGGGCTTAGTGACGGGTGGTGAGCAACCCAAGGGCATCCCTTCACAGAGAAGACAGCCAACGAATGAAAGCACAGGACAGTGAGAGAAGTCCTCTGATGGCTAACTACCTTCAGATCCATCTTCCTTCATCATTTATCTCAATAGACCATATATTATGCTCTCTCTCATATACAGGAAGGTCATAACATGAGAAAGACCTACCAGGATGTACCAACACAGAGGAACATTGACCAACGTAGTCCATGCCAGAGCAAGGAGGTTGGAAGAGTGGAAGTTTCTAAATCAGACAATAAAAAGGGATGGTGCTGTTCAGGCAGAACAATTCCCCAAAACACGTCAACAAGATTGCTTCCATGCAAGAACAGCAGGGCACCTCAAACAGGATCTTACCATGAGAGGTTATTAGCCTAAGAGATGTCAACATGAACCATGTGAAGCATTCTAATAACATTTTGGGTATAAGCAGTTTTGGAAAGATTGAACAAATACTTCATTAGTAATTTGGTTTCTTTACAAGTACCGAAGCAATGAATGAATGTAAAGTAATCTCCCAATTAGATTCTCAAATTCCTGGAGGGCAGAAATTGTTTTCTTTCCAAGTCCTATTATTTATGAAAAACCCTCAGGGTGTCAGGATGACTCCTAGGAAGGCGGAGATAAAACTGCTTTTTCCTTGGTTAAATAAAAGTAATAGTGTACTGGAAAATACCAAAGATGATATTTTGAAACCTTAAAGAAAGAAGACATATTTAAGAGTGTTTGAAGCATCTGTTTGAAAGAACTGCTGATAGGGTGTCAGCGAACATTATCCCATAATGACGGGAAGAGGTCGTCTGTGAACCAGGATGAGTGTTGTCTTATTACTTTAACAAATGCAACAGTAAGAGCAGGACAACAGCGAATGTGCCGCCAGACTCCATGGTGTGCACTCAGTGCTTCTTGTAAGAATCCTCTAAGTTTAACCAGATAATTTTCTATTTTTTTGACCATTTTTTTATTAGGTATTTTCTTCATTTACATTTCAAATGCTATCCCAAAAGTCCCCCATACCCTCTCCCCCACTCCCCTACCCACCCACTCCCACTTCTTGGCCCTGGTGTTCCCCTGTACTGAGACATATAAAGTTTGCAAGACCAAGGGGCCTCTCTTCCCAATGATGGCCGACTAGGCCATCTTCTGCTACATATGCAGCTAGAGACACGAGCTCCAGGGGTACTGGTTAGTTCATATTGTTGTTCCACCTATAGGGTTGCAGACCCCTTCAGCTCCTTGGGTACTTTCTCTAGCTCCTATATTGGGGGCCCTGTGTTCCATCTAATAGCTGAGTGTGAGCATCCACTTCTGTGTTTGCTAGGCACCGGCATAGCCTCACAAGAGACAACTATATCAGGGTCCTTTCAGCAAAATCTTGCTGGCATATGCAATGGTGTTTAACCAGATAATTTTCTATCTCCTAGATAATGGAACAGGTACCAGGTCATAAGAGTGTACAGCAGAAGGCTGGAGAAAGAACCAGAAGACAAGAAAGCTAGGGGAGAAATGGAAGTTCACAAGGGTGTAGAGTATTGATGTTCATCATAAGTGAAGGGCAGAAATAGGACCCAGCAGAACTTGGCAGTGAACAGTTCAGCCAAGACATCAGCAAGCTAATCTATGCTCTTTGCAGGAGAATAAAATGGTGGTCTGTTACCTGTTCTTTCAATCAGTTTTGACTTCAAGGAATGAGAGATAGAATAATATTTGCACAGGGATATCCATTGGATGAGGGATTTTAGAATTTTACAATTATATTAGCTATTTTCTCTCTTCCTCTTTTTATTAGTGTATATTTTTGTATCTACATAGTGGCTTCATATGTAGATTTTCATTGAAGTGTATCATGTACATTGGACCCTCTCCTTTCTCCCCTCCCCCTAACCATTCATCCTCTTCCCTTTTCTTTCTCAAATGAAGATTTCTGTCTGACACAGGAGAAATACTTAGTCGTTGCTTTAGTTGCCTTTCTGTTTCTGTGATAAAAAATAGACCGAGGTCTATTATAGCTTACTCTCCTGAAGTATAGTCCATTATGGTAGGGAAGATTTGGTAGAAGGGGCTTGAAGCAACGGACCACTTTCCATTCTCAGTTGGGAGGCTAAAGGAGTTGAATGATGGGTTCAGATCACTTTCTTTATATTTACAGCCCATGAATGGGAGCCACCCACAGATGGATCTTCCAACCTCAATTAACTTAATCAAGAAACTCCCTCACAGGTCTGCCCAGAGGTTTGTCTCCTTGATTCTGCCTAGTTGACAATTTAATGATCACACTCATGCCAACTATTATTTATGAGTGCTGTTCTCTTATTATCAGCTGTACTGAAAGAACTGAGCATTTGGCTCATGAGACAAAATAGGATTTCCCCATGAGGTAAGACATGAGGTATAGAGCCATGTGCCAGATCTTGGTGGGGGTGTGTTCTAACACATGCGAATTAGGTGATTTAATCCTCCTGGGAACTTTACAGGGTGCCCTTACATAAGTAAGACATTGCAGCCTGATCTTGCCTGCAATCGTCCTGATGACTACAGACAATAGAGAAAGCATTAAACTCCCCTAGCGTTTGCTCCCTAACTCTTACCTGCTTCACTATACACATTTTACACTGTGAGTTGCAGACACCACAGTCATGGCAGACCACGTCCTGCACGACATCTTGTCTAAGTATGGAAGTCAATGCTTTGGAAATGAAGGCAGTTAGACTGAAGAGTCTCTATGTCCCCAGGAAGCTGAGAACTCTGCAGAGAGAACAAGCAAGGACTAAGAGTTCTCCCCCTTACACAGCTAAAGACACAATTATAGACTTTTAAAAAAGCATTGATTTTTGCGCAATGAAAAGATAATAAGGCCTTCACCTCTGAACTGTGGAGACTGAGATCTCACATACACGAGGGAGAGAGGCCAGGGCAGTCGGACTTGTTCTTCAGCTGACGTTAAACACCTAACACCCTGTCTGCTAGCTCAGCAACAGGCACAGCTGACATCAAGTGGCATCTTGGTGAGTGACTGGTGGCAGGTTAAGTCCTGATTGCAGTGGGTTTCCTCTTTCTCTCTCCTCCTGGGGGAAGGGGCCACGAGCTTACTAATCATCTCCTTGCATGCCTTCAAAGTGCCTTTGTACAGGGCCACCCACCTTATTCTGACATCATGTGCTATGTATGCTTCCTTATAGGGAAGGGCATGTCATGACAAGCTTCTTTGCACAGTATCATACAGTGGGGAAGGATAGCCACCTGCACCTCCTAGGAGGGCCCTGGATCTGGATAAGGGACAAAGAGAGCCTTGAGTACCACAGGGCCCTGAGAGAAGCTGTGGTGTGGAAGAACAGACATTGCATGTGAACCTAGGAATTTATCAGCCCCTGAGGCCCTTCTGCTTTACAAATGACAAAACACTTCAGACATGGCAGTGTCCACTCACTAGCAACACCTTCTAAATCACCTGTTCACCACAGCCTAGCACGAAGAATATCCATGGTCAGATCATGGCTCCTGACTGGTAACCAGGAACTCAGGGTGCATAGCTGACAAAGCAAGGGGTGAGGAACCTTGCTGTGTGTTCCTAAATGCTGTTTGAGAGGAGATAATGGTGGGATGCACAGAGGGCAGTGTCATTTCCTAGGCTTTTGTGTTGGGGACTATATGGTGGTGGTGGTAGCAAGAACCCCATGTTTATAGGCTCTGTGTGTGTGTGTGTGTGTGTGTGTGTGTGTGGTGTGTATGTGTGGTGTGTGTGTGTGTGTGTAGACCAAAGCTTGACATTAGTGTCCTTGATTGCATTCCACTTTCCATATTGAGTGAGGTAAGGCAACTTGCTGAACTTGGAGTTCATTGATTCAGCTGGTTTGGCTAACCAGCTTGCTTCAAGGATCCTGTCTCTGCTCCCAGAGTGCTGATATTACAGGTAGGCCACCATGCCCACCCAACACTTATGTGGATGCTAACAATCTGAACTGTGTTCCTCTCAGGTCTGCACATCAAGTACCTTACCCAGAGAGCCGTCTACCCCAGCCTTTGAGACAGTTTATGGTGGTTCAAGACAGAGTGTCAAGGAGGCACTGAGCAAGTTTTAGAGCTGTGGTGCAGCTGAGGCTGCTGAGAGATTCCAGCCATCTAGGATCTAGAGCCGGCAGGTCTTTGTGACTAATCCAGATGTAGGCTTTTATTGCCCTCAGGAAGCATAATGTGAGGTGACAAGGCACTGTGGGCAAGGCTCTGGTATAGAGAGGATGACACATACCTGACTGTTCTCTCAGTGGTCAGTTCCCCGAATCTACCCCCTTGTCCCCAAGTCCCCTGCCCCGCTCCAACAACTCCCACAATGGAGCTGGTCTTGTGATAGTCAGTAAGGAGTCCTCATGTCTCCTGCGAAGCATGCTGGAACCTCAGGTGGACTACATGTCTTGGCTGCTGGAAATAAATGTTCTTTATATGTGTAGTCAGAATTTTATGATGGTTAATGTTGACTGTCACCCTGACAAGATCTAGAATGACCCAGGAGTCAAACCTCTGGGCATGTCTGTGGGACATAGACATTTTAGATTGAATTAACTGATGTGGGAAGACGCACTTTAAATGTGGGCAGCAGCAATCTATGGAGTGATTCCCAGACCAAATACAAAAAGGCATCTGAGCTGAGAACCAGTGTTCACCTCTCCCTGGTTCCTGACTGTGGAGACAGTGTGGACACCTGGCTCAGGCTCCTGCTGCCCTGCCCAGCCCAGCACGAAGGACCTTCAAATCCTTCAAATCCTGAGACAAAGCAAACCATTCCTTCCTTATGCTGCTTTTATTTTCATGAATTTTTTTACAGCAGTGGAAGCCTAACCAATACAGTATTGACAGAGAGAGGGAACAGAGGAGTACAAAAAGTCTGAGGGAAGTTGTTCTTGAGGTAAAGATAACATCTTCAGTTTAAAAATGACTAATAAAGAATGAATAGGTGCTGACGTTTCAAGTGGATGCAGGTTTTCGGAGCATTTTGAAACATCACTTTACCACGGTCATTTAGTTTAAGACAACACTACATTAAAAAAAAAAAAAAAAAAAAAGACTGTCACCAATAAAGCCAACAGTCATAAAAACAAGGGTTGGGCATAAGACACAGGGAAGACTTGCCTAGCATGGATGCGATTCTTTGTTCCATTCCTAACACAAAATGGGGAGGAGGAGGAGGAGGAGGAGGAGGAGAAGAAGGAGGAGGAGGAGGAGGAGGAGAAGAAGGAGGAGGAGGAGGAAAGAAGCAAGCAAGAAAGCAAGCAAGTGCAAGCACTGATTAAATTGCATGACTGTGCAAGTTGCCAGCAGGGCAGGAAGAAATGCTCCTGGATAGCATGTTAATTCATTTCTCTGGTGCTGAGCACCAGTGCACAGGCAGCAGGGGATAGGAGGGATAGGATGAAGCATCAGTAATTTCCCATTCTCCCCAGGCCTGACGGCACTCTCAGGTCCGTAAGGTTTCCTGGAGATGGTGGGGAGCACAGAGTTGGATAGTCTTGTGTGGGATGGAAAAGGGGCAGGATTCTGACCTTCCTCAGGCAAGAAGCAGCAGTGAACACTTCCTCAACCATCGCTCTCATGGCAGACAACCTAGGGGTGGAACAGGCTTCTCTGGGCACCCAGCAAAGTATGAGGACCTGGAGGGCTAGGCACCCTGGTCCACAGGGACAAAGCCTGAGCAGCTGAACACCGGCCTTCCTGTTCAGGAAATGAATGTTTGAGGCTGCAGTGTTAGGGCAGTGTGTGTGTGTGTGTGTGTGTGTGTGTGTGTGTGTGTGTGTGTGTGTGTGTGTTTGGATATATATGTTATGCATAGTTTTCTAAGAGAAGCTAACTCTTTGCTATTACAGGTTTATTTTCCAAAGCTACAATGATGTCTTGAAAAGGTATTCCAGGAAAGAGTGACTGGTGCCTGTGTGCTCCTTAGTAATGATAACTTTCCCACAGGATGACTAAAAACTCAAACTTGACTCCTGGATTCTTTTATAGATAAAAATTCTCGGCACCCTCTTTCCTCAAGACATTTATATAATTTAGTAAGAATGGCTTTTGCCAAGAGCCTGGCATCTTAGAAAGGCAGTTTAAAGCTTTCCCGTTGTTAATTTTCACACCATTTCCACTTTAGTTGGTCCTGACATTCAAGGTAAGAATGACAAAATTAATAAGAATTGATAAGAATTGATAAGAATCAGTGTGTCACTGAGGGCCCTCTCAAGCTCGCCTGGTCACACATTGCAGCACCCCATCAGGAGGTGACCTTACACACCCCTGCCTCAGGAAAAAAATTGAAATGAGAATAGATTGGAAAGAAAAAGCATTTTAAGAATTGACACATAATTTAGCCAAATCATTGCTTAAATTCTCACAGTGCATCCCACAATTTCCCTGTCTTCATTCAGAAAAGCTGGTGTTGATAGAAGTCGCGCCTGCAATGTCTAAATTACACTCTTACTTGGAATTGGATCTTCTAGTGACTAGATGAATTTTTGACACAAAGCTTAGCAGAATGCTGGCATCCATCCATTGCTCACGTCCATACAGTGTACGGTCGTTCTGCCAGCAAGGGCCTTTAAATTACCTAGTGTATGAAGTCAGTTTGGCAGGTAGGGAGAGGCAGTCTGTAACAGGTCAGGAGCGTCTATGGCCGGAGGCGCTCCGTCTAGCAGAAACAGTTGAAACGCCATAGGTAGCTGCAGTGTGTAGCTCTACAGCTCTCGCAGCCTGCCACAAACCAGTGCTCAAGAGAAGCCTGGCTCATTCATATTGGCATTAATGTGTCAAGTGTGTCTTGGGCAGCTTCCAGACCAACTTCGCAGGAGGAAACCAGAACTTCCTCTAACTTCTTCAAAGAACCAAAGTCTGGGATTGGATGAATGAATGGAAAGAGACACCTGCCACTGAGGACAGAACAGGGACATGTGGGTGACAGGTGTGTGAGGAGCTGTTAAGGATCTAAGGTTCGGAGTTCGAACCAGTGGCGAGGCATGGTGGAATTTCAGTGTCAAGGAAGCTTACACTCACCTGCGTTCCGCAGCTTGCGGTTCCTGAGCACTGAGAGGATGACAAGCAGGTTCCCCACGAAGTCCACAGCTGTGGTGACGACGACTACTGTAGATAGCATGGGAGCCACCCAGGGTGCCCGGGGAGTCACAGGGGGCCCGGCTCCGGCTGACCCAGACCAACTAGGGCGCGCTGCCAGCCCGCTGGCCTCACAGCAGTTAGCGATTGAGCTGTTCTCAGGCATCGCGATGCTGCCTGGGATAGATGCACAAGGTGCGCACTGCTTGGGGCGCTCCCGCTGTCCCCTCCTCGCCCAGTGAGTGTTAAGAAGAGGCTGCGGGGAGGGACCTAGAGGAGACAATTAATTGAACGTGAGCAGAGGGGCGGAGAGAAATAAAAGGTCCAGACAGGGACTGGGACTCAGGTGTTGTAGAGAAGAACGCGTCCCTCAGTGGCACGCTCAGGAACAGCATTACAGGGTCTCTGCGTCTCTGCGCGACTGCCAGAGACCAGCCAGTGTCTGGCCCATCTAAAAACCAGGGATAGGTAGATATTTTACTACGTGGAGAAGCTGTGTCCATTTGGGAACACCCTTCTTTGTGGACTGGAGCAGGTACTGGTTAGAGCTGTCTGGTCATCAGAAGGATGGGGTTTGAGACCCCCCTCTGCTAGGCACAGCTGCTCTAAAGAGCAGGTGACTCCTGAGGAGTGAGGATTAACCCCAAATCTATGAAGCCAATAGTGCTGAACTCTGGTAGGTGACAGGGAAGGTATCCAGCAGCTATGTGTTGTGTATTGTGAATGACCATGAGGTTAGTGCTGGAAAACAAACACTTCTAAAAATACACGTGTGGATATTGGTTTAAGAATGGTGCTTATATGGGTCCATGGTCCATGGTGGAGGTTATCATAATGTGGGCTTGGGGGAGGGGCAAGAAGGTCAGAGAAGCATGAGCACAGGATAGAAAGAAATTTGACCACTGGGTACTTATAATGTTCCCTGATCTTGCTTGTGCTGCTTATGTTGGCCCCACTAGAACCACTAACACCAGCTGACCAGGAAACCTGAGTTTATCGAGAGACTGCAAAGGGGATCTCATATTGCCCCAAGGATAAGGCAAATGGAGTGGGGTTTTAAGATAGGTGCCTGTGCCTGCCTTATATAGTTAATCCTATGTTCACCATCAAAGGACACACAGTTGAGATTAGGCAGAAATTCAGAATTAAACTGAATCAACATGAAAACCAAAGGCTATCCTTTCCAAACCATTTATCCCACATTTGCCACAGCAGTTTTGTGTGTATCACCCCAAGCCCAAAACACTCCACTAACAGAAGGGTGGGTAAGTCAGCTTCACACACTGGGATAAAAATTGCTTGTAAACACAACTGCATGGATTAATGTCAAAGTATCACACAATGCCAGAGGTGGAACCCATATTTACCTAACACACGCACATGCACGTGCGCGCACACACACACACACACACACGCACACACACCTTCATGTGCATATGTGTATTAAGTGAAATAAAAGAAGGCAGTATAGTCCAAATACTATGCATACAAAAAGTATTTAGTAATTTGCTCACTCCATGAGATCTAACATTCATCTGTGATAGATCTTAGTTATCTGATAGAACTCAGAACTAGCGCTATGATAGAGATTTAGTTACGTAATTAATCTGGCAGTTCTGGGGCTCCGAATATTGTAATGATAGATGAGCATTCCACTGCCAAGCTACAGCCTGGGCTCTGCAATGTTATTTTTGTGCATTTGACTTTATATAAGTCCTGTTCTTCCTAGAAATCAACAGAAGAAAGGCAGTAGGAGGAGGGGCTATGAGGACAGGGACAAAGGAACACTGCACACCTGGTGAGGTGAGCACATCTCCATCCTGGGAGGGATGATGTTGTGGAGAGAAGTGTTGTTTCCCCTGAGCACAGAGAAGGCTGAAGGCAGGTGCAAATTCAAAAGGGCTTCTAAAGTGGAGGGAAAGTTTGGGCTCCTCTCAGATTCTGTATTTTTGGGGAGTTTAAGGCTACCCCATAAACCAGGCTTGGGGATGGGGTGAGGGTTCAAATACAGGAAAGGATATAAAATGACATTTCAGAGAGTGAAAACTCTCCCTAAGAGAAGCAGGCATGTCAGGAACATGAGTGTGCCTGTGTATGACTTTAAACTAAACTAACCACTTGATGGGTGTCAATCAACAAACCAGAGCTGCTCAGGACAGAGGGAGAATTGGCATGAACCATTCTAGCTGGAGAAGGAAGTAAAATCATTGGAGTTGTTTTATTTTTAAAAGCCAGTGCTTCGAGATGAGAAGTCCCCTCATTTTCTGTCTCAGAGTATTGGGTATTGAACTCAGAGCTTTGTGCTTGTAAACATGGCTACTTCACTGATCTATGCCCAGGCTGAAAGGCTCAGCTCTGAGCTCTCCTGGAATATAATTTTTGACCTTGCCTGCATGCACAGTAGTATCTCCAGACCTTTGGAATTAGGGTACTTGAAGTCAGTGCAGCATCCACACAGCTGGCTTTCTTGGGTCTTGAAGGCACCGTAAGGTAACTGTAAAGTCCATTTAAATGTCAAAGCTAAATACATTTGTGTGCTTCAATAGTTTTTATTCATACCATTTTACAAAGCTTTGTTCACTGCTTTTATGTAGTTGTGTGTGAAACTGAGTGGGTTTATAAGTACCACATATTTGCAGAAAGTTTGAGGCTATCTTGGGCTACAGGGTAAGACTTTGTCTTGAAGATAAAAAACAAACCACCACAATTTCCTATGCCTTCACATAGATGGTGTCTCAAGTTACTGCTCTACTGCTGTGATGAAACATCATTACAAAAGCAAGTTGGATAGAAAAGGGTTTATTTCGCTTTGACATTGTAGTCCATCACTGAAGGAAGTCGGGGCAGGAACTCAAACAGGGCAGGAACCTGGAGACAGGAGCTGATACAGAGGCTGTGGAGGAGTATTTCTTACTGGCTTGTTCAGCCTACTTTCTATAGAAGCCAAGACCACCAACCCAGGTCTGGCACCACCCACAATGGGCTGGGTCCTCCTCCAGTAATTACTAATTAAGAAAAGCTAGATCTTATGGAGGCATTTTCTTGACTGAGGCTTCCTCCCTTCAGATGATCCTTGCCTATTTCAAGTTGGCATAAAACTAGCAAGCCTTATGGTTGCCTTATAGAAGGAAGCATTTAATTGGGGACTTGCTTACAGTTTTGGAACCATCACGGCAGGGAGCACAAGCACAGGAAGGCATGATACTGGAGTAGCTGAGAGCTCATATGGGGCAGAGAAGACTGAGCCAGGCATGGGCCCCAATCCACAGTGACATATCTCATCCAAAGCAACACCTCCTAAATATTCCAAAACTGGGAACCAAAATTCAAGATTACCAGGAACTAGGGGAGGGCTGAGTCTCTTCTACATGATCATGAAAGGTTTGATAGTAATCTGCTTCTATTCCATGACCGTGGACTCTGTTAAAACCCATAGTACATGTATCAAAGGCAAAGGCTAATGGAAACTGTGCAGTCTGCATGACAAGAATGGGCCAATATGGTGTCAGGAAAGTTATGTGTGTATGGGAACAGGGGCTCTGTGGGAACTATTCATGTTCTGGTTTAATTTTACTGTGACTCTAAAACAAAGCTCTTTCTAAAAGAAAGGGATTTTGTATCTATACACCCTCAACCCAAGAGAACTTATCCAAACATCAAAGAGACTAACTAAAGGAGATTCAGAGAAGCAGTCCTGATAGGAGGTTGGAGCGCTGGCATTCAAGCAATGGAGGTGGTGTTCAGACAAAGAGAGTGGGTTTCATGTTCAAGGAAGACATTCTATAAGAAGTGATCTCAGACTATGGGCTAGAAAAGTGGACAGAGAATTGAACCAGAGAGTCCTTCAGAGTGAGGCTAAGAGCTTTAGAGTCATCCCTAGCACAGGGAATCCGCTGAGAGAGTCATTAGATATCTGCAGCCTGTTCTAAGGTCAAGATTCTTCTCAACTTCTTCTCTGAGGTGAGTTTGCTGTTAGAAGCTCTGCTCCGAGAAGCTCGGTTCCTAGAGCAGAAATGGTCATAGGTGGCAGAACTCCAAAGAGGTGATGGCTAGAAGGGACAAAGGTTGGTCTCATGAGACTAAAGATGTGATCTATCTCTTTTATGTATGTGCTTTCCACTGTAATTCCATGCACTAGAGCTAAACTGATGATGAAGCCATGCTTTTGAACATCTAGAAATGTGAACCAAAGAAACTAGAGGGACAGAAAATTGTGTCCCAATGGTCAGATGCAACTCTCTCGCTTACCGATAGGAGACACTGTTCTTGTTATGTTGGGTTAGTGTTTACTGTAAGTAATGTTCCTCTAGCAAACGCTAAACTACTTTTAATTTTAATAAGTCAAAGATTAGGTAATTTAAGATATATATAAAATTTGTAAATTAATTGTATAAAATAATTTACATATACATTTTATAACATTATAGCACATACATTTATATAAATAATATAGGGTAAGCATTTAAGCTTATTTGTTGAGGCATCCAAGCCTCAACAAATTGTGGGGTAAGAAACACCAATAGAGATGGCTCAGCACTTTGTCCTGTGCCTCTCTCTGTGGCTCACTCTTCTCTCCTGTCACACACTCTCTTCCTGAGGATGGCAGCCCAAGTTCTCAGGGCGCATGGAGCCCTGTGCTTGCTATAGAGCCAAGAATGACCATGAAGTCCTGATCCTCCTGCCTTCAACTTCCAGGATTATAGGTGCACACCACAACATCTGGCTTCTGAAGTTCTGGAAATCAAATCCAGGGCTCTGTGCATGCTAGGCAAGCACTCTGGCAAATAAGCTTTGTCTCTCTCTGAAGAGAGACTCTCTTTTTTCTTTTAGTACATTTGTAATTGAAAATAGACACCACTCTCCTAACTTCCTTCTTCCAACCCCTTCTATGCAACCCCATTCTCCAGCCAGTTGATAGCCTCTTTCATTACTACTATTTTCTATCTATCTATCTATCTATCTATCTATCTATCTATCTATCTATCTATCTAATCTATGTATCATCTATCTATTATCTATCTAATATATCTATCATCTATCTATTTAATCTATAATCTATCATCTATCATTCTAATCTATCATCTAGCTATCTAATCTATCTATCATTTATCTTTGTTTCTATCTATCTATCTATCTATCTATCTATCTATCTACCTATCATTTATCTTTGTTTATATGTAAGTATGTATCTATCTATCCATCCATCTATCTAATCTATTATCTATCTATCTATCTATCTATCTATCTATCTATCTATCTATCTACCCAATCTATTATCTATCTATCTATCTAATCTATTATCTATCTTCATACATACATAGATATATAAATACAGTGTGGTGAGTGAACTCATTTTCTTGTTTGTATGTATATCCTCTCAGGGATGATCACTTTGCAGTGGACAATGATAAGGTAGCTTATCTTTGAGAGGCCAACTCTACTCCCAGCAGTCATTTGTTGTCTACAGTTCTTTGACTAGGGGCAGGGCTGTCCAAAATTTGAATGGTAGATGATATTTACATAGATGTGGTAACTTCATCCAATTGTATACAAATGTTGTATTCTGATTAAATGGAAGAATTATCAAATAGATGAAAAACCCCACCTTTTAAATAAAGTCATTCAATCCAATGAAGTAAATCATGCAGCAATAAATGTAAAAACATGAGTTGTATATCTAAGATAAATCTAAAAAATATATGGCTTCAACCTGAGCCCAGTGCATCTTGACCCAGCCTGCCCACTGGCATCCCCTAGGGAGGTCATGTGACCTACACATGCTGTGCTAATCTCACATCTGCTGTAACAGTAAAACCCGCTCTCCACCCTTCAATCCGCCTCCACTGTGATTCCCATATTCCCCTGTCCACACTGTTCCACCCTTCTGCTGCATCACCCAATGGCCAAAAGACCTTATTTAATTCAGCTAAGCATTTCCCATTTTTCAAGAAGAACGAGTTTGCTTTTTTAAAAAAAGACTTGTACATTACTGTGGGCACCCGTGCCCCCTAGTGGTAGCAATGAAAAAATACAACTGAACTTGGAAATTCGGGGGGGGGGGGGGGGCTGATGAATGAGGGATAGGGACGTGGTAGTCTCAGGCAACAGTTTTCTTCCCTGTCATCCATTTCAACTAGGAACACCATGCCCTTTGTGTGACCCAGCATTGTGTTTTAAAAATATGGTATGTACTCACTGATAAGTGGATATTAGCTAAAAAGTACAGAATACCCATGATACATCCCACAGACCCTAAAAAGTTAAACAAGAAGAAAGTCCAAGTGAGGATGCTTCAATCTCACTTAGAAAGGAAACAAAATCATGAGAGGCAGATGGAGGAAGGGACCTAGGTGGGAGAGGGGAGGGGGAAGGGAAAGAGGGCAGCATCAGTTATGAGGGGGGACAGGAGGGAACGCCAAAGACCAAGAGAATGAATAAAAGCATGCAGCCATTACGTGTGAGGGGACAGGGAGACCTCTGGAAAGTCTAAGATCTGGGATGGGGGAGGATCCCAGGACTCAATAAGGGTGACCTTAGCTGAAATGCCCAACAGTGGGGAGATGGAACCCTCAGAGACCACCTGCAGTAGATAGATATGGCCCCCAGTGGAGGGATGGGGATACCAACCCACAATCACAATTTCTGACCTAGAATTGTTCCTGTCTAAAAGACATGCAGGGACAAAAATGGAGCAGAGACTGAAGGAATGGTGGTCCAGTGACAGGTCCATCCAACTTGGAATCCATCCCATGAGCAGGCACCAACCCCTGACACTGTAACTGATGCTATGTTGTGCTTGCAGACAGGAGCCTTGCATGGCAGTCCTCTGAAAGGCTTTACCAGCAGCTGACTGAGACAGATACTCACAGTCAAGCATTGGGCTGAGGTTGAAGACCCCTATGGAAGAATTAGGGGAAGCACTGGAGGAATGGAAGGGGATGACAACTCCACAGGAAGACCAACCATATCAGCTAACCTGGACCCCTGGTAGCTCTCAGAGTCTAAGCCACCAACCAAAGAGACTTTGGATCTGGAATATTGGTGGTCTTTATGGTGGCACTGGTTGGAGATGGTGACACTTACAAGTGTAGAGCCAACTGGGAAGTCTCAGGTCATATGAGACTATACCAAATTGATATCTCTCTCTCTCTCTTTCTCTCTCTCTCTCTCTCTCTCTCTCTGTCCATCTCTTTCCCCTCCCTCTTCTTTCTCACTCTCTCCCCCTCTCTTCTCCTCCCTCCTTCTCTTTCTCTCTCCCCTCTCAGGACATCATTCATGCTAGACAAGGCCTCTCCTACTGAGTTAAAGCTCTATTTCCATCTTTCTTTTACTCCTTGATGATGTTCCCTGCCATTCAGCATCCCTATCTGAGACCTAAAAGAGCAACGAAATCTGTGCAATCAAAAACTAGAACCTCAAAGAAACCTTTAATCTTAATCCTGTCAAATATTTCTCACGCTAACAAGAAGCTGAGTAACACATTTATTATTTGCCTAAGTTGGAAATATTTAGGATACATTAGCTATTTTGAAACAACTGGTTGTGTCAACCTCAGTATCATATTACCATATTATTAGAAGTTACTTCCCCCACCAGTCACCCATCCTTTCTATTGGTTTCTGTAAGAGCAGCATGAAACTGAGTCAGAAGCACTGGGAAGCATAACGCTAGTTTGTTACGATCTACCGAGGGGCTCTAAACATTCCTTTGGTTTGATGGGGCACCTTTGTGTGGCAGGAAGAAAGCAGGCTTTGAAATCCAGGCATCTGGATTATGCCCACATCTACCACACAGTGGCTCTCCAGTCTCAAAAGAATGGCATATCTTCTGTGGAAGAGCGTTACAGTGACATCACAGTTCACTGTGGTGGCCAACTGTAGTGACCAAGCATATCACGGATACTTAATGCACAGCCCAGTGTCAGAAAGTAGCAAGCCTCATGAACTCCTGGTGACAGCTTTAATAAATGCACTTGAACAAACAAACAAACAAAAACAACTTTTTTGAAGAAAAGAAATGGAATAAAATCCCAACTTTGCAAGCAGGCCAGCTTGATGATCACCAGCTAAGAGGCCTTGGGCAAGATACTTCACATCTTTGGCTCCTAGTTTATTTTTTAAATAAAGATGAAAATACTAAATGTCTTAGAAAGTAATGAAGATAAAACAGATAGATATAAGACAAAATCATGATCCACTTGCATAATATTGAGACTCTGGTCATCATCTGTGCACAGTTGGCTGCCTTTTCTCCTCTTACAGTTAGGGAAACAGGTTTAAAGAGGGCTCCTTCCATCACCCACCATAGGTTCCTTCTTTAAGTGCAAGATCTAGGATTCGAGGCTGCATTACTTCAGACCGGACTTAGTAGACTTTGTACTGGCTTTCATATGAGAGTGAACACGGCATGCCTTGTGGTAATTGATTTTCTTCCAGAGCTCTGGGTCCCTCCAGCCAGTCCGTGGAGGTCAATGCCCACCATACTTCCAAATTTGGACAGGAAAGACTCTTCAGATAATAATGTCCAGCTCATGAGAAAACACATTATTGCTTCCTGGAGATATTTCATAGTAGATGACTGTTTGAGCCCTATGACTCTTACACAGTTTCTTTGTAATATAAAATGAATTTCTCAATTGCCTGAAAATGCTGAAGAGAGGCAGTGCCATTGTTCTGATAACTTACATTAAAATAAAAAAAAAAACCACTATAGATCACTATCTCCATGTCTATAAGAAAAGCCAGATCCATAGAACTTAGACGCCGACTCACTCTCCTGTATTTCTTTTGATCTTTTTCATTTGGTAACCAGACATTTGTTCTTTGATTTTCATCACTATACAGGTTTCCTGTTTTCATCAATGACATAATTTTTGACAGTACAAGTTTAGCTTCACCATATTAAGCAATTTTCCAACTCTCTGATGCCAACTAGCATGGAGTTAGTGAAGAGCACAGATTAAGGGTCCGACTTCACATCACTTCAGACACCAGGTGTTAGTCTCAGGCTGTGACCTGTACTTCTGACCCCCTCCTGCAGATTCTTCCACATGCTAAGCAATCTAGCCTCCAACCCTTTTCTTCTGGATGACTTTAGTATGTGAGCATTGATAATGAAATAGTTGGTCACCAATGACCATTTGTTCCATTTCCCTTGATGGAGGTTAGGACCATTTAGCAATAAGATTAGTTCCCTTGGCAACCAGCCACCCCCACCTGAAAGCTACTGGGACTGGAAATGTAAATTATCTCATGGCAGACAAAGCACGCACCTTATTTTGGAGATCACAAGGACTTTAGCAAAGGACAGGGGAGGGAAAGATGTATTATTAGTTATATGAAAACATCATGCCCACTGATTAACAGGACCACCACTTACCCTCTATCATACTATGTCAAATATATGAGTCCCTTTTCTCTTTCTGCAAAGCTCTGAACTTTCCTCATTTTTACACTCTCCAAGTTATATCTAAGTGATCAGGATCCTGTAATTATCTTCCTCATAGACTAAAGCACACTTCCATAAATTGCACATGCTTCATACCTGAGTTTATTTTTACAAAGTGGTCTGAGCCATTGGAGTGAGGTAACCCAATCACAAAAGAACTCAAATGATATGTACTCACTGATAAGTGGATATTAGCCCAGAAACTTAGGATACCCAAGATATAAGATACAATTTGTAAAACACATGAAACTCAAGAAGAACGAAGATCAAAGTGTGGACACTTTTCCCCTTCTTAGACTTGGGAACAAAACACCCATGGAAGGAGTTACAGAGAGAAAGCTGGGAGCTGAGACGAAAGGATGGAACACCTAGATACTGCCATATCCATCCCATATTCAGCCTCCAAACGCTGACACCATTGCATACACTAGCAAGATTTTGCTGAAAGGACCCTGATATAGCTGTCTCTTGTGAGGCTATTCTTGGGCCTAGCAAACACAAAGGTGGATGCTCACAGTCAGCTATTGGAGGGAACACAGGGCCCCCAATGGAGGAGCTAGAGAAAGTACCCAAGGAGCTAAAGGGATCTGCAACCCTATAGGTGGAACAACAATATGAACTAACCAGTACCCCGGAGCTCGTGTCTCTAGCTGCATATGTATCAGAAGATGGCCTAGTGGGCCATCACTGAAAAGAGAGGCCCATTGGACTTGCAAACTTTATATGCCTAAGTACAGGGGAACGCCAGGGCCAACAAGTGGGATTGAGGGGGGGGGGAGAGTGGGGAGGGCACGGAGGACTTTTGGGTTAGCATTGGAAATGTAAATGAAGAAAATACTTAATAAAAAAAGAAAAAGAAAAAGCATATAATAACTTTCAAAACAAAAAAAAAATCAAAAGATGTACTAATTTGATACACAGTGAGAAATTACCATAGGAAAATATTAAAACTCTATTTCCACAGCACAGTACAATCCAAAGATACACTGATGTGATACATGCTGAGGTTGTTATTAAAATATTAAAAGTCTTTTCCCAGTGATTAATCCACTACATTTCTATAAGAGCAGACAACTTTGTACCTACACTAAAAACATATCAATATGCTTTTATATATAACATTCTGAAATCATTAATCATATAATAGTCTGGAATCAGAACTGCGGCTGTTAAGCCATCATTTGATGATATTTTGTAGAACAGCAGCATGCAAGGTGCACAGTGCACACAGTGCCATGGCCGCAACATGAGCAAACACACAGGAGACAGCACAGATTCCTTATACCTTTGATTTGAGTTAATTTTTGGTCAGAAACCTTTTGCTGTTGCCATTACTTTTTTTGCATGTCTCCTTAATGTTTAGTTATGGGCCCTGTCTGGGCTTGCTACCCACAGCTTTAGAGGCTGGAGTATATGCTGGAGAGATGGCTCACTCTTGCCCCACACCTGTGAGAACTGGAATTGATATTCCCAGAACCCATGTTAATACTGTGTAGCTAGGGTAGCAGAAGACAGAAAGAAAATCAGAACTAGCCATCTGATTAGACTAGTTTATGGTAGAGCTTTGGGTTCAGTTGAGAGAACCTGCCTCAAAGTATAAGGAGGAGTCTACACACAACACCAAAAATGAAAAGAACCCCCCTCCACACACACACCAAAAATGAAAAGAAACTGGGTTCTAAGTCAGGTAAAGATTTGAGACTGTGAATGAAGAGATGACAGAGCAAAAGAGGACTGGGTGGATATAAAGACTTGGGTATGGAGTCTGTAGTGACCTGTTTCAGTTTCCAGATTTCCCTGTGTATATGGATGGGGTAGGGTTATTCTTAGGGTCAGTTCATTGACAGACTAACAGATGTCAATCTCTCAGGACTTGCGGAAATTACTTAAGGGATATACCACACAGTTTAAAGCAATGTCCACATTAATACATTTTTGATAAATTTTTTAAATAAAACATTTTAATTTTTAGTATTATCTGTGATTTTGCTCACAAAGAAACACTTCTAGAGGCTCCCAGCAACTGGTTTAATGGCTTATATTTCAACTTTGTAGGTTTATTCTTTTTCTTTAAGGTCCTTTGCTTAGGGTCTCAGACTATTTATTACAGTTGACAATATCCAGTGTTGTCTTTTAGGCCCATGTAAACTTCTACATGGACTATGAAGATTTGGAAATAATGTTTATATTTGCTTTTTACTAGAATAGTGGCATATCCCCATATTTGATCAGTTTCCATCATAAAATCCCATCTGCCTTGGGCTAACAGGGAGAATGGAAAAAAATACCATGTGAAAACTGAGTAAGTTCCAGGCTTAGAAAAGGTCACCATGTGCCCTTTATGACGGTGTTTTTATGAGTACACAGATCTCCCGGGTGACCAAGTGACCGTCTTTGTGGCTCTGTGAAATCAGACTACTGCTTTCTCCATCTGTCTTCAGAATAGGACAGAAGTATGGCATTTTTATCACTCAACTAGGGCCCACAGTTGGCTGTGCATTCTGTGGGATCCACAGACCTGCTCAGGCATAGCACGTTTCAGCCAACTATCACAGACAGGGCAGTGGTTTGTGTTTTGATGGTGTGAAAAATTGATAGTAATAACTCCCATAAAACACTGTATTTTCATGTACAATCAATAATAGCTAAAGGTGACATACACACACACACATCCCAGTTAAATTCACAGAATATCAAGAATACATGACAGTGGTTTTTCAGACATTTGGGCATGCACATGAACTGAACTCTTAATATTGTTAACTGGCCAAAATAGGCAAGAAAGGGGTTTATCTCTTTTCAGAAAATATGAGCACATGGGGGCATCTGCTCCGTTTTGTTTTTCTAGTCTTTGAACTAGTATGTTCCAGACTATTTCATAGTCTGTGAGTTTCACAAGGGGTTAATAGTATGTCTCTAAAAATAGGTTCTGCAGTTAAGTATATGTATGAACTCTAAGATGAGCTTTGCCTATTAGTCAGGTTCCTGGAGAATCTCAAGTGTAGGCGGCTGTGTTCACACCACTGATGAGGCTCTGGCTCTGCCAGGCAAATGAAGATGCAGCCCTCTTGGGATTGCATTTTTATTGGCTTCGCCGACACTTAACATGTACAGATTAGAGCTCCACTGGGGTTATTTCTTCAGAACATTAAGTTCAGCAATTACAAGTAAATTTTCCCACAAGTTCTTTTTTTTGCTCTCTCAGTTTCATTTCCCAGTGAGTGTTTAGAAGAATAGACTCCTCTGTGCTGGCAATTGCCTCAGTTCACTCACGCACACAAGTCCCTTGATCTTCTCCATCTTTGCCAAGTCACTTGAATCCCTTGGTGCTTCCCCAGACACCTTGACATCTTCTGGTTCATGGCTAACCTGTCCTACTGCAGCCTTCATTTTCTACAGAAGGCTGCTGATGGGTGTGAGCTTTGTGGAGATGCCACCTCTTCCTTTCATCAGTTGATGAGCCTAGAGTACCTGTTTTTATCTGGGCAATGTGACAGTATCTCAGGGGAAGGATTAGGGAATGAATGGATTTACTCATGCCTTTGGGTTGGGAGGATCTGTTAAATAATGCATGGATAAGCATGTTGATCTTTTAGGGAGAAAAGTGCTTTATAAATTAGAGCACTATTAAAATATTTACATGCTGGTCTAATAAGAAATTATAAAAACAATTTTCCCTATAATAGGGATTTTGATAATTTGCATTTACATAGCACATTATTGGCAAAACAATGGTGTCCCTTTGAATACCTCATTTAAAGTGGCTTTGCTTTAATTATCTCTTACATAACAGCTATATAATGACAGTAAAAACAACTTGCAAATATGTGTGTTATACTTACATGGTAAATAACAGTTAAATTGTGACCACAATTCAATAGAATCTGATATGCATCAGGCTAATTATTGAAGTTGTTTTTCTGACATGCACCCAACTCTTTTACCCTTAACTTTTCCTTCCATTGTTTCTTTTGTCCTCTTACCTCCTATGTATTAATCAAATGATTTCTGAGGTGCCAAGATGTTCATGAGTGCATGTGTGTGTTCACAAGTTAGCATGCAAGGTCACACATAGACATCTGACCATTTCACTACACCTGTCAGTAAAAGGACTTTCCCTTTTGCAAGTCACTGTGAGTGTTGCCTTGGAAACTGAATTAGCCAGCCAAGAGTTCAAGGAGGAGGGGCCCCCTGGGGATATATCCACATCACATCACTTTTCTCTTCCCAACTTCTCTGATCACTTGGAATACAGTTGCTCTGTATATTCCTCATGCAGCCTACTGGCTTTACATCCAAACTGTTTCCTGATTCAATGGTCTGGCAGAACTGGTTAACCATCTCTTTTGTAGGGGAAGTCTCACAATTTTGAGACTTGGTGATTTACCTAAAGTTATGTGGAGACAGAATCTGAACTTGGATTTCTAGGCCCAAGGGAGGGGGAAATTCTAATGAATGTACAATAAATTCAGGTCTGGTTTACCGCTTCATATGGCTCACAAATAAAAAGATTAGAACTGAAAATATGCAGCTCTCATCGCTCCTTGAATGAATGAGTTAATGAATAAATGACTTGGAAATTCTCTGCTGATGTCCCCTGCTGACCTCTCAAACTTTCAAAAGACAAATGCTGAGGTATTTACCACTAAGTCCTTAGCATCCTTCCCTTCACCTTCTCATTTCATGCTTTCGTGCCATCTCTTTCTCTGCTGAGCCAGAGGGAAGGACCCCTCTGCTGCTCAGGCTTTCCCCTTTTCCTGGAACAGTGTTTTGAGCAAATACTAGGGATGTGGGTTCATTACCTCCTTTTATCCTCTGTCCCCCTCCCCCTCCTCCTCCTCCTCCTCCTCTTCCTCCTCCTCCTCCTCCTCCTCCTCCTCTTTCTTCTCTTCCTCCTTTATTCTGCCTCTGTACTGAGGTGCAGAGTCTACTTTGTGATCCAAGCTTGTGATTCAAATCAGGTAAAGATTAGGATGCTTAAAATGAATGTTACAGTTCTAGAAGAAAGATGTGGCCTCTGGAGACTGGGGAGAAAGGAGTCATGTAAACACTCCTGCAGGCTTCTCCTAGTGGGCAATCTTCAGTGGTGGGTCCTTGGATGCTTGGCCTGTCTCCTTAGCTGGCCTGGGTTTTTCTGCAAGTGAGAATCATTCTTTTACTGTCCTTGGGCTAACAATGTTTGCAAGGTCAACTCACTTTGCATCTGACTTTCCTACATCTCGGACTTCTCTAAGAGGAAGAATGAGTAGTAGACGGATGGAGTGGAGACATCTAAGGATGGGGCAGTGAAGTGGAGATTTCTGGTTGCATCATGTGATGCAGACTCATGCCATGTTTTGCTGAAGCAGATTCATGTGATGTTTTGCTGTCTGTGAGAAGACGTGATATTTGGAGAGAGTATAAGTAGGACCCAACAGAGAGTGATAGAGCGCTTGCATTGCTAGCTGTGCAATGCTTTGTTGGTCTCTCATCTTTGCTGATCTCCACTTTGTTGAGAGAGGCACAGCAGCGAACTTCTCTTGGCTTTTCAGCTGGTTCTGGCTGTTCCCACTGACTTATGCTGATTCGATGGAGGCTTGGCTGGATTGTGCCACTGCTGTTGATTCCTGTTTGAACTGTACTATTGAACTGGACTGCTGGTATCCTAACAACAGATCATCATTATCATCATCACCATCACCATCACCATCATGACCCCAAAGAACTACTTCTAAACAAGTCCACACCCCCTTGTCCTATTTATCATCTTTTCTACCCTACCCTTGAATGGTGGGCTAGAAGGTGGGGTTTGAAGTGTTTGAGAACCCTCATTAAAGTCTATTTTGAAAAATCTAAGCCTACAGGGCAAGGGTGCTGTCTCTTTATGTATGTAACCAGGTTTTTTTGCTTATTCACATGTTTAAAAAATAGGTGGCTTTGGCCAAGTAATTCTTTGACTAAAAATGTTGTTTTCTAAGTCAGGATAAAAGAATCTTGGTTAATAGAGGGACCAGAGAAAATAAGTCACATAATTCCTAGGAAATAATCTCAATTTTCCTAAAGTAGAATGAATTTATGTCTTCCAGACACAGAGTTCATGAATACCATTTCAAGAGTTCCAACACTTAATTTAGGTCTCTTTGAATGACTTAACAAAAGTAAACCACTGTAGATAGTCTCTGCTTTTGTTTTTTCCAAGAGAACAGATTTATTCTTGTTCTATCTTTATTTCAGCATTTGTTGACCTCAAAAGCCATAAAAACATTTATTAGAATATTTTCTTGTTGCTTACAAGATCACACCTTTCTGAGCTATTAGACCTGAAAAACGTTTGAATCTGTAGAGTTTCTTGTTCTTTGACTCTCTACAGGCTTGTTTTTATTGCTTTCTTCAACCCAATTTAGTTTTCTCATACAATTAAAAACTGTAGGCAAAAGCATTCAGTGCTCAGGCTGAACTGAAAATTGTAAAAAGGAGCCTGGTATTACATGGGGAGCATCAATGCAAACCCTCAGAAGAGTTCAGAACTCAGAAGAGTTCTCGGGTGCTGCCTGATTCATCTAGTAAGAATGAGTCTTAACTAAGTGATTCATTTGAGATCATTTGAGAGTAGCCTTGTAAGAACAAATAAATCATGATAACTAGATTTTCCTTGATTATAGAGTAACACACAGCAATGTAACAGACAACAGAATCCTGGCCTTCACAGTGTACAAACCTGCCAGCTACTTTGCAGGACTCTGTTACCCTGGAGTTTGTAGGAAGACCATTCATGCCTCTTTCATGTTTCCCTGAGGCCCTGTGACTCAAGTCTTTGCCTTCTTGGCCACACTGATGCATCCCTTCTGATGCTGACTCTTCATTAAAAACCCATCACCAGTTCCAGTTTGCTTCACTTTGAGTATTGTAATACACTTTTGCACACTTATGAAGTCCCATCTGTGTCTAGAAACCCAGAAAAAGTAAAAAATCAAGTCACCCCACCACTGCTCTCTGTAGCCCCCAAAGGGCCTTGTTCACTAGTCATCTAGATGGTGAAGCAGTTTATAGATGGCATCCTGTGGCTTACCTTATCTGTTCCCTTGGGCGCCAACTCCACCCTCTTTGCTTGCTTTACCAGAATTCATCTCCGTGTTTACATAGTTACACAACAGAGATAACCCAACATGGAATGCTGCCTGTCCCAGAGGCTCTCCTCGGCATTTTGCTTGCCATTTTAGATGGTTACATTGGAAAACAATTGATAATTCTATCAGTGTCAACTCATTTCTAATTCCTCTCCATCTTATTGCAGAGAACCTAGTGACTTTATGCTTTTGAATTATAAAGTCCTTTTTGAATTAAACTGATAAGGAGTTTCCAGGTTCTTCCGAATCTATAAATAATGGTGATATTTCCCCATCATCATCATCATCATCATCATCATCATGTGACACTACACAGAAGCCATCCAATCAGGAACACTTACCCTTTGGTTATTTTAGTGTTAGGAGGCTTCTTCTTCTTTTTTTTTAAATATTTTTTTATTATGTATTTTCCTCAATTACATTTCCAATGCTATCCCAAAAGTCCCCCATACCCTCCCCCCCACCACGTCCCTACCCACCCATTCCCATATTTTTGGCCCTGGCATTCCCCTGTACTGGGGCATATAAAGAAAGTTTGCATGTCCAATGGGCCTCTCTTTCCAGTGATGTTCGACTAGGCCATCTTTTGATATATATGCAGCTAGAGTCAAGAGCTCCAGTACTGGTTAGTTCATAATGTTGTTCCACCTATAGGGTTGCAGATCCCCCCAGCTCCCTGGGTACTTCCTCCAGCTCCTCAATTAGGGGCCCTGTGATCCATCCAATAGCTGACTGTGAGCATCCACTTCTGTGTTTGCTAGGCCCCGGCATAGTCTCAAGAGACAGCTATATCTGGGTCCTTTCAGCAAAATCTTGCTAGTGTATGCAATGGTGTCAGCATTTGGAAGCTGATTATGGGGTGGATCCCTGGATATGGCAGTCTCTAGATGGTCCATCCTTTCGTCACAGCGTTAGGAGGTTTCTTAACTCTGATTATGTCATCAGTTCGGGTCCAGCAAGAACATAACAAACACTAACTGTGTAAATGGCTCAAATGGAGCAAGAGCAATACTAATTCTTGAGAAGACAATCTAGCTCAGGAGAAGGTAGGAAACCTATAGGCCAAGAGGTGTCACCCGGAGTCTTCATTTATCTAGTAACTATAGTTTTGTTCTCTGCTTATTCACATTGGGACCTTGGGCAGGTCATTTTGCTTATGTAAGCACTTTAGCTCAGAGCAGGTAATGCAGGCTGGGAAAAGATGATAGGACAGCAGTAGATTGAAGTTATTGATCATAGCTGTGTGCCAGGCATGTCATGTGAATGTAAAATGCTCCTTAGAGACACACGTTTTGAGAACTTAATATCTTGTTAGTGGTGCTGTTGTGGTTACTGTGGAGCCTTTGGGATGTGCTTGTCTAATGGGAAGACTTTAGAAGCAGGACTTAGGTATTGTACCTGTCTCCATTCCCAAACTGGGTCTCTCTGTTTCCTCACCCTCTGAATGATGACATCCCAGCTACCATGCTTTTCCTTACCATAGTGGACTTATAGCTCCTGAAACCATGAGCCAAGTCTTTCCTCTCTGTATTAGTTTATTTTCATCACTGAGACAAAATATGTGGCAAAAGAAACTGTGATGGTTTGGGTGACGATCTCCCTAACCCCCACCCCCGCAGAGTTATCCATTAGAGCACTTTGACCCCAAGCTGGTGGTCTTGCTTGGGGAGGTTATGTAATCTATAGGTGGTAGAGCTTGCTGGGGGATTTAAAGCCTCACCCAGCTCCTGCTTGTTTCCTCTGCTTCCAATGTACAGCTAAACTATGATCTGCCCCTTCCTGCTTCTGTTAGCCTGCCATGCTCTCCCAGACACGATGGCTCTTCCTCTGAGACTGAAGGACAAAAGAGATTCTTTTTCACCTCTTAAGTTGCTTTTGGTATTTTATCACAGCAACAGAAAAGTATTTATTACAGCAACTTAAGGACAAAAGGATTTATTTTGGTTCACAGGGTGAGGGTATAGTCTACCAGGCTCAGGCATGCGTGGTGGTGGGAGTGTGAGGAGATGGCCATATTACACCCATAGTAAGGAAGTAGAGAGAGACATGCTGCTGCTCAGTTTGCAATTGTTGTTGTTACTGTTGATCCAGCCCAGAACCCTAGCCCAAGGAATGGTGCTCCCCACAGTGAGGGAGGCCCCCACCCAAATTCATCTACTCTAGACACTCATTCACAGACATGCTCAGAGGTTTGTCTCCTAGGTGCCCTGGTAGCACACACACACTCTCTAGCTTCCATTGTCTGCTTCCTTACAACCCCGTCTTCCTCAGGGTTTCTCTTGCTGTGATAAAATACTGTGAATAAAAGCAACTTGGGGAGAAAAGGGTTTGTTTCAGCTCATATTTCTCAGGTCACAGGCCATAGCTGAGGGAAGTTAGGGCAGAAACTCAAGGTAGGAGCTGTTGCAGGGGTCATGGAAGGGTGTTGCTTACTGGCTTGCTTCTCATGGCTTACTCAGCCTGCTTTCTTAAATCACACAGGACCACATGCCTTGGGTTGGCACCGCATAGAGTGAGCTAGGCCTTCCCACAACAATCAGCAATCCTCAAAGTGCACCACAGGCCAACCTGGTAGGAACATTTTTTCAGTTGAGGTTCCCCTTTCTAAATTACTTTAGCTTGTGTCAAGTTGATATAAAACTAACCAGTGCAGACCCTCTCTTTAGATATGCTCATCACTGAGCTGATCTGGTGCCTAAGGGCTCTGAGTGGCTCATCACAGGATGAAAAGTAGAACTTCCCCCTGAGGTCAATAAAGAATAATCAAGGTATTTAAGCATAAGAAACCTGCAATTAGACTTTCAATTTAGAGAACACGTACACCACTCTACTCCTCACCTCCTCAGCTGTCACCTTCCTCTACATTCTCTACTCTGAGCACAGGAGTATAGCACAGCTGTTGGCAGGGACCCTCCTCACCTTCTCAGCCATCACCTTCCACACATTTCCTACTCAGAGTACTGGGTTTTGTGACTGCTGTTAGGACCCCTTTCTCACTTCTGTAGCCATTACCTTCCCTATAGAGCACAGAACTGTTCTATGACCATATACCTAAAATACCAAAAATTCTGACTTAGACTGGGTCAATCTCCTGACAGTCTCTCAAGCCTTCTCTGAGTCAAGTTGAGACCAGCATCACTTCTATTCCTGAGATTCGGAGGTTCACATAATAGGCTAGATGTGTCATTCCTCAGTTTCCAGCTTTCAGAATCATCTGTTTCCCCTGTCATGTTGGTTTCCTCTCAGGTTAGACCTCCTGGGAAACACTGAACCAGCAGAGACTTGGATTTCATAGCAGGAGAGGATCAGCCCTGTCACGAGACAGATGTCAAGAGCATCACTTGTCTCCAGTGCTGTCAGAGTCCAGCTGCTGCCAGAGTGAGTGCATGCCTACTGGGACCAAGACCAAGCTCTGGAGCACCTAAAACTGTCAGTGTCATCAAAAGCCACCCATATTGAACAGGGGATGGAGGCAGGTAAGTGGGTAGTCAGAATCAGGTGCAGAATGCTCAAAGACTGTGTTTCATCTTCTTATTGAGGCCTGTTCAAATTCTGAAGCATTTTATCAAGAATCCTTTTTTTAGATTTGTATATATAATAATGATAGCTTTTCTAAAGATGAATGAGAACGACACAGTTAATCCAGAAGCACCCTGAGTTCTAGTATCACTCAATAAGAATGTATGCAATGACTAGATGCCAGTATGTAGTTACAGAAAGAAGAGAAGGGATGAATGGATGTCAGTTCACTCTTAAGTTTTAAAGATGTCTGCGCTCAGGTGCTTGCTTTTAAGAATGGTTTAAATTTGCAAAGAAAACTTAAAATATCAGTTGTCATATTTTGGTTTCTGACTGTGTGATAAAACACTGGCAAGAAATAATTTGAAGAGGAAAGGGTTTATTTGGTTTGCAGGTTACAGTCCATCACCAAGGGAAAACAAGGCAGGGCTGGGACCTGGAGGCAGAAACTGAAGTAGTGGCCACAGAGAAGTACTAATACTGGATTCCATCTTATGACTTACTCAACTTGCATCCTTATACAGGCAGGACCACCTGCCAAGGGGTGCCACTGTCCACAGTAAACTGGGACCTTCCATATCAATTATTGATCAAGCAAGTGCCCCACAGATATGCCCACAGGCAATCTCTTAACTGAAGGTCCCTCTTTTCTGGTGACTGTAATTTGTATCAAATTGATAAAAACTAACCAGTACATCAGCTAACTCTCAAGCACCTTGCTCTCTTCTTGATAATTTCCCCCTCTCCCCCCAATAGACATTCAAAAGCATCTTTTGGAAAAAATACAATACAGCATTTTCTGGTGGTTGGGCAGTCCAGTCCCATAAGCATTTGGGGGCCGCACTATAACAAAGCAGCTAGGTTCAGAAGTTTCACACCAAATAGTGGCTACTGCATACAGACGAGTAAGAACCTCATCCCTTTTCTAGAGAATAGGGTTTTGGAGTTGTCCTCTGATGGGTCACTAGGGGTCTGGTGATCTAGAACCCTACGGAGACCTTAGCACAATGTAAGTGGATCTGAGTTATCTTAGTTGAAATTATTCGATGCTCGTTTTTGTGTATGGCAAATATATTAGAAGGCTCACCATGCAGCCTCCTAGGTATTATATTCCTCAGACTGATGCTTATCACTTCCATTTTTTATGAGAAGGTACAAAGTCATCATGTCTTCTTCAGAGTCACATGGTCATCCTGCTTATTGCTTCCAACTGGATCTGACAGAATGGAGAGTGCTTCAGCCATGGATGGTGACTGTGGTGATGTGGGGTGACTGAAGGCTTCACATCCAATTTTCACAGTCCAATAGTGAGACAGACAAGTAACAAAAGAGAAATGGTCTGTTGGAAGGAGGGCAATGGTTGGGATAACTTACGAGGCTTTGGAAGAATGTGAGAGTTAACAGTGGAGATTGGAGAACAAGAGCAAACTGATTCTAGAAGTTGACAATTTCACGTCTGTGAAAGTATGTGCAAAGGTTTTGGATGGTGCGCACGAAGTACAAGGTGGATGTCCTGCTCCGCGGGTAGGTGAGTGGCCAGGCAGCTATTTAAGCTGCTTCATGTTGCTCTGAGGGCTTGACCTTGATATGGAGGCCAAGATGAGCTGTTTAGGGTGTAGATGGCTGACTTTTCTCTAAATGAGGAGTGTGGGCTCTCAGCTTCCTCAGAACTAGATTTGGTTCTCATCTAAGACACAGTCAATGTCTGCTTGACCTGATGGACACTCTGATGGACCCAAGATATGGCCCAGTCAGAATGATTATCTACGTCATTGTCATAGAAATAATCAACACTACAATAGACTAAGATGGTCCCTTCTCTGGCTTTAGGCTTAATTGAAATTCTGAGAAGATTCTGTTGACATTCATTGGAACACAGTTGTTCTTGTCATAATAAACCAAGTCCTAGATATAAAAAACAGAAACCCTAGCTTCTATTGCCCATTCAAATAAACAATTGGTATCTCAGCTTCTTTGGGGGAGGCACAACAGCTCGTGTTGTCAGAGCTGTTTGTATTTTATGATAACACAATCCAAATGAGAAAAGTCACCCTGTGGGAAACCTGTTTTCCTTCTATTTTTCAAAGCAAGTCCTATTGCCACCCAGAACAATAAGCTAATCAAACACAGATATCATCCAACCTAAATCCTGCCCCTCACCACCATGGTCATCCTATTTTCCTACGAACTAACAGAGGGGTAGAAAAATTTCTATGGCTAGACCTTTCTACTTGCATTTGCATTTTCCCATAATTACCAAGCCCTCATTATTTTCTGTATTGTCTCTGCCACATTAGTTTTGTGAGACAATGGTGCATAACTCAAACACAGAGCCAGTCTAAATGAGAAACTGGCAGAGGGCTCTCGGGACAACTGCATTATTCATGAAAAGACATCAGAACAATTGGAGGATAACATTAGCTTTTACATCACAGCAGCAATTACAAGACAATTATCCCAAATAGTATAATTGTCTCATCTACGGGTTGTGGGGCAGAGCCCACACAGTGTCTGTGCAATGAGTGTCTTACAATGCCATCATGAAAACTGGTCTGCATATTTTAAGAGGAAAGCCTTGAGAGGCAACCACTTGACTTCTCTTTCCTCTTTTGATGCCTTACAGCACATAGCAAGCTGCCAGATACCCAAGTGTGAAATATGGGAAATGAAGCCTGAAGCCATGGCTACATCACTTAAATGATTGCCTTGCGTCTTCCAGAATGTGCCCCGATTAGCAGTTTGTTCCTGTCCTTGTATAAATTGGAGTCCCAGCATAGAGCCTGAATCTTCTTCTAAAGGAAGTCCCTCAATGAAGACACCCTACATGGGACAATGTGGAGTGGTATTTTGGTGACAAGACAATTGGCTAATTCCTGATACTATAATTTAGTCCGTAACAGTATAAAAGCAACTACTCTACTGAGTGTGTGTAAGAGCAGCTACTGAGCGTGTGTAAGAGCAGCTACTGAGTGTGTGTAAGGGCAGCTACTCAGTGTGTGTAAGAGCAGCTACTCAGTGTGTCCTGTGAATGTGTACAATGGCCGTCATTCCTTCCTTACTCTAGCATCAGTGAATCCCACTTTCACCTGTTCATTTACTAAATAAATGTTTCCCCATTACTTTCTTCAGCTTAGGCTCTAAGGGCTTTTGTTCTAGTAACAACAGGTCTGAGCTGTGAGTCCTGGGGCTTGCCTACAGATAGTGGTTATGCAATACCCATGGAGCTACAGTGTCTTCTCTTTGGCACTGACAAAACAAGATTCAAATGGGCATCACACATTCTCTTCTCTTCCTTGATGTCATGCCTTTCATGTTCTCTTTCATTCTTTCTCTTCTCCCCTGGACTTTAAACTAGAAACTGGAATTCAAGGGCTCTGTAGAATAGATTTTGTTTCCTTGGGTCTCTGAGGGTGTATCTACTCTAGGCATCTCCCATATGTCTCAGGGTTGACTGTGACCCTTGCTGTTCCTTGGATTTTAGAAGTGGTACACAGCCTTGAGGCCGCATGGCTTTCTCTTTTGTCTCTTTCCTTCTTTATATGGGATATAATCCAGTATGTTCTCATTTTAAACTCACATACATTGCCAAAAGCCTACTGCCAACTATGGTTGTTCACAGGCACTGGACAAGAAGGCATACATATATAATGTTAGTGACATAGTAGATTTTATGACAGATAGAAACAATGCCAAATCTCTAAAACCCCGTGTGAGGTACTCAGTTTTTGATAGTGCTATTAAAGTGGGAACTTTATAGGTATAAAAATAAAAATCAGTAAGTAGTAGGTGATCATTTGGCAGCTTTTTCTGCCACCCCTGAACACTCCCCCTTACCTCTGCCCTGCCCCACCTCCATCCCTCCTGTTCCCATTCCCACTAGCCTAAGTCCACCCACAACATTAATTCTATTTCCCTTTCCTATGGAGATCCATGCATCCCTCCTTAGGGCCCTCCTTAGCATCTCTGCGTCTATGGGCTGTAGTTTGGGGCAGTGGACTGTACCACTGCTGACAGCCTTGGGTCCTTTCAGCAACAGATGAGCTCTCTTGCCAGAGCCTAATGGCTACTAAACTTAGGGATACTTGTATGATAGCAAGGAAAATGTTATGTCTATGTAGATAAATCAAATGATGTTTGAGACCAATGTTAATACCTTCAAAAAAAAAAAACTGTACAAACTTACTCTCAATGTTAATCCACTGAGCAATTGAGTTGGTTCCATAACTCATTGTCTTCCCAGGCCTTGTTACCCCTCTGGCTTATGCTATACTTTATTTTAATTCTTGTACCTTACCCTGTCCAAAATTTTAACTACAAATAACATGGGAGACAGTCACTCCAATGAAACCTCTCCTTTAGAAAAAGGAAAAGCAAGAGTTGTGGATCAGTGGACCGTGCCACCAGACAGAAGAACTGCTAAAGTTGTAGCCTAGTTCACAACCCCAATAAAACTCATATTTGAGAATGCCAGGAGTTCAAACTAGTTCCTGACTAGATTTCTGTCCTGGAGCATGTGACCATAACACCCTACTAAGAGGACCATGCTAACTAGAGCCTAGAGTTCACTATGCTAATGAGGTATCTAGGTACCCCAAATGTAGCCAATGAACATCCCTTCCTAGGCAGCCCTTCCTGCAAAAGGTATTTAATCTCTGGTTCACCCCAAGTGAATTGTATGCATTTTCATCTGTCATGAATAAAGCAGTTTGGACAAGCAAGGAGTGTCTCCTTCATCAAGGACTACCTTGTGGGAGGCCTTAATCATATAGGCCTGTGCCTATGTCTCCTGTAGAAGGCCTCTCCATATTCCTGGAACTTACTCTGAGGTATGTCAGATTCTCCCCTCCCCCTGGCCTGGGTTCATTGCAAGCCCTGTTACCAACTCCTAATGGTTCCCAGTGGCATCTGGGTACACAGAAGTTTGAGAACTACAGCCTCTGTTTCAGCCCCCTGCCCTGCTCCCTGCTGTTTCCCTCCCGGAGAAACATGGCCTGGGACCCCTGACTTAGATGGTTTTTCAGCTCTTCTGAGTAGTGTGTAGGTATCTCACGAGCCAAGCACCCCTGTGTTTTATTTCCCTGAGTGGTTCCCTGTGTTTTGTTTTCAGTTTCAGATACCCCAGCAGGTGAGGAGAAATGCAGAACCACATTGTAGCATGGTTATCCTTTACTTCACAGCTAATATCCACCTATAAGTGAGTACATATCATGTTGTCTTTCTGACTTTGGCTTACTTTACTTAAAATGATTTTTGTTCTTGTTACCTCACTCAGAATGACTTTTTGAGTTTCATCCATTTGCCTGCAAATTTCATTATGCCATTTCTCTCTCTCTCTCTCTCTCTCTCTCTCTCTCTCTCTCTCTCTCTCTCTCTCTCTCTCTCCCTCCCTCCCTCCCTCCCTCCCTCCCTCCCTCCCTCCCTCCCTCCCTCCCTCCCTCCCTCCCTTCCTTCCTTCCTTCCTTCCTTCCTTCCTTCCTTCCTTCCTTCCTTCCTTCCTTCCTTCCTTCCTTCCTTTCCTTCTTTCCTTCTCTCTCTCTCTCTCTCTCTCTCTCTCTCTCTCTCTCTCTCTCTCTCTCTCTCTCTCTCTCTCTCTCTCTCTCTCTCTCTCTTTCTTCCTGACAGCTGAGTGATACTGCTTTGTGTAAATATATACTATTATCTTTATCCATTTTTTGGTTGATGGACATCTAGATTGTTTCCAGTTTCTGGCTATTATGAATAAAGTTGCTAAGAACATAGTTAAGCAAGTGTTTTTGTGGCAGGATGGAACATCTTTTGAGTATGTGCCCAGCAGTGGTATATCTGGGTCTTGTGGTAGATTGATTCTCAGTTTTTGGAGGAACTGCTATATTGATTTCCACAGTGGTTGTACAAGTTTGCTCTCCCATCAGCAATGGAGGAGTGTTCTCCTTACTCCACATCTTCATTCTTCTACATGCTGACATCCAGTTAGACCACCAACATTTTTAAAGATGTTTTCTTTTCCTTCTATTATGCATTTCTCGCTTCTTTTTATTAAAAATCAGGTGTCTATAGGTGTGTGAATTTATAGCTGGTCTTTGATTCAATTCCATGGATAAAGGTGTATGTTTTTATGTCAATACCATGCATTTTTTACTACTACAGCTCTATAGGATAGCTTAAAATCAGGGATGGTGATACCTTTGAGAGTTCTTTTATTGTTCACCAACATGAGCTGTCACTGTGTTGTTGATCTTAGACATTATGACAGGTGTAAGATGGACTCTCAAAGTAGTTTTGAGCTGTATTTCCTTGATGTCTAAGGATGTTGAACATTTCTTTATACTGTTTCTCAGCCAATTTGAGTTTCCTCTATTGAGAATTCTGTTTTTTCTATACCCTATGTTTTAATTGGATTAATTGGTTTGCTGATGTCTAGTTATATAGTTTGCCTATCAATCCTCCTTCAGATGCAGGTTGGTAAAAATCTTTTCCCAATTTATAGACTGCCATTTTGTCCTATTGACAGTGTCCTTTGCTTTACAGGTTTTCAGTTTCATGATGTTCCATTTATCAACTGTTGATTTAGTGCCCGAGTCTTTGGTGTTCTGTTCAGGAAGTTGTCTTCTGTGCCAATGCATTCAAGGCTATTTCCCACTTGATCTTCCATTAGGTTCAGTGTATCTCATTTTATGTTGAGGTCTTGGATCCACTTGGACTTGAGTCTTGTGCAGGGTGATAGATATGAATCTATTTGCATTCTTCTACATCCAGTTAGACCACCACCATTTTTTAAAAGATGTTTTCACTACCTTCTATTGTGCATTTTTGGCTTCTTTTTTTATTAAAAAACCAGGTGTCTATAGGTGTGTGAATTTATAGCTGGGTCTTTGATTCAATTCCATGGATAAAGGTGTATGCTTTTCTGTCAACACCATGTATTTTTTACTACTACAGGGATGGCGATACCTTTGAGAGCTCTTTTGTTGTTCAGAATTGTTTTAGATGTCATGGGGTGTTTGTTTGTTTAAATGTTGTTTTTCCACATGAATTTGAGTATTTTCCTCTCAATATCTATAAAGAATTGTGTTGGAACTTTGATATGGATGGTGTTGAAACTGAAGATTGCTTTTGGTAAGAGGGGCATTTTTACTATGTTAATCCTACTAATCCATGAATATGGGAGAAGCTTCCATCTTCTGATATCTTCTCAAGTTTCTATCTTCAAATCCTTAAGTTCTTATCATACAGGTCTTTTATTTGCTTTGTTAGAGTTACCCAGAAACATTTTATATTATTTGTGGCTATTGAGAAGGGTGTTGTTTTTATTTTTTATTGGATATTTTCTTTATTTACATTTCAAATGTTTTCCCTTTTCCAGGTCTCCCCTTTGGGAACCCCCTGTCCCATCCCCTCTCCCCCTGCCTCTATGAGGGTGCTCCTCCACATACCCTCCCACTTCCATCTTCCTGCCCTGGCATTCCCTGACTATGGAGCATTGAACACCCTCAGGCTCAAGGGCCGATCCTCCCACTGATGTCCAACAAGGCCATCCTCTGCCACATATGCAGCCAGTGCCATGGGTCCTTCCATGTGTATTCTTTGGTTGGTGGTCCAGTCCCTGGGAGCTCTGGGGTTTTGGCCTGATGACACTGTCGCTCCCTCCATGGGGCTACAAACCCCATCAGCTCCTTTCATTATTTGTTTTACCAGTCATTTGCATATAGGAAGGCTGGACAGGGTTGAACACACTCACTGGGACAGTTGATTAATTCCTAAGTGTTATGGGATGCCTTGGAAACACTGACAGAATCAGTGCCTGGAGTTATGTGGAAAGTGGGGAATTCTGAATAAACTGTAGCATATGTAAGTGCTGGGTTTCACATGCATAAATATACATGCATGCATACATACACACATACATGTACTCATATAATAAAAACATACACATACACATAATGCACAAAGTATACATACACACAAACACAAATACACATACAAAATACATACATACATGTAGATATATCATGTATACAAACACATTAATACACACAGATATATACACACATACATATCTATACATACATGTACATACACGTATACATAACCCACCTATACACACATAGACACATATATACACAAAATACATACATACATGTGCACACATACACACATATGTATGCACATACATAGATTATAAATAGAGTGGCTGTAGCTTCATGTGAAGGAAGATACACAATTCAATTGAAATGTGGTCATTTTTCTTTCAAGTATTTTTTCATTTTCTACAAGCCTTTGCCTAGTTTTGAGTCAATCACTTGATACTGATTTTCACTGGAAAATCAAAATCACAGGAAATAGCTTAATTTTCTGAGGCTATTACATAAACATCGCTCTTCACATTATCCAAATTTGAGATCTATGCCATGTGACCAGAAAATTAAATTTTCTCATTGTTAAAAATGATCAGAATAATTGAGTAGTATGCCTCCAGGTTACAGTTCCTCTAATTACCTTCTACCCTGAATTCTTAATTAATTATATTCTGAGGGATGAGGAAGTAAGCTCCCTTCTGCACTGAACACTCTGAAGCCTTTTTTCTGTGCTGCATAAATGATCTCTTCTCACCATCATTCAGGGCTGTCCCTGAAGTTTCTGTCCTTTTGGTCATTTTAATCTCGTTCCTCTCAAGTCAATTTCCTATCGTTTAGAGCAAGCACCAGACTGTTAGCTTTCTCCAGCTCAGACTGCCTCAGCTGTCACCACGTTCCTTTGTGACCTAGTTAAATGCTGTTTCTTTCTGGGTCACAGAAATGATGCAGTCCTAAAGGCTGTCTCAAGAAGTAGCTTCTGAAATTGATGGGAATCTTGACTTCATTAGCAGGTGGGTGGGTGTCAAGTATGAACCTGTGGCTAGGCAGTGTATTAAAGCTCTGATACTCACTGTTTTTTTTAAGACAGTACTTCTCAGTTGGCTTGAAGATCACTTGACTAGGCTGGCTGGCTTGTATGCCCCATTGCTCTGCCTGTCTCTGTCTCCCCAGGGCTGGGATTTCACAGATGCTGTGTCACACCCAGCTTTTAAAAGTTGGTTCTGTTTGTGCAGTAAGCACTTAATCAACTGAGTTATCTACCGAGGCTGAAAATTTGTGTTTTATGGCCTATTTTGGGTTTTCCTAGATTGCAGAAATTGACAGTGCTAAGACTAAAGGTTGTAAGGCCACGATCATCCCAATGTGAGTTTCTGTAGTGGACACCAGTAGGAACTGCTCATAAGAAGCTTTTCCTGAGACCTTACTTTCCAAGCCCCTGGCCTGAGAGCCACATATGCAGTGCCTTTGAACATGTATGATCTAAAGTTCTGCCTGTATGTGATCAGGACTTTATCTATGTACTTTCTCTGGACAGACAGAAGGACATTAGGGTTAACAGTTATCTATAAATGTGAAAGCCAGGTCTCAAGATGGCAGAGAAGAGCCATGATGTCTCCAACCAAGGGTCTTCTAGGGATCTTGAATAACACAAAACCAGTTTTGCACAGTTGACAGAGTGGGTGCATTGTATAGATTGTCAGAAGTGGACTGTGCAATACTGATGAGATTGTCATATTCTGTTTATAATTATTAGATGGATTTGTAGGTAGTTAAAATGGGAAGAGATTCTTAGAATTAAAAACCCATTTCTGTCTTAAAAGTTTTCCTTCCAGCAACCTGCCTTCAGAAATATCCACATGTGTGCCCATTTTCAAAAAGTTTTTCACAGAAGCATCAATGTCAAATATTAGCCCATCGCTAAGCTTGCTTTTTTTTTTTTTTTTTTTTTTTTTTTTTTTTTTTTTTTTTTTTTTGGCTTTTTTTTTTTTTTCGAGACAGGGTTTCTCTGTATAGCCCTGGCTGTCCTGGAACTCACTTTGTAGACCAGGCTGGCCTCGAACTCAGAAATCCGCCTGCCTCTGCCTCCCGAGTGCTGGGATTAAAGGCGTGCGCCACCACGCCCGGCTGCTAAGCTTGCTTTTATAAACCACTGACTGATCTTAGTACAGAAAACCATTGCAAAGAGACACACAACAGACAGATGAACTCAAATCGCAGCTATCTGTCTACGCAGCTTGGATGCCGGAGGTATCCAGGATGTTAGGTAACTCAGTGAGTTCCAGGACTATTTACATATACAAAACACATCTTGTTATGTGTGGAGAGCTGTGCTGCGAGCAATCACTATTATAAGATGGCGCTGGCCTCCACTGTGCCTAACTAGTAAACAAGCCTTGTACGCAGGTGCGAGAGTGAACTCACGCCTAGTCACTGCGCATCTTGGGGCGTAGTAATGGGGTGATGGGCGAGCAATGAATCAGGAGCTGGCACGCCACATCAGGTGCTGAAACGCCATGGCTGAGGGCTATATAAGCAACGCCATTTTCCAGGGTCGGGGTCTTCCCTCCTGAAGAAGCAATAAAGCTTTTTGCTGCAGAAGAATCCGGTTGTCCGAGTGTGTTCTTGCCGGCGAGAACAATAGCTCAGGACAGTTATGAACCCTCCTTTCATCTGGACATGTGACTCGATGGGCTATAATTGTTTATTTGGGATGTGATTACTAAGTATCATAAGGCTATAAAGTGTATAAACAGCAAAAGTTCATTTTTTGCAGTTTTGGAGAGGAAAAGTTTGAGACCAGGGTACCAGCATAATTGGGGGTTTGGAGGGACCTCTTCATTTTGCACTACCAACTTTTATTATGGCAGTTGATGGCGAAAGTGTTCTCATGACCCCCTCCCCTTTTTAAATTCAGAGTGCTAATTCTATTTGAGAGAGCACCACTCTCATAACTTGTTCGCCTTTCAACCCCAAACCAGAGTATTAGGGTTAGGCTTTCAATATATGCATTCTGTGGAGACATCCTATTTAGTCCATAGCTCATATATGTGAAATCTGATTCATCTGAACTTCTCAGCAGTTATGAAAGTCAGGGAGACTGTCCAATCAAAGGGCACTCCTTTTGGAAAGCAGGACAGAGTCTGCAAAACCTGAGGAAGGGGAGTGGGGAGCCAGCAGAAGTGCTATGCAATGCAGTGGGCACATATGCAGAGCTGGCAGACCATAAAGCCCAGGGGAAGGAGTGGCTCAACAAGGCACAGGAAGAGAAGGATATCTGCACGATGCTTACAGATGCCTCCTACATTCTTAAGGAAGTGACCCTGTTTCTGTCAAGGTGGGAATGGTGGGAAACTTGGCTACAAGGCAAAGTGAACCTCCACACACAGCTATGTAGGCTTCTGTGTTCATGAGGAAGTAGTCTTTTATTATGCTGAGTGTTTTTATAAAGATCCTGTATATTCATGAGAAAAATATATGTCAGTATCTACTCACACTGAAATACTTATAGAATCTTGGTATTGGTTTGTGTGTACATATCTACTATAAATTAAAAATGTATAATTTATAAAATGCTGGTAGTCATTGATGAACACATACATATGACATTTTTTCCCTGTCTTCATTTTCTCAGTTTGTAATGAACTTGTACTTCTCAGGAAATAATAAAAGGAAAGAAATAAATTTTGTAGCATCAAATGCTACAAAATCGGTACATCTGAGCATAAACCTAAGACCACCAGAGGAACATGCTACAGTCACATGACAGGAAACACAGGGAACACACCTCACAAGACAGGGTACAGGCCCCTAACATATCCTTTTTGATATTTAATTTGAAGGAATTTCATGCTTAGACTCCTGTCACATCCTCATCATGGGTCATGATTTATATATAAGAAGTAAAAAATAAATAGAATTTGAAATTTGAAACACATTTGGATCCATGAATAAGGGGAAAGAGATAATCAACCTGTAGTATAATAAATAATTGAAGAAAAAAGGGCATAAATAGAAGGAACTTTTTTATATAAGAGAAAGGTCTTGCACTTTTGTTTATTCAGTTCTGAGTACAGAGTTCAGTCTATAACACCAAGAAGGAGAGGATGCTGTTGAGTGATGGGGAGGAATAGAATGTCAAAGGGACACAAAGGGACTTGTGGGAGAGGAAGGGAGCTTGCTGAGGCCAATAAGACTCGGGGTGTGGCTGGGGATGAAGGGATAGAGAACCACTAAAACTTACCTTGTTCAAAAAATCATAATATGTGACACCTTATATGCTAAGTCTAAAATTTATTTTTTCTACTTTTAGCCATTTTTAAGTTTGTTAAGCTCACTTATGCATTTGTGTGGGTGTGTGTGTAGGTAAGTATTGTCATTTACTGTTTGATATTGATCCAAAATTTCCTTATTAAAACAATATAAAGTTGGAAACTGTCTAAAATGTAATTAGAATTTTAAAACTAAAATTGTGAAGAAAGAAATCATAGAAGTTTGAAGGACAACCTTGTATTTGTGAAGATGTCGCACTTTCTCACACCAAAAGCAAAGTTTGGTGATTTAACCAAGCCCCATTTTTGACACAATCATTCCATCTGCCAGCATATATTCACACAGGATGCTCAGATAGAATCATGTTAGGCCAGTGCCTTCACTGCTGAGGTGAAGGGAAGATCAGAGCAGGAAGCTCTGCACACTGCTCTGGAGGACTTCAGTCTCATTCCCACCGTGCATCGGAAGGAAGAGCAGTGAACAGTTTGTTCACTGTTGACTCCGGGAATCAGAGGTGTCACTTCAGTGACAATTTTAAGGAACTGTGCATAAAATACCTTATAACTTGACTGCAGTCCTATAGAAGGTTGTGAGTTACTGATGTCTGGGGCTTAGGCTTTGCGCAGGTTCTGGTAGTTTCCAGAACTGGTCAGGGTGGCTCGTCTTTGTTTTTGCAAGCATGTGAACACACCTTACTCCCAGCTATTCCTGACACTGAGTCCTTTTTGCATTCTTTCCTTTAAGTAAACCATAGGTGTGAGTGTGGTTGTATGGAGTCCTGCTAATCTTCCTAGTGACTTATCAAACTGGAGTCACTGCTCTTGGGGATTGACCCAAGGAGAGATCTTTTTAGAGAGAATTATTTCCAAGTTAGAATCCAGCCCTTCTACTGCAAAACTATGGCAAAGAAACAAGACAGATACAACCTGCCCTCACCTTATCTGAAAGACCAGTGCTATTTTTCATCTCTGGGTTTCCCTACTTCTTTACAAGGAAGGGTGAAGATTTAATCCATGGCTTTTCTGCAAAGATGGTACAGGGTAGACACACCTGTGATTAAAGGTCTTATTCCCCCTTAGGTCATGAGCTGTGGTGGTGCAGGCAGTGTGTGTGTGTGTGTGTGTGTGTGTGTGTGTGTGTGTAGACCAGCATCATCAACACTGCTCTCTGAGGAAGTTCTTTCCAGAGTGACCAAATTTACCAAAATGAAGAATGATTGAGGACAAAGGTATGTAGTTGGAAATGGGATTAATTTTTCAATCAAAAACTTTTAAGAAGGCCATGTACTTATAGGTATACAAAGACACTATGCAAAGGAAAATCACTGGCTTGCAGGTAGCTTCTGGCATGGGGGGGGGTGCTCTTGGGGATCCAGCTGGTTCAAATTGGTTTGTGAGGGCCAACAACTAGACTCCCATCATCTTATAGCTTGAAATTATAATTGGAATGACTGTTACACAGAAGTCAGTGCTGAGAGATGGTAATTGAATCCTGCTTTATCTGGAGAGCCAACAGTCTGAGAAAGCAGCAGATGAGCACACTAAGAACTGTTCTGTAATTCATCCCCAAATGAGCTACCTTATGAAAAGCAGCAGAGGAAACAAAGGCATGAGCTATTGTGGCACTTGGTTTCAGCCCCCCACCCCCTAGGTCATGTATGCAAGGGTTTTCTGGTGCAAGGGCATCTTGGCAGTTTGGAACCAAGAAAAACCACAAAGTCCCACCATATAACAAACCTCACACGAGATTTATTGGTAAGAACAAGTGGCGGCTACCTCTGACCTGGAGCAGAGACGGCAGAGGGCTGGGGAGAGGGGAGGGTCTTTAGTAGGGCATTTTGGAGGGAGCTAGTGGAAAAGTACAGCATGGCTAGGTTTTTTTTCTGAGACTAATATCTTTGCTTCCTTCACCATCATCTCTTGCCTCCTTCCTTCCCTCTGTGGATATATGGTTCAGGCACTTCTTCTGAGTGCAAGTCTTTCTAAAAGCAAGTCAAATTACCATCTGCTGATGTCAACCACATTTTCCTCCAGGGAATGGTTGACTCAGAGCAAACTACTGACATTGTGTGTCTATGCTAAGCTTGTAATAACACACACATGCAGATTCCTTTCTGTAATATGGAATACAACATATCATGATAGAGAATATGAAATGCCTCTTTGCACCCCTTCTGTCATTTATCAAAGTCAGCCATGAAACAAGTATTTACCCAAAGAATTGGTGCATGTCATCAGTTGGTGCCCACCTTCTATTCAGCTGTTAATCCTTACCTGTGCATCACAGAGACAGGCAAATCACCAAGGATTGCTCTGCCAAAATTGAGTGGGCCCTCAGAGGACTTCAAGCATGAAAAGGAGTGTTGTTCAGCTGTAGTGCTTTCAGTGGAGTTAAGGGCTGAAGGCTCTGGCATCCTGACCCAGCTAAAGAACAGCCCAATTTGATAGCAGCTCCAGGGCCTTTCTGCTGGCTCTGAGCCACCTCACAGAGGCCAGGCACAGAGTGTCCCTTCTTCAGAGTCTTTGGGACACCTGCTGGTGACATCAGTTCATCAGATTAGCACTTGAGTCCTTGTCTTCTCTCCTCTCACACATTTTAACCTTCATAACCTTCACTTTATGCAGAAACATTTTTGTAGCTTAGAAGACTCAGGTATCAGTTATGACCCAAGCTTTTGAAAAGAAGTTGTGTGTGTGTGTGTGTGTGTGTGTGTGTGTGTGTGTGTGAGAGAGAGAGAGAGAGAGAGAGAGAGAGAGAGAGAGAGAGAGAGAGAGAGAGAGAGAGAAAGTGGAGCCCAGCCCTGTTTTGGAAACCTGGAATTGTGTTCAGTGATTTCAGCTGAGGTGGAAATCTGTGACCTTTGCATCATTGAGCTCCAGCACTCTGTTTCATGCTTCTTATCAAGCAAGGGCCCACAGATCATATGCCCATAAGACATTACACAAGACTGTTCTATATGGGCATCAGATCATCATTTAAAAACCTATGAGATAAATCAGCCCCCTATCCCTGGACCACCTACTTCAGACCAGAGACCCTCTTTGAGATATAGATAGTGCTAGACGGTTCTGCCGATAACCATACTTGCTCTCAAATGCCGTGCCAGAGAATGCAAAAAGACACTTAAGAAGAGCCAACGCAATAGAGTTTCATAGTATTTTTTCCTTTTACTTGAAAACTTGTTTTCATGATCAAATTTGGCAGTTACAAACCTGTATACTGTTGGTTCCCGCCCTCCCCCCACCTTGTTTTAGTTTTTGGCTAAAATTTTTTGTGTCTTTTTATTCCATTTCTTTTCTGCTTTCTTTTTTCTTTTTCTTTTTCTTTTCTTTTCTTTTTTTTTTTTTAAAGAAAAGAACACAAGACTGAATACTGCCAACAGCAATATCTGTAGAAATAATGCATTTATATAAGGGGCAGATTCAATGATGTGTTATTCACTTTCCCCTTTGCATAAGTTTGCTTGTGATGTGTGTGTGTGAGGCAAGGTGAGTGTGCATGTATGTGAAGAAATGACAGCTCCTTCTGACTAGGAAATGGCATGAAGGTGGAGTGCTTAAAAACTGGGCAAAACTCATTCATCTTGAAAAGAAGTCGATAGAAACACTTTTCTTCTTTTGAAAAGAGTTAAATGAAAACTGTGGAAGCAAAGGAAAGACACAATACATTTCAAAATGAATAAAAACCATTGTTTTCAAATCTAAAGTCCTCTTTGTTGTGGGTGTACCCCAAAAGTTTGTAGAACAATAATGTGGATGACTAAGAATTCTATTCGACCCTCCAAATTAAAGCATCCGGATAGGCATCAGATACTGTATCTATAAACGCCTGGAAAATTGAAACCAACTATATACAATTTTATAAACATTTTAAACACCAAAAACATACATCTTTTACAAACCAGCCTGTTCATAACAGACAAATGTACAACATGGTCTCTGGTACAGTGCTTTGCAAGAACCCTCCCCATTTCCAGACATATCTGTCACTCCTGAAATGCAGTAGTATGGGCTCATAAAATTGTTAAATAGGAGCAACTCAGGTATTTGTTTACTGAAGGGTGCTATAGGACATATAATGGGTCCAACGTACTCCAAATGACTACAGAATTCTCTAGCGCATCCTGAACACTGGAAGAGACTAATTATGGCCTTTGTGTATTGTTACATACTTGTAATTATTGCTTTTCATTATTACATAAGGAAAGAAATACCTTCTTCTTTTCCTGTCTTATCCAGCTGGCTAAATATTCACTGATGTCAAACCCACGAATGGCTACTTTAAACCCCCTCCGACACACAACCAGAAGCTCAAAGAGGTGGGTCTGAATCAGAGATGTGCAGCTGAAGGTTGCAAGACACACACTAACAAGAACACACACTAGTTCCTCACAGACCACACAGAAAGATGGCACTGAAGAAATACCCCTTGGAAGTTCCATGTCCCACGAAGCACAGAATGTCCAAATCTAACCACAGGACTAGTGTGTGCAGCAGTGAGAAGCCATGCAACCCACAGACCACGAATGCTAGATCGTCCTGAAGTATTTCATCTGAAGGTGTTTTCTGGGTCTTTAACCATCTTTCTCTTTGATTGTTTGTTAGTTTGTGCTTTGGCCCTCCCAGCTTCAACAAATCGATACAGCTCAGTGGCTAGGCAGTCAGCAGATAAAGGCCAGTGGGACATGGACTCCCTTTTCTTCTGGGATGGTGACTTCCAGTGGTAGACCCAGGTAAATCTACCCAGCCCTTCCTGTGACTCCAACAGCTTGAACCCTAGGATTATGGCCTTGACCTACATCTATTGCTATGACTTTCCCATTGCATTGTGTGAGTGGGCAGGATAGGGGTACACAGAAAGCAGGGATAGGATGAGGCTCAGCAGCAAAATACTCTCAGAAGAAGGGAATAAATGCAGCATGCTGTCTATCCTTAACAACCTTGTAGCTCCTGCTTAGAGGGTGGCAAAGATCGACAGCTTGGCTCATCCTGACCAGCATGTGTGCCATACTTCCTCCAACAGATACAAAGACACTCACTAATTGGCTAATTTTCCATCATAGTGGACAAGACAAGAACAGCCGGTAGGCAGAGCTCATGAGAAGAAAGCAACATTAAAACCATCAAACACACGGGGTGGGGGGTGTTACACACCACCAGCTTCATCACCATTGACGACTGTAGTCTGAAGACAGTCCTGTGCTTACTGTACCCCCATTCTAGAAACATTCATTTGGCAAAAGCAGCATTCTGATGAATGTCCATATCTCTGGGCCCACCAGAGTCCACAGAGAAATGGTTTCTATTTGTTTTGTTTTCTTGCATATTTCAGTGAAGGGAAGTGGGAAGTGAGAGATTAAGCGGAAGGAAGCAGCTGCCAGCTCAGTGCAGCTTAGAGGTGAGCAATATTAAGGATGGAGGATAGTGCCTAAGGACAGGTGATAGATTTTGTCAATGAGTTAGCTTCTATGTGAGTTTGGGCAAGTCTCTTCCTCTCTCTGGGCATGCTTCCTATCTTGTAAAATTGGGACCCAGAACAGGGAATCTTAAGGATGAGTTCTTTAGAACTGTGGCCACTTCTCCTGGTTGCTTGTAGAGCTCACTGCACTCTGTTTCCTAATCTGTAAGAAAATATAATTTTTTAAAAAAGGACAATCGATTTCATACATTTACAGATAAGTAATCCGATAGACTCAGTGCTCATCTGGAAAGTCTGCAGAGCTATTCTGCTGAAATTTAGCAGGAAGCTGTCCTAAAGAAAGAAGTACTTTATGTAGGTCAGAGGGGAGATTGGGCAGGGATTTCTTCAGTGCCTCCACCACTGCCTGCAGATAGCTCTATTTATGCCTTCATTATAGGGTCAGCCAGGCATTCTCTCTGGAAGAGATGCTGGCTAAGCACTGGTGACTCATTGGCATGAATCTCGTCTCATATTTCCTGGGGGCAAGAAATGAATTGTTGTTTTTACTTTGATGGTTTTATGCTGTTGTGTTATTAGAAGCACAGCAGTGATTCAACTCTGGACCATTAGTTTGTCATTTACTTTGTGATCCTTGCAAATGTGCGTCTTACGTAAGAAAAACACTAAAGACTTGAATCTTGAAAGACGCCTTAGTGAAATTCATTTATTTCAAAACCACAGTGTGGATAATGCCTCTATGGAGAGTCTAACCAAGAGAATGGAAGAGAAGTGCAGAGAGACCCGGCAAGTGTATCTACTAACTCAGGATGTTTGGGAATGAAAGGGATTTTCTTTTTAATGACAGATACTCAGAAACACTGACTCCTACAATGAAGTAAGAGGATTAGAGACAATTGAGGAGATGATTGGGGCAGATCTCAGACAGCTCCCTTTACACACCAATGCTGGTGTCACTAGGAACCATCCATACAGAGATTTGCTCATGAGGCAGATGTGCAAATATGCATTCATTTCCCATGGTCACTGCAAAGGCAGTGGCCACGGCTGATCAAAGTAAGAGAGGAAAGTCAACTCCACTGTTAACCTTATCTTTAGGATGTTGGACTTCTGTATTTTTAGTGGGAAGAGCCTTCTGTTATGGCCTGAAGCCCATCTGTTAGATGGGAGGGAAACCCTAGCTTGTAACCAAATGTTACATAGTTTCAAATAGTAGTTCTGAAAATTATAAAACACTGTCTTTAAAAAAATCACAGTACTTGCTTTAAGTTAATATAAATGGCAGTACTAAAATAAGGTTAACTGAATTGGAGTAAGATATGGCATTTGGTGTTCCTATAACACTAAAGATCAGAGAAATCGAAGGTAAGCAGGTTTTGCTCACCTCAAGATTTCTAACACTGAATCCTAAACCCTTTGGGGCAGCTTCCTCAAGAGCAGCTGTAGTGAGTGCACACTCAGAGTGATATCTAGGTCCTTCTCACAAGCACGCATGCATACACGCATACACACACTCACATACACACACAATTTAATGTATACATAGTCATTACCTACTTTCTTCTTAAAAACCTAAGAGTATTTATAATGATATCATTACCAGTTTAGAATAACACACACAACTTTCACCTGTGGTGTGCAGAATTGTGATTACCTAGGCTGAAACCTCTGACCGTATCAACTACCCTCTCCTCTGAATTGTGAATTCTGCTTAGACTTTCAAATACACCTCATCCTAGAGAGCAATATACCAATAGGGCCCAGTTTTGGCAGCAATGTTAGAACCGTAGATATGGCCAGGAATATTTCACAGAAAACACAAAAACAAGATCGCCACAGTTTTTCTAACAATTGAACATTAACCGCCCACCACCCACCCCCTGGACAGTCTCTTATTGCTCTTTCATGGTCACTTTCTCAGAGATCACAAAAACCAACAATGTTATATTGGATGCTTAACACAAGTGAGAAAAAAAATAAAAACCTGAGCACACTGAGCATGTTACTCAAACCTAATTTTATAGCTGAAAATTAGGCAGCTCCTTTAAACAACAGAGTTGGTTTCAAAGGCTTCCACCCACCCTCGTGTTTAGCGCTCACTTTTCTTTCATCTAGAACACTAACTTTTCTGACAGACATCTCTACTATTCTCACATCCTTGGCTCCAAATCACATGCAACGATGCCCCTGTGATGGTGGCGGGGTCAATACTGCAAAGGAACTCTGGTTCCATACTTTCTGGGTCACAATAATGCACAAAGCCATTCATGATCCCCCATTTAACGTAGTAAACCAATTTCTTCTCCTTTGCATTCCAGTCCACAAACACCCACAACAAGGATTGTCCACTCCCCTTTTCCCCCAAAACAATTCTGAGCCTCTTCTTGTCACTCTGGGAGTCAAGCTTGCTTGTGACAGAAAGACTTGCGAAGGTGTTCCTCATAGGAGATCCACATTTCTGCGGACTTCTCTCCATCCAACACAGGTGCAGCTTATTTTCTTCCATGCTTTAATAGTCAGGGCCCAGCACCAATGTGTGTCCTCTACACCTGGGTCTGCTGCTGCGTTTCCACAAAGGGAATGTGAAGGTTGGTGAGGCTGAGCTCGCCTGCACTCTCGTAGTCACTCATGGCTACCTCAGAATCATCAAAGCCACAGCGGGCTGACATCTCTGAAGATGAGGTGCCTCTGGAATTGTGCAAGGACCGAGACACACTGTCTGTGGGGGCCATGACCTCTGTGCCCTGGTTCATGTTTACTGCAAAAGTACTAAAATCACAGCTGGAGGATGGGCCCCCCAAATCCGTTTCACCGGGGAGTGTGTGAGGAGGGAGGTACTGACTGGGGTGAAACCGGGGCCTTCTCCTGCAGTCTGGGCTCATGGTGCTCGTGAGTGAGGTGGGCTGGGAGGGAGGCAGGGCCTCATACTGGTCAGGGAAGTCCTCAGGCAGTGGTGGGGGGAGCTGATCCTGACTCAGGAACTCTTCTTCCTGAGGTGGTGGGTATTCACTATCAATGTCATATCCACCTAGGTAGTAGTCACTCTCCAGCTCTCGTGTGCTACCCTGGTGTGCTGCCCCTCCATCTTGGCTCTCATAGTTGGGCATTTCTTCGATATCTGACAGTCGTGCCCCAGGCATCCAATCAGAGGTGTCCCAGTGATAGGCTGTAAGGGGAAAATCTAGATGATTAACTTTCTCTAGACTAGAGGAAGGGCAAAGATGTATGAAGAGCAGTATGAGTCTGCCATGGGTTACTAAAGACTAGAAGACCCTAAAAGCCGAGGTCATATGCTAGCTCTCTACAGTGGCCCATTAGGGCCAGCCATGCTTTGGCCTGGAGAGAGTATGGAGAAAGAATGCCTGGCTGGTGCAGACTCATACTCACTAGGCCCAGAGATGTGGCCCCCGAAGGCATGCTGATGGACACATATTTAAAATCTTCAATATCCACATGCTGTGCACAAGGCTGGGCTGACAGCATGCCAGCAGAGAGATGCACGGACATACTGTGAACTGCCAAAAGCAAGGAGCTTTGCAGGTAAGCGGGTGAATTCCTCACACAGGGAATGGGGCTGGGGAATGCATGTTGAGCTGAGCATACAAGACACCTGGAACATGCAAAACTCAGATTGGGAGACTGGGAGGGGCTGGAGGGAGGGGCATGGTAGGAGTAGCAAAGCAGTGGGGAACACAGAAACGAGCTGGTGGCACAGTCACCTCTGTTGTAATTCTGTCCTTGGTCCATAACAGACACTGTTCAAACACAAAGAGAAACGTGAAACTGGCCACTCAGGCCATGGGAAGAGATAAAGTAGATATTCCAGAAGCTTTAAAACTACTCCCAGAAAACCAAGGCCTAACCCTGAGTTTAGATTTTTAGAAAAATCTCTCCCTACTGCTATCTAGGAAATCAATACACAAATTCCATCTGTATTTTGCTATAATTTTATAAAAGCACTAGCAAAATTACCTGATATAAATTAAGCCTCATCACATTGCCATTTCTGATGATTTTATAAGTTTCTACAGCTAGCAGCAGGTATTCAACAGATAGTAGAATGAATGTAATATTAGCTGATTAACCTGGGTTGCAAATGAATATTCTTTACTTTGAAGAGATTTGATAAGAGAACATAGATACTTAAGTAAATTTGAACTAGATTTTCTTTCATAATTATTACATTTATTGCAATCCACAGAGGTATGTCTGGCTCTTTATTTGATTTTTTTTTTCTGGTGCTGGAGACCAAATCTAGAGTCTTGGGCTAGGTGGACAAGACATCTATCAGTGAGCTCAGTCCCCGACCCTGTTACCTTATTTAAAACCGCCATTATCTTGCACTTTCAGCCCTAGATAAAGTACCACAAAAGCAAACTTTCCAGAAAAGCACAGACATGATAGAAGAAATGAACAAACAAACAGAAATAAAAAAACCAAACTGTAAATACCTTCATTCTCTATAGAGTCAACTACATTGTTGACAAGTTGAATGACAGTCACTATGGATGCTTTTGGCAGGAAAAGAAGACAGGAGGGAGGGGGAGGACAGGTCCTGGTTAGCTACATATTTCAAACACAGGTTAACAAGTAATAACAACAATAATGAAGACGTTATACACAAACCCCACAGCCTTCCCAAAGTCTGTCCCTCAGGACAGGGGTCAAGAGGATGCTTATATATGGGTGCCTGGGATTGCTGGCCCAGAAGGAAAAGAGTAAAAGGATGGGAGGCAGTGCTCCTAAAAAGCATGGTGGTCAAAGATCTCTGAGTCACTTCTTCATGACCCATCACCTGTCACCAGGAAGATGGTGGCCTACGGAACTCAAGGACAATTTTCATTAGTGCTCATGGAGGCCCTCAGAGGAATATTTCACTGTTCCTGGGGAGATTCCTTGTTGCTTGGCAACATGCTCTGAATCCAATGTCAATGGTGTAGGCAACATTTGAACTGACATGAGTCTAATGGCCTCACACATGTGGTGGATGGTTCAGATCAACCAGAAGCCCATCTCTTGCTGTGAGGCTTGGGGTATGTGGAGGAGATCTCTGGTCTATTGAGTTTTCTTAGATATTCATGACTTCAGATGAAAGGGCCTAGTGCTATCTGCCCAGACGCTGATCATGAAGGGATAGGTGTTTGAATTATAGACCCTTTGAGAGTCATCAGCCAGATATTATGGCTGGAACTGGTATCTGGTTTTTTGCAACTCTAAGTTCTTCATGTTTAACACAATATGCAAAGTTTCTGTGGCTTTTCATCTTGCTAGATATGAAGGAAAGAGGATGCATTGAAGCAAACATACCCAGGACAGAGGCTTGTGTGTTTGGTTTAAAAATTGTCAAAAGAAATGTAGTTACATGGTTTGTTATCCTGTCAGACAGGTACACGTGTGTGTGTGTGTGTGTGTGTGTGTCTATGAATGCACATACTCTTGAGTGTATGTTTGTGTGTGGTCATGCACGTTTGCACATTCATGGGCCTGCTCAATTACATGTGGAGATCAGAGAAGGATGTCTAAGTGTTTTTCTCTTTCCCTTGTAAGCTTTATTACCTTGAGACAGGTTCTATCAGTGAACAGGAATCTTGGCATGTTGGCTCAGCCAGCTGGCCTGTCTCTTACCCCCAATGCTCAGATTAGAAATGTACCACCTGCATGAGATTTTATGTAGGTGCTGAGGTGTACAGAACAAGGGCACTCTTACTAAGGACGTCAGAGGTGGCTAGTGTTGGGTGAACATATGGGAGAGACAGAGGTTATGTATGCAAAAGCAAACCGTTGTCACTTTCCCTGTGTGTGCCCAGAGGCTCGGCTATTCTGTTTTTCCATGTTCAAACCATTGAGCCCAGACTTGGCACACAGTGGATTAACAAGGTCCATGTGTTGAAAATTACATGATCAAGTATTCATTTTCTCCTTGCTGATTGCTGGTAAATGGTTAGGGCAGCCTAAGGTGTTGGCTCAGGGGGTCTGCATGCCGCTGGATGGTCATTTGAGGTGACTCTGGCTTTAGCACCACATGACAGATATTTGCTAGTGTGACTTGCTTCTTCCTTCCCAGCTTGTCCTCCTCAGCTGTTCTCCTAGTTGGAGACACCAGGCCTTTCTCCAGCAGCACAGGTTCATGGGAGCTGAAGGCGTCAGACTTGGGATTATCAAAGACTTCTGTGAGCTGCAAGGACTTGAGTGCCGCATTCTGGGCAGACAGGCATTTTTCTAAGGAGCTGGGTCATAGTTTTTTTTATCAGTTACCCAAAATACAATGACCCCAAATGATGAGACATGAAATTCAATGGAACAAAGACATCACCAGCTCTACAGAGAAGCTGCTCCATCTCCAAACTAATGTCTAGCAAGGTGGTGCCTTCGTGTAGAACAGAAAGGTGAGGAGCCCCAAGCATCCCAGAAAGGGTACATAGTATCCTATTTGCTGTGAACTGTCAATGGGGAGGAAGCAATTCTGTCATCATCTATGTCAAAGAAAACCCCTGGGTAGAGGAGGTTGTCATCCATGTGCTCCACCATGTAGATCCTGCTCTAACCTGTGCCTTATGAGGTCTTCTGTCAAAGACTCCAAACAATGGGTGAAAAACAGTTAAAGGCCAACGAGAAGGACCAGGAGCAGGACAAGAAACAATACAGTGGTGTCCCCTTCTCACTTGCTGTCCCCAGCACCTGGCAGGAAAGTGCTTACCATTGTCATCTCCAGAGTCTGACTGAAAGGAGCTGAGGGACTGAACTTCAGAGTTGCTGCCTTTGTTACTGTTCGTGAAGCAGGTCACTTCTCCTGTGTCTTCAGTCCCTTTGTCTTCATGAACAGCAAGAGAAAGCAGAAACAACGTTCAGCCTTATGCAGTCTTTCAGTCTTGCTCTCTCTCTTCCTACCCCTTTTTCTTAGAGTTTTTTTTTTTTTTTTTTTTTTTTTATTTGCTTCAAGAAAATAAGTTAGCTCCACAATGGAAAATTGATTGTGCCATAGGGGGCAAAGGTCTGTCAATCAAGTGATTTACATTATGGATTCGAAACCCTTAACCCATGGTAAATGAGCTTCTGAATAGCTGTCAGCTGAAAGTAACTGTTCCTGCCTCAAAGTGAGGGCTGTGGGGAGACTGAAGGGAGGCTGGTGGAGTGGGGCTGCTCTTCATTCAGACTTAATTTATGTCATTTACATGAGCCGATGTGGTGTCAACACCAGGTTAAATGAAATTACTTTAAAAACAGGGGCATAAATATTTTATAGGAAGAAAGCCGTCCCATTTCTTCCAGCTTCCCTCTCTGGGGATCAGTGGGATTTTCGGCTCTGCCTTCTAGAGGGCAGTGGTGTTTCATCTTGGGGTTGCTAATGTTCTCTGCCCTGTGTCTGGTAAGAGGAGAGGCAGATGTGAGTTTTCCCTTAGTTGTTGGTTTTTTCTCTCTCTCTGCTATAGAAAAATAGGCAGGCAAGTGCGCGCGTGCACACACACACACACACACACACACACACAGAGGCACACAGCTTTCCAGTTTAATAGATGCAGGAAGCAATAAAAGGCTCCATTTCTTGAGGTGGTCAAGTCCAAAATGAATTAGTTGCCAAGAGATTGTCTCACCAGCTCTAACTCTGTCTTGTTTAACAAAGAGGGAAATCTATTCTATAAAATCCAATACTACTTCATGGGAAAATTTGAGTTTGGGCCTGAGGTGAATTCTGGAAATAAAACTGTCATATAACTAGGTGGGGATGGAAAATGCTCTCTAAGATAACCTTCAAAGTATCCCGGAATGTGATTGTAGAAAGAGACATGGACCTGTGATTAAGGGAATAGTCACCCTGTTTTGCAGCCACAGAAATTATTGTTCCCCCATAAAGAGGAATATCAGCAGGAAACATGAGGACTCCCCATCTGCTTTTAGATAATGAAGTCAGAGCTTTGGATAAACAAGTGATAGAAATGCAGAGAGACACAAAGGGGAAATTCACCTCCCAACAGTAGTTCCACAAAAGACGACACTATTTTAGCAAAGGGCAAGGTGTCCTTGAACACTGAGGACGATGTGGTCACTGGACCTGGTGGCTGCAGTGGCCCACCCAAGTCCTGTGCTTTGTTTGCCTTTACCTAAAATCCCTTTTACTTCCTAAATAAAAACAAGTTGTTTGGCTGGGTGTTATTGTACCCACCTTTAACTCCAGGGCTTGGGGGACAGAGGCAGGTAGATCTCTGTGAGTTCTAGGCCCTACTCTACATAGTAAGTTCCAGGCCAGCTAGTGCTAAAGAGTAAGACCCAATAAACAAACACAACCCAGCAATCAAAACAGAGCTTCTCCACAGCACTATTATGATCCTCAGTTCCTGTTAAGACCTCAGGGCATGATTTAAAATACCCATGTTCACAGGGCACTAGAATAGAAAGGCCTCACCTCAGGTTTCCCCTCCCATGGAAAGATGCTGTCTCATCTTCTCCTCTGCCCCCTTTCACTGAGCCTCTAGAGCAGTTCTGCTAAGAGCTGCTGAGACTTGGAACCTGGTGCCCAGATTCTACCCATCACTTCTCCAGGAGCTGATAATGCTCCCCATGATGTGATGTGCAGCCCATTATTTGGCTGTGATGGTCCAAGTAACTGACGGGCACACAGCAGTGGAGCAGTGGTCGGTCTACCTCAGCACTCTCGCCAGATCACGGGGTCTACTCCTCATGTGTATATGTACCTATATCATCTATATCTATATCTAACTGTATATATCTATATATATCTATATCATCTATATCCATATCTTCCTTTTTCTTTTTCTGCTCTGTTCCTGGTACTTCATTCATACTGTGAACCTTATCCACATGCTTGGCTTCTATAGAAGCCACCTTTCTTCCTCCTCCTCTTTCTTTTCTGTTTTGCCTTCTGCTCTCAAACAAGCATCTCCCAGTTTCTTTGCGAGGACTACTTTCTCTCACCCCTCAGTGAGCTGAGACTCCTACAATATGTAATATGTAATATTTGCAGTATGCAGGTAATGTTCAACTGTCACCTCTTTGACATCTAGATGCCCCTCGCCCCCATCCAAGGAACTCAGGCATGCATCCTCAGTACTGAGCTGGTTGCTTCTGACCCTAGGAGATGCTCTTCAATGGTTTCCTACTGAAATTGCTTAAGGATTCTGTAGTCATACTCCCCTTATCCAGAAGCACCAGTTACTCCATTGTCTGCACATGCTCTGTAAGACCATGTGGAACCCATCCCCGCCCTCCTCCCACAGAATATATAGCATAGCACAGAAACTCCTGCTGCCGAGGACTTGTTAAACTGTGAGGACACATAAACAGCTGTGTACCTGCTGATAAGCCAGTAGACGACAGAGCTTGCCTTAGTCTCATTCTGATGCCAGGGCTGGGAACCTGCCGACGCTGCTTTGCTGGCTCCACCTCCCTTCTAGATTGTATTCAGTCCCTTGCAGGTCTGTCAGAGCTGTCTTAAAACTGTAACTAGCTCATGCCCCTTATCTGCTTAAATTCCTGCACCTCTGTGGATCCCAAGTCCCACCTTCTGCCCGATACTCAGCCACCTCCCAGCCACAGTCAACACTGTGATTAGTGTGCACCAAGGTTTTTCTCATTCCAGGGTTTCTACCCTCAGGGCTTTCCTCAGAGGTTAGAATCTTGCAGCAGGAAGTCAAAGAAGAGGAAAACACAGGCAGGCACCTGCTTCTGACTGCTTCTCCTGCCTTTTCCCATCCTCTGTTTGCATGAGACTTGTCTTTCCTTTCTCCCTCCTTCTCAGAGGTCAGCATTGGCTGAAGTTGCCAAGACCCAGGGGCTTCCTAGGACACCTGTCTAGTCTTGCATCTTACTCACTTTCAGATCCTGTGTCCCAGCCATTCTTCCGGATGGAGTCGCAGTCTGAGCGGCAGGGTGACACAGCTGGTAGGTTGGGGGCCACACTGCACACCACCACTCCTCGTCTTGCGGTCAGGATGCGTGGGGATTCTGGGTGGAATGTGCTCATCTCCTGTGGCTCACCACCCAGTACGTCCAGACCCTTGTCCAGATTGCTCCTGGAGTCACTCTGGAAACAGGGCGTGTAGGCCATGGGGCGCACCGGCACCTGTGGGGGCCCCACCTCTTGGTACACATTGCGCCCATCTCCGGCACGCAGGCTGCGGAAGGGGATGCCGTTGCTCTTATGCAGCAGTGCAGCTGTGGCCGGGTCCTGCACTAATGTGATGTTGTTGCGAGAGTAGTTCTTTCTGAAGACCTTCTTGCGAAAGATGATGAAGAGTACGATAAGGGTGAAGATGACGAAGAGGACTACAGCGATGCCTATCAGCTCCTCCTTTCCCACGTATGAGTGGCCAGCCTGGATGTTGGGTACAACCACAGGGCGCAAGCCACAGTACTGGCCTACATAGCCTGGGGTGCAGTTGCAGAAGAAGGAGCCAAACAGGTTGACACAGGAGCCCCCGTTCTCACACTCTTCTCGCTCACACTCGTCCACGTCATCCTCGCACCTTGAGGGACAAAGCACAAGAAAGCCTTTCCAACATCAGAACGATTGTACCAGAGCTCAGGCAAAAGCTTTAAACCAGAAGGAAGCCCCTACAAAGTACAGTACCTTGTGTCTATGTGTTCTAATGTGTGTATGTTCATATGCATGTATGTGTTCCTATGTGTGTGTGTGAGTATATGTACACAGGTGCATATACCCAAGGGTGACTTCAGCCATTTCTGTGTCCACTGAGCCCTTGCCCAGTACTTTACAAAAGGTGTGACTTCTTAGGTTTTCATGAGATTTGGAAAGTGATGCACTGACTAGAGAAGAGTATAAAGAGGAGAATGTTTCATGTGGAAAAGATATCCTTTCTAAATCCCGAGTCAGGTGCACCTTAACATTTGTCGTATTGTGTAAAATATTTCTGCACCCCTTCCCTAACAGTGCAACACAGGATTTCATAATCAAACTCACCAGCATTTCCACAGGGAACTATGGATGGTTGCACCAGGTGAGAGGGATGGAGCATTGAAGCACATGTAGACAGCTTTCATCCCCACAGTACTATAGAGCTACACAGTAGGCTTTTACAATTATTTTAAGTGTGTGTGTGTGTATGTGCCCACGCGCACGCATTGCGCACATGCGCGTGCATGTGTGTACCATGCATGTACAGGTGCTTGCACAGACTAGTAGAGGGCATTAGATCCCTTAGAGCTGGAATTGCAGGTGGTTGGGAACCACTCAGTATGGCTGCTGGGACCTGAATTCAGGTGTATCTCTCAGTAGCTTCCCCGTAGCTTTAAAGTCTGAATCTGTCTTACTTTAACACTCAAAGCACATAATTAAAACTTCCCTCCTTCTTCACCCATAGTTTTGGTAATCTACCATTTAAAATGTAGTCTAAATATCCCTAATTTGAACAGACTGGAGCTAGGTCAATCAGAAATTAGTTAGAATCACAGAGAATTTAAAAATAAGTGCAGCTTTAATACTTTAAATTACACCCAGCGAGTCAACCTCAGCTAAGGATTTTTTGGTGGAGTCCTCAGAGACTTGCTCTAATGAACATGCCAAGCTGATCTGTAATTAGGCTCTCACTTGCTGAAGAGTACACGTATGTACTTCTGAACTGATCAAGGATGCCTGGAAGTGGCCTTTTACTCACAATTTAAAGCATTCCATTTCTGTCTGCCTTACACTTTAATTTCACCCATTTCCTGGAGGAAAAGGGTTTTCAAAGGGAAGGTAAGGCTTAATTTCTCAGAATAGTCATTAAGCACCAGGTAGTGGAGTCCAGTTGTCAGGCTCTGGGAAGGGAGTTTTATGTGTGTCTCAGAATCATCCTGGAAGATTTAGGTGGTGCTAAGTACATTTAAGAAGTGTCTTCAACATTACAAAATGCATGGGGATTGAATAAGCTTGAGGGGACAAAAGGATAAAATAAAACATGCAATTAGATATAACTGCCGTGTGTATGTGTGCTCACATGTGTGTGTACATGTATGCACATGCTCCTGTGTGTATGTAATGTATTTCCTTGTCAGTGTGGCTGTGTACACATGCCTGTGGAGACAAGAGCTTGATCTCAGATGTCTTTCTCCATCACTTTCTGTCTTTATTGTTTTGTGAGAGAACCTGTCTTTCACTGAACTCAAAGCACAGTAGTTTGGCTAGGCTGACTGGTTCACAAATCCCAGGCAATCCCAGCCTTAGGGTTTCAAGTTCATGCCCCCTACCCAGGTTTTCAAGGAGCGTGCCAGGAATCTGAACTCGGGATCTCCTGTTTGTATTTCAGTTACTTTACCTTAAGCCAGCCCATGTGAACACCGTGTGGGAAAGACAGCAGAGTACCCATTTACTCGAATGAACTACATGCTGGGTTGTTTCCTTAGGATAAGAAGCGTGTAAAGAGAGGTCCTTGTGCAGTCTCACTTACGTGACACCTGTGAGGCCGGCTTTACAGCTGCAGACGAAGGTGTTTCCTATGGGGTCACAGGATCCTCCATTACGGCAAGGGTTAGGGAAGCAGGCTGTGATCTCTGATTCACAGTTTGTTCCCGTGAACTGCGAGAGACAGGAACACTGATAGCCTGGGGAAAAGAGAGGGCCTTATGAGCTGGGGATGCCTCAGTGATATGCATCCTTAGACTCAGCTGTGATAGGTCCTCTCGATTCCTTATCTTAAGCAAGGCCTGAATTCCAAAGTTGATCAGCACACTGGTTAGGTAGAATTCATTTGTCATGAAAAAAATACCAGGGTGTAGTTTGTATTCCATGGTAGTCCATGGTAGTACAAAAATTCACCTAACTATCCATATTTTATAGAACTCTAGTGATCTTGTTAGAGACCCTAAGAGCAGAGACCAGGATGGTGAGGGAGATGGCAGTGCACTCTTTATCAGGCTTCTGCAAATGGTGACAGCTCCAGATGGGAGAAGCCATTGGTGCCACGCTCCCTTCTGCCCTGAGCTTCGAGCGAGGCCAAGCCAACTCAACTGAAACTCAGTGCCTAACCTTCATATCCCCTGTGCAGAGCCTCGTCTTTGCATCTCTTTCATGTTCTATTCATGAACCTGTCATACAAAAATAGGCACTGATATCTGTACCACAGACAACATTAACTATCAGGCAAATGAAGACTCAGAGTCTTACATGTGCCTTGGGGTAGAAACGATACATTACTATGACTATGAAGTTGTTGTCCTTAGCCTTAGACACACACTTAGTAAATGAGGGATGCTCTGAGTTTTGCATTGTCAATCACAGTGTTGATAACGCCTTAGGAACAACCTGGATATCCCTGTCAGGATTTTAGCATTTTCTTCTGTAGAATGCTGATAGTTTGTGATTGTTTCTAACAATCACAGTTTTCTGCTGGATTTCCATTATGTCTTTGATTTCAAAACATCAATCACATCACATATGGGCAGTCTTCTATGGCCCTTCCCCCCAATACATTGTAATCTTTTAGTGTTAATTAAACAAACAGTATTTGTATTATTGTAATTAACTGTCATATGCTATTTGTAGCTAAGCTATCTAGTGAATTCTGACTTTTATTTTCATGCATATCTTTGTCTTTAAAAAACAGTTCAAAGATGAACCTGTGCTTTGGATTCCTCTTTTTCTGAATACTTATTTAAATTTTCCCCGTACGTTTTGCCAACCAGGCCTTCCTGTGCTGAGCTGCACACATTAGCTCACATCCTTACTTGCTAAGGAGGTCTTTACTGATACCTCTGGGGGCTCCACCTTGAACAGCTGACCTACCCAGCATTTTCAAATACCTGTGTTAAAGATCAGTTTCTGGATTCATCTGGCTTACTCTCTCTTTCATTTGGTGATTCTATAATTGCTTCCCATGGGAAGGGGTTGAAGGAAGCAAATTTTAGGGAATTTTGTCTAGTTAAATCCTAAGACCTCATTGAAAGTTAGATTACATTAGGAAATTGAAGCAATCTTCTGCATGTTGTTTTTGGGAACTCCAAAGTCTCTGAAGCTTGCAAGAGACCAGATTGCTTTCCTCTCAAATATTTTGGAAGGTCAGATTTTTGGAATTTCATGCTATTTAGCTATGCTGTGATTTAGCATGGACTTGTTCTAGCCAGTGCTGGATCCTCAGTAGGCCCCTGTAATCTTGAAACTCACATCCTTTAGTTTTGGTAAATTGTACATGTTCTTGCACCTGTTTATTGATGTTTTCCTTTGCTTTCTCTTCTGTCTTCTTGGAAGTTTTCCTATTTGCATCTGAAATTGAGACCTTCCTGAAACTCTTTATCTTGTCTGTGTCCTTAAATTCTTACTTGCTTATTTCTGCCGACAGTTTATCATTTTGGATTACTTTTGAGACTGTCTGACAAGTGTGTTTCAATAACTCTGTCTTCTCCCCCTTTTCTTTTGGCATTTGTGTAACACTAGCCCCAGATTTGCATACTATGGCCATAGCCTCTTCGCTTACCTCCCGAGAGTAATAATAATTCATGATGTTTTTCTACCTGTGTAGTTTCTCCTGGTTTGTTTTTTGATCTCCATAACAGGTTAGTTTGTGTTTCAGATCAACTAAACTACCGTGCTCTTATAACCCTGCTCATTTAAACCCTGGTCTTATAGTTTAGGTTTTGTGGATATATCAACATTTACAATCAGTCATTATTGTCCATAATGTGTGTGAGCTCAAGAAGAATTTTTGTTTTAAGTCAACACCCAGAGAAAATATTTCCGCATTTCTAGCCAACTGGCTTGCTCTATGGGTTATCATTTCAATACTGCAAAACCAGCTCTTATATGGATTCCCAACCACTAACCTGCCCTACAAATTTTAGGCTTGCTAGCCCCAAATCGCATTTAGATAATCCCATAAGATTATCTTATCCCTTTCTTTGCATGATATAAATACGCATTTGTGTGTGTATGTGTGTCTGTGTGAAAGATATATATATATATATATATAGATAGATAGATAGATAGATAGATAGATGATAGATAGATAGAATATGATAAATTTCTTCCTGTTGATTCTCTTCTTTTCTGGAGAACTCTAACATTATCTTTCCAATTAAGCAACTTCCTCATGATCTTCTATAAGGCATCTATGACTACTTGCTGTAGCAGTCAGCCTGACTGACTTCCTGTCTTTAAAGATACTCTTTGACACGTGGAGGTGTGCAGGTGCCTGCTTATAGTGATTGGGTATTTGACAGGGCAGTTATGAAACCACTGCTAGAACAGTTGGAAACTAGATGAGTACAGAAAAGAGCAAACACTATAAACACTTTGTTACCAGCACGTCTAGAATAGAAACTGTGATAAGCACCATCTACACAGGCTCAGAGATGTTTACAGCCACAGAAACCTAGTCCTAGAGATGCTAGGACTTTCCCATGCTTACAAAGCTGGGTAGACTCAGGCCCGGCCAGGCTCTCCTGACCTGTTTCAAACACCACCTGTTACTGTAACTACAACTCACTGAGCACATCTCTGCCATCAGAAAGAGGCTGACTATTTCAGATCTGCATTGTCATCTCTGACCCACACAACAAAGGAACAGAGGGCCCTGGAATCAATTATCATTAAATGAGACTAATGATTTGCCAAGAATAAGAGATAATTTCACACAGTTCCTCATGGGGGTGGGGAGCAGAAGTAAGACTGACAGAAACAGACATTCCTTTTAGGAGCAAACAATAATTAGATGAACAAAGTCATGTATGTTACTGTTCTTAAGAGTTCCCTTATGTTGCTTAACACACACACTTACACACCACTCTAACACATGTAAATACATACATATACATCCACATACACTTATACACCAATACATAGACATATCTACATACCTACATATTAAAAAATGTACATTCACATACAGTTGCATACATGTGCACCTATACATGCACAACTACTCCTATGTACACTAATACATTTATTTATAAACATACACCTATGCGTGCGCACTCGCGTGTACACACACACACACACACACTTTCTAAAAAGAACCAGAAAGCATCAAATTGATTGCAAATATTATCTAACCCTGTCACAAATATTAAAAACAGTTTTTCATGGTATACTTTCTCAAGTCTGAATAAGAGTTGGGCTTTTGGGAGGTGGGAAAGAAGTAACAAAATAACTAACCAGAATAATAACTTACCATATGATTAGGAAAAATTCCAAGAACTTTCTATGGCTTGTATTTCATTTACTTCTTGTAACAACTGCATGCATTATCATCTCTGAATCACACTTATTATCATGGCTTCTTTACAAATAAGAAAACACGAACTTAGGTGAGATGGTTCTCTTGTGGTTATTGAAGCCAGTGAGCAGATGGACTGTGTAGTACTTCACAGCTTGTAAGGAGGAAATGGCCCTACTAGCATTGAAATATGTGTACAAAAAGCCCCACAGCTTCTTTCCCTTCAAATCTTGGCGACATGGGAAGTATATTTTTAAGCCTTGCCTCCAAATCTGTGTTCCTGTTTACACGCCTAGTTATAGCCCATGCAGATGGTTTTGAAACCTGCATCCAGACAAACTTAAAATGCTTCTTCTGTTACTTAAAGAAGAACATCATAAAACCTATTAAATGCAAAAATAGAATCAGAACAAGCAGTTATAGAGCAAATTTGGGTGGTGCAGGCAAATAATCAAGACAATTTCTGTTTTATTTCTTTGCTTAGGTTTTTTTCCCCCACTTCACCCAAGCAATGGCATCAACCCTCTGCTCTGCTCACCAGGGCAAGGTGAACATCATACTTTGGGTCCACATCTTGATAAAGAAGCAATGCCTGCTGCACAGGGGTGAAAATATTGACAGACACATACAAAGCACCAGAGACCTAGTTTCATCTGCTGCCATGCTGGCTGAATTGTAGAATGATCATGACTTGAGGAGGTATTTGGATATGGTGAGGACCTGGGTCCCAGACTGAGTCCTGGGTGTTGCCCATCGATGGTGTGTGGCCATGCCCAAGATGCTTGACTTCTAAGAACCTCCTTCCTTTTTATGATCAGTCATATTCAGGAGTGCTCATGTCAGAGAGAATAACAGGGCTCTTAGATTCTGTAAGTCAATACAGGTACTAGGTACTTTAGGGTTAGGTTGTAATTACTGCAGACTCTAAAGTCAGTTTTACCATCCTATTGCTTATAAAGCCAATTACTGCAGGCTGGGGAACTAGCTCTGTCAATTAAGTGTTTGACTCACAAACATGAAGGCTTGAGTTTGATCAGATTCCCAGGAACTGGAAAAAGTCCAGTATGAGGGTGAATGCTTATAATGCCAGCACTTGAGAGATATATAGAGGCGGATCCCTGGGGCTCACTGGTCAGTTAGCCTAGCCAAACTATTGTGTTCTGGGCCAGAGAGACCTGATCTTAAAGAGAAGCAAGGTAAGCCATGTTCTGAGGAACAACAGTGGAGGTGATTGCTGACCTTCACTTGCATGCACACACGCACATGTACATGCACCAAAGCATACCTAGTCTCTCTGTCTGTCTCCTTCTCTTTGTCTTTGTCTCCTTTGTCTCTGTTCTTCTCTTTCTACCAGCTAAAGTCAGAAAAGGTTTTTTAATATGAATTTTAGGCTCAGTACTGAGACTACCAATCTCTGAAAGATCTCAGTTAATGTGGGAAATGAGTGTGTGTGTGTGTGTGTGTGTGTGTGTGTGTGTGTGTGTGTGAGGTGAGTGTTAATCACAGTTGGGGATGCTCTAGCTGCTGCTGACCATCCTCTCTCATTAATTTGAGTTTTTCCTTTCTGCAAGCAAGGTCTATTCAATGCTTTAGGACCTTGTCAAACAAAAACCTCTGGAGAAAACTGTACTGGTTCTTAGGACAGGTGGCCCACATTTCAGTTTCAATGTGTTGATTGAGGCCTTGATTCATTTCCTTGGGAATGTGGCAGTCTTTATGTGCCCACAGAAAGAGGTATATGGTAGAATCTCATCTTCTAGAATGTTCTTTTGTGCCTTAACATGACTTAGACTTTTTGAATTTAGCATCTATTGCTATTAATGCTGTCGAAAAGAACAACAAAAATTGATCAACTTGTAATTTAGAAATGTCACTCAAAAAAGAAAAACATTTTTCATAAGCTGCAGTATTCATTCAGATGACCTCCATTGTGTACGCTTAGCAGGCTGCTTCTGCATTCTTGCACCTCTGATCAGGAGGCCAATGGTGGAACACATGTAGAGCTGAGGGGAAGCTGGCTACACGTGACATGTGCTGGTCACTAAGAAAGCAGTGGGACTTGGGACTTAACATGGACATGGGTCAGCACAGCATTGCCACTGGATGAACTTTGAAGAACTGAACTTACTCAGACTTACAAGGAAGGGGAACCAAATCCTTCACAAAGCAGGGTAAATCAACATAAGGAATTTGCTGCCAAGGACACTTCTGTGTCTGTCTGTTTCACCATCTAAGAGCCCATCATGCAACCTGATGTGCAGAATACTCAGGGCTGCTGAGCTGGGCAGACACTGTTGGTTTTATCTTTGAGGATCTCTGGGGTAACCTAATTTTGCTGACAAGAGAGTGATACTCTGGGTCCGTTCATCTGACTTTCAACTTCTTTTAACGACCTCTCTGTTTACCTCTCTTGGTACTCACAGAGCACATTCCTGCAGATAAAAAACTAAGATCCACCAGCAGCCGTGGTTCTCAAACTTGGATGTACACGGAGTCTGCCTTGTTAACACAGCGATGCCTGAATTTCTGTAGATTCTGAGACTTCAGGCTTGTGTCTGCTTTCTACTGTTTTTGATCTTTCCTTGGCAAAACATTCAGGAGTTTGCAAGTATTATTTGATTATTCAGAAGAAGATTCTTCTGGGTGTGGACAACAAGAGACAGAGACAAACAAAAACATTTTCCTTTTAAATGAATAATGAAGAGACTCCTCAACAGCAAAACCTTACAAGTTCCTCAAGTGACCTGATGCATGTCAGAGGTGGAGAACCTCCATATAATAGAGAGGGAAACAGGAGGTAAAGGTTCTCCGGATTCCAGGGCATCTCAGAGCCGGAAGTGAAATCAGATTATTGTCTAGGGATTGTGCTGAGGCACAGACTGAATCTCTAGGTTTGGGTAGCACCTTATATCTTTTTAGCATCCTCAGCAACTACACTGTAGCTTGTTCCTGGGGCACAATTGAGCATAGCAAGGAGCAAAATTCTGGCTTCACATTTTCTCAGGTTTATGATGCTAGATTTCTCATTTCTTCTTTTTTTTGGGGGGGGGTTGTTTATTCTTTAAAATAGGAGAGGGCTATAGAAGGAAAAAATGTTGAAAAATCAAATGTCTTAGTGTGTAAGCATTTCAAGGTGAGTGATATTCTAGTATTATGTACACTCAAACTAGTATCTCTGACTACTGAGAATTCATCGATTTTCCTGTAGGATTGAGGTTTCTAGTTGAATACAAAGTTGTCTGAGTGACTGCTTGGGCCTAGTGACAGCATGGCTTGGTGCATTGCTTCACCAAACTACAGCTTAGTTCCCAGTGTGTTTTCCCTGAATCATCTTGAGTTGAGCATCATGAGGCGTGGAGAATTGATCATGCCTTATTCAGAATGTGGGTACCCCCTGGTCTACACCCAACCCAATGGCTCTGAGAATACAAAGGTCAGAACGGGTCCTAGCCATTTCTTTTCCATGGTGATTGCTGTTTCCAGGTCATGTTTGTGAAATATATATAATTTTAAGGCACTACCAAGGGGAAGCCTTCTTTCTGTGGTTGATTTATAGAGTTGAGTTACAATTTAACACTCTGTGCTTTGACTCCCCTGGGGTTCCTGAGGATTGCTTCTTAGGCAGGAAGAATTATAAGGTTGGTCAGAGCTGCTGAGCATGCCATTCCAGACCAGTAGATGCAACCCTTTGGTCCTTGTGCCAAGGCTTTTGGTTGGGTTTGGGGTAGTTGGGGAGGAACCCTGAAAAGGAATATTCCTTGCTGTGGGTTGGCTGCTTTAAAGGTTATTAACGTTCTGGAACAATATGCCACAGTTTGAGAATGAAGTCTGTTCCCAGGAGATTCGACAACCAGTCCTTCAGGATTGTTCTGTGAGTGAAGAATGAGGCTGGCAAACTGTGTCTTGGCATTTTCCAGTGACCCATGGGAGAGAGTTACAGAACAGATTGATGTTCAAATGAACTCTGCTGTCAGATTGTCATGTGCAGGTGCTTACCTCTAAGAACCTAAGTCTACTTCCTTAACTCAAATATCCTCTTGCAGTATCGTACACATCCTAGCTGTTGATCTGGGAGCCCAAGACCATAGCCTTGTGATCAGACCTCTCTGGCAACCAGAGGGAACTTATGAGGGCATGACTACACTTAATGTCTTTGTTCGTTTAAAGAAGGTGCTTCTTGTAAGTAAATATGGTTAATTTATGGTTCCACAGCAGGAAGTAGACACCTGAGTTTTGCTGGTTCCTTTCTTGTACCCACTCTCCTAATTTGGCAGCAGAGATGTTTTTCAGCTAGGAAAAACAAGGACATGACAAAAATGACCATGATAGGTGTCGGAGAGATGGCCCAGTGGTTAAGAGCACTGACTGCTCTCCCAAAGGACCCAACTTCTATTCTTACCATCTACATGGCAGCTCACAATTGCCTGTAACTCTAGTTCCTGGGGGTCTGATGCCTCTTCTGGCCTCCTTGACCATCAGGCATGTATGTGGTACATAGATACCTATGTAGCCAAAACACTCATATAAAGAAAAAGTAAATAAATAAAAGTTTTTTTAAATGTCCATGATATTAATAGAAGATGGAGTTTAGAAAATAAAGTCTCTTCTTTGAGGCTAGGGCCTCATCTTTACAGCAAAGAAGCCTGTAGGTCCCCCCTTGCATATCCAGGAAAGGAATTCTGTGTCCCTGGCTCCACAGTAAGTCCCAGAAGACCTCTGACATTTCTGTTAGGTGGGGCTTGAATCACCTTCAACCATGCTTCCAGAACTAGATTCTTTACATCAGGTTTGGAGCGGCTTGGGAGGATGGCTGTTCTTGTAGGGCTTCCTCACTTTGGCCAGATGGTGGCCTTGAGGCAAGAGGTTGCTGCTCAAGATGGGGGTGAGGGAGGATGCACTGATTATTTTAGAAAAGCATACACTGGTAGGTGCAAAGAAGAGACTGGAGCCCAAAAGAGACTACATTACCCTGGAGGGAAGAGAACCTACTGAGGAGCCCAGAATCAAGAAGATGGCCCCATCATAGAAGAAAGTCAAGTATGTGGAACCAAGAAAGATGGTTTGCACATACACAGGCAAGGCTGACCATTTGGGAGGGAAAGGTATAAGAAAAAGTAGAGGAGGGTGTGTAGTTCAGCTGGTAGAATGCAGAAGGCCTGGTGTGTGGTGATACCTGTTTGGAATCCCAGTGCCCAGAAAGCAGGGGCAGGAAGACCAGAAACCTAAGACCATCCTTGGTTCCACAGTGGGACTCTGTCTCAACAAAACAAAACAAAAACCAGAAAAATAACTAGTGTTTCTCAGAGGGGCCCTAGAGCCATTTAGTTATATAACATACCTGTTCTGAGTACTTAACTAAAGCATTTCATGGCAGTTAAAATGCACCCTGCTGAGCCAGACTCCACAGTCTTTCGCCTTTGTTCAGTGACTATTATTGTTATAAAGATAACCCTCTCTGGAAGACCACAGCTTTGCCAGGAAAACCATGTCCTGGCATGGTTAAAGTATATTACAATTTGTGGCTGCATACGCAGGATTTGACATGGCATGGTGTTCAATTTCAACCCAATTTAATTATATGCCCTTTTATATACCGTCAGTGGCTCACACAGGCAGGGATTTTTTTTTTTTTTTTGTCTCATAAAAAACTGGCCATGATTTGTCATGAGGGGCTGGTTTGCAGAACAGCTAGTGGAGAGTCACTGTCCATCATTCGGGAATTATGGAGCCATAACCACCCTTTATTTACATATACTGCTGAGAAAACAGCAAATAGATTTCTTAAATCGAGACAGTAGTAACTCCCCCCCAGGGCACTGGGCCCTCATTGTGACAGTGACGTATGTGAGTCTGAACAACTTTGCTGTCTGTGTTCCTGTACTGCATCACTCCATGGACAGTTTATAACATTCTTAAAATAAAATGGACTCTAAATTCAGAGTCTGGCTGCACCCAAAGTAGATGTTAAGGCTGAGCAGAATCTCAAGTGATTGTGAAGAAGGTTTAAGTCCACCAATCAGATGGCTGCTGAGTACCTCTGCAAAGGGGCTGCTCGGGCTAACTGGGGCTGCTGAGAGGTGGTGGCAAGGTGCAGCCAGAGGGAAACCTGTCTAGAGGTTCTCCACACAGACGCTGCATCTAGGAGGAAAAGGGAGTCTTCAACCTCAGGCTCCTGGGCCTTAAACAACTCTAGACAGACTTTGTGGCTCTGTTCTCCCCCTTTCTCCATCATCTCCCATTGCTTTCCTGCTTCCCTCTCCTTCCATGGAGGATGTACCTGGGGAAGAAATGACTAGAGAGCACTGTGCTGAGCTTGATTGGATTCCCTCCTGAGAGTCTCTGTATAGTTTCACCTACTTGTGCGTGAGTGTGTGCGTGCGTGTGCATGTGTGCGCGCGTGTGTGCGTGTGTGTGTGTGTGTGTGTGTGTGTGTGTGTGTGTGTGTGTGTGTGATTAGTATCATGAGTAATTAGGAAGGTGTAAAGGCTATTTCTCAGGCACTTCCCATTTTTTCTGTTTTGGAGACAGGATCTTCTCCAGCCTGGAACTCTCCATGTAGGCTAGGCTGTCTGGCTGTCGAGCCCCAAGGGTCACCTACCTCTCCCTTCCTGGTGCTGGGGTACAGGTGCAGGTCACCATATCTAGCTTTTAGTATGGGGCTCCTAGAGATAAAACTCAGATTTTCATTCCAGCACCAACTAGTTTAGGTTATCCCAAGTCCCCTCTCCTCGTTTTTCAAGTGTGCTCCAAAGACCCTTCCTCTTAATTCTCTTCCCAGGATTGCAGGTCCACTCCTCCAACCCATGAAGGCACTGGTAAAGTTATATCCAAAGGGCCATCCTTTCTGGGAGGGTCCAGGAGAAGGTGGGAGGGGCTGGCTGTGAAGTGGGCAGACCTCAGGTGCACTCCCTCCCCTCGCCTGCACAGATATGCACTCACCGCCAGAGGGCAAGCTGCTGCAGCTGCCCCCATGCAGACAGGGGCTGCGTTGGCACGCATCTGGGTAGAGCACACAGCCCAGCTTCAGCTCCGTCAGACCCACAACCTCCGCGAAGCTGCTGCGCTTGTTTTGGAGGGGTAGCTCGTAGTGATTGAGCACCACGGAGTCCAGGCAACCCTGGAAGCCACCGAGGACCTGAGTAACACGCGTGTCCATCAGGCTGCGGACGTTATCAGCCTGCACCAGTGCACCAAAGAAGATGGCACTGTCAGTGCTTAGCGTCTGGAAGTACAGGGGGGCCCTGCGACGCTCTACATAGCTGTCGTCCAGGGCCAGGCTGGTGAAATTGCGATTGAGCTCCAAGAAGACAGAGTGCCAGCTCCCATCATTGACAGCACGGCTGGAGATGCCCAGGATCCCAGGGCCGCTGCCACAGTCCAGCTGGAACCACAGCTTGCCTTCCACAATCTGTGCAAGAAGAAATGCAGAGCCCTCATGAGTCTAGACCCGTAACGGTATGATCCCAGCTGGGCAGATGTTCCATCCATTGTGCGTCTGCATATGTGTGAACTAAAGCCCTCTACTGTCTGCCAGGAAAACATAGGCAGGACACTTCTCAGATCTTCCTGCTACCAATCATAGGGATGTCCAGGAAGCGCATGGTGGTATTTAAGAACGTTTCTGTGGATCATGCCCCTTTAAGATCCACGGTGATATCTTGTTTGTTTCTGCACCCCTCTCTGTCACAACACTAATTTCCATGAAATCACCCATTCCCACGGGACACTCACCATGTGGTATACAATAAGCTAAGGCGGGTAAGGCTAAGCTATTCTGCCCTTCTGGGGTTCACTAGTCTAGTTGGCAGGAGCATGGTCACATGTTAACTCTGCACACACATATACTTACACTCCGCAAACAAGTTTACAAAAGTGTGATATAGTGGAGAGAAGAGGCCAAATAGAAGCAAGGGTTGCCTGGTACCCAACTTTGTGTGTAATTTGGATATTAAACACTGGTGTTATCCTTAAGCCCGCCTTTTCCTATACTTTTCACAAATGGACAAGAGGCACTCCCAGAGTGCCTAAGCTTGGCGACTGCATATAGGAGGGGTATCCAGCCTTTTGTCTTCCTTGGGACACATTGCGTGAAGATCAATTTTCTTGGGCCACATATTAAATGTCATGGGTGTCCAACAACTCATAGCCCACCAGATGGTTTGGAAAAGAATGTAAACATTTGTTCTGAGTGGCACTGCGACATGATTTTGTCATCTATAAAAGTACGAAGTTTACGGTTTAGAATTGCACAATAGAAAAAAAATTACAAAAAAAATCTACTAACAGTTTAAGTAAGTTTATAATTCTGTGTTAAATCATCCATAACTATATTAGGGCACGTTGACTGAGAGTTCGGCACCCTTGGCTTACAGTTTATGAATTTTTAGCCACAGAACCTTTTGATCAGCTGTTCACAATTTGCAGCTGTTCCAATCCCTGGTCAGGGTGCTCCAGAGGAGACCTGTCTGCTTTAGAAAGTGCATCTACCAAACCCATGAAGGCCACCACCAGGGAGCATTCATTGTCCATAGGAGAGAAAGCTGAACCACCCAAAGATCCTAGCTGGCAGAGAGCACAGGCAGACTTCAGTAGACTCAGGCTTCCCTTGTATTGAGGAGATGGCCTTTGACTCTTGGTGGTCCCCTCTGGACTATGTTTCTTAGATATGCTCTGTGGTATTAGGATTGGGGGGTGGAAGGCTAGGTCTCCATGTAACCAAGCTTACATTTGGCCACTAGGGGGCTTACCGCTGGGCTCAGTGAGACAAAAGGGTCTAGATCTAGGAAATTATTTTGTGGAGTCTAGTGTCCCAGGAGTGTGTGGTCTGTCTGTCCTGAGATGTCCTGACATCTGCATTTCTGTGCATAGCATACATAGACACTTGTGAAAGGGCAGAAATGACAGGCCAACAGGAACACTCCTTCCATGTCACCAGCAGCTTAAGAAGTAAAATGTTGAATGAATTTATAGAAATGAGCCCAGCTGGTCTTTGCATGGTGTGCTTGATAGAGTGAGCAGGTTCTGCAGCACTCATCCGTCCAAATGTTCTGTTTCAGAAAGTTCCCGTAGCAAACAACCCAGTGACTCTCATGTCATGCTTTGTGACTCGTGGATTTTCTCACATGCAAGTCCAGCTCATGCATTCATGCCCCATCAACACTGCCACTCTGAGTGGGGCAGAGCCAGGGAGTTGGGAATGCTGAGCCTTAACTCCAGGCCTGCCTGTACCACCCTGCTCTCTGGAAAGCACTGCTCTATCTTGGTGGGTTTGGAGACAAAGATGGGCTGTGGTTTCTGCAGCAGAATGGCTGCCTATATCACACATGAAGCATGTACACACACACACACACACACACACACTGCTCTGCAATATCCATGCTTGGATGGACAGGTCTGAAAGCAAACATTTATTTTCAGAGGGCTTTCACCTATAATCATATACAATTGCTAGTTTTTGCTGTTGTTTAGCAAAATAGACTGAATGGCCATTGTAAATAACAGCAAAACTCCTCAGTGACAATGATTAGATAATACCCACATGTGCATTTGAGTGCACGTAATAAAGTGATAGAATACGGACAGCTTTGGAGACTCTGTCTCCTGCCACAGCCCATCTGCTGCTTTACTCCATGGCTACAAAACACTGTCCTCCTCAGTCAGTCATGGAAAAATCTGCTGGTGAACGTGCAGTTAATGTAAGTTTCTATAAAAGAGTGTTTAATTAACATATTATTTGATTTATGCTCCTCCCCCATCACTACCAATTGCCTCTGGGTAATAATCAGAAAGAATTGACACAAACCTGATGTACCTACACACATAAAAATTCTGCTACTAAGGAACTAAAATTTATCCCCTGTGAGTTCCAAACAGAGCTAAGTTTCTTCTCTCCCCCCCCCCCCCTGGGCTTTTTAAGAATAATATAACAGCTGCAGCATTGCTAAGAGAAGGAATCTAGGTGCCCACACATTTCACCTTTATCTAAAGAAGCATCAAGCATTTTGAACCATCAGGTTTGTTGCTGTGATATTCTAGAATATGGCTGCCCAAAGTCACCCAGTGAAAAGTTAATAACCCGAGGCATGCCATGCCAGGGAGATAATACACCACTCCCTTCCCTTTGAGTATCTGAGTCATCTTAACACTGGAAACTTCACTCTGATACCAAGTCTACCAAGTTCTGTCTACCAAGTTCTAAAGTCTTCTTCTTTGCAAAAGATGACATGTTCTCGAATCAGACTGCCAGCAAGGCACAGCAGTGGAGACTGAAGTGTGTCTGGTCTGTGAGAAGTCTGTAGCCACACTACTGAAATGGCTTATTGGTCAGGCAAATGAGTGATTATTTTCAATGATATTCACAATTCAGAGAAAGATGGATGTCCCTTTGTTATAAAATATCTACATCTTCAGAGTTGTACAAAATCAATGGTGTGCTTTGTCCAATTTTCAATGATTAGAGGATTAAGAGACAGGAAACCAGATCCATAAAAGTAGTTTTCATAAGAAAGTAGGAGTTTGAGTAGAAATTGATAAATTATGAGTCTCATTGCTTTGGTTTCTTAGTGTATGGCTCAGTGTATCCTTAGTGTAGGGTTCAGTGTAGAATAGTCTAGCCAGGTGTCTGTGTTATTTGGCTTTATCCTCATTGTGACCATTTTTTTTAATAGAAAGTGAATAAGGGGAGGATTTACTCTTCACTCCACACTTTTAGAGGCCCCGGTGCATCCTACCCAGGAGGGTGTGGGAGCAGAGCACCAAGCTCCCATCTTGGTGGCCACATTTAAAGTAGTTCCTTCTTAGTAAATTGTCTCTGAAACCCTTCCACAGCCATAGCTAGATGTGTGCCTCACCCATCCCCCAAGCACTTCTAAATCTAATCAAGTTCTCAATTAAGGCCCATCGATCATCACAAGTGTTATTAAACAGTTTCTGGAAAGGATACCAAGCCATATGATGTTTATCTGACACATGGGGTACCTTCAGGAAAAAATATTTGGTTCAGGAAATAAATAAATGAGTGGATGTTCCAATCAGTCCCTGGACCTTTTGCAACTCCTGAGGAGCTTCGAACCTGCTCACCTGTCATTCATCCACACTCACTGTCCAGTAGTCGACACTTACTAAAGAAATCACCAACTGCCTCCAAGTCTCCTCACAGGCAGACATGGGTACTCCTGCCTTTTAGGAGGGGAGTGGGTATCAGAAATAAATGTTATGTTAAAGCACGCTGAGAGCTTCCATGTCCCATGCTCTGTAAGACCCACCCACACAACTTATGAACTTACCCTATCTTTCTTTCTGTTCTGGGATACCAAGCCATGTCTGAGAATCATCTTACTAAAGGACCCTGTGACATACCACTTTTCTCAATATTTCCTATATTTAGGAGTCTTTCTAGATTAGCAACCATGTTTCTGTCTGCTTTCCACTTGGTGCCAAAAAGTCTGACAAGAAACTCCTTGCACTGCTGTGATTTCTCCCCAAGTCTGCTCTGGAAATCTGACACTTTGTTCTTAATAGGCATAAGCACAGCCCCTTCTTCTGTTATGGTTTTGCAGCAAGGAAAATCAGAACTGGGTTTGTGTTCAACTAATATATTTTTTTCTGATTTTTCAAAATCACGATATTTTACTCTTTTTGCTTCATTAATTGCATTGTAATCATTTATTTTCATGTCAATGGTGCTTTAACTTTTTATTGAATTTGTGTGTTTATGCTAAGTCTCACATCTCTGTTAGAAGCCAGGGTAGTAAATGGGAGATGGGAAGGCAAGGGCTTTCTAGTGCAGCCAGGATCCAGTGACATTTCCCTCCATGAAGGCTTTGTTTTTCTGACCACCATGCAACTCCTTAATAGTTGCCAGAGAATGCCCTCTGCCCCCTACTGTCTTAAATACATGTTTACAGAACACACATTGCCTAGGAAAATACAGGCCACCTGGAGATGCAGTTTAAGCCAAGCATTTCAGCTTAGTGGCTGAAGCAAAGCACAAAGCCCACAATGTACCTGAAGCCAGTAAGATCAAATCTTGTACAAGGCTGTGTTCAGCAAGTCTCCTACAAGGATACTCCTGGTAACATGGATGAATATCTGCCACAGTGCAGTATAGCTGCCACCTGCTCTGGGCAAACCTAACATGAGGGAGATAACAGAGAGGGGCCAGTGATGATCCACAACCCCAAAAGCCTTCATAAAGAGTCCTTCAAATAGCAACCACCTATGTTTATTGTAATTCACTTTTAGGAATTCAGTTTTCTAACTTCAGAAACACATTTATTTCATGAAGTATACTTGCATGGCCAGTGTTATGTCAGAGATTTATTCTTCTTTTCTGTCGCCAGAGAGGTGCACTAGTAACACACATGCCAGGCATGGGAAGATGACAAGCTTCATTTTAGAATCAAGCCATCCTTATCTGACATTTCTGTTCCTCTCAAGTTCAGAGCAGTATAGATGTCATTTAACAGAGAGTACTGGTGTTATAGTAATCTGTTAGAGCTTGAAAGAGGAGAGGGAAGGCCAGAGACAATGGTCTGTTTTCACTTGGCAGGTTCTGAAGACTTCAGCAACCTGTAGCCTGAGCAACTATAGCATAAAATAAAGCCCCTAAACACAGATCAGGGAACGACTATTCCTCCCACTCTTTCATTCCTGAAAGCTGGGTGTGGTCTTGTACATCCCTGGGACCATAAAGCTGGGTGTGGTTTATACATGTACAGGATGTGACCTGAAGAAGAGCTTGGAGGAGAGGAGCAGAGTGGGATGCACTACAGTGGAGTCAGCCTTATCCCTTGGTAGCTAAGCAACCTTGAGTGAATATGTAAAACCCTCCAGATTGTTCTTGATCAAGGAAGTGGGGACAACACATCCATAGAAAATTTGTAATAAATTTAAAATTAGAAAGATGCAGCTACATCTGTTAGTATTCTTAGTGTAATCACGAAGGCACTAGGCGCCTCAAGCTGCATACAAATGCCAGATTTATTTTGAAGGAAATCTGGCTGCTTTAAGAGGACTTCTGAGGTCAGGAAATGACTTAAAAACTGAGAGACTTGGGTCATCAAAGGATACGTGGAATATTTATGCCGAAGATCTCCTACTTGCTCTCCAAGCTACAGTGTAGCTATCCAGAGAGTGTGGTGAGAACACAGTGAACAAGCACAGAGCCAACCCATTAAAGGATTAGCTTTGTCATGGGATTGATTGAGACATCTGTCCTAATGCCCTGTGGAGTGATTGGAATATAAAGGAGGTGAACATTCATGCACTTTCTATAGGGAGATTTCTAACCTCTACCAGCCAGTTTTGAAATACTAAACATTACTAAATACTAAAATGGAGTAGGATGCTGCCACACTTTTCAAGCCCATTGCTCTCTCTTTTATCCTGAAGTCTGTTGTGGTCTTGTAAACCCACAAGACAGTAATTTTAAATTTCTCCCAATGTAAGATTGAACATAGTCAATTAAGAAATGATTGTGAGCAGGGTATGGCGGCTCATGGCCATAATCTCAGCACTGAGAGGCAGGGTTGTTTTGAGTTTAAAGTTGCCCTAGGCTTCAACATAAGACTTTCTCAACAACAATGACAAATAACAACAAAAATCAAGCTGCAGAAGAAAGCAGTCCATTTTACAAACCTTCAGAATCATGCAGGGGTTGGCCCGAGTGTACATTATGATTCCATTGCTTTGCAGGGTTCTCAGGCGCAGCGCTAGCTTGAAGTCCTCTTCTTTGCTATTTTCAGAAAGCCGATACTTGATGTAACTGTTCCCAGCAAAGCTGAGAGAAGTATGCCCTGAAAAGACCATTCCAATAGCACAAATGTTCTCTTAAAAATCCAGAAATAATCATGGACCCAGGAAGCCACCCACACATCAGGAAAGCTGATTGCAGAACTCAGCAGTTAAGGATGGAACCCAGGGATCTTGTCAGATTACAATTTTGCATCCTTAAATATTAACCAGTTAGCAACCAAAAATATCCCACTTGCTTCATTTTCAGAGCCACTTGGTAAATTCCATAATGTGGATTTCTTTTTTAGTATCATTAGATCCTTAACTGCCTCTTTCCAAATTTATTATTATTAAAAGATATCCTTTGATTTCTTCTGGACCATTGATGTCCCTCAGACATGTTAGAACTTCTCTGGGTCAGCTGGTACATGCCAGCAATCCCAGTAACTGCCAACAACATGCCAGCAATCCCAGTAACTACCAGCAACATGCCAGCAATCTCAGTAGCAAGAGGCTGCTGCAGGAGGCTCTCAAGTCAAGGTCTCCCTAGATTATAGAGTGAGTTCATTGTCAACCTAGATGACTTGTTCTCAAAATGAAAAAGCAAAGTAAAGCTGTAGCTAAATGGTGGAGTGTTTGCCTTACACGAGGTCCTAAGTCAATTAATAGCAAAAATAAATAAATAAATAAATAAATAAATAAATAAATAAATAAAAGAATAATTTTCAGTCCCATAAAACAAGGAAAACTCAGTCAAGTCATGAATACTTGTGTTCATTCTCCAGGCATGCTAACACCAAACAGTCAACTGGTGTTAGGTGTTAAGGAAGGAAGTACTGAGCTGTCACAATACCGATCGTCAATCATTAACTATGAGACTTCCATTCTCAGACTCTCTTCTCTGTGCCTGTGCCTGTGCCTGTGCCTGTGCCTGTGCCTGTGCCTGTGCCTGTGCCTGTGCCTGTGCCTGTGCCTGTGCCTGTCTGTGTCTGTGTCTGTGCCTGTGCCTGTGCCTGTGCCTGTGCCTGTGCCTGTGCCTGTGCCTGTGCCTGTGCCTGTGCCTGTGCCTGTGCCTGTGCCTGTGCCTGTCTGTGTCTGTGTCTTTTTGTCTGTGTCTGTGTCTCTCTGTGTCTTTTTGTCTGTGTCTGTGTCTCTCTGTGTCTTTTTGTCTTGGTCTCTGTTACTTTCTCCCTCTATTCTCTGAAAAGTATAGGCTTAAGCTGGAGGGTTAGGAGAAAAGGGGTTTTCAGAGGAAAATAAGTCACACCAGGTAGTATGGGTATTGGCTTCTCAAAGAGATTTACCCCTTCCTAGACTCTAGCCTAACCCATCTTACCAGATTCTAAATTTGCCTGATTCTAATTTAGCCATCTTTTTTATTTCTTAGCATTTTTGTCAGTATTAACACTGCAGCAAACAGGTCAGTAGCTTTGTAGAGTGAAAAGCAGAGAGAATGAAGATACAGCAAATGGGTGGGTGATTGTCATCAACAATAGAACATTCTTCATTTAGAAATTGATGGGAAGGGATGCTGTGTGCATGGTATATGTGCTGGGGTAGGGCTGCCTTAGTGACTTGTTCAAACTTCCAGGTTTCCCCTTCATTTCATGGTCATGTCTATTCTGGACATCAACCACGATGGAGTTTGATCCCCACTTAGGATGTCTCACAAAAGCTGGACTAGAACCACATGGGAAGCAAAGTGCTTTCCACATTAGGCATGAGAACTCATATTGCTACTATCAGTACTACGATGATCATCTCTTCCATCACTTATCATCACCCACAGCCATGCTGTTGGGTTTGACTTACAAGAGATAGTAATTATTTCCTAGATTCCAAAATTGGTATCAATGTGCCTAGATGTTAAATATACCTTAACACAGAAGATGATCCTACTGGGGTGAAAATGGAAGAAGACACTTTTAGAGAAAAAGGTAAGATAAAGTCAAAGAACTGAGTAAAAACGTTAAAATTAGATGAAGACCACCAGGAGAAGGTTATTTGGATGAAAATGATGTAAATATTGATTTTTTTTCCTCTTTAAAATGCAGAGGCAAACAGCTCAGTTTCCTGCAACATGGCATTAGTTCGAGCTTCCCAGGGAGGAGCTGGCTTACTTGGTGTTCAAAGGTGGTCTTATTCTCTGGGAAGTTGATGAGACTGGCTCAGATCGACCTTTTTTTTGCTTGGGTTTTTATTTTCCTTTTTGGCTGCAGGTTCATGCAGCCTTCTGAATCCCAGGGAAGGGTCTGCTTTGTCTATACAGCAGCACTCAGTTTTCCATAACTTCACACTCTCATCAACCATGTGACATGACTGTGGACCCATGAGATGGTCTCCACTTTACATAGAAGTCCTGTGTTCATGTCTCCTTAGCATGGACTGGCTATGGCATGCCCCAACTAAACATGAGGGTGAGCATTGGTCACGCTGAAGGTAAGTGTTGTATACACATAAACATGTCTTCCACAAAAAGTCTAGTCAGAGACATTTACTCAAGGAAAATTCGCTGGGAAGTGGGAGTCCCAACCCTGTCCTGTCCATACCACTCTGTACCTGAGCACTCTCCGAGTTTCCCTGGTGGACACTGGCAAAGAAATGGTCTCCTGCTGGCCTCATAACCCACACATTGCATGTCCTCTGGACACGGTTTTTCCACACAAGGATCATTGGACCCTGGGCAAACTCCTCCTGTGATAAAGGCAGAAGAAACACGATCAGGACACAAAGAGATTCACCACCATTTGTATAGATCATAAGAAACCATCTAGGCCTGGGCTATATGTGATCTCAAGTGACAACAAAGGGGCCACCCAGAAGCATGGGCATTGGGATTGTCATCACTAGGCATCAGTGCCCATCACAGCTCTCTGTATCTGTCAACATTTCATTAATGCCAGGCTGAGTAGGATCAAAGCAAAGGAAAATCCAAAGCTTACCCTACTAGGCCAAAGCTGTCTCTCAGCTGAAGAAAGATCGTCACTTCAAGACTCTGTCAGACAATATTAAAGAAAGGTCCCAACATCCTAATGGTCATTTATAAGCGCTGTGGCTGTATCTATTTTCTGCAGACTATTACCACTCTGAAAAACTTGAGGGCAGGATGTAAGAGATGTTAGCTGTTGATTTCAGGGAGGGGGAGGGGAGAAGGGAGGGATGTGGAAGGGCAGGTAGAGAGGCGGTGAGTACATTCTAAATTATGAAAGCAAAACTCATTTTGTTTCCTAATCCTTTTTGCCACATGGGATTTTATTGATTAACTATGAGGAGTCCCTGCCAGCTACTTAAAAAAAAAAAAAAAAAAAAAAAGAACAGCAGACTTATCCTTGACTGTGTCAGGAGTCCATTTCACTTGCTTGATTCAAGCTTAGATGAAAGTCTAATCCCTTAGGAGGGAATCCCTGGAAGAAGATTAAAGCAGACTAGGACTCAGGTGAATTAGGTCAGCACCAGATGAAGACAGGTATGGCCTCACTGAAAGCAGCACGTTTGTCAAGGGCCCTGGGCTATTTCAAATGTATTTACTACCTTTTCAACCGGGCAAGAGTTTAAGTGGCAAAGGACTCTTGAAAAATCGAATCAACTAAAATTAAGCTTCAAACGAAGTGGCAATTTTCTTAATGGGATAGAGTTCTTACTGGAGTGCTCCTTCTCTTTAAATGAGGAACACAGCAGAGTTCAGCTTCTCCTTTCACTGGCAGGAGCTGGTCCTTGATCCCACTCTTCTCCATGATGCCTTTCTTGATCATTAAGGACTGTCCCATGACAGCCATCTCTTTGTTCGAGGGAAAGCAGGTATGTGGAGCTAACTACATACAAACATGTTTTGAACTGTAATCTGGAAGAGGAGCCATCTTGCCAGTAGTAGCAAATTTAAGATTCATAAATCCCACTGTGCCATTAGCTACAGTCGATTTGCAAAGTCACTCTTGACGTTGGTCCAGCTCTCAGTCTTGAAGGTGAAGGAATTGTAAACTGAATATTTAGAACAATCTCTACTAGTGATTCTACAAGATCCAACCTCCTAAAACACATCCTGAGATCTAGTGCACACTACACATTTATGCTTTCCACGTAGTTTTCAGTATTGGTAGAATGTTTCCTGATATTTGACCATCTCAGAAGCCACTTCAAGGAGCTCTGGTGAACAGTTTTAAAATAACTTCAAGCATATTCATTCAACAAATAATAACTTGTTGAATTAGAAGTATTAATTTGATAAATTTCCTGAGACCAGTGAGCTAATAAGTTCACAAAGATGACAGAAAATGATATCCATAGACATGAAACACGCACACACATTACTTACCAGGTGACTGTTTTGATGGGTATGTGAGAGCAAGGGATATCCCATCAAAGGGATGCTCTGTGTCCTGGGAGAATGTTAGACCTATTCATTAGGAAGAGAATGCTCTAACTGTAGACTGCAAGGATGAGATCCTCTGAGTAACAGGGACGAGCCAACCATGCTGATGGTGCAGCTTTGTGAATGGCTAAACTTTTGTTCACAGCCAACTTATGCTCTCAACAGCTGGCTCTGCCTTATTGTGAGCATCTCAGCATCTTTGACTCAGGTAATGATGGCCTATACTCTCTTAGGGTACTTTCTAATGTTGGACAATAGTTAAATTATGCTGAAAAGTACAAGAGCCTGAAGCTAACTAAGCAAAAACTACATGGAAGCAGCAATAGGCACATACCACAGAGCTTCTTATCATTAGACATAGTTTCTGGCTTATCTGGCTTACCCTTCCAGCTAGCAGTAACTTCCAAGAGGACTCACATGCAGTGGTGTATGTACCTAAATCTGTTGCTCTTGGTTATCCTTTTTATTTTTCTATTTCAGTACACCCAGGGATCCCATCTCCATATGTCACTGCATCTTTGACATGCCACTAGAGATGTTATTCATTGTCTATCCTTATTTTTTGTAACTGCTACAGTGCTAAGGAATCCTACATTGTCAAAACCTTAATTTAAAAGCCACCATTTCAACAACAAAAAAAGGATGGTTAGGTAAGTGTAGATTTGTGACAGTAATGATATTTATTGCCATAGAAATTGTGATAGCATTTGAAATGTAAATGAAGAAATATCTAAAAAAACGAAAGAATTGTGATATTTATCAAATAAAACTAAACATTTTTGCGTACATATAATGAAAGCTATTCACTATATTTCCAAGACAATTCAGCACTGAGAGATTTCTCCAGTTTATTCATGTTGGGCATTTTGTTGACCACACTCATCACAATGATTAGCATAGGACTTGTCACTTGATATTTCTGACTTTGAGTTAAAGCACAAATTCACTTAACCAGCAGTTGGATCTCAAGCCCACATCTCTTTTTCTTCTTGTGGCTTTGTGTCACAGTATACAGAAATGTACATAATTAAGCCACAGCTACCAATTAATGATTATTTAAAATCCAGTCCCCACTAGGAAAAATGCAGCATGAGTGTGTATGAAAAACAGCACTATTAATATTGCAAGTGAATTATAAAGTGAATAACAATATTCAGTATACAATAATGTATGTGTGCTTTTATTCTATCTGCTTGTGACTTCGATCAGTTTTTCCTTCCTTTTGTTTTTAATAGCCTCTCTATTGTGACGGGGACATTTATGGGTAAGGAATGTGACTGGCTGCTTTAGATAGCTGCAGGAGTCTTCTGCTTTTATTGCAGCCTGGGATCTCCTTAGCCACAAATAATAGTTCATCCGATGCTGGTCAAGGAGCTTAGCTCACAGGCTCACTCTCCTGCAGTTGACAGAACTACAACAGCAAACCTGAGCCTGAAAGCCAGTCTGCATTTTGTACATACCTTTGGCCGACAAAGTTTATTCCAAGAAAATACATAAAATTATTGAGGACCAGCCTCCTCCAGACAGGTGAGTCTCCATATCTAGTATAGTGATTTTTTTTTTTTTTTTTTTGCTCTCTACAAAGTATCATAGAGATTGGTTCCTTTCTGAAGCATATATTGTCTGCAAGGATTGGCTTCAGATGTTGAGCCTGAATTAAGCCATGTGCTCCTGGGCCTCTGATGGACCTAGGTATGGGGCCCTGGGAATACTTTAGGGATAAATGCTCTTTTCAGCAGAGACCTAAAGTTTTCTAGGTACATAGAAGCTGTACTGCCTTGTGTGGGTGCTGAGGGGTTAACCTGATTTTAAAAATCCCATGTTTATAAGATTCCATCTCAGGCAACTGTGCACACCTATTATTGTTAAGAGCCTTAAAGACCCAGTCTCTGGTGGCAGAAAGTGCTTCATCAGCTCCTGAGTACCAGTTAAGAGATGACAATGTCAACTCCTGTTGGCTTCTGGGAGGAAGTTTATCTTATTAACTATCATTAAATAATCCAGGTTTAATGAACTTGTGCCGTGCTCCGTGACAGCTCAGGGAGTGGAGGCCTGTATGTAGACCTGCAGGCTCTGCATATCCAGACATCCATCAGTGTGGAGCGAGCATGAAGGGCTCCCTCTCTATCAAGCCAAATGAGTACATTTGTCATATGGCAGTGCAAGACCAGGCGGTAGCAGCCTGTGTCACAACCAGATGCAGAAGAAAAAGCTCCATTTCCTGTTTCCAGGTCCCCTGAGGGAGTGTGACAGGAAAGTGACTAGATCCTATTGGCAAGCTGCAGACCTGGCTAGTTAGTTAATGTATTTACTCCGTGGTCTTGAACATGTTGCTTAGCTTTTCTGGATCATGACTGCCTTTCAGAGAATCAGGACACAGATTTTTCACAGTGTTGAGAAAAGTGAGTGGGCCAGTACCTGAGGAAAGAGTTGTAAGGAAAACTTTGAACCAGCCTGTAAAACTGGCAAAGCTAACACAACCTGTCAAGATGGCAGGGACCTGATCTTTCTACCTGCTCCCTGATTTGAGTCAGATTTGTAAGCTGAGAGATGATATGAAATGCCATATGTATTGGAGGTGTCAAAAAAGACCTAGAGCCTTTTACTCTTCGGGCTCACAGGATTCATGGAGCTGTGTCTGTGCTTTCGTCCCCACTCCAAGTAGAGCCACCTGCCTTATCTACTACAGGTAAAGCTCCTGTAGTCTCCAACCTGTGTACAGTCCCTTACCTCCAACTCTGATCCAAAGCCAATTTAAGTCATTCAGGTAGAGTCCTCCAGGACCTTTTCTACTTCACTCACAATCCATCACCTCCACCTTAGGCAAAGCCCCTCTCCTTCAAGGTCTCAGGCATGATTCCCACTTTCTCCAACTCAGGTAGAGCCCCTCACCTTGTCTACTTTAGACACAGCTCCCTCAAATTCTCCACATCAAATACAGCCTCTACCATGTATACTCAGGCACACTGTACCTTCTCTATGTCATGCACAGTCTTTTAACGTTTCCTACCTCATGTACAGTCCCCTGCCTTTTCCACCTCAGACATATCTCCACCACCTCCTCCTCTTCCTCTTCCTCCTCCTCCTCCTCCTCCACCTCTTAAGGTGTAGCCATATCTTCCCTACCCCAATTGCGGGTGCTCTTTATACACTGGATAAATGCACAGAGGATGTGTCTGTCTGTTCTTTGCAACTTTTCTACTTGCTGAAAGTCTTCAGGTGGAAATTTCTGGTTGCTTTCTACAGCACTGACAACAGAAAAGTGAACTGAGATGAAGTCTCTGTACTTCTGTGTGGGGCAAAGGGTGGTTCCCTGGAGACTTTTGTAAGGTCTTGCTTCCCTATTTATGAGTCTCCTCATTGCCTCAGTACTCCCACACCCCTCGGGATTATGTCTGCGCCAGCAGCTAGCTGGGATTATTAAGCTGCCACTTTGAGCTGAGTCCATTTCTTGATTTATGTCACTGCCTCATTATGCTGAAGAATCCAATAACTAATGCTAAGTCCCCTGATCTGAAACGCACATGCTTTGCTGAGATGCTGTATCTGGGTAAATGCTGTGTAAGTCAGTGAGAAGCCTTCTTAATTCATGGCCGACAAACAGATATGGGATATATTCCCCCAGAGAATCCAGATTTGAGGCAGTCTATGTGGCTCTCCCAGAAGTGGAGACATATACAGACAATAGAATACTGGGCTGAGCCATCTTTTGTGTATTATTTCACCAATGGCCAAGCTTGGTTCTATTTAAGACATCTTCCCTGGAGCCATCTTACATGGATACAATGTCCTCAGACAATTATCACCAACAAACTCAAGCCAGAGAACGAACCCAATTCTAATTTTTGTCTACTTAAAAGAAAATCTCAAAGCCAAGTTTCATGTGTTAGACTACCTTAGAACCCCTCATTTTATTCTTTTAAACTTTAAGAATGCATCACCACGGCCATCTTCCAACCCAACAGGCTCTCCTTCCCTGTCCTATAGTGTCTACTCCAAGAACTGTTCTCATTCCTCCCCATCCTTCCCAGCCAAGCTCTGCTACCCTCTTGACATCATGATGCTGTTTTAGGCTTCATTGGGATAAAGCCTTTCTCTACTTCACCATACATCTTCACACCCAGTCCAAAGCTGCAGCTTTCCTCTTCACTGCTTTCTTTGCTCAACCTGCATTTCTGATTGGCAAAATCCCAACATTACAAACTTCATTGCTTTCAGTGTATTTTTTTTTCCTTTTTGAATTCCTCCAACTAAATCTGATACTTTCCTCCTTTATATCTCCTCTGTGTCCCAATTATGCACTTTCTTGATCTTGGTAGGATGCAATTGTTTATATCAAGGAGTAAAGAACACTGGTGTTTGGCTGAGAAAAGAGAACCTGAGGAATCATAATTGTTCTCCTTAGCTATTTGAGGCAGGCAGTAGAACAGGAATGAGCTAGCCAGGCTCTGTGTGGATAAAGGCTGAAGCTGTGCAATATAAGAAGATGAACTTTGGTGGAGTGCCGTATGATCATCTGGAGAGATCTTGGACTCATTCTTAAACTTAACTGAATTTCCATACCAGGAATAAAGCAGACAGGATGTCTGTGGTGGTGGGAGGCTGGGCTGGGTGGCCTCCAAGTTCCTTCCACAGTTGCACAGAGGTAGAAAGGTACTGTAGCTAACTAACAGTTCCAGTAAGATGATCACATAAGAATCTTGGTTCAGCCATTATGAGCTCTGCAGCTGCAAGCCTGTCAACTGAGGTTTCCAAGGTTTTCTTTCTTCAAGTTTTGAGGAAGTTGATGATAACTCCTTTATAGGGTCACAGAGAGTGTTCAATGCAATTCTAATAGTGTGAAATAGAATTGGAAGCTGGTCATGGACCAACAAATGTTAAATTCTTGGTCCATCACCCCTGTGATCTGTGGGTGGACTGTACACGTCTTCATTTCCATGCCTTGGCTCTCACTCTTAATTTGGGATCCCCCTGTGGCCACCTGCCTAGCTCCAGGCATTCTGCCAGACCCACTCAGGTCCCAGTGAGGCAGGACAGAAAGACAAGAGAATGAAAAGGGCCTTGGAAAAACAAGAAATCTCTCAGCCCAGAATCTGGTTAAAGCCTCTTGCCAGGTAACAATCAAAAATTCTAGCACAAGCAATAGTCACTATAAAGACTGCCTGTATAGAGACAATATTTCTTTTAAGAATATTAAAATAATAAACTCAGCTTAAGGCCTGAGTACCTATGACCCTCTAGAGGGTTGAACCCTCTTCTGCATATTTACTAAGAGTTTCCCAACATGAAGATTGACTTTGCTTATGGTGTATGAGGACACCCCAACTTCCTGACTCTTTGGGATCTAGAGTTTTATCTAATCAACTGCAATCCTGTCAGATAAACCTCAAGAAACACCCTGTGATCTCTTTAAATTCTTTAAGCAGTCTTTCAACCATACTAACTTGAAAAACTCAATCCCTGTTTATGACTATAAGAAAGATAGTAAAAAGTGACTGTCCTTTGTGAAGCCCACATCTAAGCTTTTGGGTCTTTCTTTCTTCTTGTGTGCCTCTCTACTAATCCCTGAGCTTAAGATCTAAGTTAAATCCTTTTTCATAACCCCCATCTCTCTACTTACAATTGTTCTTTCTGAATTCATTTTAGGGGTTATCTGAATGGAGACTAGGTGAGGGAACTCCTCAGGCTGCCCATCCCCACCACAGCTGACACCACCACCTTCAGTGCCTAAGTGCTGTTCCCCAGGGCTGGGAGTATCCTCCCTTGCTGGTGGAGGGCATGGCTACTGTCCCTCTCATTTGTCTAGCAGGCATGTCACTCATGGAAACGTCCCATTTGTTTAACTAAAGCCCTCTACTTCCATCCTGCGTTTCTTATTTGAATAAATATGACAAACTAGGCAGCCACTGCTGCCATGGCTTTTGTAAACACACTGGCTTTAAATGCTGATGGTTACCTTGGGAGCCTACTCTAGACAAGTATGTCCTTTTTGATATATTTCTATTTCATATTTTTTGAGCAGCTAATGAAAAATTTAAACTGAGGATAATCAGTATAGTCTCCTGAGTTATTTTGATGTCCCTTCCTTTTGCTTACCCATGAGAGGTCCGTGACATCTATCACTCCCCATTAAACTTGCTGTCAGACTTCCTGACTGGCGTGACAGTGTTCACGGGGAGTCATCTCAGGACATCAGAACTCTGCATCTCTCTATTTCTGTTAAAAGAAGCGGTTTCACGGTGCCTGGGATTTAATGAGCTTATTTGGCAGTGAGATTCACATTGAGTTTCACTTGTTAGCACAACTCAGCACTTTGGTTCAAGATGCTAATGATGATAATTGGACCCAAAAATCTGCATGAGAAAAAGAGGAGCTGGAAGTTGGGAGGGGGCGGAGTTCTGTGGCCAACTCTGTATAAACATCACTGTATAGCCCCAAATGATCACTACATTCATTTATCACACTAATTACTCCACCAAGTGGTGGGAAAGACCATTTAATGAATCTGTCAGCCTCCCAGGATAAACAGAAGAACAGCCACACTAGTCTCTCTCTCTCTCCCTCCCTCTCTCTCTCTCTCTCTCTCTGTGTGTGTGTGTGTGTGTGTGTGGTTGGGGGAAAGGAATGTCTGTCAAATTCAGTATTTTTGATTTCTAATAAATGAAAAGATGCCTTAAAAATTAGCTCCTGCTAACATTTTACATTCCTTTATTCTTACTTAAAAGGAAACTTTGGAAGAACTGAGAGGGACAATAGCTTGTCCCCGGAGCCTGAAGGAGAACTTATTCTTCTTTTACTTGTGACATGCCTCCATGTTGGGTCTCCTGCCTGCCAGCAATAGAGGCACAAATATTGATAAAGTCATGTAACCCAAGCATTTTTCCCATATGAGGCTTGGCAAGCTAGTCCAAACTGTCTGAGAGATCTGCCTTACTGGGATCACACTATTCTAGAAGACCAGGAAATGGGCTTAACTGAGGACTCTTGATTATGATTTACATAAAAGGAGGGTCCTTGCTATTATGAAGTAGACACATTACTTTTTTTTTTTTGGCGTTATTTTGACTAAATACCCAAGTAAAGCAAGCTCTAGCTGAGATTTTTGGCTCTGGCTCCTGGTTTCAAAGCCTTTGATCCACTGTCAGTTGTCTCCACTGCCTTGAAATGGTGAAAGACAGCAGTGGAGCAGCACTGCTCTCTCCACAACAACCAGGAGGAAGAGAGACACAGAAAAGACTTGGAGTGTAAGGTACTCTCTTCAAAGGTGTGCCACACGGAGCAGCTCATCCATTAGAGCTACCTTCTAACAGACTACTCAACCATGCATTCATCAATGGACTAATCCACAGATGATTCTAGAGCCCATTGGGTCTATTCACCACTCCAAAGCACAGCAGTGGGGCTATGGATAAAGTGCTTTTCATGTAAACATGAGGGCCTGAATTCAGATCCCCCAAACCCACAAAATAATACCACAGCATAGAAGTCATTGACATGGAATGCCAGAAACAAGCTTGCCAGGTAGATTAATACACACATACACACACACACACACACACATATATATATATATATATATATATATATATATATATATAGAGAGAGAGAGAGAGAGAGAGAGAGGGAGGGAGGGAGAGATCCTGCCTCAATATAAAAATTTCAGAGCGATTGAGAAAGATACCTGGCATCTGTTTTCCTAATGCTGCACATATACACACTCAAGTACCCATACACATGTATCAACACATGTATAAAATATACACATTTCACACACATTTAAAAAAATTCTATCAGCTGAAAACCAATCCTTTGACACACAGGCCTTGAGGACAGTTTCTCATCTTTGAACTGAACCAGTGTTTAGTCTCACTGTGGTCTTAGGCAGGACACATGAGGTTACCCTTGCATTGTACTCTGAAATGAGGCTGGGCCAGGTAATATTTTCAGCTCTATTTACTACTGTGTTTTAGAAGTTTGCCCTCAGCTTCATTTTAAGGATGACTTAAGTTGAGGACTTTTTGTACCATGCCTAGTTTCAGTAGAGCAAGGTTTAATACATACCCGGAAGGCTACCTCTTGCCTACCAAGGGGCCAAGTCACAGAAATTATAGCATTCTAGGTTTACTGAGAGTAGAATTTAAGGGGAATATAGAAATCCTGGGTAGGGACATCATCTTGAAACATTGCATTTAGAATACCAGAATAATTTACAAGCCACAGACCAAATCTTTGCACTAAAATAATAAGCATCAAACAGGTAAGTAAATAAGAAATCCTCTATGTCTTTCCTGTAAAGATACTGTTAAGCCAGCTCACTCAGATCTCTTGAACTCTCATTCTTATTCTTGTGAGACTATGCCGGGGCCTAGCAAACACAGAAGTGGATGCTCACAGTCAGCTATTGGATGGATCACAGGGCTCCCAATGGAGGAGCCAGAGAAAGTACCCAAGGAGCTGAAGGGATCTGCAACCCTATAGGTGGAACAACATGATGAACTAACCAGTACCCTGGAGCTCTTGTCTCTAGCTGCATATGTATCGAAAGATGGCCTAGTCGGCCATCACTGGAAAGAGAGGCCCATTGGACTTGCAAACTTTATATGCCCCAATACAGGGGAATGCCAGGGCCAAAAGAATGGGAATGGGTGGGTAGGGAAGTGTGTGTGGGGGTTATGGGGGACTTTAGGGATAGCATTGGAAATGTAATTGAGGAAAATACGTAATAAAAGAAAAATAAATAAATAAAAGAAAAGTCCCCACATCACAGAAGGCTTTCCTTGGCTGTAGGAGGGACACTTGTTTCCCATTCTTGAGCTTCTTGTTGCAGGTAGATGTTTGCAAGTTCAGCCTCAGCTCCGGAAGAGACTGTGTGCTTTTCATTTGGAATCCACACTGTCTAGAACATGGCTGCCTCAAAATATTTTTATTTTTTCCTAGTTCTCAGAGTGCAGGATTGATGTGTTTCTATAGTTTCCCTGCAGAGTTTGCCCTGTCCTATCCTGAACTCCTCCTGAACCCTGCTGTGAATCACTACACAGATTCTCTAGCATAGCTTTGGTGCATAAATCAGTTTGTCTGCAAAGGACATCTAGACAAGGCCTGGACAGCTGGCATTCATAAATTGTTCATGGTGGCATCTGCCAGAAATGCATTTCACCTATCATGTTTGTGCTGAATTACTTTGCAACTATAGTGCATATGTCACAGGTCTGGTCCTCTCTGCATCCACTTGGTGAAAATGCAAACCAAAGTCACTGGTACCAGAGGGCAAACACCCATTCTTCTAGGAAGCTTGGATGCAGTCAAAGTGCCTCCTGCAGGATGTTGAGGACCATAGGTCCTCCCTTTGATGAGCACATTTTTAAAACTGCAACCAAAATCGTGCCTCAAGAGAAGAGGCCAGAGCTGCTGCTTGTTCTCAGCTACCCACAGGGATGGTTTATAAATGGCTTCCCTTCTGGCCACAGTCTCTGTGGACCAAGTTTGCATTGGATAGAGTAACCACAGTATGCTTTTCTTTGAGGAGGGCTGTAAATTTATGGCTCCCAAGTCAAAGAGAGAAAAGAGGGACAGAGAAAGCAATTCTTCTCACTGATTACTACATGCCTGTGACTGTACAGTTATGACCTTTGACCAGCCAAGATCAAGGTTCAATGGCAAGCAGGAAGCTTAGTCTCTGCAGCTAGGGTCCGTCTGCCCCTTGACTGTGCTCTCAGACATCTGGCCTGTTTTTCATGGAGGCAAATGGTACTGCTGTTACCCTCTGCTACAGCTTCCTAACTGATTTTCCATCAGCAGGCTCTAGCCTGCCCACTCTGCACCCTTTGTAAAGGATGCCTCCTACCCCATCACCTTTTCCCTTCTAATCAGTTGATGGCTCCTGCTACCCCAGGGTCATTTCTAATTCTTCATCCTAGCTAATGACTTTGGTTGTACACAGCCCTCTCTCTGGTCTCATTTGTCAAGGCTGCCACTTCCTACCAGAGAAGAAAGCACTTTCATTCTCATTGGGGTGGGTTTCTCTCTCATCCTTTAAGCTTTCCTCGGGCAAGTCCTTCTCTGATCCCTACCTGAGTTTCTCTCAGCCTACATGATGCCGCCTCTCACTGAGCCTGCTGCAAGGGCTTATACTCCAATAGTTAGATCAAAGCAGGTGGCGGCAGTGGTTTGCAGAAGTTCTCGCACCAGATGCTTCGCATGCACAATGATACTGATGGGTACTTGGAAGTGAACATCCCTCACAGACTAAAGTTCCATGGCTGTGGTGGCCGACTGATCACACTTCCTGCTTCTTCTGCACCCCCAGCATCCATCCTGGATATTGAGCATGTAAGAATTACTATTTAGTTCAATGAGTGAATAATTGCAAAAGTGGCATTTCAGATTTGGGAGGTGTGAGGATTAATCTTTATTGTCAGCTCTATTAGATTTAGAGTCATTATGGAAATATCTGTGAGTGTATCTACAGAGATATTTCCAGAAAGTTTTCCTTGATTAGAGAAGACTCACTGTGAATGTGTACAGCATCATCCCATGGTCTGGGGTCCTGGACTGAATAAAATAAAGAGAAAAAGTAGGGTGCCAGAATTTCTCACACTGCTTTATGACTCCAGGTACATGTGAAACCAAATGCATCTGCTTCTCACTGCTACGACTCCCTTGCGAGGCCAGACTGCACCCTCAAACTGCTATGACCCCCTGCGAGGCCAGACTGCACCCTCAAACTGCTACGACTCCCCTGCAAGGCCAGACTGCACCCTCAAACTGCTATGACTCTCCTGCGAGGCCAGACCGCACCCTCAAACTGCTACGACTCCCCTGCGAGGCCAGGCTGCACCTTCAAACTGCTACAACCCCCTGCGAGGCCAGACCGCACCCTCAAACTGCTACGACTCCCCTGCAAGGCCAGACCGCACCCTCAAACTGCTACGACTCCCCTGTGAGGCCAGACCACACCCTCAAACTGCTACGACTCCCCTGCGAGGCCAGGCTGCACCCTCAAACTGCTACGACTCCCCTGTGAGGCCAGACCGCACCCTCAAACTCTGACCTTCTCTGGGTGCTTTTGGCAAGTAGATTGTAGAAGCTGTGATTAAAAATAGCCACATGTAGGAAGTAATCCATTTAGGTAAACCCACCATTACAGGTGCAGCGCACATTCCTATAGAAACGTGGACACACGAAGCTGATGCGAGCTGTGCTGTAGGTCATGAGTGCGTGGGAATCCAGTGACAAGCCCTGCTCACAGTGCTGCTCCTGACAGTCCAGCCCCGAGCAGTTCTTTTCTAGGATGGCTGCTATATGCATGACATTCTCCAGGTGTCTTCTGGCATTGGACAGCTTCTGGATCAGATAGGCTGGCTTGTAGAACTCGCTGCTGTGCATCTCCACAGCAAACAGCATGTCCAGCTGGTTGGTGCCCACCACGGGCTGGATGCTGATGATACGCAGGCTGTCCTGCTTCTGGGTGAGGACCGCATTCCTCAGAATGCGCCGGAACCCATGCATGTGCAGCCCCACAAAGTCCTCGGGGGACACATCTTCAAAGCGGATGGTGACAGTGTTTTGTAGCATCTCATGCACCAGCTGCTCCACGTGCACGACGACATCTATGGGCACTTGGAAGCGGCCGTCACTCACAGACACGTTCAGGACATACTTCCCGCTGTCCAGCCCTCCCAAAGCAATGATTTTCCCATCGTGACTGTTCACTTTGAACAAGCTCTTCTGCTCTGATTTCAGGGCGAACGTGAGCACGTCATACATGTCCTGATCCGTGGCATGGATCTTTCCAATGACACCACCAGGAAAATCATCCTCCATGGTGACGATGAAAATTTCCAAAGGGATGGCTGTGGGTTTGTGGGTACTTTCCTCAATGACCCGGACACGGATGTAGGTGTGAGAAACTTGCTGTGGTTTTCCCGAGTCTTTTGCCTGGGGACAACAAGAAAAGGACAAACAAGGAGTTAAGAATAATTATTAAAATATCACCCTGTGGCAGAGGGTATCTGCCCCTTCTACCAGGTTCAAGTCCTCCTCATTCCCTTGTCACTATTCTGAAACATGTTGAGGATGGACATTTAAGTAGAGGAGTGGTTTATCACCTTCAGTCATTCTCTGGGTACTGTATTATGGGCCATACAATGTGTTAACACAATAAAGCCAGTGGGGCTGAGTCAGAGTCTAGCAGCATGAGTGTTATAAGACCCAGCATGCCTGAATCAGGTTTGTCTTGTTTTCATTTGGGACAGAAAGCAGAGGAAAATATCTCATAAACAATGTTCCCACTTTGAAAAGGAATCTTTTGTTTTCTGTTGGATTCTTTCCTTTTCTTGGACCAGGTAACACCTTTTGGCATATAGAAGAAGTGCCATTAGTTAAATGAGAATTACATCATAGTAAGCTTTAGAGTACAAAAGATGACAAACCAGAAGGAAAATAGGCAGCTTGCTAAACCCCTTTCTCTCTTAATAGAGGAACTCCCTGTGAGAGCAGAGCTTTAATGAACACCTATCATGCCTGGTGAAGGAGTCAGTGGTGTCATGTCCCAGACTAAAGCCAGGTCCATGTGGTCCAGATCCGCAGGGATCCAGTGACCCTGCAGTCAGAGCTGGAACATAGGACCTGTGTCCTCAAGTGCAGACAGCAATGGAGAGCCAAGCCCTGGACAGCACACAGGCTTCCTTTTGCATCTCAGCTTTGTATACAATCTATTTGTGGTTTTGAGTAAGTTACATGAATTCTCTAAGCTTTGCACCCTTAACATGAGTGTAACAATAATATTAGCCTCCTGAGGATCGTGAGATTTCAAAGCAAGTGTTATTAGAAAGCATATAGCAGAGGTATCACCCATAGAAATACTTAGCACATAGTTAAGCATATGCACATAGTTAGCATAAGTACAGTTAGCATAAGTACCTGCCATGTTTGGCTATATGAGTTAAGAGATCCTGAAATGGAGACTCCTGAAATTGGAAGGGAGTTTGGTGAACTAGGTTGAATTTGAAATCAAACTGTGGATACCTCAAAGGACATTGATGAGTTGAGTTCCACAGGCCTGCCAGAATTTGCCCACCCCAATGCCACAGGCCAGAAAAGTATCAGAAAGGCATAAGTCACTGGAAAGAAGGTGGCAGAACAATGACTTTTCCAGTAATGGTGGATGTTTCCTATGAGGAAAGCAGAAAACTGACTGTGGGAGGTGTGATGCCTACTTTCTAGAGGATGGATAGGGTGTTCAGAGATCTCTACTAGGGCTCTAAGAGGACACCGAAAATTCCCCTTGTACCTGGAGTTTATGTCCTGGGATGTGGCATTATTTAAATATTTGGACAAAGGGTCTTAACTGGAGAGGTCACAGATGTCCTCAGAGCCAGTATTTCCTAATTTGTCTGGGGATGGAAGAGAACAAGCTTTTGTTTATTTAAAAAGATGACAATTAATTCAATGTGAGTACTGAGAATCACTGAGCCACCATAAGCCACCCTTCAAAATGGCTTTCTGTGGGTAACAGTGGGTTGTCACCCTTAGGCAGCTTTCTGTGGGTGACAGTGGGTTGAAACATCATTCAGTTTTATGGCTGAAATCTAAATCTTGCTATAGGTAAAGTCACAGAAATTCCATGGTTTTGATCAGTGACAGCTCTTTTTTGTGACCCTTGCACACCTGTCATTTTTGCCTCCTTGTGCTGACTTTTTTGTCATACAGGCCATTGAACTTGAAGGATTGGGATACTGGAAAGCCAGTGTCATCTGAGTCCCTGGTTCACTGGGGAAGGCATATCTAGCAGAGGCCATGACACGGCCAAGTCTTCTATGACAGTGACTGACATCCTCCCTCAGTGAGGCAGACACTAGCTAGCATACCAGAAGCATGGGTAAGAGTCAGGTAGAACCCTGGGACTTACTACAGTAGACACTGAGATCTGCCAACTGTCCCCTCCACCCCCAGGAACAATCGCCTGATACACAGAGTAATGATCACTCCTCTTTCCTGCTCAGTTTCACTTGCATTTCATTCACAGAAGTTGTCTTTATTGGTAAGAAACTGAATTTGTGGTTAGAAGAGGAAAATTCCTTCACTATCATGAGCTATGTTGACTTAGTGAACAAGGGAAAACCCAACTAACAGGCAGAAGAGCAGACATGGAGGAAAGCAGCACCCAGTGTGGACAGAGAGCAAAGCTGTACCTGGATGCACAGTAGGTATTCTGGAGACTCCATGTGCCGGAAGACCACTGCAGACCGTAGGATCCCATGGGAGTCCAGCATGAACTCCTCATCTTCATTTCCCGACAAAATAGAGAAGGAAAAGGGAGGCCCATTGTGAAACGAGTCTCTGTCTGTCACCACAAGCTGTAAGATGCTGGTACCCACTGGCTTATTTTCCTGTATAAAGGAGTGTTTTAAAAAGGAAGTTAAAATTATACCTCTCATCACATTAAAAAAAAATCCTTACAGGCTGGGAGTGCCAAGCTAGAACACCAGGCATTTGGCAGACAAAATCCTCCCTCTCCACCGTATTTAATATGTCTACTGAAAACAGGCTGGAGTTGCAAGCATCCTCTTTCCCATCTCTAGCAGCCTCCTCACAGCTGTGTCATGAGACTGTACTCTCCTCAGATGATAACACCAGCCTTTGGCTGAATGGGATTCTAGGTCCAAAGACACAACCAGGTCCCACCTGTCTGTCACTTTCAGCACTGAGCAACATTCTTTCTACCCTTTGTGATGAAGGTGGAAATCCATCCAGGGCCAGAAAGCATCACCCTGCTGGGATGGGAAGAGTCTTCATACTAGATAAGATATGGTTAAATGAAGTCTAACACTGTAATATAATGAATGTCACATCAGACATTTGCATGTAAGCAACCTTCTAGTCAATATATAAAACCAAATGGGTTTTTATAATCCATCTCACAACACAGTTGGGTCATGTTCCTCTACAGGACAGAAAGTAGACAGCACATTTATCAAAATGAGGAGGGACAGAATCAATTTCAACAGCCATTTTGGAAACATGGCTCAAAACAGGAACATGAAGATAGGTCATACCTCCTTTTTGGGTCAAAGTTTATCTTCTTCACTTTGAAAGCATCAGATGAAGGTTTTTGTAGGTAGGATCAATATTGGTTTTCTCAATCCTCTGTGTAATAGTTTAGCCTTAGAATCGTTTGGCCTGATAGTAGATTTCTTATTTAACTTGTGAATGGCCAGCTTCAGAATTTATTATTGTATGGAAATGAAACATTCCAGAGATAAGGACCATGATATGTGGTGCTGGGTGACCAGCAATTCATATGCTGAATTAGTTTATGATAGCTAAGTATAGCCAAGCATGGTGGCTCACATTATCATTCTAGCACTTGGATGAAGAGACAGGAGGATTGTCAAGAGTTTGAGTCCAGCCTCGAATAAGGAATGAGTTCTAGGTAAGTCAGGAGTAAATAGTGAGAGTCTGTCTCAAAAATTAAATAATAAAAATTTAAAATTGAAAAAAGAAAAAAAGATAACCATGTATTAGGGTAAGCCCATTATTCTTTGTGTAAAAGGAGAGACAGTCTTGAAAAAGGACTAGGAGAGAATCACAGAGGTTTCTTTTCTGCCACATGCCTGCCTGCTTGGTTATCAAGCTCCAGGCACCGCCTCCCTTTGGAGCCTACCGTGGGACCATGTCATCCAGTGAAGATTTACTACTTTCCACAGACAACATACTCAGCACTGCACAAAACAGGAGATTTATTGATTTGTTTGCTCATTCTCTGAGGGCCATTTCCTCCACAGAAAAAAACTGAAAGAGTGAGCGAATGTGTGTCCTTGGGGTCACTGTCTAAGAAGGAAGGGTGTGAAATTACAGTCAGGCCCAGCCTGCAGAGGGAGGGGCCCTGACCATGTGCTCTCAGCGCTGACTTCCACACCTGCAAATAGTCTGTCCAGCTGATGGAAGCATGTCATAAAACCAAAAGCTGAGGCCACAGCCACTGAAATCTAAGAGAGAGTGGAGGAGGTGCAGGGAATGAAGGCAGGAGAGCAATCACATGCATGGCTGCCGGCAGCAGCAGAGGAGAGAAAACCTGCATTTTCTCCAGGAAGGAAAAAGATTGCATTGACAAAGGGGCCAGGGATAAGCAGACAGTGGTTGTGCTTATTCATGAACATCTCAGCCTGATTCCCAGATAGTTCAGTGTCAGTAGGGTGAAGGAGGCGACTCAGACAGCCACACTCAAGTGCTTCCATCTTATCACAAAGTGTTCTCTAGAGACCTAACCATTCTTACTTTGCTCCTTCACAAAGCCCTTGGCAGTACCTGAGAGCCACTGTACTTTTCCAGAATTCCTATGGATCTGTAAGGCATAGAGATAATTTGCTGTGTCTCCAAGCCTTCCACACTCAGTCGGGTTCTCTTTTTCTTCCTACACAGCCTTCCAGCCACCAGCAGAGGAAACTCAGGTACCTTGTTCCCAAGCTAACTTCTGAATAATAAACTACTGGAGAAATGGGCCACTTTCACTGAAAGGAGAACACCAGCTGTAAGTTACTCTATCTTAAAGCCCAACTTAAAGGCAGATGGCTTTAAAGTCCTAAAAAATCATCTATGGAAGGTGAATTTTTAAGGAGCTCTGTCCTGAAGTCTATGGGATGCTTCATACTGATCTCTATTCTCTGTCAGAAGAATCCTTAAAGATAGCCTGTTACTGCAGAAAGATTATTCATATTATATGTCTACATGACAGAGTCAGGTTCAAATCCTGACCATGTGCCAGCTGCATGATCTTGAGATGTCTAGTGAAGCTCATAGACCTTTGGCTCTTTCAATTCTATGGTATGTGTTTATAGGTGTGGGAAAATCTGTGTCAGTGGACCATCCATGACACATAGCGATGGGAACAGGCTGTGTATACGGAACATCTAATACTTAGAAGAAACAGTACTCAATAATGCTTTTCAAAAATTGTGGTGGGAATACAGGTTGTTTTCACACCTTCCCTAGGAATAGACAAGTTGATATTAAATACTAATTACCCACAGACTGATAACTAGGTCCCAATACAATGGTGCTAAGAGATAGACTCTTGAGGTACTATAAGTGTTCTCATAGAAAATCCCAAAGGAGCATGTTTGTCTTTTCTGCCAAGTGGGAACATATCTAGCAGTCACCAACATGAGCAAAAAGAAAGCATCTGCCAGATACAAGATCCGTGAAGGCCTTCACCTTGATCTTCTCAGCCTCTGAAACTGTCGGTTGTAAGCTCCAGCTGCTAGAGTCTCCTACCCTGAGTTAATCTGTAGAGAATACCCAACCCAACAAGCCGGGGCAGACAGAAAAGGCTGAGCCACACAGGTAGTACCTGGCAGGCAAGAATTGCTTACCTGAATCACAGCAGTGTAGTTGGCAGGTGTAAACACTGGACTGTTGTCATTCACATCAGAAATATCAATGTTGACAGTTGTTGTTGAGGACATTGCAGGAATGCCACTATCTACTGCCTGGATGAGCAGGGAATATCCTGACACCTGCCAAGGCATGGAGGTGGCAATAAGAAACAACAGTGCCTCCTCTCTTCTGCTCATGCTCAGATAACCTGGAGTCTCTGGCTATATCACCTTCACTCCTATTCTGCAGACCTGTGCACCATCAACACTTGGGGCTGAATAATTCTTTGTTGGGGATCCACCTATGTATTTCAGGCTCTTTAGAGTTGTCCCAATCTCTGCCCACTGGATACAATATCACACTCAATCTAGTTGTGCCAACGAAAAAAGGCAGCCCAGCACTTGCAGTCCTTCCCTGAGGGGAGAAGCCTCTACTTTCGAGGCTCTGCCTGAGCCTTTGTTCAATACAATTGTCACCACTGATCTATACTGCTCATTTTGATATTCCTGAGTGAGCGGGTTCTATTACCTAGAAGATCCAATCTTTTGAGTGTTATTGCTATAAATTTCATTTCTATATTTATCTTTGAAAATACATGTTTTGGGGAAGAATGACAATATTTAGAAATTAACTCAATCTCAGACAAAGACATTTTCTGGATTATTCTTTTCCTAGGGTGCCTTCAGGAGAATCTTTCCTGACAAGAAAACTTTAGCCTTCAGGCTGAAGTTGCCATAGAAACCAGGGCACACATCCTGTTGAAGGTGTTTTCCTTTCTTTCACTCATGAAGGACTAAAGTTCAAACTATGCTGAAAGGTACGCATTGGTCTTTTTCCTTAAGATCCCCAGCATCTGCCAAAAGCTATTATTAGTAGAAAATTCTTTAATGAGTTCAACCCAAATACCTACATGCACTTCCTTACTGCTCACTTGGAGCCTGTGCCCATGAGGTCAGTGATAGTGTAGGTGTGAATGGTGAAGGGTGACCTAAATGTACTCACCCGCTCCCGGTCCAGTTTCTTCTTAACTTTCACAAGTCCCAAGATGGGATCAACAGCAAATTCATTGTCCCTATCTCCACCCACAATGGAAAATCGAATCTGTCCATTAGGCTTGCTATCCATATCTTCTGCTATCAGCTTCATAGGAAAGAAACAAAACAAAGACAAGAGAAAGACAAAAGGTTGATGCTCAGGGTCTCTCTCTGTTGGTGTTCTGAGACCCTTACCCATGATAAGTACCTGGTAGAAGAAGCAATCGGTGGGACCAAAAAGGTAACACTAGCAAGGGCACTTGAATTTCCTTGTTGTTTGCACCTCTCAGAGCCTGATATCTATTCAGCCTGATGTTCATCAGGGTTTGAGATAACGATGACAGCCCCAGGCTAACTTGTAGGGTTGATTTCATGGCTTCTTTACAGTGCAACAAATAATGTCACTAGTGATGGTTCTGCTTCATCGCCAGTGTGACTGGATGGGGAGTCCCAGCTCTGAGGACTATGAGAGTGTTTCTAGAAAGGTTTAACTGTAGAAAGACACACCTTGAATATCCATGGCATCAACCCTTCAAGGTGGGGCCCTAGATGGAATGGTAAAGGAGGAACATTTTCTTGGTTCCATACAGAAACCTAGTGGAGCATCTCTGTTTTCTGACTGTGAACATCGTGACCAGGTCCATATTCCTGTCCCTATGCCCTTCCACCACAATGGGCTTCATTGCCTCTTTAATCATGGGATTTGTTCATGTTCACCCTTTCAGTGTTTCTGTGCAAACCCCCATCTGCCAGGGGAAATATACCCATGAATTTCCTAGTTAGGCACAGGTCAGTTGTTCTGTAGTCACGAATTAGGTGCTTTAGACCAGGAGGCATGGTCTTTAAAAGTTCATCCTTGTGTTTTCTTTAGAATTGTATACTACTGTAAGGAAAGCAATTGTTAGTAATTTGTATCTTTATATAAATTAATCTGTAAAATTCTTTGTAATACATAAACCAGAGAAGGAGCTATTGAAAGCCCCTGTGTGAGGGACGTAGAGGAAGGGTGCACAAAATCGTTGAAAAGGGGAAGGGGAACAAACTCCAAGACAGACCTCATTTGTTTCCTCACTGTGAGGATACTTTGTCCCTGAATTTGGATGCTTCTGGCACCTACCAGAATGACAGAGTCCCCCTCTAAAGCATCCTCGCTGATGACAGCACTGTAGACATCTTGGCTGAACCGAGGAGGGTTATCATTTACATCTGTGAGATCAATGCTGACTGTGGCTGCAGTGCTGAGGGCTGGGGTGCCCCCATCTTTAGCTTCCACCACCAGGTAAAATCTTCTGCACGTTTCATAGTCCAGAGCTTCCAAGACAGAAATACCCCCTTTGAAGGAAAATAGGTAACTTTATATTTTGTTAGAGGAAAACCTGGGCCTATTGTTCTGTAGGCACAGTGCTGTTTATATCATCTGTAGCCAAGTTTATATGTTTGAGAGTTTGTTTACTGAGTCCTCGAGAACAGCCTAGAAGTCTGGTTAACACAGTCAGTTAAAGCAGAGCTATCCACCGGACGTAGGTCTGAAGCCATGAACAGTGTTTGCAGAGTTCCATGATAATTTCAAACATCCTTTAGGCAACATGGAAGTCTCTGCTTGTGAAGCTAGAGAGCTGGGCAAGGACAGCACCCCAGGGAGTGTCTCTAGAGTCCCAGAGTGGACTCAGGGGAAGAAAAACAAATGATGTGTGGATGTGAGTCTATCATCAAGAAACCACCCACAGCCGACATGTGATTGAATTAAGTGCACAGCTGCTTTGCCAACTTATACTGCAGCCATCTAAAACTATTATCCACAGAGACCAAGACATGGGGAATCACAAGGCAGGAAGACATGAAAAGACCCCCATGGTGTCTACACTCACATAGCCTAGATGTTCCTACCATAATGCCATTTTAAACTTTTAAACTAAGCAAGCAGAAAAAAAAAGAAAAAAAAAAAAGACGACTGCTAGTTGAGGTCACTACATGAGGAGTAAAATGGGGTCTGAGAATGCTGTCCCAGCATTGCCTGGTAGTAACCCTGTGCCATGCTCTCAAGCTGATAGCTAGTCTTTGTGTCCACAGAACAGTTGCTAGGTTTTATCTTTCTCCCACTTGGAAAACAATTATTAGGACAAGTGAGAGGGTCATTTTCTTGGACATACCCAGTCAGAGAACTTCTCTAGGGCTAAGACTGCCAATAGGCTCCTTCAAACTATTGTGGAAACTGAAATCAAGCCTATTAGGATCCATAATTGAGTTTTCTGAGCACTGACTACTGGTGGAGATTTACCTTGCCAATTTAGTTGCACAGTGCAACATTTAAACCATCCTTAGCTATTTCGCCATGGTGGTCTTATAGAATGGTCAGAGCTGGATGGGGCAAAGCTAGTGCATGTCTTAATAAGTGGACTCCACATACAGTTTAATTTGAAGCAATGGCCCTAATATATAAACACTTTCTGCTGGGAGGCTCTGTTAATCCAGCCCCCGCCCCCCCCTGCCCCAATCAATACTTCTGCCTCATTTACTCAAGGTTACATATACCTCCTATATCTTTACATTTGAACACAGTAGTTACGTTGTTACAGGGTTAGAGTGCACATTCCTGAGTCAGAAAGACCATTTGTAGGAACAGGGTACTGAGGTCTATATAAAAGACCTGGTGTGGAGGAAGGGGAACACACAGATTCCACCAAGAAGGGGGGTGACTGGAGTTGGAGAATAAACAGGGACTATTATTGGCATTGTTATTTACCCACCTGTCTTTGGGTTAATGCTAAATTTCCCTTGTTCGTTTCCAGACCGGATGAGATAAGTTATCTCAGCATTTGTACCAATATCTTTGCTGGTGGCAAAAACAGACAGGACTTGGGTGCCAAGGAAAGTGTCCTCAGGCACTGTTACCAGGTAGTCTCTCCTTTCAAACACAGGAGGGTTGTCATTAATGTCCAGGACAGTGATGGTGACAGAGGCGAGAGAGAAGAGGGACTGTCCGGGACTCTGGTCTGTAGCCCGCACACTGATGTTATAGGATGATTGCTGCTCTCGATCTAGAGGCTGTTCCAGAACTATGACACCAGAGGAGCTGTCGATGGAGAAGACTCCACTGGCTGAGTCCTCCAGGGAGTACACGACCTTCCTGTTGATGCCTACAGGAAACAAAACAAGAATGAAAAGACAAGAACAGAGGACAAAGATATTGTGCTGTCCTGACTTATGAAAGCCAACCAAGAAAAGGTCACTGTAGAAGTACCTCTGACCTTACAAAAATTCAGTCTTCAGTTTACAAAATATATAATGAAATTAACACCGGGAAGTTGAGAACAAATGCCCAAATTCTTTGGTTATTGTTAATATATAACCTCCTTCACATTAATTTTTTCCTGAGCAAAATTCAGATACCACTAGATGTGTAGCTAAGCAATGTAGCCCGAAGAGAAGCAGACAATAGCTAACTAATCACTTCCCCATGTATTCACTGAGAATCGACCAAGAACTTAAGAAGACGATGTGAATTCTTGCTACCGATGAGAATCTGAAACCACTTGACAGCTTTGAGACGAGAATCATGGGTCAGGCCTGGAGCATGGACAGGATTCTTCCAGGTACTGCTCATTAACAGGTTGCAGCGCAACAATAAGACTGGCCCCTCACCCCAGGAATGTAGGCATAGCATAATGGCAGCTTGAGCAAGGGTCCAGTATTGGTAGTGATTAGAAAGCACTGGATTCCATTTCTTCTGAGTACCAGGTGCTAGCAGGGGAGGGATGTGAGTTGTGTGTTGAACTTGGAGGTGGTAGGGAAGAAATGATATCTGATGGTGAGGCTGACAGCACATGGGATACCAGAATATACAGGCCTCAAACATGACTCTTCTGTGTAGTCTGAGCAGATGAAAGAGGGAGTTTGTTGAGAAGGAGACAGACATGGGAGAATTAGGCTTGGGGAGAAGGACCAGAATTTTCATGTGAAATTGAAGGTGGGCACTTGATATTTAATAAAAATGTTGGGTAGAAGAGTCTGGAGTTCAGAAAACAAGCTCAAACTGGAGCTACACTTTTGATTATCATCAATTATGACTAATACACAAAATGATAAATGTTTGTGGCCATGAGGATCACAGAGGGATAAGAGAACTCTGAGGGCCAGCAAGCCTGGGACTTCCTAGCTGAAGGTGATCTGACTCAGTGATCTTAAGAAATGCATTTAACTCTCAAAATGTCATCTTAACATACATTCAAGCAAAAACATATCAAGCAAGAAATGTCTAGCAACAAATTTCTGAATGACATCTGCCTGAGATTAGATAATTCCAGCCCTTCCAAACGGGTTATGAAACTAAGATTTGCTTTAGTCTGTAAAATTCATAACAAAGAAAATAGAATGAAATTATAGGTGGAAACAGCTCCATTTTGATAATAAAATTCTCATTAAAGAAGATTTTAATTCAATATTTTAGTTATTTATATGTGTATGCCTTTTTGTGAGTATCACAATTTTGTGTGGATATCTGTAGAGGCTGGAAGAGGATGTCAGATCCCCAGGAGCTAGAGTTATCATGAGCTGCCCAGTGTGGATTTGGGAATCTAACTCTGGTCTTTGGCAAGAGCAAGAACAGCAGGCACTCTTAACTGCTGAGCCATCTCTCTCAGTCCTCATAAATACTGTCAATGAAGAGGATCATCTGCCAGAGGCCTTTGGCTACGATGGCCTTCTGCAATGCTGTTCGTGAATTGTGGGACCTGGAACACAAGCTTTTCTAGGGGAAGGCTTCATTGTATATTTGCAATCATGATACCTCACCAAGAGGGCAGGAATTTGGCAGATAAGAACTGAACATTTTACTTCCCCGTGTACAGTTTCCTTGAAGAATAAATTCCCAGCAAACCAATAAAATCAAGTATCTGGAAGGGATTCCATAAATTGCATTGTGTGGCTTTGACTAAAAGGCCTGTGCAGAGGACTTGTTCTTGGTCCCATTCCCAAGAGCCCATTTTTTCCTACCTTATTTCTCATCATCTACTTTCATTTCTGTTGCAAAACAACTATCTTGTTATAACCATCAACCTCTAATATTTGTACTCTGACTAACAACAAGGTTTCTCCCTGGGAACTATGGCTTCAGGGATGCCTTCTGGCTGGAGGGGCTAGAAGAATAAATTCTCTCATAGATAGATGGGAATGGGCAGACATGCAGAAGAGATCAAGTTTGTTCCTTGAAAACAATTGCCTTGCTGGTGTCAGAACAGATGCTCTGGATGTTGCCTAAGCTGATTCAGTGTTCTCAGGACACTGTTCAAAGTCATGGGGGTATGTTTACAGAAACACATCAGTGAATGACATGAATACACCACACAGGTTTTCAAATCACACACATTCCCTAAAGGTTTGAATTCCATCCCTAGCATATGGCACACAGCTCTTGCCAACAAGGAAAGGAAACAGAAGACACAGAGCCTCTCATGTGAGTATGTGTTGGAAGCTACTAAATAAATTCCACTGATGCAGGAGCCCAGGACTGATGACCTGGCCTGAACCTGTCAGCATCTACAGACATGAGGGACAACAGGTAAGTTCTATTTTCCATGGATCCCTTGCTCAGCATTCTGGAGGTGTTGAGTGGGATCTACTCATTGTATTTATCTCTTTAGACCCAAAGGTCAGTTTGGGAGATTGGCAATCTTTGATTCCCTGGTCAAAAGCAAGATAAATTAAGAGGGACAAGAAGGGGTGGTTCAAGCAAGGCCAACTGAACTGTGCCTTTTAATGGGGACAGTGTTTCCTTTATTGGGAGAGGTAGTTGATGCATCATTAGAAACAACCTATTCCAGATCTGCACCTTTCTCCTCCAGCCTCCTGGCTAGACTCTACCTCTCTAACAGGAGATGGTATTCTCCTAACTCCATGCTGACCCTGATGGACGAGAGAGCTACTTTTACAAGGCTCTTGTGAGTAAGCCACACTAAGGCCAGAGATCCATTCCAGGCTGATTCTGTTCATTTAGACTTGGTGAACTTGGTGCCAAGGCCTTTTGCTTTACTTTAGCAAAATAGCAGAAAGCCACACCTCTGCTTTCTCCAAAGTTGCTGTCCTACACTCCTCCTAACCCCACCTCCCTAAACATTTTTAAATCCAGCCAATATAGTTAGTTTTACTTGTGTTTTCAGTGGAATTCCAGCCCCTCTCATGAGGTTGCTGCCTGGACCTACTGCCTAATGCAGAAAATCCATTTCCTGCAAACTGGGCCAAGACGAGCTGCTGGATCCTTGTGGATGGAAAGAAACCAGAAGACACTATTCAGTGACTGTCAAATTCAGGCGTAGAGCTTAAACAAAGTTTTATTACTTCTGTGAGAAGTAATACCTAGTGTACTGGGATCATCCCCAAAGACCCAACACAATGTCAAACCACTCAGCTTATATCTGAGGGTGTCAAAGACATTAACCATCAGGTTTGGAGAAATGACTTAGCTGCTTGGGTGCTTTGTTTTTAATCATGGGAGCATGAGTTCAATCCTTAGAACACATGTGGAGATATATATATATATATATATATATATATATAATAGTTAGTAGATAGATAGATAGATAGATAGATAGATAGACAGACAGAGAGGCAGGCATACAGAAGAATCCTAAAGCTTGATTGGTAGCAGATAAGATCCCTGGGGTTCCTGGCTAGCCAGCCTAGCCTACTTGGTGAATGCCAGGTCAGTGAGAGCTTCTGTCTCAAAAACCAAAAGGTGAATGATGCCCAAGGAATAACACTTGTTCTCTGATTTCTACATGTATATACACACACACACACACACACACACACACACACACACACACACACCATCACAAACACAAATGACAAGAGTCACCAACACTACAAGCATAGTGAGATTCTTTTGACTTTAAGGTGTGTGTGCTCTGCATTCCTTAGAGGCTCCGTAAGTATAAGGAGCTTAAAGAGTTCCTTCACCCACCTGGTGTCTGATGCGTATGTCTTCTCTGACAGCCCCTCTTTAGAGTCTTGTCAGTGACATCTATTTCTGTCCTCTTTGTCACTTACATGATCTGTCCTTTAAGACCCCCCTCATCCAATTAGTACCAAATGGTTGCAAGGGGTCATTTATAATGAAGTATGACATACATACCACAAGAAGAGGTTATTTAACAGGTTTTCTTATTTAGATTTTCTAAAAAGCCATTTTTATTTATTCTTTGATGCATTTGATAATATCTATCTCAGACACAGAATCCCCATTGCTTCTCTTGCCCAACTTTATGTCCTCTTTTACATTTAGTTCTTTACTGAATCCAATTAATCCTGCCCATGTGCATGTGGGTGTTGGTTCTTTTGCTGAGGCAAGGGAAACACTCCTAAACAAAGTGACTTTGCCTCCCTGGTAGCCACTAACTGCCAATAGCCCATCAGAGTGTTGTGGACCTCAGGTGCCTCTCCCAGGTCTATGCTGGGATATTTATTTATTTATTTATTTATTTATTTATTTATTTGATTTGATTTGATTTGATTTGATTTTTCAAGACAGGGTTTTCCTGTGTAGCCCTGGCTGTACTGAGATTTGCTCTATAGACCAGACTGGCCTGGAACTGAGAGTTCTGCCTGCATTTGCCTCCCGAGTGCTGGGATTACAGGCCACCATTGAGGCTCATGCTGTGATTTTTTAACAGGCCTGACCTTGTGGAGGTCTTGTGCATGTAGGTAACCACAGCTTCTGTGAGTTCTAGGATGTGCAGCATCCATGTCATAGTTAGAGGACCGAATTCCATAGCATTCTCTTCTATCTTCCGTCACTGACACTCTTCCTTCCTCTCTTCCCCACACTTTTGCTCATTTTTATTTCACCTCGACATGTCATAATTTATATGTGATAATAACATGAACACAGAACTCATGAGCAAGCTCTGACAAATATCTACCACAGGGAACCAATGCTTTTATCAAGATCAGGAACATGTCAATCACTTTAAGTTCCTTCATGTTATTTTGTCATCAGCCCCCAAGGCACAACCCAAGTCATTTATGACTTGTCATCAACCAGCACCTCCTCAAATACCTACTACTGTAAAGTCATCAATGTTGGATATCCCATGAGTATGTTTAGATACCACAGTCTCTATACCCAGGCTGAGTGATTAAACTGTAAAAGAATATCACCAACAAAGAATGATAACACAACTTTGGTTCTTATCATGGAATCTTTTTGCTATGACTTTAACCTGAAAAGATACTGTTGTTTCTAAAAGGAGGAACTGGAATGATCTCCCCATTTGAAGAGGATTCCCAAAACGACACCTTCTTGTTTGTCTGCCCTTGGCCCTGAGCTGAGGGGAATGAGCAGAGAGATACCATCTCTCCCTCTGGCATCTCAGCAGTATGATGAGCAGTTCTGTACAGCAGTGGTTTAGGTTGTCCTCTGTGCCTCTGAGTCTCCCTCTTACTTGAACCAGATGATCAGGTTCTTATAAAAATGCCCAAGGCAATGTGCTGGGCAGATTGTGGTTAGAACTGACATCCATGGGGTGGTGCTGGTGCTGGTGCTGATGTGTGTCCCATTCACCCCTGGAGACTGTTGCAGGAAACCCTGAGCTCAAAATAGTCACTGCTAAAGACTTGCTGTCTCCATGAGAATGCGTGATCACTGTGAGGTATTTAGAGATGAGACATTTAAGATACAAATAGGCCGTAGTAAAACTCTGCTCTCAGTGGTTAATAGTTAACAGTAAGTTGGCTAGTGTGAGGGCAGGCTTGTTATACGAGACATCTGGACACTCTTCCATGTGTTCTTTAAGGATTGTAATGGCCAGGCCTAATTTGAGATTCTATAGAGCAACGGTCCTCAACCTTCCTAATGCTGCAATACTTTAATAGAATTCCTCATATTGTGGTGACCCCCATCATAAAATTATTTTTGTTACCATTTCATAACTATAGTTTTGCTGCTATTACGAATCTTAATTTAATAAAGTGAGTGCAGGTGATGGGTGCATTGTATGCATGTCCTCTAAAAACACACATGTAGAAAGAATCAAATAGCCTCAAAAGGACACAGAGAGACATGAGGTATTATGAAAATGCAGGTAAGAGACTGGAGAATTGGGTCAGAGATTAAGAGTGTATTTCAGGGGATGGAAAGACAGTTTAGTGGTTAAGAGTGTATCCTGCTCCTCCAGGGGAGGCAAGTTTGGCTCCCAGAAACCATGTCTGGCAGCTCACAGCCACCTGTAGCTCCAGCTCTAGGAGATCTGATGCCCTCTCCTAGCCTCTGTGGGCACTGAACTCATGGGCATATACCCATCACACATAATTAAAAAATAATAAGAATAAATCTTAAAAATAAAGGCAATGCAGATAAAACATTTCACATAAAAACAATGGTGAGTTGATATTAACTCTATGGAAAAGAAAACCTAGTAAGTACCCCAATTTTCTACAACAGAGACCAACTGAATAAATTATGGCACATTAATATGCAAATAGAGTGCATTGTTCACTGTCATTTAATATAAATGGATAGATGAGATGGAAATCTGTTTATGAGTCAGCATAAAAGTGCAGATTATAAAATATGAAGTTTCTGTTTACTTTTCTGAAGAAAAAGTGCAGAATGGATTTAGTCAAAACCTGAACTGGTTTAAAGTTCTTTTCACATTTGCTCAACCTTCTAGATTTTATACAGTGGGCACATGACACTGTAATATATAAGTGAAATGTTAAAAAAAATCATGCACTCTGAAAACAATTCTTTAATACTAGTTTTGGAAAGTATCCAAGTTTTCAAGACATTTTTTTTTCAGCCCAGTTTTAATTCTTAATGAACATATCATTTGAAATAATTGCGGAACATTAGGCCTACATATTGTATAGGCTTTCTGCCGAGGGTTTACATTGTTCACTTTAGCTCATCTTTGCTTAGAAAGACACTAATGCTACTTAGAAAATTGCTTTTGTCAGAGGCCCCATTATAAAGTTACTGCAAAGAGTATTTTTAAACTAAATTTTACACTTTAATTAAGGCAATTAAAGGAAATGGCTGGCCTAAAATTTTTCTCTCATCTTCAGTAGAAGGCAAATGCAATTCCAGGGAGTCAAACGGCTTAGACTGAGCCTCCCTGTTTTATCTTTGAAATATATGTTGGGATAACAGAAAATTAAACAGGAAGTTCCTATGACAGAGTCCAGGAATTAGCAATACTTTTAGCTTAGTGATTACTGTCCTTATAATAGACTTTCTCAGGACTTCTGTTTTAAGTGCCTTTTAAAAGCTTTTCATTGGGCGATGACTAAAGCTGCCACATTCTCCTGGGCATGACATCAACTCCCAGGGTCTGAAGCTCCCTTTAAAATGTCCAAAAAAGCCTGAAGGCTGCCTCATAGGTCAGGGAGATCCTGGCGACGGCATCCAGCATCGCCTGGGTGTTTGCCAAGTTAGAAGGCAGCAGCTGTTTCACTGGGTCTAATAACAAGATTGTGGCCCCAATCCAAAACAAAACCCCAGCCCCTTTGTTTAGAAACATGAAGATACCCAGCACAACCAAATCCGAAAGTTAAGTCAGGCAGAGGCACGTCTAAGCAAGCAGCATTGCTCTGTGTGAACTGCATAGACTATGTACGCAAGAAGCTGGTCCCTGTGCAGTGAGATTCCCTGAAGCATGGAGAAACTTACAGCACCCACAGCCTGGCTTTGGCCTAGGCCTGGCAGTGTTAATTGTGGGTAAATGAATTCATCCACAAAGAGCTGTAAAACTCCATCTTTACCAGTCAGTACATTAGATTTCTATGCTATACTGTGACCCAACGATGATACATCAAAGGTTTCATACACGCACCCCTGAGGATGAACATGGAACTAATTCATTCCATCTCCACATCGTCATTCACTCACTCATGTATTTACTCCATAAATACCCAAAGACCCCTTGATGCACAGCGCACACTGGGTCTCTCAGCATTTCTATGTCACCTCAAATGTAGTCAGTTCCTTAAACATGCAGAATTGATTACCGGAAAGAATCAAACAGAAGTTTCTCAGAGACTAAAACTGCTACACTGAGTCACGAATGAAGGATGGATATCATCAGGTGAGACATGGCAGACAAAGAGAGCACTGTGGGAGCTGCACAAACACCAGAAATTATGGATGCTGAAACTGTCACTCATTCACAAGGAAGCAAAGGCTCTGTGTTGATGAGGATAGGGAGAAATGGCCTGTTCTCAGATGCCAGCTGAGAACATACCTATATGTTCTCTAGAACATATATCTATATGTATCTATAGAGCATTTTATCTAATAATTTCTAGAGTCAACTAGAAGCCCGGCCTAATGACAAGGGAAATCAGGGAGAGAGAGAGAGAGAGAGAGAGAGAGAGAGAGAGAGAGAGAGAGAGAGAGAGAGAGAGAGGGAGAGGCTTGAAAGGGTTATTCGGAAAGGTTGTATAAGCAGAAAGTTTTCTGAGATATCAAAGCTTAAAGAAATTGCCAGCAGATGATGCACAGCACAGTACCTGCCAGGAAGGCCTTATCCTGGGAATTGACTACACATAAGAGTCTCAATGAGCCCGAAATGGCAGGAACTTAAAGCAAATGGGAGAAATTCCTGCTGTGCTAGCCTTCCTTGAGGCCATCCCGGCTGGGCAGCGCTGCAAATAAAGGTCTGGTCTGGTGTAGCTGACTGAGCGGTGCCAACGTGCTCATGTGAGTGGGGGCTGAAAGAAGCTCCTGTGGTCATTTGGTAGAAATCAGAATTCTCCACGCAGGCTTCCTTAGAAGGAATCTCTGTTTCATTTGACAACTAGTGTTTTGATCGGAGCTTTAGAGAAATTGGATTTTATAAAGGGTAGTAATAACAGTAACTTATGTGTCAAATGCAGACTCCTAAGCTGAGCAAGGCATTTTAATATTCACTACAGGAAAAAAAAAGTAGGTTTCCCCCCCCCCCCCCATCCAGCTTACTTCAGTCTTCCTGAATCAGACTGTTGAGACAGAGTGTGTCCTGTTATTATTTTAGGCTGCTTATTCATTTAACCCTTTGTTTTTGCTTAGCTTCCTGGGGGATCCTGATGCTGCTTAGGGGAATAGCCAGAGTCTGAGGAGTGCATGGAGGTCCAGAGGCTTCGGAACATTGTTCAGATGGCTGGTAAAGGACAGACCTGTCATAGTTAAACCAGTCTTATCCTAAAGGCACTCTGGGTTCATTCCCAGAGTGGAAAGGTGCGCATCTCAAGCTTGTTTTGAGCCACAAACACTACTGAAAGGACCCTGATGTTGGGAGAAGCAAAAATACAAGGGAGCAGGGGTGTTCAAGAGAGCCTCAGAGTCCTTCACTGTCCCCAAGCCACTCTTTTTTTTTTTTTTTTTGGTTTTCAAGACAGGTTTTGTCTGTGTAGCCCTGGCTGTCCTGGAACTCACTCTGTAGACCAGGCTGGCCTCGAACTCAGAAACCCGCCTGCCTCTGCCTCCCTGGCTGAGACACCTGACTCTGCTCAGTTTCTCCGTCTGCAGGTGGGAATACTAAGAGCCTTTCCTTCAGTAATGGGGGTTCATTTGAGGTCTCTGAAGAAAGGCCTTACACCTAATATTATAAACACGCACACACAAATATATGTATGTATGGAGAAAGTGTATTTCTACATGTGTACATATTTGCATGCATGTAGGCACTCGCATGTAAGTCAGTAGAGCAAAAGTCAACTACAGGTGTTGTTGCTTTTTATTTGTTAGAGACAGCGTTTCTCACTGGCCGAGAGCTCATTGATTTATGAGACTAGGCTGGCTGGTCAGCGATCTCCAGAGACATCTGTCTCTCCGTCTCTAGTGTTGAGATTGCAAGCATTTGCCACCGTGCCTAGCTTTTAAATCTACAATAGACAAAAGTCTCGGAACATCTTAAATCTCTCAATCCTCACAGAGGGTTATTTAATTTTTAGTGATATTTTAATAATCCCTCAGCCACTTTCAGAGATTTAATACTTCAGACAATATTGGAGCTTGGGGGAAGAAACACACAAACCCTACATTAAGCCCTAACCTAAGCAGCTCAGTGGTAATGATTTCTAAGGCATGAGGATAAACATTGATTATATGATGCTTAAAGGAGAGAGGTGGGAATCAGCATTGAATCCCTGTTGGAGTATTTCCAGGAGAAATCACAGTGATATAAAATACTGGCTGGAGGTGTTGAAGTCCCCTCTTTAAAGTCATCTATGTTCAATCCTTTTGTCCCTGAAACTCTTGAAAAAGGAGTAGTTTGGACTAGATTTAAGTAGTGACATTGTAAACATCTATTGGGACAACATTTTCATAGGAAACAAGCCTGGAGCCTCCTAAGAGCAGAGCCAATAGCTCTCATGTCCACCCATCCCCCAACCATATCAAAGTAGCTGTGGTCCCTAGGTGGCTGAACTGGTTGGACCCCATGAGGCTAACAGAAAGTATATAATGTCATGGCCCTTTAAACCAAATTGCTAAAGTGGTTATCAAGAAATATAAAGTGGTTATCAAGCCACATCCAGGAAGCAAGAGTTCCTGGGGCCAATATTAGAGGTAGCTACCTGAGGGAGAATGGCCATAGTAGTGTGAATGTGAGTGGCCCTGCAGGCTCATTATTTGACTGCTTTGTCACCAGGGAGTGGAACAATTTGAGAAGAATTAGGAGGTATGGTCTTGTTGGAGTAGGTGTGTGACTGGGGTTGGGTTTTGAGGCTATTGAGGTTTCAAAGGCTCACATCCTACCCAGTTCCTCTCTCTCTCTCCCTCCCTCTCCCTCTCTCCTTCTGCCTGCAGATCAGAATGTATCTCTCAAGCTTCCCCAGCATCATGCTTGCCAGCATGTAGCCATGCTTCCCATCATGATGATAATGGACTAAACCTCTGAAACTGTAAGCAAGGCCCCAGTTAAATGTTTCCTCTTCTAAAAGTTGCCCTGATCTTGGTGTCTCTTCACAGCAATAGAACAGCTCCTAAAACAATATCTGAGACCTTCATGCTCACTAATCTCTAAATGGATCTGAAAAGCATGTTCAATTACAGATATTGGCAACAAAGCCAGTGGTATGTACAATGCCTGTGATTTTGTAGCCATTCTGTACTGGATCATGGTATTTACTGTATTAAGGCAGAAATGCACACCGGCACATAGTAAACACTGGACTGATTTAATTATGTTTCTATTTTTATAAACTATAAAATGTTATTCTGAGGGATGATCTATAGGTGTTACCAAACTGCTAAGGTGTTTGAAACACAGAATTAGAGTTCTTGAGTGGTTCTCAATGCCTGTTAGGAACATCCTAACAGAATGAAGCTGTGTTCAACTTGGAACTATCTGGAATGAAAATTTCCACCTTGCTTTGCCTCTTAGACCACAGAATCTTAAACTCTGGATGGGGGACATTAAAAAAGAGTCTCTGGCAATGGGGCATTTGACTTATTTTGCATAGTCATCCTTGTGAATTTGCTGCTCTATGACTTCTGAGAGCTACTGACTAGCCCGGAGTCTCTCATTTTGATCCCACCCTCTGGTGACACCAATGTAGTCACAGGTAGTCCAGGGAACTAATGACTTGTACTTGAACATTACTATCAGCTGGGTGCCCAGCTCTCCTGAGCTCCCTTGTCATAATGTCTGCTGTCCGGACACTAGCTTATGGCTCAGAACAAGTTACTTAAGCCTTCAAATTACTCACATAGTAAATTGAACAATAACAAGCCAACTATAGAGTGGTTATGAGAAGTGGGAATAATGTATCTGAGACCCTTGGAACGGAGCCTGCCAGGGAGCAGTAGCTGTAAAAGTGGAGGTTAGCAGCAACGTTATCATTACTGTCATTTAAAGTCCTTGAGAAGTGCTGTTCTTGCCTGGGAAGGTGTGGGATTGGAGAAGAGTCATGCGAAGTGTGACCAAAATGACATGATGTGCTGGGGAAATTTAAAGGAGGAGATGGAAAGGCAATGGGGAAAATGTGGCCTTACAAGTTCTGAGAGACATCCTTGTTCTTCTTGAACAAATCTCATGCTGACACTTTGAGGTTGATGAAGCAAGTTACTGTTGCTCTAATATTATACAGGTAGGAACTGATAGGGGGGGGAGACCAAAGGCTTCCCCAAGGCCATTGGCTGCTAATCATCCAGGATTTTCCTTACAGGTATATGGGATCTTGTTTCATTTATTTATTTGGAGATATATGTTTTAGGGACATCTGGGGACATCCCCATGGATTTATCCATAGGATCCATAGAAGGCTAGGTACAGTTTCATCTGGGGTATGAGGCTTTGAGGATGTAGAATGCTTAGGAAAGCTGAGTAGGAGAAGTATCAGGATGGGTACATATATTCATTCCTTTAAGGACATATGAACAGATTTCCTCCAGATTCCACAGGCTGTTCCCCTCCCCCATACTGAAGGTTGTAGATAGTTCAGAATAAGGTTTCTCTCTTCTGCCCATGGGCTTTTCTGTGTTTACCTTTGAGGTGTGGTGTAATGGAGCCACATTTAGCCAAGTTCTTGCCAGACTGGTCTCGCAGAGTAAATGTTCACTATATTTACTTTACTTCCTGACATTAAAAGTAATCATGGAAGGTGGCTCTGTACTTTGGCCACTTTGAGAAGCCCAGGTAAAACCACAGAGGGCATCTCTGATTCTCTCAGAATGGCACAAGCATTCGACACACTCCATTCCAGGAAGAGGCCAGGACACCTAATGGACATTTCTGTTGGTTTAAGCATCTGACTCACATACTCCTCTGTACAGTTCTCAAGAAGTGGCAGACTGGAAAGGCTAGGGTAGGTTAGAAGAATCAGTAGGAACACTGGGCAGTTTTATCTAAAATACTTTATCCAAGAGATCTGGAACCCTCCAGTGCTTCCGTTAGAGAAGATCCCTCACATAGCTCTTCTTCTTTGATCAGGAGGAATAGTTGACCAAGCTCCAGGGAAGTCCTGTATGCCCTTATATGTGCAGGAAGATTGGTTCATTTTAGTTTCTGTTCCATGAATCGTTCAGGACCCATAATGACATGGTTCTCATGAGGGATTTGTTACAGAGTGTGCACAATGAGCTGATTATCATAAATGTCTCCTATGAAGGAGGACACAGGGACATCAGAATCACAGTCAGATAAAAATGGAAGAGTTCTTGGTCTTCCTGCCTTCTGTTAATCGAGGGATGCAAATCTCAACTTCAGAGGAACAGCCCCCTTCCTCTGGCAGATTCTGAGCTTTTTACACTTTCTCTTAATGCAATTGCCTGTTGACACCATATCTTAGCTTGGAACACCTATCGTCTTTCTGCTAATGTTTATCTGTTCCCTAAGGTGCAGATCTTGATGAGCCTTGCTTGCCATTTGATCCAGGACCTTGCCAACGGTTTCATATTTTCACATTTGAAATCTCATTCTGGGCCTCCTCTGCTCTTTCTAACTTTGGTCCTAGTGGTAGTTTACAATACCTTCTTAGAATTCTTTTTCATACTCTGCTTTGTCCTGTTTTAATCTGCTAAAGATGCTTGTATTGTGTTCTACCTCCCCAACAAAGAATCGATTATGCATTTTCTTAAAGACAGTCACCCATTTTCTTTCTCTGGTTGAATACTTGATCCCTAGGCTTCCTGAATGATTACAGACACACCCTGCCCAGTTTTCTGGTCTTATCTCCTTTCCGCTATCTTGGACAATATGCTGTTCTTCCAGCTCTTAGTTTGGTTTAAGAGTCCTATCTTTATGGCTTCATCTTCCTGATGTATATGTCATCCTAAGACTGTTCTTCCTGAAGACTCTCCCCAAGTCTTACCTATTCTAAGGCTCTACATGTGTGATTTACTCCTTGAATTTTGAGTAGCTTGAGGACTATCACTCTACATAACTTATCTTGGAACATCTTGCTGTCCCTTTACAGTGATTTGTTGCCCTGTTGCTCATGAAGTATTGGCTAAGTTGACTAGAAAGTATCTGATGAGTGTTCAGAGCCTCTATACTTCTGAGATCTCTCAAATTCCAAATTGCAAGGGAATTATGAAATAAGGAAGGAACATTTGACTCATTAAAACACACTCATTTCTTTATGCTCCTCATTCATAAAAGGAAAAACATCCCTCCCCACATCCCCACTATCCCATGAACCATGGGGTGTGGCATATTTTCATGCCATATTGCTCAAAATGGTCACAGGCTTTTTGCTCTGATACTTCATGCTGCATGTTTCTTTTGATAGACAAACAGAACACTTCTCAAAACGAGATTCTAACAGGGAGAATAGTCACTCATCTAAGGAGCTGCTGTATTCCTCCCTTCCAGAATTTCCTCCCCAGCATTGTCTCTCTCAAAGCATGAAACCACAGTGCTCCCCAAGTCAGGTGACTTTTCTGACTAACTCAGAAAAGTGTGACTTTTCCTTTTCGTATACCTTTTATAAACATGGTTTACCTTACACTTGGTCTTCATTCCTTCTCAAAGGACCCTTTCCTCACATGTGGCTGACCACCAACCAGTGCCAGCTGACCCCCTTTCTCTCTTCCATTCCTCTCCAGGAAACTATTGAAATTTATATCTTGCCTGCCCTAGTGTTTTTGTTGTTGTTTGCATGTTTGCTTGTTTTTATTGAAACTCTAATAAAATTGTCCTCTTTGAATGAGCTTTGGTTTCACCCAATTTTTGGAAAAACAAAACAAGCAACAACAAAACAAAACCCTGAGAACCTAAGAACTCTTAGTGTCCAAAGGTATGCTAAATCTAACATACTAACTCCTAAGAGGCAATGCATTAAAAGAGCAAGGCCTCCTTGTCTTCACTGAAAAGATTGTTAACCTTTCATAAATTTGGGGTCATGAAGTCATGTCACTACTTTATGGAGCTCAGGATACTTCCCTTCTACAGGAAAATTAAGAACTTAATGTCGAAAATCTAGTTGCCAGGCTATTTCTTAGAACTCATAAAATGGGTGTAAATTTACCCTATCTTCCATGTTTTATTTTATTCCTGATGTAAGACATTCTTATAATGCTATCTTTGGTTCAGTATGAATGATTCATAGGAAGGAGCTGTTTGACTAAAAGAAAATATGTTTAAAAAAGAGAAATCTATAGAGTGGGCGTAGGGACTCATGGCATGAGCTTTGGACTCATAAATTCATGGAATTAGACTTTTGATTAGTAGCTTATCAAGTCTCTACAAAGACAAGTGAAGTGGCCAAGTAGATGATGCAGCCTAATTATTTTGGCTGTTATGACAAAATATTTCACATTAGTAATTTTGAGGTGCCAAATTTTTGTTACAGTTCTGGGGGCTGGAAAATCCAAAATCAGGCAGTAGCAGTTATGGTGTCTGAGGAGGCTGAATCCCTACAGGTGCTCCCTCTGTGCATCTTCACAGTCAGAGGGGTAATGGGCTCCCAAGGACTCCTTGATAGAAGGATTAGACACTCTTCATGAGTTCATACCTTTGTTAGATACACTCCCTTTTCTCCAAAGGCTGCATCTCAATACAAACTAAGGGTGAGATTTCAACAAAAGCATTTTGGAAGGACACAAAAATTCATGAATTAACACCAATAAAATTGGGTTACCACTTCATGTGAAGGAATATTGTTAACAAACATCTCATGAGTCAAATTGATTAATAACTTGTCATTTGAAGTTCATTCATAACTTAAATGAACCTGAAGCAAATTATGCTAAAAGAAAACATGCCAACCTCATGAGAGTACAAACGATATGAATTGGTTAAATAACATTTTAAAAATAATAATAAAGTTAAATGTTTGATAGTGCATAGAAACTGCCAAGGAGGAGGGCATGGTTATGGTGGTGTGTGTGAGAGCCTTGTGCTGGTTAAAGATAGTAGAGACTTTGTGAAGGTAGACAGTGATACTGTTACTGATGAAGCCATGTTCACTTCCAGGAAAGGTGAAGATGCATGGTGGATTGAAACTATGTCAGCTTTGTGATTTTAGTAACAATTTTAAGGCTATGCAGGATATCTCCACTGGGGACTGGGCTTGGTCAAAGTTAAAAATTTCTATGAATCTATGATTATTTCAACATGAAATAATTTTTATATAGATAGAAACTTTATAAAGATTTTTTGTAAAGATGGAAAGTTCTTCATTATTTTAAAGGATGGTTTGCAATTGTAATCAGCTTGTGCCATCAGTTAGTATAGGACTGGTCTGTAGAGGGGATCTGTGGCTACTTATCAAGCAGCTGCTGTTTAGTGCTATGTAGATTCATGTGTTTGAATGTGTGGTCCCATGGGAGTGGCAATATTAGAAGGTGTGGTCTTGTTGGTGTTGGTGTAGACTTGTTGGAGGAAGTGTGTCACTGTGGGGGAAGGCTTTCATGTCTCCTATGCTCAAGCTCCACCCAGTGTGGAACACAGTCTCCTTTGGCTGCTTGGAGATCAAGGTGTAGAACTCTCATCTCCTTCTCCAGCACCATATCTTCCTGGATGCTCCCCACCGTGATGATAATGGACTAAACCTCTGAAACTGTAAGCTATCTCCATTTAAATTGTCTTCTTTAGAAGAGTTGCCTTGGTCATAGTGTTGCTTCATAGCAATAAGACCCCAACTAAGATGGCTGGTGTCTGTGGCACCCAGGTCCTTGGTTTCAATGTGAGGCTTTGCAGAGAAGCCGTTTACTTATCATAGAAATGGAAGATCAAGGTATAATAAGATCTCCATTAATCTTTTCTTCCCCCAGGTCTTTCCATCTCTGTCCTGATAAACAACCAGAATTTAGACATTCCTCCCCCTCCATCTGCCAATGTTGTTTCTCTTCAGACAAAAGTGAAAGAAGGACACATAGCTAACTGTGTTGTTCACCACAGCATGAGACTAGGCTCTGGGGTCAGATCTTGCAATTCTACCCCACCCCACCCTCACACGGTCTAAGACCTGTGCAGCAACCAGACTTGTGTGTCTACTCTCTATCTCTGACAGCATGAATACATCTGGTCACCTCATGAAGGGAGCATGTGACAGAATTCAGGCTTTCAGCTTTTGAAATATTATCTATGGGCTAATTATGTATCCTTAAGTCAAATTTTAAATTATTAAAAGACTCATTAGCATTAATTCTGACCTCTTTCCCCAAATGTGTTCATGTTTTATAATCCTTGTTTTAAAAGATTATCTGAAGTTATTACAAAATTATGTACTAATAAACAGTCTTTTCTTGTTTGCCATTTTTCCACAATAATATACATGTTTTTAAAGAATAAGTTCTTGACCTTAAAATTATGCTAATGTGATAAGAGCAATAATTCAATTGTAGCCTCTAATTCCTGTAAGGAGAAATATGAAGAGACCCTGGGTGCTACGTTTGTTTTCAGCTAATTATAATGTATTTGCTTTTCCATTAGTCCAATAATTTTTCTGTCAATTCAGAATTAAGCCATAAGGCACTGAATTGCATAAAGGCTTAGCATAAGAGACACACCCCATCATTTCTAGTCCTCTGATTTACAGCTCTTAAAAAGAACAACCAAAGGCTCTGTGTGCCCTTTCATATTTATATTCCATCATATAGTCACCTCAATAACTTATGCATTCTTAAGGAAGTCTACTTTGCAATTAACTCCAATCTCTTCTAACCCATCATCTCATCATGTCAAGAGGATTTGCACATAAAAACTTTATTAGCAACTTCAGTTCTAATTCTTCCTTATGTTTTCACCCTCACCCTGCCTAGTGATGTCTATTTGTCAGTGACAGGGTGGGGGTTGGGGTGGGGGGCACTTTTGAAAATGTCAGTTTCAAAAGAAAATCCACATTGGACCTGTAGCACATTTAGCAATTGGTCTTTGCACTGTGGGGCAGTACAATAAATATTGCCATATTTCAGCTGAGGCTGTGATGTGAGTCTTCATAGAACTAGAAGTGAACTCTCCCTGCTGTATAACACAGCATCTTAACTGTGTTTGGGAGGAATAGGCAAGTAGAAATGCTATTGCTTTTATTTAAAAAGAAAGAAAGAAAGCAAGAAAGCAAGAGAGAAAGAAAAGAAAAGAAAAGAAGAGAAAGAAAAGAAAACCATGAAAGCAAATGGTCATAGCCTATAACCTATTCCCACATCCTTAGTTACAATATAGAGGGATGCCTAGTTTCTTTCTAGGACTCTAAAGGACAAGGAGGTAAAAAAGGAGGAGGAGGACAAAGAGGAGAGGACCAGGATGTGGAGTTCAATCAAGACAAGAGGCATGGCAGCTCAGGGTTAAAACCTGGCTTACTGTACATGTTCTAGCTGGAGAAGCCTCTAAAACCTTCTCCTACATGCAGTGTGCCAATGTGGCAGAAGCCTGGCTGGGGAATTAACTTACCAACATCAGGGTCCATGGCTTGCACTCTGGTCAGCAGAGCCTTGGTGGCCGTGTTCTCATAGACACATGCAGTGTAGTGGTTGGAAGAAAACACAGGGGGGTTATCATTCACATCTTCCAGGAGCAGGAGGACACTGGAACTGCAGAAGCGGCCGCCTCCATCAGTGGCCCTGGCAATCAGGTTGTATACCGGGACCCTCTCTCGGTCCAACACGGCCAAGGTTTTTAACTCACCTGTGAAACGAGATAGCAGCATAGTTGGTCTGTCTCTTCAAAAATGGTCTTTTCATGGAAAAACAGAAAATCAATTGTACGAAAAATTCCAAATACAAGAAAAACCAAGGACATAAAGCCTAAGTGCCCTATAAATTGAAGAAATACAGAAAATTCAATTTTGTAGGCATCATGGAAAATATCACAGAATTTTAGATGCAATGGCAAAACAACTCCTTGACCTTCAAGTTAATTAATTCCTTTGCAAAATTTCCTGAGTTTTTTTTTCCCCCCTTTGGCAATGGAGGAGACTTTTATGGATGGATGGCTCCAGGTACATTGTTGTCCCTGGTGTTCATGGCCGATAGACCAGGAACACAATATCCTGTTTCTAAACAGGCCATTTTAATCCCATATTTTAGAGGGAAATAAAACCATCAAAACTGGCTGGCTTTCACAGAAAAATATTGAGGGCCCCTGTGATGATTAACATTGGTTGTCAATTTGACAGGTCCTACCTAGAATCCCATAGGAGTCACGGTTCTTGGAACAATTAAGAGGGATTATCTAAATCAGAGATTTCTCTGAGAGATTGTCTTGAATAGGCTGGCTGGGAAGCAAAAACCCATCTTAAATATGAGAGGCTCCATTCCCCATGCTGGAATCTTTGGACTCTGTAAATGGAAAGAGTCGGCTGAATTCTGGCGTTCATTTCTCTGTATTCTGACTGTGAAAGCTATGTCAAGCTCCTGCCATGTGACTGTCATTGTGATCCACTGGACCCTAGAGCTGAGAGCCAGGCTAAAGCCCTCCTTCTTTGCTTTGCCTTTCTTTTTCACAGAGCCTAAAAAAGTAACTAATGTAGGATTTAGCACCACAAGGATCAACCTTAGTAGACAAAACAACACAGGCCACACTGAGTCATTCAGCCCTCTTATTTAAAAAGTTCCAATTGGCTGTTCAGGAGGACATCCAAGACCCTGGATTGTCTGTTTAGAGATGCTGCCTCCTTCTTTCATGCTCTGCTTGACGTTCTCTTTCCTGAAACCTTCAGTGTCTTGCTTCAACTCTTAGAATTTTGCCTCAGTTTCCCATCTTATTTCCTCACAGTATCAGCTACATCTGTGATATTCCAATATGGCTTCCTTTGCACTTCTGGGCAGCCCTTTCACTGTTCCTTTCTTTATTATGGTTATAGGTTGCTTATCTTCCAATAGGGTCCAGAGAGCTAAGGAACATGTTTTCATGTAACTATATCCATGCTTCCTACTAGGATCCGTAAGTAAACCTCTGACTTTTGAAGATTTAGTTCATTGGTATGAACACAGAATGTGAAATATGCAAGCTATTCACTCTTTACACTTCATTTAAAAATTGTCACTAGATGAACCACCTAATCCACAACATGGAAATAACTTGCTGCCATACAAAACGACTTTTCCATCAGCTCTGGCCTTCAGTTCAGGCATCTGACTTCAGTTTACATAACCCTTTGCCTTATCATTTTTGTCTGATTATTCAAGGAAATTTGGGGCCTCATTGCCCCTTAAATAGGGAAGGAATGTTTAATAAAATCCAGACAACAGTGCTGTAACAATCAGAAGGGAACCAAAGGTATTTCATCATGAAGAAACTCTTCTTGCTAAGCATCAAACTTCAGTTTGCATGGCTACTAGCATTTGTGATGCAGCTCCTGTTCCACTGTTTGTGAGCCTGGCCATAACTCACAGAGATATGTATGGTCATTTAGTGCTCGTAATATGGGAAAGTAGATGGAAGGAAGGAAGAAAAGGAGGGGGAGGGGAAAAAGAAAGTTCCAACCCTAACCCAAATCAAGTTCCTGTGGCCCAGAGTGCCCACATCTGTATACTGTGAAGCGCTTATTTCTTAACATCTAGAGCAGAGTCTCATGTCAAGGCTCTAGCTAAGTAACTATCTATTCATGATGAGACTACATGAGTAGGTAAACGCTTACATGGATAAATAATGACATTTCCACAAAGAATAAATTTCACCTTACCACTTTCTGGATCTAGAAAAAATTCATTGTTTCCAGATCCATAGAGTGAGTATCGTATATCTCCATTGGATCCAATATCCGCATCCTTGGCACTGACCTTCAGGATGATTTTATTTGATGGAATGTCTTCAGGAAGTGATGCTGAATATGCAACCTGGGCAGAGGTCAGCAAGAGTAAGTCAATCATTACTACCTGCGGTACAATTTTAGAGATACTACTAAAGCACATTTGTTTAAGATTCATTCCTGTGGTTTAGCTTTTGCAGTTTTCCCCACTTGCCTCAGACCATATTGCAGTGTGTAATAAAACTTAGTCTATTCCTTGCCTTACCTTTTCTGTGCACATTCACTTACAGTATTTATGGTGCACTTATTGTATGTATCATGCATAGATGATATGGCTGGTAAGAAGACGGTGCTGTAGAAAGCCGATAACATTGCTGCATTGGGAAACTCAATGCTCATTCCACACTTACTGTGTCCATTTCTGTGCTGAGACCAAATAGGCCCCTGGGGCTATTTCCACCTCTTTAAGTAGTCCTGGGTAATATCTGGCTTTAGCATAAGAGATTAAATCTACATACATCATTTTTCTAAGCTACCGAACACAAATATTGTATATTGTCCTCTGGTCCACAGCTTAGGAAATACAGATGAACAGTTATTTAATTTTGGCAAGAAAAAAAAATGCTATCTCGTTCTTGTGTCAGCATTGTGTGTTTCTACAGTGATGGAAAGACTCTTCTGATGTAAATCCAACTCAGCAACAGTGCTGCCACTGACCGCTGTGTAATCTCTAAACAGGCTCGCAGTGTAGGGTTCATCTCTCTCATCCAGTGGTTTACAAAGATGGTGTGAGATCCTTTATGAACTCCTTAAAGGTTAGCTTTAAGTATCACCAGTTCTGTTTAATTGGAAGAGAGACATAGGGATTGGGCACATGGTCTTGCCAGCTATCTAGATTCCTTTCACATTTGGGACATTTTATCCCAGACTCTACTTCTTACCCTCTTATATTCAGTTGAAGACAAGAGCAGATATTAGCCTGGATTTAAGAAAACAATGTGCAATGGGTTTGAACTTAATCTTAGAGGGGTGAGTCAAGTTTTTAAACAGCAGTTTCATCCCCAAAGCTCACCTGATCACACACTGGGCTGTTGTCATTTACATCACTGACAGTCACTTCTACCATGGCCTGTGTGACAAAGAGTCCATCAGAGGCAGTGATATTGAGGAAGTAAATGTCTTGTTCCTCTCGATCCAGAGGCCTCTTCACATAGACCTTCCACTCACTCTGTACCATGCCCAAGGCAAACCGTCCTCGGGGGTTCCCTCCTGTGGTGGAAACAGAGCTTCTGAGAACTCACAGTGGGACACACATGTGAGAGTCCATATGGGGATATTCAAGTGCCCCTCACACTGTATCTTTATGATGCTGAAAAGGGCGGAGACTCCCTTAATTTCTCCTGCAAAAATGCATGCTATCTATATGTTCATCTTGTGTAGAAAGTAAAAGAATAAAATCTACAAGAGAATAAAATCCACAGAGAGAAGCTGGGATGATCTTTTGTTTAGTTTCCCTTAAAGATAATCAGATTCAAACTGTGAACCATCAATTGGTTCCTGGGATGATGCAATTGTCTTTCCACTCAGCCTCGAGAGAGGCTGTAATACACTGTAGTCCTTGTCACCAAGACAATTTCATTAGCTGCTGAGTTGATTATACAATCAAGACAAGGCAGCTAGTTCTGTTAAGGAATCTTTTAATGAATGCTTTATCATACTGCTGGGGACTTTCTCATGAGGATTGGAATTTGGGGGAGAAAAGTTTGTACCACAGAGGGCAAACCAATGGTATTAAATAGTCTTAACAAGGGGTCATTTAAGAAGCAGCTCAAAGAAACACAGTTGACATAATTAAGTCAAACTGAAGAGAGTGGCTGGTGAAAGTGGGTGGAAAGAAGACAAGATAGACAGGAATGGCCCAAACAGATTTCTTTTCCATTTCACGAATTTGGTGAACACTAGAGCATCTTGACACAGGCAGGAAGAGGGAAGAAGGACACTTGACATTTCATCCCTAAGAGGGAAATCATGTCAGCTCTGATGCCCAGAAAGGGTTGGCCAATGACAATAGACAGTAGTCAGATGCAAGAGTGAGGTGGCCCTTTATCTGGTACTCAGGATTATTTATCCTCTGCTCAAGGCCATTTTTCTAGACAGCAGGGCCACAGAGGCAGCCAGGACCACAAAATTTCCCTGCTTCACCACTACAGCTCAAGTTATAAAGGGGAAGATTGACAATAGGTGACACAACCGTGTAAGAGGCCATGACACAGAGAGCCCATTGCCTTGGGTTCCCCTAGGCGGAGTCCATATCTCCACCTTATGTAAATGCTAAAAGGCAAACAACCAAAAAAATATCCAACAAAGAACCTCTGCTGGGGTAACCTGAAGCTGATTATTTCACATTAGCCAATGAAACACACTTTGGGGAGCCTCCTGGAAGCCTCTGTCCCTCCTGCTGCTTCAGTGAGGCTCTGAACAGTCTGCAGCTGCACAATTCATGGATTTCCCTCTCCTCAAATAAACTGTTTACCATGCTAATGAGATGCTTGGTATGGTGGTGTACTCCTGTAATGCCAATAGTGTGAGACTGGGACAGGAAGGCCATAAGTCCAAAGCCAGACTGGGCCACATAATCAGTGCAGAACAAATGAAATGAATGTGCCCAAAATTATTTTCTAACACAATAAACAAAATATAAGGAAAAATATATTGCAAAGTGTTATTTCACTGTAAGGATGGCACTGGCTCTCTTTGTAACCCATTAAAAACAAACAAACAAGCATATGGTCCTAGAATTCTGAGTATTACCCTGGTTCCCCTTTATAACTTTTCAGTGTGAAGAAACCTCAGGACAAATCGCCCCAAGTCATATATAGAAGGCACACTTGTCCTCCAGAGCAATGATGCTCCCCCTTTCAGAGTTTTTTTCTAGTGTATGTAGACAGTTTTGGTTGTCACAGGACTGTGGTAGGTCTAAATGCTACTAGAATCAAGTGGTTGAGGAGCCAGGCATGGCTGTGAAATAACCTACAATATATAAAGATCTCCCTACCTACCAGAAGAGACACTTACCTGTCCCCAGGTGCTGGTGGTAGTGACCGAGAAACCTTGTCTCAGGAGGCTCTGGGTCCTCCCTGTAATATCACTTTCTGCCACCGCTGGCTAGAATCCAATTGTGCTTCAGTTGAATATTATTCGAGCACACACAAATTTAACCTCTCTATTAAATGCTTTCAATGTAGGCGAGCCTACACCATTCCTTTGTTACATAAAATGATTAATGTTCCTTTGTTAGTCTGAGGCAGCACAGCCAACTTGTGCTACATCAAGAGCAAAGCTTAAATCTAATTAAAATCAGTTGGTGGTTGACTCTGCTAATAGTAAGAGGAGTTTAAACTACACTGCACTCATTACTTTAGTGAAGCTGATGGGATGGTCCTTTGTATCATCTACTGGTACTTCAGAGACTATATAAAAATAATTAAGGCTGAGAACCAAATTATTGCAAGTACAAAAGGGTCCCGCAGAGTGTCTCCCCCCAAAAAAACTAAATACAAATAATTCAAATCCTTTCTTTATTCTTTTATTTTTGTCTCTCCTTACCCAGAAGCTCTATCTATGTCTTTAACTGCAGAAATACAATTTTTTTTTATGGAATAATATGGCAGCTTTCAGAGAAAGCACAAGATATATAAAAGTGAGAAATGTCATCAAGGGAGTAGCACCTTGAAAAACACAAAGAAGAATCTTGGGGAAGCGTGGCAACCTCAAGCTTTTGGTGTTTGCTCCAATACAGATCTGATTCTGCAGTGATTAATCAACTTTCCACTAACATACTTAAGCAGAATCTGTGTCCTAAGGGCATCCTAATTAATTCATTTCTCACACTGAATAATGTGGTTTTTCTAAGGAGAAAGCCACCTGACGACAAGTATTGATGAATTATTTAAAATCTTTTGACACATGGCTTATGCTCTGGCTCTGAAAGTCTCAGAATCAAGGTGTTGTCTCCCAGGTCCCAAGTGGTTCCTAGAAGGGACCTTTCTAGACTTCCAACCCTTCCTCCTTCATCGCTGAAAGTGTGTCATCCCAGAAAGCTGTTCCTGAACAGGGGAAGACCTTTCACTCTGTTGTGAATCTCGCAGTGTTCCAGAGCCGTGGTGACATTTTTGAGCACGCTTAGTGACCTTATTTGTTTATCTCAGGTTTTTTTTTTTCCTTTTGGTGAGCAGCTACTTACTATTGGGGGAGACAGAGAGAGGTGGCAAGGAAACAGGGCTGACAGCAGACATATCCTTCGATCCTCAGTTATAAATTTAGAATTCTCAGAAAAGGTCAAACTGAGATTTCTAATTTGCATGTGTGTGTGATGATGCATTCTTTCAACCAGAAGAAAGCCACACATAAAGCTTAATGAGGGACATACTATGGTTCTTCAGCATTATTGAAAGCTCATAAGGGGATTATAGTTGAAAAACATCTCTTTCCACTAAAAAAAGCTGTTATTTTAATTTCTTCAATTAAAATAGTTTGCTCAGTGTTTGTTTTTCAAAACTGCAGGAGGTGTTGTAAACTATAGCCAAGTGAATATCCAACAACTAACTCCCTATGCAATCAGACTTCTTAATCAAAACCAGACTCCACCACCCTCATCCTCATCTCAGCCTCCTGTCATTGATATAGCCACCTGTCTTCAGAAAGCAGAGCACATGGGAAACCTGAGTGATGAGACTTACCTGTAATGTGGTAGCTCACTTGGCGATTTATGTTGGAGGTGTCTTTGTCCAAGGTGCTGAGAACGGCTACCACCTCCCCTGGTGGGTCGCTCTCCTTCACACTTCCTCGGTACACCTCATGAGCAAAGACTGGTGCATTGTCATTTATATCTGTCACCTTGACTGAGACCAGAGCCATGGAAGAAAGAGAGAAAGCCTCTCCGAGATCGGAAGCCACCACAAAGAAGGAGAAGGCAGGGTCTGTCTCATGGTCCAGGTCCTTCAGTGTACTGATCCATCCCGTGTTGCTGTCAATATTGAAGGCTTCTATTACCTTTTCAAGATGGGAATCTGAGTGTAGGGAGTAAGTGACCTGCCCATTGGCTCCCCAATCCATGTCTATGGCTCTCACCTGGGCAAGCTTGGTGCCAACAGGCATCCCCTCCATTATGATTGTCTCATAGGTCGAGGTTTCAAAGACTGGCTTGTTGTCATTCAGATCCAATACCTTGACATCTACATCCACAGTGAATACAATGTCCACCTTGTCCAAGGGTATAGTAGCTGCTACTTTAAAGTGGAAAGCTGGACTGACTTCATGATCAAGGCGCTTGTCAAGCTTGATAGCACCTGTCTCTTGTTCTATGATGAAGACACCCTCTTTGTTATTCTCTGGCCTTTCTCCATTAACCATGCTGAACCGGACACTTTGATTGGGCAGAATCCTTAAGGTGTCTACTGTGCTTCCAATGGATGTATCTTCTTTAATGGTAAAGGAGTACTGTGACTGGGTGAAGGAAGGCAGAAATGTTTCAGGAGGCAGGACGTGGATGTAGACGGGAATGAGGGAGTGTCTGACTGGAATGCCACCATCTACTGCCTTCACAAAGAAGGACAGCACAGTGTTTCTTAGTTGGTTAAAATTGCCTTTGGTCACCATCCAGCCATTATCAGGATCAATTTCCAAGAGGTCAGCCACTGACACTGAGGCCTCGCTATAGAGAGAATATGTAATCCTAGAATTTGCTCCATCATCTGGATCCAAAGCTTGAACTTGAGTGACCAAGTGGCCCCTTCCTACGTCAGCCCTGACGCTGGCCCTGTATTCCACTGTCATGAACTGAGGGGCATTGTCATTCTCATCCACCACAATCACCCGCACAGTGCAGAATGTGGTTCTCCCACCGCCATCCAAGGCCCTCAGATAAATACTAATATCTCCTTCCAGAGGATTTTCACGGTCCAGTCTTTCTGTTGTGATGATCTGTCCATTGCTGTCTATGAGGAACCGATCCTTGGCAAAGTCATTGATGATGGAATAGCTGACCTGTCCATATGTTCCTGGATCTCCATCTGTGGCTCGGACATGAATAACCTTTGTCCCAGAGGCTGCATTCTCTCTTACCTCAGCTACGTATGTGCTTTGTGAAAAGGCAGGGCTATACAAATTAGCCCCAAGGACCCTGATGTGAACCTGGGCAGTGCTAGTAAATAGTCCATCAGACACAGACACGTTGAGACTGTACAGAGGCTCCATACGCTGCTTCCGGTGGCTAGACAGTGTGAGAACTCCACTCTTGCTGTCCATCAGAAAGCTGGTTCGATCATTCCCAGATAAAATGCTGTATTCCAACCGGTCAAAGTCAGAGCTGTCTGCATCTGAGGCTTGCACACAGGTTACAAAATGACCCCGGGGAGCTAGTTCACTAACATAAGATTCATAAATGAGCTGATTAAAAACCGGAGGGTTGTCGTTAACATCAGAAATATAGATCTGAACCAGGACTTCACTGCTCAGGGATGGAAAACCATTATCAGTTGCTGTGACTTTGAGGGTACAGTGTTGCACCAACTCATGGTCTAGCATCCTTGCTGTCAGTATTAAGCCACTTGAGCTATCTATGTGAAAGTAATCTGTGCTATTGTAAGTATCCTGGACAATCTGATAATGCACCAGCTTGTTGTTTCCTGAGTCTGCATCAGTTGAGACAAGTTGCAGAACAGGTGTTCCAATAAGAGATGATTCAGATAGTGTTGTGTTGTAAGTGGGCTGATCAAAGACAGGAGGGTTATCATTTACGTCATCCACTAGCAGGTCCACAGTGACTTCAGCTCTGGCACCTGTAAGAGCATCACTAGCTCTTACTGTCAACTTGTAAACTGATGTGACTTCATAATCCAAAGGACTAATGACTTTTAGGACCCCAGTGTCAAAGTCAATGTTGAATTGTTGGAAGGGATCTCCATCGATGATGAGGTATATGATGCCCTGGCCTTCTGGGCTGGTGGCATTGATGCTGAGAATGGGAGTGTTCATTGTGATATCTTCATTGATTGATGCTGTATAAAAAGGTTTATCAAACACAGGCATTGCTTTGTTAACAATGGTGATGGGAAGTTCCACAAATGTGGACAGAGATGGATTGCCACCATCCTTGGCAAGAATGGTGACTCCATAGTCAATGTTGGAGAGATCTGAGTTGAATGCTTCTTTTAAAATAACATTCCCTGAATTAGGGTTAATTTCAAAGTGACCATAGTCATCCTGCAAGACATAGGTCACTTCTCCATTGGCACCTTTATCTTTGTCGATGGCTGTTACCCGGTATATCAGAGTTCCTGGCTCAGCATCAACTTGCACAGCAGCATAGTAAGGAAGACCCACAAAGACAGGAGAGTTATCATTAACATCTTCAATGTTAACCCTGACTACCACCCTGGCCACACGCAAATGGTCTAGCTCACGACTGGCTTCCACCACCAACTCATATAACTCCTGTTCTTCACGGTCAAAGGGTACTCCTGTGGTCTGAATGACTCCTGAGGTAGATTTTATCTTGAATTTATTTCCTGGGTTTAAGATGCTGTATTTTAATGGCTCGTTAAGGCGATTTCCAACTGCATTGACAATAGCAACTTTGGTTATGTTTGTGCTGTTCTCTGAGATGGAGGTGGAATAGAAGCTTTGTGTGAAGTGGAGGCCACTGTCCATGGCTTCTTTAACCATGACGGTGACCATGGCAGTGCTGTAGAACTTTCCGTCAGATACTCTGACTATCAGCATGTAGTGGTCTTTGGAAAGATTATTATTTTTTATGGTGAGCACTCCAGTATTTGGGTCCATTAGAAAATTATCCACACTCCCTTCCATGAGACTATATGTCAGTTCAGGGGGTACTTCAGAGTCAGGATCTGTGGCGCTCACCTTCAGAACCTCCACACCAATGTAGGTGGGGAGAAGTAAGACAGTTTCAAACACAGCCTGAGTGAACATGGGTGGATTATCATTGACATCTGTCACCTCAATGTTGACTTCAACCGGACTCTCTGCAGTTAGCTGTGGGTTCCCACTGTCTCTCACATGTACATGGAAGTGGAAGTGTGCGATAACTTCATGGTCTAGGTTGGCAATTGTTCTGATGGCTCCTGTGCTGGAGTCTACTGTGAAAAACTTCTTGGCAGTGGACTCCACAATCTGATACACCAGAAGTGCATTTTGGTTACTGTCAGCATCCGTGGCTCGGATCACAAGTGGGCTGTTGTCTAGGCTCCTGACAATGCTGTTGATGGGGGCAGCCTCACTCAGGCTGCCTGAATATTGAGAAAAGAGAAACACAGGGGGGTTATCGTTTTCATCTACAACCTGCACACTGACGGTGGCATTGGAAGCCATGCCTGCCATGTTAGTGGCCTGAATGATGAGTTGATAGGAAGAGGTATGTTCATAATCCAGTGCTCTCCTAGTGGTGATGACTCCAGAATATGGATTTATGGTAAAGACTCCATTGATGTTTCCATCTTTGACTTCATAGATGAGGGTTGACTGGCTGATGGCTGAAATCAGGATGACAGATGTTCCAATATCCACATTTTCATTTACTTCAGCTTGGTAGTCTTTGTGAGTGAACTTGGGGTGGGAGTTATCAGACATGCTGATGGAGATGCGTACAATTGCAGTGGCAGACATTGGTGGTGAGCCTTGGTCTGTGACTTTAACTGACAGGACAAACTGACCCATGGCTGCCATATCTGGCTCTTTGGAAATGGTAATGATGCCCAGGACTGGTTCAATCTTAAATGTATTCCCCGTGTTCCCTAAAGCACAGAGATCAAAGGGAAAATGAGTTACAAGAGGGTCATTAAAATACTCCCATGGAGATTAAACCTTCTTCTCAAGGTGCTTGTCTATACTGTGGTCAGCAGTAAGAAAGAATTTAGATTCCATCCTAATTATTCTGATATTAAAAATGCAGATCTTCTTTTCTGTGGTAAAAATGATATCAAATAAGATATCTCAATCCCAGATAAAATCATCATCAGCAACAACAATATAGTACTATGTACACATTTGAACTTGGAAATAAGAGCACTTACAGGAGAGTGCCTCTGCTGGGGCTTCCTCATTCCTGGACCCATGAGAAGAGGGATAGCTGGGACTGGCATATATCACCACTAATACATCTGCCTATGTGAATGTATATATGTCATAACTGCAAATATAAAATCAATATATACATACACACATATCTATCTATGTCTGTCTGTCTGTCTGTCTATCTATCTATCCTCACCTAAACAGTGCTGTATTAAGCTCAGTCTTCATCTTTAGAGAGAGCACTGTAGGCATAGTTTCAGAACCTCCTCACAGTCGCTTGGTTTCAGGGTGTGCCATCGGCAGGCTTTGCATGTGTAACCCATGCTACTTTATCACATAAAAACTGACTTTCTCCACATGGTGACTTTGCTTAGATGGGGAATTCTTCTAAGTTATTGTTTGCTTTGTAAGTTGCAAGGATTTCTTCAGGCTTCCCTCCCTTTATTCTTTCCTTTTGTTCTATACCTTTCTTACACTATAAGAACACACACAGGCACAGAGACAGATGTAGAAACAGCCATAGAAATGCGAAAGTATTACTCCAGTCTGTAGTCATTGTGTTTACTCATCAGAAAGGTTTCAGATGAAGTAGATGATCAGAGCTGTCCTTGAAACTAGGAATGGAAGGCACACCTCCCAGGAAATGGAGGCATGGGTGTGGCTGTGATAGGTCTGGCATGGGAAATAAGGGGGATTTTAGTAGAAACGTTTTGGCTAAGCAAGTGTGGGCCCAGAACCCGTGTCACTTGAGCAATGGTCCTCTCCAAGTGATGTAGTGGCACATAGCTTTAGATGATGTCTACATTCATTGATGCTGATGTCCTACTTCACAGTCTCTAGGTCAGTCCTGCCTCACACTTGGTCAACAGAGTTTCACAGAAGGAATGAAGCTATGGCATATATTAACTCCTTTGTAGTCCTGCTGTTCCATCACTGTTGGAGTCACATGGGTACTGTGCTCCCATGTCAGGTCCAAGCTGGGCCTTCCCACTCTTTCCCTTTTCAATTCATGGGTCCTTCCCTTGGCTTTGGCTACCTTCTTATTCTTTCCTTCAGCTCATAAATGTTTGAAAATTAAAATCTCATTGTTTTCTTAGAATATGTGGCTCCTGTAGACTTTTGCTAATATGGCTGAAGCTGTGTTCCTATTGCTTATCTGGTGTACAGCACAGCCCTGCCACACTGATTAGGTTCAATAATTACTGTGGAATGCTCAATAGGAGAGGTAGGTTGGAAAGCCATGTTACTGGATCTTAGGATCCAGTGTATTCCCAACACTTGCTGACTTCTATTCTGTTGCTTTACAAGCAATGCTAGCAATAAATGTCAAACTTGAATTCTCCTTGAAGATTCATACTTGAAGATTCAAAGCTCTGCCTTCCTGCTTTGCTTCAGTCCAAAGTAAAAGCTTTAGTAGTGACTTTAGAGGCCAAGTAAAAGATAGGAAGTTTATGGTCCACCACTAAACAGGATAAAATCTGGCTTATCTGAGGTTTGTGAGACAAGTTCAATAAAACCTAGTGTTTTATACAAGCAGCCATCTCTTGTATTTGTTTCCATCATCTGGAAAGGAGCTTGCTGAGCTGCTTTGTGAGGGCTCTGAAGGGCTAGGGTCCACCTAGGTACCTGTGAGAGACAGGCAGGGCCCAGGTTGGACTGTGTGTGTGATGGACAGGTAGGCCGGGGATTGGGCTGTGGTGTGTGTGTGTGTGTGTGTGAGTGTGTGTATGTATGTGAGAGAGAGATAGAGAGAGACAGAGACAGAGAGAGAAGCAGGCTTCAGGTTGGACTCTGTGTGTGTGTGTGTGTGACAGAGAGAGACAGAGACAGAGAGAGAGAGAGACAGAGAGAGAAGCAGGCTTCAGGTTGGACTCTGTGTGTGTGTGTGTGTGTGTGTGTGTGTGAGTGTGTGTGTGTGTGTGTATTGGGAAGGCCTGGGGTTTTGGCTATCTGTTTTTGAGGGACAGACAGACCCAGGGTCAAGCTGTGCGTATAATGGCTGTATAAGCCAGGGTTTGCATTGTGTGTTTAGAAGGGGTTAACTTGACTGTGACAGGTTTGTCATGCACTCTATAATTCTCATTAGACTCATGCTTATAATCAAAAGCTAGTTTTTGATATATCTATCATTGCTGGATTTTTTTCTGGAAATTCAGATTTTCTATGTAAAAAAAAGTTTTAAGAAATAGCTTTTATCTTGTATTTTAATCAGTTGTTAAAGAAATGACTGTGCTCCATGCTCCAGTCATGGAGGTAAAAATGTAAGTGATGCAGTGTTTGGGAGAATGCAACGGATCTGTTTCTGAGAACCTAAATATTGGTTTAAAAGTTATCTGAAGCCTAAGAGAGATAAAATAGTAATTTTATAAATGTAATAAACAGCTTGCCATATAGATAAATGTCCATAAAATGATAAGAATGATGGAAATAAATTCTTATATCAAAATATTTACAGTGTCATGAGATAAATATATATGGGGAAGGCAGGGAAAGGAAAAGATAAGATTAGGTGACACCTTGGGAAGAGCAGCTGAGGATGCACAGGTTGACTCATGCCTTCTGTGATAGTTAATATTCATTTCTTGTTAGATTCATTATTTGAAAACTAAAGGAATAAGAATTACTTAATGCAGTGTTACCAATATTATGGGCTAACCAAAGGGTATAAAACAGATTTTCTAAATAAGTTTAGATTTTTGGAAAGCCAACAGTAATACATGGGAATACTCTTTAGGAACATGGTCATTAGTGACCAGTATTTTTCCTTTTTCCTTTTCTTCCACGTGAATGTTAACACTGACCTATTTAAAATTTGGGCACCTAATCTAGAAAGTTGGTTTTTTGTACACTTGATAGAGGCGGTATATATATATATATATATATATATATATATATATATATATATACACACACACACACATATACATATATAATTGGCATTGCTTTTCCTCAAACTTCTATTCCTAAACTAATCTCCTACCATTTTTATTTTAATTCAGCTGCTCAACCAAGTGCTCTACATTTATGAGAAGGAAAATTGCTGGCATGGAAAGAGTGTACATTTGGCATTTCACAGTACAGACATGCCAAAGAACACTTTGGGAATGTGCCTTGTGAATATTCAAAAATGACAAAACGGAGGAAGGAACACAGAACAAATAAAGGAGACTTGTCTCTTTTAGGTTCATGGCTCTTTTCCTGCTTGGACATTCATCTTTGTCATAAATGGTTTTTAGCTATCCATCTTCAAACCATCTATAAATTGTTCTTTAGATATTAATATCCTTTGAATAACACAAAAATTTGACATAAGTGCTCTTATTTATTTATCTGTCTGGTTAAGCAAGCAGTTCAGTCCCTGTAGTTACCAACCAATTTGTTGGTCAGACTTCTTCCACATAGGAAAGGTGTTTGTGTTCATGGTGAGCACACTGGGATTCTAAAGTCTGCAGCCCACCCACTGGTAAGTGAACCCAACTTTGCTTATTTTAGTTTCAGTCTATAGGTTGTTGGTTTCTGGGTTCAGCCCACTGAATTTATTATACATTTCTTTTATTCATTTCAGAAAACTCCAAGATTGAATACAAGGAAGGAAGCTCTTCCTTTGCTGCCAATATTTAAATGCTAAGAACTTTATACATCACTGCATAAGTAGGTTGCCAAGTTTATAGGATGGGATGTGCTGCTGAGGGTGGGGCGTCATGCTTTGTGCTATGGTCTCTGCAGTTCTCACCTGCTTCAATGGAATATATGAGTTCTGCATTTTCCCCCTTGTCTTTGTCCAGAGCTGTCACTTGCAGAACAACTGATCCCAGAGCAGCTGATTCGAACACTGATGCTTCATACAGTGGATTGGTAAAGTAGGGGCTATGATCATTAGCGTCCTCCACGTTCACAATGACTCGGGCCAAGTTTCTTCGGTAAGGAAATTCCTGATCTCTGACCTTTAGGCAAAATATAAGAAGTAGTAGGACTGAAAACATGAATTGTAAAGAACTCAATGGAAGTTTGTTAAGAAGACAAAATGAGATGTTGCATGCAAAATGCTTGATCCAGTCTTACAAAGCTACAAAGCACTATGAAAACAGGAGAGAGAGAGAAAGAGAAAGAGAGAGAGAGAGAGAGAGAGATTGACAGAGAGATTAACAGAGAGACATAGAGAGAGAGACACAGAGAGCAATAGAGAGACATAGAGAGAGAGAGAGACAGAGATAGACAAAGAGAGAGAGAGATTGGGAGCCATTTGAGAGCAGGGCAACATCATCTCTATTGTTTCACTGGATGCTTGGCCTGTGATTTAATTCCTGGGCATCTCATGTCCAGTCCTTTCATTTAGTTTCACAGCCACTTCCTCCTTGCTATGTGTTTATATACAGCCATGAAATAGTAGATAGAGACTTGGCTAAGGGAAGGAATTAATGAGTACAGTATTGTTTCTGCCATTTATTCCTTCATTCATTCATTTTACTAATGTTTCTTGCTATTTATGTTGTCAGGTTCATGGTGTAAGTAAAACAGTCCAGTAGTGAACTAGATATTATCTACCTTCAAGAAGATTACAGTCTTCTGAATGGGTGATACAAGCAAGCCAAGAGAAAGGCATAATACAAAACAGTTAAATGCCAGCGTGCAATACATATATAAGGCCCTGATTGTGAGGAGGAAGAGTAGCCTAACAACATCAACTTCCTGGATGAAATACAAAGGAAAAAGTAGAAGGAATGACATGATGGTAATAGGGACAAGTGATGTTTTTAGGCACACAGCTCAGAGCTATAAGAGAAACATGAGCCCTGGAAAGATGCATTCAATAATAACTTCTAAGATTGGGAATCTCAGTGTTATTTTACCAAATGAGTCTGCTTAATAACTTTAAGATTCAAGCCGGGCGTGGTGGCGCACGCCTTTAATCCCAGCACTCGGGAGGCAGAGGCAGGCGAATTTCTGAGTTCGAGGCCAGCCTGGTCTACAAAGTGAGTACCAGGACAGCCAGGGCTACACAGAGAAACCCTGTCTCGAAAAACCAAAAAAAAAAAAAAAAAAATAACTTTAAGATTCCCCTGAATTGAATGTGGCTGAAGCTTGTATATAATCTATTTTTTATCCATGTGGCACCGTTATTATCTGCTGTGTTGTTAACTGAATGCCCATGGTTGGCTCTGTTTTAGACTGTGTAACTCCAGAGAGAAGTGAAGACACTGAGCACATACGTGAAGAGCTATTGAGGGGAAAGGCATTTTCCTGATTAGTGCACAGAGGGAATGAATAGGCAAAGCTTGGGAAAGGTGACCTAGAACAGTTGTTTGTTCTAAGTATTACCTATATAAACAATGAATAACAGTGAGGAACCTAACTCATTTTTTAATTTTCTGAGGAAAAGATGAACATAAATGACATGAAAAACAACGAGAATGGGGTCAGTCAGCACTGTAAGGCTTCATCGTAAAAGATCTGTAAGCACCATGATGGACAGTGTGCCATGCTGGACTTCTAGAGCTTGGTTGGCCATGCCCAAAGATAAAACCAAACTCTATTTGTGGATTTCTTTCTTTTTTTTTTTTTTTTTAAGAATTGAACATTAGCCCCAAGAATGTGAGGACTGTCTATTTCAGTGTTGGGTGTCCATGAATGGATGAATGGCTATAGTGCTGTACTGGGGGCCTCTAGGAACTAACCCTTGGTTTCCTGGGGCCTTAAGTGGAAACTATAGCTGGGGGGATGGCCCTCAAGCTACCTCATGTTCAAGAAGATTCCCAGTGAAGGAAAAAGTTGTTTTTGTTGTTGATGACTTGGGTATTCATAGGATAAGGCATCCGAAACTAAGTCAGTACATAAGGCGAAACCACTGCCATCCCTCCTGTTCCTCAGGAGTATAATGGGGGCCCTGATAGGCATAGGCTGTACATGCCAATGATGCTCTGAGGCTCCTTACAGGGACAGATTATAAGCAATAAGTGAATCAATGGTATTTTTTACTCCTCTTTCTTACCCACTGTATGGATTAACCAAAAACCTTACTGTAAATGCAAAGACACTTCTACATAATTTAAAGGAAGGCAAGTGAATTTAGAACCACGGACCTCTGAAGATTTAATGTATGTTCAGTTCTTTTTGGGTCACCAGTATTACCAGTAGGTCCAATACCAGTACATCTTCATAGATTGGGTCTCTGAATACTTCCAAGGACAAGAGCTTCATGTGGACTGAACACATACTACTTTGTGAAGAACTAATCAGGTGATTCTTCTAAACTCTCTACACAACCTTATGGCTCCAAACAAACCCAAGTTAGAACACCATCTGTTGCTTTTCTCTCTAATCCAACGCCAGCAGCATTTCCTGAACAGCCAGCACCTGCAGAATACATCTAATATTTCAGGTGGACAAGAAATATGAAGTTGCTATCTTAAAACAGTAACTTCTTCATTGTAATACAAAGGCAAAAACCACATGCAACCTGGCAGTGCAAAATCTAGGTTTATAGAATTTAAAGTCCCTGGCTTCCTGAGGTATGTGCCTTCGCTGGTTGACAGTTCTGCCAGGAGAGCAAAACTATAAGTCTGGTCCTACCATTATGTTGAGGATGTGCTTGTCCTGGGCTTCATGGTCCAGTCTCTCAGCAGTGTAGAGCACGCCTGTACTGGGGTCCATCCGGAACTTCCTCATGCTTACAGCATCGATGCTACTGTGGATGGTGTAGCTCAGCTTGTGTTTCTCGTCTCTGTCTGTGGCCTCAATCTGCAGGATCTCTGTATCTGGAAGCACGTCCTCAGAAATTGTCACATCATAATGTGGCTGGGAGAATTCTGGGCCATTATCATTATTATCTAGCACTTTGATAAATACCTGTAGTTAAAAGAAAATGAGAGTGATAAAAAACATCAACTCATCCGTTGCTAATGAAAGAGGTCACCTTTTTTGTTTTCCCCCTTTGTATACTTGGATCCTAGCTTCTAGCAGCAATCTCAGCATAGAGGAAGCTCTCTTATGAAAACATTCTGGCAGTAACTGGTTGACAGCAAACCATCAGTTCACATTAGCGCCAACATCAATTATGGTTGGATCTGTAATCTCATTAATAATTGAACAGCTGAGATAGCTATGAGAGGTGGTAATTCTATGGACTTATCTGGGGCACAATGTGCGTGATTACAAGGTGACCTTCCTTTGGAGGCTTCTATTGCCTCAAATCCTATCTATGTGTCATTTCTTATTGTGGACAAACATGATAACAGTGCAGGGATTAAACTTCTTTGCCAACTTGACTGGATCAGAAATCTCCTTGGAGATACATTTTTAGATACAACTTTGAGGATGTTTTTAGAGAGTTTTATCTGATGATGGAAGGCCCATTTAGAATTTTAGGGGCACCATCCCATGGCCTGGAGTACCAAATTGAGAAAAAGGGAAAAAAAAAAGAAGGAAGCAAGCTGACCAGCTCCTCACAGTCCTGAAACCTGTTTGCCCATCACTGTGAAACATATCCTACCAAGCTATAAGGCAAAATCAACCCTGAAATTTTGCCAGGTATTTGTTTCAACAATGAAACAGGTAATTAGTGTGACAGGGGGAAAGCAATCAATATGCGCTAGGGTACAGGAAGGAGGGCGTTCGTTCGGGTAAGATGGACTGTGCTCAGAGCTTCTTGGCAGCCTTACAGTGCCTTACCCTGTGCTTGTCCTTTATCTGAGAGAAGACTAGCCAAACCCTTGCTCAGATAGCTATAGTATGAAGCTACCATTGTTTCTTCATAAGACACTGTGCTGTGGAACTTTCTGGGCAGGATTTATGCTAATCACTCAGCTTTGATAGAGATCAGCTTAAGGCTAATCTGGTTTCATCTGTCTTCCTAATCATCCCCACCTGACACCCCAGATTGTTTTGAAGCAAGTTACAGTTATCATATCATTTCAGTATGTGTTGCTAAGAGGTAGGGTCTCGTTGAATAAATAAAAACACATGGGCAAATACTTACGATAGCAATATTGTCCCTATCTCAAAAACAAATTCTAGCAATTCCTTAATGGTAAATATACACACTGTGCTAATATTTCTCCATTGTTAAATACACTATATACATGCATAAATAGACTAATTTTATTTGTAGTACAAAAGGTTCAAGCATTGTATTTAACATGCCCCTTTGTATTTTACTTTATAGAATCTCCCTCTATCTCTTTGTAAATCCTCATGATTTTCTCTTCCCCATGCTGATTATTGCATGCAAAAGACTGAGATTTTTCTTGTGTAGTTTCCAGTCTGATTTTGCTTGCAGCATCCCCGTGGCTTTTCTCAACACATTCAGCCCTCATATTTGTTATCCATTGCTAGGATGGTTGAGGAAGCATGATGTGCTTCAGGTTGAGTTCCTATTCAATTTTACTTAGTTTTGTAAACATCCTTCTAGAGTCATGCCGTGCATTTCTGAAGATGTATTCTTCTGGTTTGCTCTCTTATATTATGATGCTTGCTCTCTTATATTATGATGCTAGCAGTCATTGCAGAGCATTAAAGATTATTCAGTGGGAAAACTTAAAATGTTTAATGTACCGATTCTAGAGTATGTCCTTGCTTATTAGCTGAAAAAGCTCCATAAAAGAAACTTCCCAGGTCTTTAGTTGCTATTTGATTATCACGTAGAGGAAAGGCAGGGTAATTACGAACTCGTTCCCTTATTTCAAAATAAGTTGATGCTTCCCTAGCTCCACTGAGAGAGGGCAATGGTGAATATTTTTAAGTGTGATTTATGCTCTATCAAGTTTTGGTCTGCATTTATTTTATTAGTTATGTTTCTATGTGATATGCTGTGATAAAGATCAAGACCAAAACAACTCATCTTACATTTTCATATCACAGTTCATCATCAAAGGAAGTCGGGGGAAGAACCTGGGGTAGAAACTGAAGCAGAGGCAATGAAGAGACACTTATTCAGCTTGCTTTCTTACACAACGCAGGACCATCTGCCTTGGAGTATCACCACTCACAGTGGGTTGGGCCCTATCACTTAATAATTAATCAAGAAAATACTTAACAGATGTGCCATAGGGGAATCTTATGGAAGCATTTTCTTAATTGTGAGTCCCTATTTCCAAATGACTGTGGCTTTTTAAAAAATAAATCTATTTTAAAGTAAAAATTAAAACTAACCCACTCAGTTTGTTCAATTTGTGCTTCATATACTCAAGGGGTCACTGAAGCATGGTTAGCTACCAGTGGCCACACCCTTAAATAAACTGACTCTCCCTCCCCCAGAACATCAGCTGAAGTGAGAGCTCATGACTCTTTTCTCTGTTGGGATGTGGACTGGCTTGATATTGCGCAAGTCTTATGCTGGGCAACAACAGTTGCTCTGAGGACTTGAGTGCAACTGTCCTGTCATGTCCAGAAGACACTGTTTTGCTCTTGTTCTCCCCAACCCCTGGCTCTTCCCATTGTTCAGCCTCCACTTTTGTTATGCTTACTGAGCACTGGCCAGAGGAGGGGTGAGATAGCACAATGATAATGGTAAGTTTTCTAGCACAATGAGAATTCACCCTCTGGTTCCCTAACTAGTTAGAACATATTTGACTCTTCCATCCTTTCATTGCAATACTCATGCTTACTGCAATGGGCAGGCTTTCCTTGGCCAACACCATTGTCTTTAGGTTGGAGCCTGAAGATCTTTTTAGACACTGTCCTGCTGTTCTTCCATTTACTCCCTTTCTTCTTTTCTCCCTTCCTCTTTTTCTTCTTTAATTGATTGATTGATTGATTTGTTTTCATGTGCTAGGGCCAGAACCTAGGGTCTTACTGTACCTTACTCTTCTAGGTAAGCACTTTGGCATTGAACTATGATCCTAGACAGCTTCCTTACTTTCTGATAATCGTGACTGGTAATATTTTTCAGGATTGTCTTGAACAATTTTCTATTCTTGCATTATCCATTGCTCCAAAAGAAATTCACTTTGGTTTCTCCTTTTCTTTCTTTTGTTAGAAATGCTATTTTGAGATTGCGATCCAGTACTGGGAATTCAGTAGACCGACTTAAAATTTGCTTTTATCAACTGGACAAAATTGGGAGATAACTAAATAATAATCAAAATTTCATGAGTTCCCAGATGTTTCCAATTTTAGTGATTTTTACTTGGTGTCATTGTTTCTGCATTTGTTTCTCCCCTTTCTGATGCTGACATTTTTTATAATCAGTGACAAGATCATAATTAGTCATTGTTTTGTTTGAAATATGAATGCAAAGGACTCAGAATAATAAAGTCTGCATTTCCATTATAGTTATCCAAAACAAGTTGATATTGTTTTTCAGTGCTCTTGTTCCTGAGATGAATCTCCAAGGAGGAACTCAAAGTTGGATTAGATGATTAACATCCATTGCCTTACTTCTCCTCCAGAATCGGATTCACATATAATGTGCTTCCATTTATTTCCAAATTTTAGAAATTATTTTCAGGATAGAGAATGATTTATTACCTGAACCAATAAGAAGAGTTCAGGACTTACTTTGAAGCAGTGGCTTTTTAAACCAAGGAGCCTGGGGACTTTATTATGGAACCTAGACATGTTCACAAAAGACAGCACCAGGGATAGGCAGATTTATTAGGATTCCTAAAGGGTTCATCCCTGAGTATGTGCCCAATTTATGTCGCTGTTAAAGAAGAAACCATGTCAGTTCTGTTTGGGTACAGGCTTAACTCACATACTTGCTTTTTCAACATTTAATATTTTGTTTTGTCATTTTAAAATCATACTAAATGGGTGTTCAGGGAGGTTTAGTTTCTCAATGAGTCATAAGAAAAAGGATGTACAAAGGACAGGGAGAGGGATAAGAGGGAATGGGGGTGGATGTGATCAAGATACATTATATAGTCATTAGACTGTTGAAGAAAAAAATGAAAGAATTTAAAGAAGCTTGGCTTCCCTGCCCTCCTGTTTTTCCTGTAGATAACTTTTATCTAAAGCACACGGTTTCTCATCTGTTTTGTCAATATGGTGTACATACACATTTCTCCTACCACACCACCTCACTTATTATTAGAATTAGGAATTACAAAGGGCATAAAATGTTCCCAACTGGTCTAACAGTCACTTCAAAAGTGAAGACAGTCTGTCTGGAGACAGGGTTAGTTGTCACAACTGAAAGGAGGGGTGCAGGAGATATCTAGTGGATGTAGGGCAGAGCTGCTATCTGCCCGAGGTGTTGTTCACAGCCCACTGCAGTGTTGAAGACCTCGCTGGATATCCTGGTCAGTTCAGGTCATCCTTTTTGGGCTCATTAAGACTTTCCTATTATTTGTTCTTAGAGTATGTAAGAAAAATAAATGTGCCAATATCTCTTAAATTCTCTGGCATACAGTTGGGTCCTAGTGTTAAGACAGTTTGATGGAAGGATAAATGTTTCTATAGTTTTGTGAAATCATTTTCATGTTCCACTCTTCCAAGGCTTTATCAATGTGCATTGCATTCCCACAACAATATGTATAAACGACTGTCACTCCAGCCTGCCAACAGGGTATGTGGGAAGACTTGGAGCCCTTGCCAGCCTGCTGGATGAGAAGTGGTACCTCAATGTTGCTTTCATTTGCATGTTCCTATTATGAGTGACAATTAAGAGCATAGCTTCATATACTTCAAAACTGTTTGCACTTCTTTTTCTGTTCAGCTGTGTATGCCAGCTATTCTTCTGCGGGCTAGGTTTTTCTTCCTTCTTTTCTTTTGGAAACGTGATATAAATGACAAGGTTGTGCTAAATTCTGCCATGGATTTTTTTGGGGATGGGAGTTCTTTAGCATGCCATGCAGAAGGAAACACATCCAGCTAACTATTGGTTCTGGGTGGTGAGTCAGTTGTGCGTGTTTCCCTCCTCTCCATGGTGTAGATAAATATATGTTGTTTTTATGGACAGCGTTTGTATGTTTTATTTTCCTTCATTTTCATTTCTGGTACATTTAAATTTTTTCCTGGAATATTATGTGAGGTCAAGGTCTAGTTTTATTTTTCTCTACATGGCTCTGTGTTAGCATTCTTTCTAAGCTCCACGCCACAGTTACCTGGCAACAGCCTGGTAAACTCCACCCCACAGTTACCAGGCAACATTCAGGGAGGTCTGGCCCACTATAAAAGGGCTGCTTGCTCCGCCCTCGCTCTCTTGCTTCTCTCTTGCTTTCTCTGCTTTCCTTGCCCCACCTCTCTCCACGTACTCATGGAAGGCCTCTTCTCTTCTCTTCTCTTCTCTTCTCTTCTCTTCTCTTCTCTTCTCTTCTCTTCTCTTCTCTTCTCCTCTTCTCTTCTCTAATCCTCTCTTCACTTCTTCCCTTCCCTTCCCTTTCCCTTTCCCTTACCCTTCCCTTCCCTCTCCCTTTCCCTTCCCCTTCCCCTTTCTTCTTCTTCTTCTTCTTCTTCTTCTTCTTCTTCTTCTTCTTCTTCTTCTTCTTCTTCTTCTTCGTCTTCGTCTTCTTCTTCGTCTTCTCCTTCTCCCTCTCCTTCTTCTTCTTCCTTTCTCTCTTTTTCTCTCTCTCTCTTTCTCTCTCCCTCTCCCTCTCTCTGCCTTTCTTTGCCTCTACTACACTCTTACCTCCCCTCCCCATTCCCTTGTCCTGTGGTTGATTCCTCAGGGGGAAAGGATGCCTCAGCCTGAGCCCATGGAGGCACCCCTTTCCCACACCTCCATAGAACATAGTCCCCCTTCTCTTTATCTTTTTATAAACACATCACTCTGCATTTCTTTCTATGTTACATTTTTAGGGATGTATGGAGAACTAGAGGTACTTTTTTCTAATAATTTTTCTGGGTCAAAGTGCTTTATCTTGCCTGATTGCTCTGTCCCTTTTGGCACAGTTTTACATTGCAATCAGTGTGGTAGCTGTTGTTATCATATGCCTAACAGAAGAATCACTAATGATTTATCTTGAACTGGAGAGATGGCTCAGCTGTTAAAGCCTGGGCTCACAACCAAAAATAATATCTTAGTATTTGACTGTATTCTAGAAAATCATTGATTTTTTTCATATAAATATATCCAGACATAGTACTACACTTACAAATAGCAGCACAGCTGCTTACCGTGGTTGAGATGAGCTTTGCTGAGTGGGATGAAAACCATTTCACCACATTTGTGGGCTCACAGTTTACACTTAGGAGACACACTAACAGGCACAGACCTTATCCCCTAGTTTGCACTTGCAAGAAAGGTCAAAGACTGTGCCAACAGAGTTTTGGGTATTGTTTTTATCTACAATGTATTTGCAAAACACATTGCATTATTTGACTGCCAAATCTTTAAAAAGTTCAAGCAACTTAGTCAAGATGCTAAAATATTTGTTTTCAGGGTGGCAGTTACATCAACAGATGTAAAAGCCTTTCTGGCCAGCAGGCTGCCCTGACCTTCATGGAGTTTCAAAGTTGATGTGATCTTGAAATGCTTGCCTCTTTCTGCTTGCTTTGTCCTAAGCCTAATCTACAGTTGGAACAAGTGTTCCTCTGTAAAAGACTTCCTTCTCCTCATTTGCTTTTTATTTCCCACAGTTGGGGCCATTTGTGAGCTCCTGAACTAACAAAGCAAAGTAACTCTCAAAGATGTTGTGTTCAAAGTGGTGATTGAAAAGCTAACAAAGGCACAAAGGACTCAAGGCAGGAGGAAACTCAGGCTTGGGAAGTATCTCCAGGGCTTATTTCAATGCTGTCCCCCACAACCACATTGTGTTCTCCAGGCTCCTCTAAGCTAAGCCTGGGGAGGTGCCAAAGCCCTGCTTTACAAATGCTCATGGTAGAATAGTCCTTGGGGGCAAATTGTTGGGCAAGACCAATTAAATACTAAATAACTGAAATTCTGGTCTGCCTCTGTTGCCATTTCTAAGCCATATTTAAAACATCTACTTTTCCAGGAGAGATGCCCCTTGCAGACTTCTCCAGTACATAAATTTTATTTTGGAATATATGAATAGGAAACTTATATCACAGTTATTTCTGTGTATAAATGTGTATCATATTTGCCCCTAAGACTTATTATATCTGGTTTCTCAAAGGAGAAAAATGTTAAGGGTTGTGCCCAACGTCACAAAAACAAGGCTGGATCCAAATCTGGTTTCTTCAGTGCCAGTTCTATATTTATTCATAATCACCCTCTCATACACTTAAGGTTATGTATACATTCAGAATAAATTTACATTATATGTATGTTAACAAATGTATATAACTCACAAAACAGATAACTGGTATGCCTAGTCTCATCTCAGAAACATTAATTAAAAAATTATTTTAGAAAGTTTCCTGTTACTTTGAAAATTAGATTTATTTTCAAAAATCGATTCACATGAATATCAGGTGTAGATCTATTACATATAGTGAAATGTTATCATTCTTAGATTTAAAAAAATAGGAAGCCTTAAATGGTATTTTATCGTATGTAGCTGGGACACTTCAGCCATTCCTTAATTTAAACACTGAAGGAAAGTTTGGGCCACTGACGCTTTTTACATGTAAGAGGCAAATGAAATTAAAGTGGATGTAAGAGAATTCGTGATGGGAGGAGAAATATCTGTGAGTCTCCTGACCTAACGAGCATCTTTAGAAAAAAAATAATTTGCATTTCTACCTTTTGAAAATATGTGGACACAGAAAATCAACAAGAAAGGAGACATACTGTCTGAGTAAAATCTGTGTTCTAAGTAAGTAGGGCAGTGACATACTGACTCTAAGCAGTCCTAGTGATGAAATCCACAGGATGAAGGTCCAGGCTAGGTTTAGGAGTAGGGTCATAGATTTTTCTCACTCCAATGCCAATTGACACAGGTCAGACTCACATGATAGCTTGTGTTGGACTTGAGAATTTTGGAGGCTATGAAAGGAGATGTTTATCGTTAGACTTGGTTGCGGATCCCACAAGGACAAGCTTGCTTTTCTAGCTTTACAAACCCAAAAGCATGCCCTGAATAAAATAATATGTTAGAAAATATCACAAAATACCATATCCAGAATCCCTGAAGCAAATCTACTTAGCTTTTAGATTATTATTTGGCCCAGACTATATCTTTTTTTTCTTCTCCTATAACAAAAAAGGTCACTCAAGTAATTTATAGCTATCAGTATATTATTCCAATTTTACATTGAGTACCAGATTGTATTAATAAAGTATATATGTGTTCAGCATGTGATAGTTCCAAGAACTTTGTCATTTTTCTTCATTCTTACAGCTATCTGTGAAGCACATAGGGTCATTTCGTTGTGACTAAGATTAAGACTTAGAGTGAGCTGTCTTCCATGGGAATACACACAGGTCAAGTGCCAGTTTGGACTTGTGCCACCTGAGTCTGGGTCAATACTTTTTCATGAAACAGGATGCTTTAACTAGTGAATGAAGTTGTGTATTTTGTAGATATAAATGTGTAGAAGAATGTTGCAAAGGAGAAGCGGGCTTGTATCTCTTTTATGTGAATCCAGGCAGGCTACTTAAGTAGTCTGAGCCTTGATTTCTTCCTGCAAAAGAAAGACAATAGCTCCTGATTTCACTTTTCCAGAGTTACAGGGAAATGGACCTTTCTAATAATTAGACTTGTTGATTCTCATTATGTAACATTAAATGTTGTATATTTGTATGTCTTTTTATCCACTGAGCCTTTGGAAGAGCCATGTTCTGTATTTGTTTAAATCTTCTATAAATATGCAGTAGCTCTGATTTGGGAGATGTACAAAGAGTCTTAATATTCATAATGGATCCTTGGTGTGATATGTCTTTGGGGTTAAAGCTATGCTAAGAGAAGGCTGGACCTATGGATAGCTAGGAGATGGTCTGAAGGTTACGGGTGGTTTCATGTTTCTCAGGAGACCAAGTTAAAAAGCTTCTTGTAGCTCCTGTCGTCTTAATGTTCCCTTTAAGAGTTGGCACAGTGTAAGTAGGCTCTAGCATCTGCCTGTGTGGGTCTGAGTACAGGTTGCTTGCCCTTGATTGGACTCTTCCTTAACAATAAAATGGAAAAGACAGTAGTCAATGACTTTCATATTTCTGCCACAAAAAGTTATTACCACTTTAGATATCAAAAATAGCACACCTGATATTATTATTTCATAGTTCTGAATACAGATATCAAAGCCAAACTTAAGAGATTGGAATAAATGCATTCCCTTTGAATGTTCTTCTTTCTCATTCAGGCTCAATATAGTATCTTCTGGTTACAGGATTGGAGTCCCCATTTCCTTGATGGCTCACCATTATCTTGAGGCTACCTCCATATTCAAATTGTCTGTCTTCTTCCTTTCTTGTCTTTCTCATGCCAACTGGAGAAACTTGACAGTTAAGCTTCTGTTAGTAGACAGATCCTACCTGAAGACCTCTGACTTATTATATCTCTTAAATTCCTTCTGTCATGTAATGCAATAAATCAAAATTCTAAAATTTAGGGTGTAAACATTTTCTTGGGAGAGGCAGGGGATACAAATTCTGCCTGTAATGAGTATTCGTAGTGCCTGCTTTGTAAAGTCACTGTGAAAGTTGATAGACCTACCCATGTGTATCTAGTAAAAGCCAATTTAAGTAGCCTGTTCTTTTGACTCTGACTCTCACTGGGTTTTTTCCTCAGAGCTACAAAATCTGATGCTACATAAATATCCCTTTCTTTCGGGAGAGTGCCTGGTCTAAGTGCAGATTGTAAAATGGCCTGTGCACTTCACACTACAAGTAGTTCAAAGAACAAAATATGAAATCAAAGCATCTCCACCTGGGCAGAAGCCCCCTGAGGAGATGGACAATAGCGTCTGCATGACCTCGGGTGGGTTTGGTGATGGATATTATTGCACTTTAACATGACCTCATGAGTCTTTAGTAGGATAAAGGGATTGATACTCTTGTCCTAAACATGGGATAACTATTTCTATAAAGTGTCTTGGTTCCTCTCTAGAGCAATGGCCAGTGTCTTGTCTGAGACCCAGGTCCCCTGTAATTCTGCTTATGTTGGGGTAGATGGTGACTCTTCTTTGGTGTTCCATTCTGTCCTTTATGAGCCCCCTGTCCCACTCCCTGGGTAATTCCCAATCCTGCTGCTTGCAATAAGCAGGACTTCTCGAGATTCTTCATCTTTATTTGAAACAGATGGTCCAGAGACAACTTCACTCTTCCCTCTTCGCCTTTTAACCTGGATTTTCTTGCTTATCTCTGTGCTTCTAAGGTAATGTGCGGTCACTTCTGCTCTGTGTTGTAATATGAAAAGTGCAATAATATCCATCACCAAACCCACCCGAGGTCATGCAGACGCTATTGTCCATCTCATCAGGGGGCTTCTGCCCAGGTGGCGATGCTTTGATTTCATATTTTGTTCTTTGTACTACTTGTAGTGTGAAGTGCACAGGCCATTTTACAACACTTAGACCAGGCACTCTCCCGAAAGAAAGGGATATTTATGTAGCATCAGATTTTGTAGCTCTGAGGAAAAAACCCAGTGAGAGTCAGAGTCGAAAGAACAGGACAAGACTGAAGATGAAGGAATGGTTTCATGTTGACACTGAATCCTGGAGGCTCTGATTTATTTGATATTTGTGAAGTAAAATTCAACATGTTGTTTATGGCTGACAACAAGCCTATGTCCTACCATGTTTTATGATCTCATGTGAACAAAGGAGAAAAATGTCCCCCAAGGAATTTTGAACAGGTGGTTTGGAAACTAGAGAACATTAATCTAGTGATGAAAGGTTTGATGGTAGAATCATTATATTGTCTAGGGTCATGGATTTGAGCATATTTTAGCATTTTCTAAAGGAAGTTCAGACTGCACTGTTTATTGCCCAAATATCCTATTGTTCAAATGTATCTGATACTGGAGCAGAGAACTATTTTTGCTGTCAAGTCCAAGGAAGCCTGGGTAAAGATGAATCATTCTGGACTCATCAAAGCTGGTGAGTAGAACGGTCTAACATAGTTGTTGGCCTTTGATGGCAACAGTCTTGATGAGGACACATGGTTCATGCTTTGGAAACTGAGTTCTCATTCCTTAGGTCATGACTTAGATATTTTAGACGAGAAAATTCTCTTGACGCCATTTATTAATCTCTTTAATATTGCTCTTGCTAGGGGGACCTCCAAGTTCACCCCAATTCTCAGACTGCTTACAAATGCTTGCGAGTCAAGTCTAGCTGTATATCAGTTTGAAAAAAATGTGGTCTCAGACACTGCATTCAAGGATGCACATTTCCATGTTAGTTTAACAAGTGCATATTATACATATAGCCTTAAATCTACAGTAGCTTAGTATAATAATGTGTGTTTTAGTCCCACATACTATGGGACCTAAGGCAGAAGGATTCTTCAGCCCAGAAGTTTGAGGCTAATATGGGCAGTATAGTATCCTGTCTCAAACAACGATCAAAACTATAACCTTAAACACCTTAGTGCATTGTATATGGCATGAAGAAACATTGATGAAATAGATGCTACTAAAATGTTGCTTCTCTCATCCTAATAAAATTCTAAATGTCTTCCTGCTACCTTTTGCATTACCATTGTTAAAATGAGTGCTTTGTACCTTAGAGACCTGCTGTACCTTCTAGATAGACCCTTCTGGATATGTAGAATCTAGTTATTCACTTGTTCTAAAAATACTTAATGAATTATAGATTCTAGATGGACTGAATACTGCTTAATTCAACTGATTTAAGGCCCTAGTGTAAAGTCTGGAAGTGAATAGGATGCCATGCTTATTGGTATTTTACTTAAATATGTCTTAGGTTTTTAAGTAGCACCGAAGATCTGGAGTTGAATATGCCAAGAAACCACTAATTTAAAAAAATCTAATTTAAGCCAGGCGGTGGTGGCACACACCTTTAATCCCAGCACTTGGGAGGCAGAGGCAGGCGGATTTCTGAGTTCGAGGCCAGCCTGGTCTACAAAGTGAGTTCTAGGACAGCCAGGATATATAGAGAAACCCTGTCTCGAAAAACCAAAAACCAAACACCAAAAAAAAAAAAAATTCTATTTTAAAGTTCCCATTTAGGATGAATTACACTGACAACATAGCAATCATACACATGGATTGTTTGGCATTAGCCTTCCAGCATACTATTCAACTGTATAGTTCTCATGGAATCTCAGCAAGATTATCTCATTCATGTGTCTAGATTTGAGCTTTGAAAATGCCAAGAAGTGGTATGTTTTTAAATTGGAAGAATATATAATTTGTTGTCCCAATTCGGTCAATTATCAGACTATATGAGGTGGTGTTAATACCTACTCTAGGGTAATGGGTGCAAATGGGACTCTCTGAGGAAAACAGGGTCCTGTGGTCACCTGATAAGCAGGAATGGAAAATCAAGAACCATCACACATTGGCTGTCTATCTGCAAGTCATTTCCATTTATAGCTAAATTCAAATGGAAAGCAAATGGTTGCATTAAATGAATGCTATTATCCCTGTCAACCTCTACCACTCTCTATTTAAAACAGTCAAGTTATATATTTCTGTAGCAGCGTCAGACCAAGACAAAAATTGTCTGGACAAACATATGAATTTCCGCTCCTCCTGCTTTCAAATTTTATGGTCATAAAAGTGTAAATCATATTTAAAATAAATCATCACTCTCTTGCTTCTGATTTGGCAAACCTTTCTTACTAACATCTAAATGTGTTGAGAGGAATTCCGAATATCCATCTGGGTCAAAGAGAGACCAGGGCCCAGATCAATCATTCACGTCTTCCGGGCTTGTGGGAACAACAGAAAGAGAAGCAGGAAGGAAGAGTAGAGTTGCAGAGCATGCCATGTGAGGCTGGGTTTAAGGTGCTGAATAACAAAACCAAAAATTCCTATATTCAAGGTAACTCCACTGTGCTAAGAGCTGGCATTGTGTTGGCTCCCACTTGGGAAGAAGCTTGAGATGTTTTGAGTCACAGACAAGACCAGAAGTTTTCTTCTAACTCCTAATGTCTTTCATATGAACTCAAGAAGCAGAGTAGAAGTTCCTCAACCCCAGATGTATGATAACATCAATAGGACCTGTGAGGCTGGGCATCAGCTATTGGACCTGCTCTTACTAAGCTCTATGTCAGAGGTATAATGTGCAGCTAGGATAGAGAACCCATGACACAGAGGCTACCATGAATATTCAGGCTTCAGTTTTGTCCTTTATTGAGGCTGTTTGATCTTGGATAGATAACTTCCATCTCAGTATGTAACTGCATATGGACTCTTAGGTGTCCCTAGCTTTAAGTTTTAGTGACTTGAGAAATAAGGAGAGAAAGAATCTCATGCTTTGCGGACACGGACAACATGGATGTCTCGTTGTAAGTTGACTGTTGTCAGAGAGAATCATACAGTAAATGACCAGGAAACAAATGCACATCACTCTTTCATACACAAACAAGCACAGTTGACATGAACAACGCAGCCAAAGTCTGCACCACCTATAGAACCCTTTGTCTCAGTTGCTCATTAAAATGATTTTCTGAACAACAGAAACCCTGGACATAATTTATTACTCTCCAGATCTATTTTTCCATAGCTTCTGTTTCTCTCTTTAGCAGATATTTACACATTGTTGCTAGTCAGTAACTTAATATCTCACCTGAGTGACAGCAATATTTGTTCCATCGGTGACCTCCACACTCATGTTGTACACCGACCTTTGCTCTGCATCCAAAGGCTTTGCAATGACAATTGTTCCAACACCCTTCTCTGCATCAAAAGAGCTGTCAAAATTCCCCCCTAATGATTTCACAGAAACAACACAAAATTAGCACATCTGAGAAGGTATTAAGTTTACAGGGTGCTTTTATATAAATATATATTCTGGCAGGCGTCTCTATGGCTCAATTCCATAAATCTTCAATGGGCCTTTACTATTTCTAACTTAATTTATATTTCAAAAGCCATCCTCTATAAGCATAACAAATGACTCACAAAATAACAACATATTGTAAATAAAAACCTCAGCAGTATTGTTAGAGTTGTGGAGCATAAATTGATCCATAAAACATGGAGAAGACTAACAGCCCTCCAACCCCTCTCAGCCACCATGCTGGGAACCTGGGGGATACTTTAGCTTTTTCTCTAGTAGAATACATTTTAAATAAAAAAACTATTCCAATTACAATGAATACAAATGGTTTGAAACTTTTAGGTCTGTTCTAGGATTGTTGGTATACATTTGACTGGTTAGAATTCAGTGTCCCTCAATCAAATGTCAGAAATAAATTATGACTACAGGAAGATAAGAAATATTTAAAAATGAATTTCATATAAAAATCTCTCTGAATATTGTGATATTCAGAGAAATGATTTTGTCCTTGTAGCAGTGTAAATTCACTTTCTCCCAGGAGGCTGATGATTTTACCACACACTGACATAAACTCTGAGAGGTAGTGTGTAGGTATCATATTGTTAATACAACACTAGCGAACTTCTAAGGTAATCTACACAAACGTTTAAAAAAGTTGTCATCTGTTCTTTTGTTTTAAATGACATACTTAGAATTGTGCCCTTTGAATCTCTGAACAGAAGTACCACTTATAAACTTCCCAAATTAGATACATTTTTTAAATGGGAGAAAATATAACAGTCTAAGCAATGAAAAAAAGTTTAATTAAATGTGAGTACATGTTCACCATCACTATTTATTTCTGTCTGAATATACATGTGTGAAATGCATTTGGTTTCAGATGGTAATTCCATTTAACTTTAGTATGTAGGGCAATGTATTTATTGAATTTCATATTTTAGAAAAGAAAAGCTTAGCTTTTCTTATATCCTATGGTTTGTGCATTTTATTTTTCTGGCCTTTGAGCACCATGTTTTCCTGATTACAATATTATAATATTAAGTGGGTGGATGAGTGAAGGGATGAAGTGTCGTACCGGATGGCTGGCATTTGTCCTACAGTGTCAAAAATAAATAATATGGTTTACTTTCTAAAAATGTAGTCATGTATATTCCAAGTACCAAATGCCTGCAGATACTATGTTCACTTAGGATTATTTAATTACTGGAGAGAACATAATTGCCTTTGACATTTAATTAAAGCTGTGGAGATACAGGGGTACGAGAAAATTGCTTAGAGATGATATATGTTCTCAAAAATTTCATCTAAAAGAGACTCATCTTCCAATTAATGTCTTTAATTGATTTACTGAGAAGCAGGAGGTGCTAAGTCCAAAAAAGGATTTTGAGGCTCAGAAAAGGGGTTCCTAGCCTGTGAAAGAAGTGTGTCTTCGAGGGGTGCTTCTTATTGGAGAGGATGTGTCCTCGATGCATACATGAAATACAATAGAAAGCTGATGTGGGTGACATGGGTGACATGACTACTGTGGGTGGTGTGCTTGACATGGGCAACAATCATCTTATGTAGCAAGGCAAATCATTCACCTATAAGAGGTAAATGCTGGGGAAAATCCAAACCTGACCAACCAACCAAAGACCTTTGCCATGGAAATCTTCAAAGAAAGGGAATAACAACCTGTGAAGACAAGGATACAACTTCTCAGATTGCTTCTGGAGAACTCATGGTTCCAATTAGAGCTCAACCAACTTTAGACTTTCTGCCCTGATTTCCAGTGTTAACTTTCCTAAATATTAAGACTGAGAGTTTTATTTTAAGTTGTTTTTTTTTGGGGGGGGGGCGATATTGTTAACTCTCCAGGGTCATGTTCAAGAAGGGCAAACATTTGTGGGTCAAAGAAAGAATTGTGCACATTACTCTCTGTAGCTGAAAGATGAATGGAAATGAATATTAGAGAAAACACAGGTAAAGGCTTCCAATTTCAGATCTCGTGCTCACTGATTATCACCCTTTAAAGTCTGTGCAAACATACACTGTCATTCTGCCTGCATAATAGTGTACCATTTGCATATTTATATGGTTTGTATGCTTTTTCATAATTTTCGTTCTTGTTAATACTTTGGCGACGTTTGCAAGTTTCAGTTTTTATAATCCTCTCTCTCCCTCTTGGCATGTATTTACTTCTTTCATTATTCTTTGCTGTGTTAATACTATGGATAAGAAACTCCTAACTTCATAGGAGAGAAAGATCATTATCATCGTTGGTACCTTTTTCCACAAGCTCATGTGGCCAGCTTACTATAATACTCATTTCTGGGACATTTGCTCCTAGTTAAGCCAAAATTTCATTTAAGTCAAAATCTTCCCAAGATTTCAAATGAATTTCTGACAAGGGACACAGAATCTAGACCAGCAGTTCACCATCAACCCACACACAATTTAATTCACTACACTTAAGCATCCTATTTCATAAACGACTCCATGCCTTCCCCCTAGGTCTTGTTTTTCTGGGCTCCCCTTTAGCCTGAAAGGTGATTTCAATTTTGTGGGAAAACAAGTCCAAATCATCTGGGGTAGGACTATCAATCAAATACAAGGAGTCCAACTTCACTGTCAGCGTTTCGTTTAAACAAGATGTGCTTCCTCAGAGCCAGTAACAGAACATGCAAAGCCAGAGTGTGTTGGGTGCAACAGCATGAGGCCAAATAAAAGGTGGGCAGAAAAGGACACTGCAGAGCTGGCCCGAGTCCCAACAGGGTGGGGTTCAGAATGTCACAGCCTGTGCATTGCTGCGGGGGTGTGCGGCAGAGATAGTTAAAAGCGAGGTTGTGAACAGCCCACATGACAATAATTCACTTTAGGTTCATTCCTTTTGGACCATTTTTGGTCAAGATAGGTGTCATGGAATAAAAAAAGAGCAGAAGAGGCATACTGGATTTCTGATACAATATTGATTTTAATGCATCGAAGAGAGGGGTCCTGAAAAGGCTCTAGAAATAGAACATGAATAAAAACAGTGGAGGCCATCATCTATGGCCCACTTCACTGGGAGATGACTACATTGAGCTTTTCTTTAAAGGGGGGTATCTCATTTGAGCTTTGAGATTTTTAGATGACATCATCTCTCAGTCTCAAAAGGCTAGACACTCCTGACTGAGGAGATATCTTCTGCTGGTGCTATTTCTAAGAAACTCAGTGATAGAAATGGCACAGTTTCTCCTGTAGAGAAGCATTCAAGTTCCTCCTCTAGAAAAATAGCTCCACTCTTGCACATGTAATTGTATAAATACAGACCCAAGTCTAGAAGTCACCCAGGGGAGGGGACACTGAGAAGCTTCTAAAATACCGAACAGCTGAATCCCACTGAACAAAGGGAGCCCGCAAGCTGTTCCTTCAAGTTCAGCATGCACACCCAACTGAAGGAAAGGCATTCAGTGCCAGTTACGGTGTGAGTACAAATAATTTTCTGCCTTGGAATGAAGCAAGCACACAGCAGGCTGATATTTCAATGGAGGGCAGGAGCTGGAGGGCAGGAAATGGTGGTAGGAAGGAGCAACAGAAAACCCTCGACTTTAGTCCAAGGCCCCTTTTCTTAAAATAATTAATATGAAGTATTTTTTGGCCTTTATTATTTTCTAGAATCTCTCCAGTATGATTCCATAAATGAGATTATTGCTATAAAGAAAAGCAAGTCATGTTTGAGGTCAAGTTAGGGCATGAAGGCAGACTAAGGGAAATGGAGTGCTGGATGTCCCTTGACTAGCTGAGCAGAGCATGCTCTGTTGGGAGAGCAGGTGAGTTAAAAATAGATGGTGCTTCTCTAAATACCGGCTGGGTAAAAGAAGGTGACAGAGAAATATGGCTGCCAGGTTAGGAGAGATGCAGAGGTGCCCAAACTCTGAGGTGTGTCCAATCTCATGTGGTTGAGGAGGGCGATGAAAACAGACCCACAAAATTGTAGAGTTATTTAAAACTTGTGGTTCCCTCTTTTTAACATTTAAAAAAGCAATCCCATAATTCTCCAGCATGAACTTTGTGGATTGCATTATGTCTCAGTTACAAAAGGTTAGACACATCTGAGAGAGGACAAAGTGACTGCCTGTGCTATCAGGAATGTGGCTTGCCTTCTTGACTCAGAACTAGATCATTTGTGGCTGCACAGAGACAAGGTTCAAAAAGGACAGAAGTAAGCTGAAAGGGCAATAGCTAATGATTCAAGTCACAGCAATCTACAGATCTACAGTCGACTGAGGGCCAAGGTAGCCCTTGTCTACCTTCAGCAGAGAATGATGGCTGAGAGGCTAGCACAGAGGACCATTAGAGATTCATAGCCTTTCTCCTTCCTAAATGGGCGAGGCAAATCAGGGCAGTGCATATGCTTCCTATTTGCAAGGTGAAGCATGTTTCTATGATGATTCAGGTAAAACTAAAGTCAGGTAAAAACTGGAAGGCAGCATGCTTCAGTTTTCAAGGCAGAATTGTTAATGATGGCAGCCTTTACAAATCAAATATTTACCATTAGAATATGATTCAGGGGCTGAGCTGAGAACCAGATTGCCTGCACATTGGAGGTATGTAAATCAAGGAACAGCTGAGGGGAAGTCAGAGCCTCCCGAGAAGTGCAAAGACACATGACAAAGCCGCAAAGGATTGTGGGTTATTTTTGTTCCCTTTATTCTCTGTCGCCTTTAACAAGGAAAAGAAGCATGCTGTGTGTTGGGCTGTTTAATTCCACAACAGCTGAACTTTATTATGTTGCCTGTTAATTACAGCTTTCTTAGCTTGGCTATAAGTAGAGCTTGTTTCTGAGAGCAGAAGGGTCTAGCTACAGAGGAAACACAGTTCATTTGGAGTTGAGAAAATGCAAGTGTTTAGGCTTGGGGACAAATTGCTGCTCACATGGAGTTCCTGTGACTTCATGTTCTGGTAGGAGGTAAGAAAATTGAGTCAAAATCAGAGTCCTGTAAGTTTGGAAATGTGCAAGTGAGAACAGGTTCTCAATGGGGATGAAAGGCAGTCAGAAGCACTGTCTTTGTTTACTGAATGAGGTTTCGCCAGGTTGAGCAGTTTAAAGGGACATGCCAGATGAGGATGCTATGCCCTGAGCCTCTCAGTGTGTTCTCCATGGTTAGCCAAATGCAACTAGGTCTATGGTGCAAACTCAGGTTGACTTATTCTTCACAAGAAGATTTGGGCAAAACAGGATTTGGCAAATGCAGGATCCGAGGCTGCATTTCAGATCCATGCTGACCTTCCCTACCTCATGTTATTCTCTGTCTCCCTGCAGAGCTCACAGATAGGTATTATGTGCTAAGGGGCATTGCCCACTCTTGGTTCCCTCTGTGCTAGTTTGATCAAGAATGATGCTTAGGCAAGGAGGAAAGGAAGATTCACAAGAGGTAAATTTTGTCAGTAAGGACGAAACACCTGATGATGATAAAGCAAACAAAAGGTTTTAAAAGAAGGAAGAGGTTGTCAGCACCGCGGGTAAATTATGACTCTGGCAGGCAAGCCATATTTTTATGAGATTTGATAAAGGCGATCATCTCTGCCACAAACCACCAGCACCTGGGAAAGGACTCCGAGTTCTACAGGAAAGTAAAAAGTTGGCATTTCCAGCCATTGTTGGCTGAACCTGGGGATGGAAATAAAATCATGATCTGTTTGGGCAGCAGGCCCAGTAACTTCAATTTGTAGAAGAAATTTAGCAATCTGTTACCAGATTCACAGAGAAATGTCTGTGATGGAGGATTCCAGATCAGGGGACAGTCCTGGGAGTCTTCATTGATAAAAACTACTTTCATTCACAAAGTAGAATGGATGAGGTGGGGATGGGGAGGAAGCAGAATCTACGGAGAAGAGCAGTGCTTGGGAGCACGAAGAGAAAGAGTCATAATAGCTATGGCCGCACATTGCATATGGTTCCTGGATTATGTGTGAATGTCAGAAAGGAGAGTCTCTATAAACAGCTCTTTCTCTTTGGACAGTGAGGCTATCTGCGCTGGGGTAAAATGGAATGCTATACTGACTCTCTGTAGGGCCAGGAGGCTACTACAATAGGGTTAACATGGCTGCCTGAGGCATCACCACCAGTCTCTGTATCTTAGTTCACTCACTCTGGGTAAAGAGCAACATAAGCTCCAGCAAGAGCGAAAATGGAGATATGGGCTTTGACCTTGAGGGTGAAGAATGGAGATAGGATACGCATAAATGAAAATGTTTAGTAGTATTGATAACATAATGTGAAAAAGCCATGTGTAATCTTACACAGAGTACTCCTAGCTGCATGCTAGCCTACACCTAGACATACTTGTAGAGATGCTGTAGAACTGTAGACTTGCCCGAGGAGTTGGGGTCAGGTGACCCACCACACCTAGCATCAAAGAAAGGTATGCTAGTGAGATGTCCTATGCATGAGCAGCTTGGAAAAGTAACAGCAAGCTCTGTCAGCCAGCAGAGATGCTTTGCAAAGAGAATTGGTAAAGGGATGACCAAAGATGTCCAGGCAGGCAAAAGACAAATAACTGGTACCACATGCAATGCTTCATTGCATCAAGAAAGAAGAGACAGTATCATATAATGACTGAATAAGTCAGAAACTACTGAGATGGTGGCAGAAACATTTCTCATGGGTCAGAAGATGTTCCATCTCAAATACGCTGGCAGACACGAAGGAATTGGAAGAATGGTTATATGAAAAGATGTTGAGATTAATCTCAGTTAACTAAAACTAAGATACCCTGTATTTCACAGAACGAAATGCAGAGGGCAAGCCCTTACTTGTTGGGAGTTCAGAGGACTCTCTGAGGTTTGACTGGGAGACATAGAACATTGTTTTTCTACGTTTCATGAAACCAGATATGGAGCCTCCTAAATGCTTTCTCCAGATCCAGCTGTTTAAAGGGGAGGCAGGTTGCTGGCCATCCTGTCCAGGCATCATGAGGAAGGAAATGATTCTCCCACACAGTGTGCTTCTGGCTTATTCGCTGTTCATAGAGAACTCTGGGAAGTGAGCTCTAGTTCAGCCCTAATCCGCCCCTGGCAGGGCACACTCTCCTCTCTCTTTGACAACAAACAGCCTGTTTTATTTCCCTTCCTACACACTCTTCCTCTCCAGTCCTCTCCCTGCAGGTTTGTGGAAGGGCTGTTTTGCCCTTTTCCTTTTGCAGCCTGGTGTGCTTGCTTTCTTGCTTTCAAGGAATTTAAAAGTTGGCTCCCTGGGTCTGCCCTGCCTGCTTCCTTCCATCTGTTTTCTCTATTCAGGGTGAGTGGAGGCTTACTGGCTACACATCTAGGTTCTATTTCCTGGCCTTCCTTTTGTGGACAGCAGCCAGGGGACTCTCCTGGTGGGGCTTTTTGGTCTGTGAATGACACTACTGCTGAAAAGCAAGGGGGGCAGGAATTACATTTTCATTTATTTTCAATTGGAATATTCCCAGTTAAATAAACCAACCTCCAAAAAGATAAAAATAAAACAACAACAAAAAACCCCCACATACCTCAAAAGCAATGGGAGAAAAATCAAAACAACCCCCCAAACCCTAAACCCATTTAATTTCAAACAAAGAAGTCATTGGATATGAGGAATGAGGTTGCTGTTAGAGGTGTGTATGAAACCTGTGGGCTGCGTTTCAGTCTGTCACAGGCAGTTATGAAAGATGTAATTCAATTTGTTTAAAAAAAAACCGTAAAAGGCAGATTGGATAGCTGTATTTTAGCAAATGTGTTTGCACTGAGGGTACCTTCTGTTGAACAGTTCTGCCCACAAGCTGTCTGTAGAATATAGAACATCTCTCGAGCATGCTTGCCACCTTGAAGCAGGGCAGTCGGGAGCAGAAAAAAAAACAGAATGCAGAAAAAAAGGTGAAGAAAAAGAGAGAAATGAAGGACAGCAAGTCTAGTACCATCAATACATTTAGAAATGAGATTAGCCAAGTGTGACAATAGAATTAAAATGACACACAGAAGGACAGTAAGGTCGCAGTAAATCACGAACTATGGAGAAATCCAGCCAGAGAGCACTTTCTGTTCAGCTTAGCTACGGAATCGGAACGAAAGCACAGGTTGGTTTTTCATTTTACTGGCTCTTTTGCATTCCAGCACTATTTTTAATCTTAGGCTTAATTGCTACCTTTTAATTTTTCCTTTTGTCTTTACAATTCATTCATTCATTCATTTACTTATTTACTGGCTTGTTTGGCAAGTTCCTTCAACAAGTTCCTTCAAGTCCATTTTCTGATATGCTCTAGAGACTTGAACTTACCGACAATATCAAACCATAGAGGGGTGTTAGCTGGCTGCACTGACACCACTCCTACAATCTCGGTTACTTTGTCACTCTCCATGACGGTGAAGTTGTAAAATGGTTCATCGAATGTCAATGGTATAGGTGAAGGCGGGGGCTTCTTAATCCATTCGATGTGGAGTCGGGCAGTGGAGGATTTCTGTGGGCGGCCATTGTCCACAGCCTTGATCTATTCCCACATGGGAGGGACACAGAAAGATGGCTTAGTGCTGTGAGTCTGTGGAAGGCTTTTACTCACACAGTAAGAAGCCCAAGGAGCAGTTTCTGCACAGTGTCATAAGAAGAAAAGTTGTTTCCAGTTGAGACTTCAGAGTGCACTCTGGAGTGGAGACTGCAAACAGGGCTGGCACTACATTTGCCAGAAGCTGACTTTTGAGATGTGAAACCATAAAAAATAAATGTTGTTCTTAAAATTCATAGTATATCAGGGGCAAGAGTAATGGTTTATGTGAGTAGAAATAACTAATTTAATTCCTCATAGCATGATTCTGAAACTTCATCTCTATTGAGAGTTGAAGGGGGAATGAATGTGAGATGTTATTTGTGTGTTAGGATACATGAGCACATGGGTACATGCATGTGAGAATGTATGTGTAGGTGAATCTATGTATGTGTGAGTATAAGTACATTATGTGCATATATATATATATATATATATATACAAGTTTGTAAGTGTAAGTTTGTGTGTATGCACTGTTTGTGCATGTCTATGTGTATGAGTGTGTGCATACATATGCAAATATGTATAAGTATATTATGTGTGTACACATATGTTTATGTTTATGTATGTGTGATGTACATGTGTGTGATCATATATATGAGTATGTGCAATGTGTGGTAATATGCATGCATATGTGTGTGGGAATATGTGTGCAAGTGTGTATGCATTTGTGTGATCATATGTATTTGTGTAAACATATGTACCAGTGTGCATGTGTATCATAGTTTCTTCTGCTTTGAACTAGATATATACTGCCTGTTATGTTCAGCACCTTGAGAATAACTTAGGGCCCAAGATGTGTGGTTGTGGGTCTCCAAGCAGGCCATAGAATCAGTGGAAGTTTGCTGATAGGACACAGTGAAGGAAACTCTCACTATTTGGAACATCACCCAGGAAGGTAAAAGTTCTTACCTATAACTGGCTTCCTGAAAGCAGCCTCCTGAAGCTATTTCTGTACTCTTTACGTTTATTGATCAAAGAAGTAGGCATGAATAAGAGGGCTCACCCCATCCCACTTATGCTCTGGAATTAGATCTTACCGTCAGGATGTCATAACTTCCTGCTGTGAATTGCTTTCTGGAAGAGACCATGCCAGTTTTAGGGTCAATAAAAAACTTTCCATCATCATTTCCATCCACAATACTGTAGGAGATTTCTGCGTTGGGGCCTTCATCCTTGTCAAATGCAAAAGCCCTGTAAATGGGTTCGCCCCTCTTCTTGCGGTCCCGTTCTGGAAGTTTGATCTGGTAAACCTTCTCGGGGAACTGGGGCCTGTTGTCGTTTTCATCCAGAACCTGAACCACCACCCAAATGGTTGACTGTTTTGGAGAAGAACCGCCATCCGTCACTGTCACCTGAGTTTTGAAAGAGAAAGTATGATGCAATCAGAAAGTACACATGCTGTCACCTGTGTGTGCCCTGCCTGCCCCACAGATGTGCAGTTTACTCACTGGGCCATTTCAGCAATTCTGAGCACTATGATTTCTATAGAATAGACAACATTTTCTTAGTTAGCCCATAAGAGAGTGAATGTCTCCGAACAAGTAATAGAAGTCACTGCTGGAGTAAGCAGAGTGGTTCAGAACTGGGCTCTGCTTCTGAGTCACATTGCATAGACTAGTGACTTTAAGAGGCAGGCTTTATTTTTCTGGAGCATAAGGGAAGAGGCTAGCTTAGTCTCTGAGGTCTTCTGGATAAGCACTTTAATAACCTAGTCAGATCACAAAGCCCCTCTTTGCGATGCCATCACCCTGGAGTCTTCATTTCTACTTAGGTTTCAGTGGGGGCATGGCAAATAGGAAGGCCACTGCAAGGGCTCACTGTAGAGTACAGCAGAGAAGAACTGACTTTGCAAAACTCCTGGTTTATAGAGTCCAAGTGGATATAAAATATGCCACCCTAACAGACACAATGGTCATGTAATCATGGTACATTGATCCATGAGAGTTTCATCAAATCCACAGGCAAGGCTTTTAACATCTGAGCTCTGCTCTTCTCTCTTTTTTTCCTATCATATTGTGAGCTGAATTGTTTCCCCTCAAAATGCATATGTTTAAAGCTCTACTCCTACCTTGGGCCTGTACTGCATGTGGGATCTTTGAGGGGGAGGGGTTTAAGATCAAATGAGGCCATAACGGTGGAATCCTGACTTAACGGGATCTTCATGAAGATGCTTGTTATCCCCATCTCTTTCTGTGGTGCAAATACACACTGAGAAGGTGCAGGTCATAAAGAAGCAAAGCCACACCAGGTTTTGACATGGGACTTCCTGGTCTCCATATTATTATCTCCTTTTGTCTCATGCTCAAATTCTGTTTCCCAAAATAACAATATTAGCAGGTAATGTCTTTGGGTAGCCTTCATCATTAAAGCTTCATGGATGGAATTATTTTACTTATAAAAGAGGCCAAAAGTGATATTTTTGTCCTTCTCTGTTACCCCAGAACAAGTACAGAAAGTTCCATACATGGGAAATACTCACTGGGATTTACATTCATGTGATCAAGTTTATGTGGAAAAATGCTTTAGAATGGAAATTTGTGAGCAATGAAATTTCTCACTCATAGTTCCAGGGACTGGGAAGTCCACAGTCAAGGTCCTAAGAAGGTCTGTAAAGGCCTCCTTCTCTCAGATAGAGCTATTTTAGATGTGTCTTCTATGACAGAAGGGTACAGAAAAGCCCCATTGTCCTTTTATATAAGGATATCAATTACATTTGATTTAACCATAGTTAATGGTCCTGCTTGCTGACACTGTTGTACTAGGCATTGAGATGAAGAAGACGAGCATTCAGACTAGAACATGGAGAATGTGCAGTCCAATGTCCAATTCTTGCTTCTTATGAAGGCTCTCCCTGGCTTGCAAAACTAACTTCCTACTGTCTGTTCATATGCCAGACAGCGATGGAAACATCTAGTGTCTCTTTTTTATATTGTTATGGAACAAAAAGAATAGCATGGAATAGTTGATTTGTGCCATAGTGATATGTAATTTATAATTCACATAGCTTATTTTAAGTACAGCTGACAGCTAGCCTGTTGCTTAACTACTACAAAATAGTGTTTCCCCCTCTTTGGGAAATGAAAGGGACCAAGCGCCACTTCCTATGTTTCTGAAATGTGTTTGTGAAAACAGAAAAAGGAACACGCGGAAGAGAATATAAAGAACCTTCTGGGTCTAAGACACTCTTGAGTCTCAATAGTCGCTATGACATTAATAACCAATGCATAAATGGCATACGGTTCTAAGTGTGACCTCAGCCACTTCTGGAATATCCTCATCAGCCAGTGGGGCATACTATACATGGAAAGATCTACAGTTAGTGAGTAACAGAGCTGTGTAATGATAACCATGTAAGGCCTTTTTAGCCACAAACTCCTGGAAGAGCTTCTACTTAATCTTTGTATCATTATAAACATGGCTCTGGCTGGCCTTCCCATTCTCCCCCATTCCCTCTGCCTTGCTAAAAACCATTAGATTATATTCTTTAAGCTAGACACCAAGGTCTAGTCCCTTAGTTGGCCTTATTTATTCTCTCCTATGGTTGACTACCAAGATCTAGCTATCAAAGTATTGAAGTCAAACAATGAAAAGCTCCCTTTGGTTCACCACTTAACATGCTCAATTATAATTAAATGCCAAATCCTAGCGTGGGTTTCCCCTTATACCTTTATAAACTGCCACTTTCCTATGTACCATGACTGTCTCCTTTCTTTCCAAAGGCAGTCCTTTGACCTCTCCCACTGGGACAAATACCTCTTCCCCTTTCTCCTTGTTCCATTCACCTTCTCCCTCATCCTCTCTATTCCATTATTGTCTCTTATTCCCTGCCTTCTATCCCTCTGGGGAAGATACATTTCCTTTGTGCTGAGCACTTGGTCTTGGGGTGTCATGAACGATATTGATCACTTCAACTTTACATGGAAGAGTCTCTGAGAACAAAGTTTCTCCCAAGTGCTTTGTGGTGTGACTTGAGTGAACTGTCAACTCTGGAGTTGGTTCTCACTTTATACCACTGAGAATGTGACCAGCTCACAATCTAATGAAATGCCTTTGGGCTACTGTGAAAGTGGTACTCAACCTTGTGGAGATTCATCTGTAATCCTGAAATGGCTTATTCATGTGTTTTCCTCCTTTGGTATATGGTGAGCTACTGTTTCTGCTTTCCTCTGGAATGTAGGGTTTTTTCAGTGATTGCTGCAGTATGTTACTGAGCTCCGTCTTCTCAGTCTTCAATTCTCATGACTACTTCTCTAAATTCCCTCTTTTACATTGCTGTTTCCATCTAGAGCATGAGTCACCAATGACTCACACCCTGAGAGTTTGAACCCCAAACTGCCGATCTGCTCTGGATATAGAATGACTCCATAGAGAGATCATTCATTGAGTTCTTAAGTCAATGTCAGCAGTATCTTGAGAGATTCTAGAAACACTAGGCAGTTGGACATTGTTGGTGGATGCCCATCACCATGGGTATGCCCTTGTGTTCTACCTTTTTTCAGGCCACTCTCTGTTCTTCTTTCTGCTTCTCATCCACCACAATGTAAGCAATGTCATCCACATGCTGACACTGCTAAGTCCTGTCTGCTATGATGGGAGTTTCCATTGCTGTGAATTGTTTGTTGGTTTGTTTGTTTGTTTTTGCCTCACCATGGCCTCAGAATGGACAGAATCTCTAAAACTGTGAGGCAAAATGAATTCTTCCTTACTTAAACTACTTCAGGTGCTCTGTTACAGTAGCAACAAGTCTAATACACTGTCCTAGGCCTCACCCCACCCACTAGGCTCTGTCAATATGGGAAGAAAAATTACATTGTGGAGCAAAGCAAAACCAACCAAGACAAATCCTAATCACCTCTGCTGTATCAGTTTCCATGAACCAGAACCACCATTGCTCAGGAAGGATCCATGTGAACATGCTCCTGCTCTGCTGTGAGCTGACAAGAGAACATTGCTATGCTAACCTAGAATAGTCAGTAGTCTTGACAATTAATAAAAAGCTTGAGAGATTAATTTCTAGAGGGACCGCAGCTAGCTCCTAACAAAGGAGAGAATGCAGCCAATTCAGTGTCCTGAGAGTGTTCTGAAGCCTATCTCAGTTTTCTCTATCTCCTTGTAGCTTTTGAATACCAAGCAGAATCAGAGGCAGAATATACCCTATAAGGGGCTACTGGATTAAGGTGACACAATGACAGAAAAAGTATGTTTTTAAATCTATTTCTGGAAGTTGCATGAACTTCAGAGGACCAAAACGAGATTAAGATACTTAGTATAACAGCAGCCAAGGGGAGGCTTTACTTTGCCTTCAGCAAACTTAAACTGATATTTATTATTGTTGTCTTTCTTCGTCCCTAAAAGATGAAAATATAAGTTTCTGAAAGCTGAGACCCTCACATTGTCCAGTGATCAGAGGAATATCTGACAACATATTTACTATTTCGGAGCTGGAGAGTTCAAATCTGACATTCCTTCCTAGTGTTAACTGATCATATCAAGCTATTTCAAGGCCATCATGTTTAAAATTTCAAACCCTTCTCTGAGGATTACATAAGAACTTTCAGGTTCTATATTTGCCCTTGATTCTCTAACATAATCTGATCATTTGTTGTTGTTTGTTATGAGCTTATTTGTTACATATCTTTATGAAATATTCATTACAGTATGAGATCAAGAAGACATGATTCTGATCTATTTTGTTCATGGATATTCTCTGCCATGTATCACAGTACTATGAAGGTTAGTTTTGATTGTCAACTTGACAAAATCTACAATCACCTAGGAAGAGCATCTTAATAAGGAGTCATCTCTATCTGGTTGGTCTGTGGGCATGTCTTAAGGATTGTCTTGATTGTTAATTGACTCAGCCCACTATGGGCAACACTATTCCCTAGACAGAGGTTCTGATCAGTATTAAGTAACCAAGCATGTAATTAAATGTGCATTCCATTCATTTTTCTCTGCTTTTGGCTGTAGGCATGATGTATTAAGTTCCCATCACCTCAGCTTCTTTGTTATGATGGAATATAGACTGAGATTGTGAACTAAAACAAATGCTTTCTCTCATAAGTTACTTTTTGTCAGAGCATTTTATCACAGTGACAGAAATGAAACTAGAATAAGTGCCTAGAGTATAGTAAGTACTTAATAAATGTGTTCTGAATTAATGAAAGTTATATCCATTACTCTTTATGAAAAACCAACTTGGAGTCAAATTGGGGGATAATCTGAACAACCAAAATCCCAAGAAAGAAGCAGACTATCAACATATATTCTTCACACACACACACACTCACACACACACACACACACACACACACACACACACACACACACCACTCCCTCTAAACTTTCAGTTTTCCAATTTACATGTGCAGGAGCTGAAACTCAGAAGCTATGTAGCATGTGCAAAGCCACTCAGCCAGTGGGTGGCAGAATCCTGGTTTCTATGTCTGACAAGTTTGGCATCACAGCCCACCCCCAGTCCCCTCCCTGTGCAGTCCATGGGGTGGCATCTGACAGCCATCTGTTGAAAGTCCCTCCCATGTGGCTTTGGATCTAAATCCAAGCCTGGAGTTGTGCATCTAGAATCAAGCCTTCTTCCTTGATAATTGGGAACATCGTTTGACTGTTTCCCTTCTCTGGGCACTTTTCCTGTTCTCTGTTGCTTGAAAACTGTCACTGGCCATGGGGCATAGGTACAATGCTTTCAGTATCATAAGTTCATTCTTGAGACCCAACCTTTTTGAGTGCAGATAGATTTATTTTTAGCCTGCTTCCACAAGGTGTGCTCTATCATTCTAAATACAGAAAAGAATCTGTCTGACCTCAAACATGAGAGAAGATATACAATCCCTGTTTTTCTCTATTATGTCTATTTTATGAACTATGTCTATTTTATGTGGAACTCCATTCCACATTGAAGATCGTAGGCATTGTGCTAGACACTTGGGAACATAAATTGTTTATACTTAAACCAATTGCAGGAAAAACTATGTGAGTAGCATCCCATGCTGGATGACACAGAGAGCCTTCATCCTGGTCGTTGTTTTCTTGCCTTCTCTCTGCCTTATGCTTCCTCTCATCAAATAGTTGCTTCAGCCCCCTGGAAAAACTCCAGGACTCCATCCCTTTTGACTGAACGTAGTTCAAACACAACCCTTCCCCACCTCAGCTCTGTTGTGTGTCATATCCTGAGCAACAATGGCAAGTGTGTGGCATGTGCATTGTGGCTGATCCCTCGTGTGGCTGCTGTACCCAGAGGCCACAGTAAACATCAGTAGTTTGCTATTTAAGTCAAAGATGGGATGGATCCCCAGACCTCTCTGAGATGGAGTTCAGCAGGCAACTCTTACTATCATAGGTCTGCAACCATCTGGGTTAAATCATTTTCTTTCTTATTCCAGCAATTGTCTTATCTTGACAATTCTCTTCTCCTTTGCCAGCACTTTATTCTGGGCCTCTTGATTGCTATGAGCTATTTCAGCACTCACTATTGTTCTAAAGGAAACAGTTCTTAAAGGAGGTTTACAACTCTGTACAGCCTCTTATTATCTGCTCCTGGCCTAGATTACAGGTTTGGGACAAGGATCAAAGGTAAAGATCAAGCCATTTGAACTAAGAGAGAGTATCTAGACACATGGTGTAAGTAGACGCAGAGGGGCTCCAATACCACTAGAGCTACTGGACAGATGAGTGTCACTGTATGGTGGCCTGTTATGTTCGAGTTTTCTATCTGGGGTTAGCCTTCCCTGTACTCTTAAAGGCTGTGTACATGTACTGCCATGGTCTTTGTGTATCATTTAGGAAGTCCTCTGATAAATAATGCAGGTCCTTTGATTACTAATATAAGCATGTTGCCATTCTCTTTACTCTCATCACAATTTTCAAAGAAGCTTAGTTGAAACTAGGGAAACAAAGAGACAAATGGTTATAGGAGAGGGAGTAATAAAAAACAGGGAAGGCTTGTCTGCCAGGGAATATCTTCACCATATAATATATACCTGTGGTAAGAGGTGTTATGTAAGAATCCTTTTGTACAATGGAGATACAGAATGAAAATTTAAAAAGAATCAAACCTGAAGTGATCACACAATGCAAAAGACTCTTTGGGGGAATTTCATATACTATGGACGATAAAATAATCTTGGTGAAAATAATTGTTTTCACTTTTGAAAAAAATAGTGTGCATATTCATGCATATGTACAGGTGTACATGTTTCATGGTGTTTTGTGCATGTGAAGATCTGAGGAAAACCTTGGCTGTTATCCTGTTTTTGTGTCAAGACAGGTCTCTGTGACGTCCAGCTAGCTGGCCTGTAACTTTTCAGGGGTTCTCATCTTTCCATCTTCCATCTTGGCATGCTGGGGTGAGAAACATGTGCTATTATACTTGGCTTCATGTGGGTTCTAGAGATCCAAATCCTGGCCTACAAAAAGGGCTTTACCCACACAACCATCTCTCTAATCCTCTGCTGAATATTTATTTACCCAGTGATAAATTGGGGTTAGATTTTGTTGTTTGTGTGTGTTTGAATACTTCTATTCCTAGTTAGCAATATAAAGAGATTAGATGGATGGATGCTCTACTGAATGTTTTCCTATTCAAATGTTCTCATGTATATGGAAGGCCTTTCAAAGAACAACTGCCTTCATACCCTACAATGTCAATATCTATTAAGGGAACTCAAGAGTGACAGGGAGTGTCAACCACATCCTGGTTCAGCTCACTTAGAGAAGTTTCTTAATCTGACATCATTTTACTAGAAATAACCTCAATCTGCTAGAAATAATAATTCCAAAATTCCAAGCTGGTTTTTGAGTTTCAGACAAAGCATGAATTCATGAATCTGTATGAATTCTGATAATCTCACACATATGCAAGTGTACAGATGCACTCACACACAAATATATGGACATGCGCATCTATGTATACATATATGTATAATATAAGATGCATATATATATTTCACACACATGTGCGTGCATGTGTGTATGTGTGTGTGTGTATGAATATAGTTCAGTATTTTTAGGTTTTAATTTAGGTATTTCCAGAACACTAAGCTCCTTAAAAAATTACTCTTCTATAGTAGATAACATATTTCTCTACTATTTTATCTTCAGAAAATTTTATAAATCTTAGATGCCTAATTCTCTTAAGATAATAGGTTCAAAGTTACTTTATCTCCTCTTTGCAGGTGTAAAAGCAGAGAAATGACCTTCTCAAAGAATACTCAGGAGTGGTTACAAAGGCTGGGGCTGGGATGCAGTCCTTGCTTGCCTGTGAGCTCAGACTCCTGCATTTCTGAGAAGATAAGTGCTTCCTGACACTTCCATAAAGAAAACTGTGAGGAAACAGTAAATTAAAGGGTAGGCCTCAAAGGAGCAGCCACTCTTGAAGATAAACTTTAAAGGTGAAATCATGGAGCAAAAATTACCCTCAGTGGTTCCCCATTCTCTCCACACTGGAAAAGCAACTGGAAGCTCGCATCAAGGCATCCACCCTTGGTTTTGTTACAGGCAGTTTCTCTTATTTGACCTACAATTTGGTACTAAGAAGTCAACTGGAGGCATGGGGGTGTTCTAGCTCACCACTTTGCCTGCTGTATTTCATGTTGCTGCCCACTGGGTTGAGTTGAGGCCCACATTTTCTGTGACCTTGGGACATAAGTGTCTCTGCTATTTTTAACTTCACTTCTTCAGATATTTCAAGAATACTATGTTAAAATGACTAAGATGGTTGGCCCAAGAAGAAATCTGAAATTAGCAAAGTAAGGACAGGAAGAGAGGAGGAGGAAAAAGGAGAAAAGACTCAGTAAGGAAGGAGATAAGGAAGAAAGGAGCATGAAGGACAGGTGTGTGGTGACCCTTCCTGAGGACGTGATCTAGAAGGGCATGGGGCAGTGTTCTGAAGAGAAGGAAGTGCACTCTTCTATGCAGGGATGACTATTTACACAGAAACAAGGGAATCCACTTGTGAAGTGTTGTGATTGCCAGTCTCTTGTGAACAGATGGGAAAACAGCTGATAGATTTGGGCTTAGCTACCTTCCTTTCACGGAGTTTGGTTTTTTTAAAGGTGTTCTTACAGGGAGTTTTTACACACCACAGATGTTCTGCTGAAGGTATCGCCTGATCTTTGGATCCAGGATCCTCAGACTTAGGACCCCAAAGTCACCATTTTTATCTTAACTGAGTGAACTCACAGTCTTGAAAAACTCAGGGCAAACTCAGGCCTTGCTCCCCACAAAGGGCCCTTCTGAACACCCAAGGACTGTCATCTAAAGGGGCTTTATTCTCCCAAGATATTGAGTGACTGAAGGGTATACCATGGTGATACTGTATGGATGGGTTTCCTTCAATATTTGTTGGTAGAAGGCATGTATGAATCTGGCATCTTAAGGTGACAATGACATCGTTTCCACACCATGTGTGACCCAGCAACTCCTAAATGGCAGCTTTTTAAGAAAGAGCCATAGCCAATTCACTTTTGCAGTGTCTACTAAAATTATAGCTTTGTTCAAATTTCTTCTTTACACTTCAAGAAATAAATCCCATTCTAGCCTGACAGCCCTTCAAGCTTTGTATTTTTCCCTGCAGAGAGGTGTGCATCAGCTACTAATCTCATCACATTTCCATTTCCTTGCTGACTTATCTGCTCATCATTTTCTATTCATAAAACTTGCTTGATTCTAATCTTCCCCATCAGCAGGGACTAAACACCTCTTCCAAGTCTCCTTAGAATGATGGTGATTGCCACCCATGTGAGAACTCCCCTTTTTAACAGATGGATCTGATCTTCATACTCACACGTGCGCCATTAAGTCTTGCCATGAACCACAATGTGACATCATGTTAGCTCCAAGACTAAATCCCCTGCCCTACTTCACAGTTCTCTTGACATCAAGGTTCTTACTGATACACAGCTCTACAATGCACTCTCTGTGAAACTAAATCCACCAGGTTTCAATGCCAGTGGAAAATTCATGTTAGTAAATTGCCTTCCAATGCACAGCTCTGGACTTCATGCAGTCTCTTATTTTTGTCCTGGAAGATTTCTGGGCCTCTACTCCACTGATGGTGTTACTTAAATTTGAGCACTAACTCATTCACATGAATATATATATATATATATATATATATATATATATATATATGTATATACTTTTTTTCCACAGCCAAGTCTTAATGCAAATATAAGGATACTGCTCCAGTTACTGGCTCAGGAAACAGGGATTTTCTCTTCCCACTCACCAATCACCAATTCAACGAAAGTTTTTCAGGGAAACTTAGCAGGTCATTAAACACCTGTCTGCGTAAAAATATGGATTTCAAACTTTCACAGAAATCAGATCCATGTGTATAGAGGATAGTCCATATGGACCGAGGGAGAGATCATAAACCGTGGCCCACGTGCTTGCTTTATGTATTCCATGCAGCATATTATAAAAATCTCCACGAACCATTTAAACTGTCTGAGATTTTATATAAAACAGTGAAACCTTCAGATTCTCCTGAAAACTAAGACTTCCTGACCCAGCAGTCACAAAGTGTCACAAAGTGCAGGTGTGCAGGGTGCCGTTCATTGCTTCTTTTCTGAAAAAGCTGTTCTTAGAGTGGGGAGATGTGTCTCACTCCCTAAGTCCTTTAAAAAAGGTTAAGTAGAGACAGAGAAGACTGCTCACTTAAAAGCAAACGAATAGCAATGCTTTTTTTTTTTTTTTTGTAAAGGAGAGATTTCCTGTCAGCTTCATAGACAGATACCGAGCCTGTTGTGCACTTTGCTTATTTACAATGCTCGGATGAACACTGTAAGTGTTTGGACGTATAACCCCCGCTTCAAATCTCAGAAGAGATTTTTTTGATGTGATAGTACCTATACTTTAACATGGGATAAAGATAAAACCTTAGCTTTTGGCAGAGTCTACTGAGAACAGCAGAGTTACACATTCATTATTCCTTCCCTATTTCAAGAACAATAGTTTGAAAAGTATTCAAAAACGTCTGAAAAAATATAAAACAACCTTATCAAGGCAATTGTGTAGAAATAGTCTTCATCTTGTTCCATCTCAGCATCTCATCAGCCACTAACTAGAAGTACAGATATCCTCAAGAGGGCCTGCAGCCCTGTGCCTGGTGCAAAATTTGGCAGTAAAGAGCAGAGGCCAGATTCAGTGCTCTCGGACCCACTGACTTTGTCCTTGTACAGGACACCATCTGTACGTGTTCATGGTTCTGACACACTCTACTCTGGAATGCCAGTTACTGCTCATGTCTCCTTCTCTTGTTCTTTTTTTCTTTTAAAGGTTTATTTGTTTATGTATGTGAGTACACTATCTCTCTCTTCATGCACACCAGAAGAGGGCATCAGACTTCATTACAGATGGTTGTGAGCCACCAGGTGCTTGCTGGGGATTGACTCAGGGCCTCTCGAAGAGCAGTCAGAGTTCTTAACCACTGAGATATTTCTCAAGCCCCTCCGACTCTATTCTCTTTTTTTCTTTTTTTTATTATTACATATTTTCCTCAATTACATTTCCAATGCTATCCCAAAAGTCCCCCCCCCCCACTTCCCTACCCACCCATTCCCATTTTTTTTTTTTTTGGCCCTGGTGTTCCCCTGTACAGGGGCATATAAAGTTTGCGTGTCCAATGGGCCTCTCTGTCCACTGATGGCCGACTAGGCCATCTTTTGATACATATGCAGCTAGAGTCAAGAGCTCCGGGGTACTGGTTAGTTCATAATGTTGCACCTACAGGGTTGCAGATCCCTTTAGCTCCTTGGGTACTTTCTCTAGCTCCTCCATTGGGGGCTGTGTGATCCATCCGATAGCTGACTGTGAGCATCCACTTCTGTGTTTGCCAGGCCCCGGCCTAGTCTCACAAAAGACAGCTATATCTGGGTCCTTTCAGCAAACGCTTGCTAGTGTATGCAATGCTGTCATTGTTTGGAGGCTAATTATGGGATGGATCCCTGGATGTTAAGTCATCATCACTATCTTCTACCTAAACAGTGGCACCTGCTTTCCACAGGGGCTTTTAAATTCCTCCCTTGCCTCATTTCCTTCTGTTCCCTACCCAAAGTCTCCTAAACTGAAATTTAAGGCCTGAATGTCAATTACTTGTTAGAAAATCTATAATGGCTTTTCATTGCTCAGAGTAGATTTTGTAAACATGCAGAGAACTTCAGACCAGAGAGGAAATTACCTTTGGTCAAGATTCAGGATCTTAGAAATTTGAAGAATGATCTAGGTTCCTCTTTGAACTTTATAATATGTATGAGGAAGTCTAGACCACTAGCTCAACTTCATTTAGGCCAGTCTTTCCTGAGCTTTATACAGATAAGAACCTTGAGTGAAGCTCATGAATATCCCATGCTTGCCATTTCAAGGAGTGTGTTTAGGGCATGCTTAGTTACAGGACAAAGCCCACACTCTCTATTATTGACATGCTACGTTTTGGAGGTATGATTGATAGTACTTGGCCACTGCCCCATCAATCCATCCATACCCAAATTTCTGATCACACAGCAACATGGTTCAGTTTCACACACACTTGCTAATGTTCTTTAGTGGGCCACTGTGGACACCAGTTGGGCTCTGGCTATACAGTAGTAAGCAAGAATGAGTTCCTTGGAAGCTCAACTATTTTCATTTTAGACCCTTACGGTATTGTTGCAGGTTCCCATGCATGGAATCTTCCTTATTCTCTAGTTCTTCCATAACCCCCTGGGGCCTGATCTAACTGTCTGCTGCTTTACGGCATCTTCTGAGCACATTCAGGAAGAATTATTCCTTTTTCGACTTTGGTAGATCTTGCTTATTCAACAACATGATCTCTGATCGCATATTTTAGTTATCACAAACATCCAACATGCAACCAAATTGTAAATCCTCTGAGAGTGATGCTGATGCTGTATCAAGCACTGCATTGCCAGCTTCTGACAGAGTTCTGATATGCAACGGACACAGGTCTAACGTAATTTCCATCTAGTTTTCATATGAGGTGCCAAGAACAAGGCCCTGCATCAGAGAATAAATTACTTACTCTATTTTGTTTTACCACTCATAAAGGCATGTTGCTTTTATAGCCAAATCAAGGTTCCTAGATTGCTAATGAATTAGGTAGAAATCCTGTTGTTTAGAAAGAAACATAATTCATTACCCCATTAACAGAGAAATTAATAGCCTCATGCACATTTGTATTCATCTCACAACAGGTCATGTTTGTTCTTTACACATAATAAAATGAAAATCACCCAGAAAATGTGTCTCAGCATTCAGCTATCAAAAGAGACACATGGCTCCCCTCAGGTACTTAAAGTATCTTAATTACTTGGATAAGATGACAGAGAGTACATGTAAGTTTTAAATAAAGATCAACATAGTCGACTTAAATAGACTCAAATTCAAGGGTTAAATACCATCAAAAGCAAATACCTTAAGCATAGTTCTCTGTATCCAGCAAATTTATGTATGTATGTATTGATATCTATCACACCCTGTCTTCCAGGAGAATATAGCATAAGGACAAGCTACTGGTATTAACTTTTACTCTTCTGATTCCTAAAGGTTCATGCCATTTTCGATCAAAATGCTTCTGACCCCATATAAAATTCTCTCTCCAAAGAGTACACTTGTGAGTTCTTCAAGCACACTACTAGTGTTTCAGCTTTCCACTTTCAGGGTCTGTGTCAGAAAAAAATGAAGGAGATGTATGGAACTGTATACTGTCAGAGACAGGAGAACTCAAACATGAATAATTTAGTAGTGAAATAATTCTGTGTGTTTAGAAAATGACACCAATCATACAGACAAAAGTGACCAAAAGAAATGTCTAAAATTGTTAATATTTTAATGATTTATAATGAAGAATGATCTCTGAAAGATCTTTCGTTGACAGCCTGGATCCCTACACAGTAGAATTCATTGGTGGTGACTGTAGGAATGATTGGGTCATGGGTGCCTTGTCTTCATGAATAGATTCATCTACTGATAGACTCGTGTATGGGGCATTATTAGGAAGTGAAGGAACTAACAGGAGGTGGAGCCCGGATGGGGAGAGTAGCCCATGAGGCCTTGCCTTGGAAGTTTATGTCCTGTCCTTTGCTTCTCTGAGTGAGAAGAGAAGCTCTGAGCTCCTTGGCCTTCGCCATCAGGGTACTCTGCCTTTTCACACATGCACAGCAATGGCACCAGATAACCATCAGGTGAGACCTCCAGAAGCAGGAACTGAAATAAATCTTTACTTTTTGAAGTTGTTTCTCTTAAGTATCTGCTATAGTAAAGTCGAAAAAAAAAACACTTAATGCAATATTTTAGTAAAGAATTGAAAAAAAAAGAATTATATTGGAATTCTCATAGTCTGTCATATATTCTTAAAATTTGAAGCAACTTTGGCAAAGAATGGAGCTTTTTTGTGGATTTATGTTACTTCTGAAGTTCACTTCTGTGAAATTAGTAGAGAATCTATCCTTCAACTGTGAAATCACACGAACTCAGAAACCTTACAACTTAAAATGTGTAATTTCCCAAAAGGATAATTCTTAAAGGCTTAAATTTCCCACCCTTTCCCAGTGGGCATTCATCTGCTGCCACACATAGCCATAGGATGTGTCTTCGGTTCTGTGGACAGCAGAGGCAGAACATTAGGGACGAATGTCCCCACCATTATGCCCCAGGTAGTCCCAGTCCTCAGGCCCAATTAATGTAAAAGCAGTGGCTGATGAGCTTTCTGCGATGTCAAAATCGAACTACATTAAATGTGCTAAGTCATGAAAGATAAATGTGAGTTACAGTGCCTTGGGAATCAGTTAAAGAGAAGAGCTAGATGTGTATCTGGAAACTCTAGAAAGAGTTTTTTTGCCTAGTCAGAAAATGTACAAAAGGTACTTGCACAGAAAGCATCCCAGTAAGCTGTTGGCTTCTTTGCTAGGTAAAAATCCTAACTCACCTGGATCGGACAGATGAAGTTACACAATCCTGAAAGCATTCTCAGAGCGGTATAATGGTGGTCAATTTAGCAATTCAGACCAGAGTTATTCTCGTGCTGAGCAGATTGCCCTACATCACTCAGCTTGCAAGCATGGGATGACATTGTCAGGAGAGCTCTACTGCCTCCACTTCCTCTCAAAAGGTTCTTCTCAGAAGGTCAGGCCCATAAGTGCCTCTGTGTGAAGGCCTCTGAGATCTCTGGTGGGAAGCCCTGAACAATGAATAATGGATATGTCTTTGTAAGAACTCTCTTTAGTGGGCAGCCGAATCTATTTTTACTTCATGGCAAAAGCACTTCGGGAGACACATTCCCAAACCACACCACAGGATGTGGGAGGTGGTGGAGACTGCCAAATGCTGGCCACGTTTAACATGGCAGCACACACTCATGGGAAATTGAGCACTAATTGTCCTGATAAGCCTTGTTATACACTTAAGCACAGAATTTTGTGAGTCAGTACCCCTCTTTTTCTCTGGCACTTATCAAAAGAGTAAGCCTGGATTCAAAGAAGGAAAAAATAATCTACAAAATATATAGCAAAGATCCTTGGAACCCATGTAGAGACAGAAAGTGGAATCATTTTCTGAAACTCACAAATTCGGTAGAATTTTTTTCTGTATAATGAAAAGCCCAGCAGGAACTCCAGATCAAAACAGATTTAGAACGTGATGATATCTGTGGATTACAGAGTTATCAGCTTCCATACTCCAATGCCTAGGCTCATTACCATTGCAGGGGACCCGCTCTACTTCCTTTGAAGTGGGAAGAAGTTAGACAAATGAAAAGACTGTGGGAAGAGATATCAGGACAGTGCCTGGATGGCAGTCAAGGACCAGATGGCAAAGTAATGAATATTCTCTAAGATCTGGACCTTTGATGGACAGAGGTTTGAACACATCACTAAAGTGCAAGGCAGACTGTGAGAGCCTCTGTCCTCTTAAATAGCTTCTTGGATAGACTTCAATCCCTGAGTTTTCTCAAGTCTTGGTGTTCTTGGGTTTGGTTGGTGGGTTGCCAGAGTAAAAAACAAGCAGTCAGCCACCCAGGACACATGCTGGAGGGACCCAAGATGTTCTGATATTAGCACTGATGATACTTCGGCCGTCTCCTTCACATCCCACTCTCAGAGCGCTTTGCTATCTGTGATTCCATTTGAACCTCTTAGCAACTTAACTAGGGAAGTTGATGAAGCAATTCTAATCTCATGTGATGGTAGATAGAAGACTCAACAAGGTCAGAGGCTTCCTATGACTTGCTGGCTCATAGGTCACGGGACAGTCTTGGCCAACTTAGCACTTTGTGAAATACAGGCTTATGCTATGCAGCTCTTGCTGACCTGCATGGCACCCCAGAAGCTCACAGTCCTAGAAAATACTAACTACATTACTACTGCACAGGTTGAGGCATAGGGTATTTCCTTCCAAGGAAAAAATTGTATTGCTTCTATCAATATTCTTCTTGATCTGTGTGATTCCTCTCTGTACTCACTGATCCTGGAAAATCTGTAATAGGAAAGCCCTGTGGGAGTCAGAAAAGAGGATGAACTAAAATATAGTATCCACCCCCAGGAGCTGCCCATCTCAGGGGTGTCAGTTATGCTATAAATATTGAATGTATAGAAGGAGGGAAGAGGGCTCAGTGTATGGGCTGTGTATGAAACCAATCAAGTTAAGAGTCGCTCATTGTCACTGATGCCGTGGTATTATTCAGATGCCAGAGCAGTGTCATGGGCAAATTGGTATTTTAAAAAGCAATGCCCTTTACTTTTGGGAAATCACATGTCTCCCCCAAAGAAATCAGTATTATTGAGTTGTCTTTTTATAAGGTGATTATAGAATTCTTCATAAAATGGGATGTTGTAAATCCATCTGGGGTGATGTATTTGTGTTGCTTTGGACAGCTGCCCAGAGGATTTCAGTGTCCTGCTTATTCTTAAGATCTGTGTTTCTCACAAAATGCTAGAGGACAAAAATCATAGGTTCCATACACCCTTCACAGATAAAAGAATTATGAGCTTATAAAGGAGTGAGAGTATTTTCCTTGCTGCCCCTCCACCTGGCTTCAGTGTGAACAGAGGATCATAGCTATGGCTTCTCACATGACAAAACAAGACACTGGATGACTAGGCAATGGGGATGGAAGGACTGACAAATCCGTGTCAGCTGAACACCTCCTGTCACACCACAGCCATGAACTTCTGGCTAGTGATTTGTAGCATACCTGTGCCAAGTTAAGGAATGAAAGGCTATTCTTCCCAAATTATGATTATTAATTCCACTGATAATCAAAGATTATTAATATATATAGTAAAAATTCCCAATGCCTCATTTTAAGAGATTTCATACAAAAATTAGATGAGGACGCTTCATATCCAATGTCTGAGTCATTAATTAAAACAAATTATGATGTGCTTCTGTGTGTGTGCATGTACACATAAGTGAGTTCCCTTGCAGAGACCAGAGGCATTCGATGCCCTGGAGCTGAAGGTAACGGCCACTGGGAGGTACTTGATACGTGTAGCAGGAATTGAACTTGGGTCCTTTACAAGAGTAGTATATGTGCTTAACTGCTGAACCATCTCTTCAGCCACTAGGTCAGTGTTACTCAACAGGTGGGCTTCAACCTCTTTAAAGGTTGCATAACAGATATCTTGCATAATAGATATTTACAGTATGATTCATAACAGTAGCAAAATTACAATTATGAAGTAGTAATGAAATAATCTTATGGTTGAGAAATTATATTAAAAGGTTGCAGCATTAAGAAGGTTGAGAACCACTGATATATGTCATTATATTTGGATATTCACATAAGATTTTGGTGTCTTCTATTCATAAGCATTCATAATGCATGTTCATCTATATTTACAGAGTGACACACACACACACACATGCTTTGATTGTAGTTAAGGTGAGATCCTCAACCTGCCTTAAGATTGATTTAGACAGGAATAGGGATTGAATTTCTTGTATCTGCAGCTACCACATTATAGTGTAACAAAAAGCTCTAGCTATTCCTCAGATCCTATGTCCTGCGGCTACTCAGAAAGACCCTGATGGTAATGAGCAGATTCTACATGAATGGAAATCAGAGACTAAAATCAGGCTGGCAATCCTCTTTGTTGGAGTGTAATCACTAGACTGGGCAGACTATTCAAAATTCCATTTTCTCCCCCTCTCCGCTGACACTACACTTCATCTTCTGCTTTTCCAAACATTTAGAATTGTGACTTTGCATCCTCTGAGGTTTTACGGTTTCAACCTTCGGAAAGCTGTGATTAAATGTATTCTAATCAGATGTCACCTTGCCATGGTTTTGGAAAGGTATCAGAGGAAAGTAATTAGCCATCACAGGAGAAGAAATCCTAGTTAAGGCCCTTTCTTCTCTTGCAACTGCATTCTGCTGTGTCTTTATAGCAACAAAGGTCTGCAATCAGTCTGGCTCCAGCTTTGTAAATGTATCAGAGAAAGGGCCAAGGTGGGGAGATCACCTCTCGTCTTACATGTGTGAGAGGAGGAGAAAAATAAAAGACCACCTTCGAAGTGACTGCAATTGCATCTGAGCGGGAGAATGTTCAGGTAAACGGATCCTCCAATTACGATGCTATTGCGCAGACACCAGCAATGTTTCCATTTCAAAGAACAGAAGTGTTGTCATATTTATGACTCTGTAATACTGACAGCTACTCAAGGCCCAAGGATGTTCTAGAGACTTTGAAAAGACATTACTGATGGCCTGAATGAAGATATGGGGCAAATTCCTTAAAACTGCCTTATTCTCAGAAGTCTGATGGAGGTTTAATCCGATACCTCATGGGTCAGATGGAATGATTCTATCACTGGAAAAATACTTTTTCCAAATCTAACTTTTTTGGAGTGTGATTTGGTCCTACTGCATCAGTTATCATCATGGTAATCAGTGGTTGGGAATTGTAGCTGGCTCTTCAGTAGGTATACCACTGGGTTGTGTGTGCCATGCAAGACCGAGACATGAGTCATTCTCATGTCCTTTCTGAAGCATGTGGGTTGTGACTGGGTTCATTCTTTTAGATAGTCTGTATCTATGGACTCAATATATCTGGAGTGAACAAAGACTTTAGAACACAATATGCCTCAGAAGTGGCTAAGAGTTTGAGAACAAAAGCACCATAACCTTTTCTGTCTATGATGCAAGCCTTATGGAACAGTTTTAATGCAGTTGACTTTGTCCTAAGACATGACATCATCTTCCAGGAAAGCCCTCCCTCAAGCCATGGTTATTCCCTCCAAACTAAATCAGTTTTATAACCATAAAATTGGCTATGATTAGTGCCTTAGAGACATGAAAGAGTTACAAGAAACTCGGGAGTAGCGCGAGTGCAGAAAACTCTGCTTCCTCATTCCGCAAAGGTCCGTGGGGGATGACTCTTCTCATGCTAATGCCATAAGGAATCTCTGAAGACTGCTTGCCACAACCATTGTCTACTGTTCCCATATTCAATTTGCCGTAGAGTTCTACAGACTCTAATGCCCAAGACTATTTTAAATCCATCTTCTCTTCTATACCTGCTTCCTTAATTCAGGTGTCCATTTATTTTTATAGATCTCCATTCTTGTTTACCAAAAATAGGGCCATGCCATCCTGTTTTACTTTGTATACAAGCCATGTTACCTTTATAAGTTCAGACACCAGATTCCAAGGCAACTGTGATGATTCATCTGTTGGCATTCTACGATGATCTTACAACAGTGACATACACCACACACACACTTTATGAACATGATTCTATTCACATCACTGCCTCTTCCTCAAGTGTGCACGTGGTTCCTTTTCCTTTTCTTTCTTTGTCTACTTGACAAATAACTATCATATTGTCTTCCATTTTAAAAGACATCATGCTCTGAAAAAAACAAGCACATTTCTGTGAAATTAATTGAGTATATTCTTCAGAACATTTCCATGAGGGTGATCAATGGAAGGTTTCACAAAGAATTGCTAAAGTTAATACAACTTAGCCTTTAGGGCTGAGTTCAAATAGAATCACTCTGCGACTCTCTCAGTTTATATCCCTGAGCAAGGCTACCTCTGCTATCTTTAATTCTAGAGTTCTCTATTTGACCCTTTCTCCACATTCAACAGTAGCTGCTTGCTTTATTTGCCTCAAGGACAATGCTATTTCCCCATTATCTAACCCAATTCATGACATAATTAGGATTCAGCATTGGGTTTCATGGAGAAAGAGACATTAAATGAACCTCATATGGCTTCTGCTCCCCTTAGAAGTTTTTCTTTCTCAGGAAAGAACTAGGAAAGCTCCCATACACAAGACCCAGCTATTAAGATCTCTTACCTTAATTTAATTAGCCATGTTTTTATATGTTAAAATATCAAAGGCCAGTAGTATATTTCAGGTAGAACATGTGCTTAGCATGTGGGAAGAAATGGGATTCAGTAACTAGTACCCCAAATATAACAAAACCTATAGAACTATTGGACAGTATTTTAGCTGATGATAAATCTGACAAAGCTTCCAAAGTGTCAATTTATCACAAGGGTGTCACTATCGATTAAGAGCATCCCGGCATGCTAGGTACCAGTGCATATTAAACTGACAGAGAAAACTGTTAATCCACTAGTGGAATGTTACACCAAAGCATGTAAGCCACATTATAAAAACCCATTTCAGAATTGACATAAAAATCAAGAAGTACTTATGTAGTCTTTAAATAATCATTTATATTCTGAGGATTCCCATATCTGTGACTCCAGTTTGAATGTCTCAGATAGCTTTGCTCATATGCATCCAAAGTGCTCATGGGAAATTTCATATTTTTGGCTTCTGTGCATCTTAGACATAAGCTGTCAAACTTAACCTATATGGTCTCTTCCAAAGCACATCTGTCTGTGTGGTGCAGGATGGTCACATATTCACTAGCTAAGCTTGTGGAGTGAGACATTCTTCTCATTTCTTTCCACACTATTGGTTCTTCTCTTTAGAAGTCTGCTGTCCATTCCTTCATTTTTCTTTCAGCTGCCCCCCTTTATAGTGTTTATAATTTGATGATGAAGGAGCAGTTACATATCTGCTATGCAGTTCCCAGGGATTTCCATCATAGAACATCACACACATGGTTCTGAAAACCTTTATCACTTGACAGATAAACAGGGAGACAATCAAAATCATCACACTCCACTCTAGCCTAAACCATTCGAACTGATTTCTTGAACTTTCAAACACATGTCTTAGGTGAATAAGACCAGACTTGTGTAAGTTCACCTGTTTTAACACCAAGCCTCTAGACCACAGAATTAGTTGATTCATTTGTTAACTGGCCAGGGAGTGCAGTTATATCCAAAGTCTCTGACAAGGCATATAAATTCTCTATATATGCCACTTCATGCCTTGGTGACAACTGTTCAAGTTTACACTGTCCCCGTCTCCTTCTTCTTCCATGTCTCCCTCCCAGAGCCCCCAGCTAATCACCTCTCCTTCAATAGCTCTTCTGCATATCTGGAACTTGTGCTCAGTTTCTTCCTGGGTCCCACCTTTATACATTTTTTTGGTCAGTGATGAGGTTTATTTAAATTTCAAGTTTAAACATTGGTTTTTATTGTTTAATTCCCTCCGGGAAGCTGGCTCTCCTCACCTTCCACCCTTCATGGCATGCTCTGTGGACCCTCCAGTGGCTTGCAGCCACCAGCTTTAGGAGCTTTGGTTCCGACTGAGGCTTTACTTTATGAGGTTACAACTCATTTGAAGAGATAAAATAATACTGTACTTATCTTGGTGTCCCTAGACACAGAACAGGAGTGCAAATTGTCTACGGGATCGGTGAGTATTTGAGAAATGGTTTCATCCATTCTATTTAGTGGAGCACTGGTTGAGGCTTCACTTGCACACTTCTTTATGGAATTAATCCCATTTAATTCTACAAAGCAGCATCTTACAGCACGTAGCCCTTCCACGTTAAATAATAAGGTTACCTATTGGCACCTTGACTCATGGTTTGCTTTCTTTTCATGGGAGACTTTGTATCTTTTAGGCCATGTGGCCATGAATAAAATGGGTTTGAAAAGAAGATCCTGCAGCCAGCAGAAGGAGTAAAATAGAAGGCAGTGATGTTCTGAAACCATGGGACAAAAGGTGAGTGGGATTCAGGATCAGTAACCAAGTATCACTGTCCAAAACACAGGATTAAAGTCATTCACTCAACAACCATCCACAAAGTGACTTTTATGTGTTGCTATTATGAAATAAATGAACTTATTGAGGACACCAAAAAAATCCATAATGTTTTTAAAATATAAGGGAAGAAAGTGAGAGAATGGAATATCATCACACTATGTTATTTATAAGTAAGAAATTGTCAAAAGCAAAATTAATTTTAAAAAAAGAACAAAGAAAAAGCAAACATTCTTGTGTTAGAGATGGTAAAGACCCTGGTACTGTACCCATTAACTGTACTTTTGTGAGTCATTCCATGGGGATAATGTTTTTTTAAAGGAATGGCTCTAAGACCTCTCAGAAGTCTTTAAGGATCAGAAAGCAAGACATTTTCTTGATTGTACATGAGAGGACATGAAAGCCACTGACATGCTAAAGACATAAGAAAAAGCAGAACAGGTCTCCCAGTGCACATGCAGGCTGGGTAGGAGTTGTGTGTCTGCGCCCTACAGTGGGAAAGATCAGGCTGTCTCAGAGAGAGAACCAAGAGAGGGAGACTGTTCAGCTCTCAGGAGCACCCCCTTAAGTTTAGCTTAATGGAGTTTTTTAGTAGGGGGTATCTTCCATGAATTGCTTAGTCTTCCATTAGGCTTATCTTCCCTTAGACTTAGCCAATCTTTAGCCTCTCCCCTCAATGAATCTTATTCTGAGAGAAAAGCAACTGTCTTCTAGGGATACAATTAGTCCTGGTAGTGAGATAACAATCTATGTAACACATAGGAACGATCTCTAGGTCTTCCTTTATTTATTTATTTATTTATTTATTTATGAGACAGGATTTTAGGGTCTTCATACCCAGGTGAAAACTTTTTTTGCTTAAATAGAAAGTGGAAAATGAAACAGTGTGCTTAAGTTCCCTGTTTAAAAATTCATGGCTTCATAACAAAATGCTGTTTTAGTACAGTGATCCAGAGTGTTGACCTGTGAGACTCTCTAACAACAATGACATTCTGAAGGAGGCAGTAGGGATGGACAGAGAGCACCCAAAATGATATTATCCTATTATAAAATTTTGTAGGAAAGGATCAGTGGTCAAAAAAAGAACTTTACTGTGTTCATTTTATATAAATTGGATCAATTCTTAGATGTAAGACCAGAGAAGCTAAATATCATTTAAGGTTTTCATTATTGAAAACTGTCTTTTATGAGATACGAATAGATATAAATAGGTATTTCTCATAAATAATGATGACTGTGCAACTAAACAGAATGTTGTGAATTAGTAGCTAATAAACACATGATGAACTTCTAAAGAAACTGGGGTGGATTAAGAAAAAGATATTTTCTTCCAAAACAAATTTATAAATAGACATTTAAATTCCATATAAGCCACTAGATTTCTAATCAAGAGATAAAGGGCTATGTTGCTTCATACTTCCCTGCTGTCTAAAGCTTGAAAGCCCTTGCAAAGCTAGATACCCTGCCTTGCAAGGAAGAAAGAGTATCATTCTCATAGAACTGTACCGGAAATAATACATATAAAATGACATTAGCAGCAAAATGAAGCACAAATGAGATTCTGAGAAGAAGAGGACCATAAAAGGAGGAGGAGGAGGAGGAGGAGGAGGAGGAGGAGGAGGAGGGCAGCAGGGAGGGTGGTGCAAACAGGAGCGAAGTGCAGTGATATACACGTATAAAATGTCACCATGCAGCCCACTACTTTAGTCACTAGCTAAAACATTTAATAAGAGAAGATTCTGGAGGCTCTGAAACCCAACAGTTACATCAATCAAATTTATATGTTCAATTTTATACGTTTCAATCAATTGTATATGGTCAGCATAGAACTGATGTAGCAAAATCATTGAAGACAAGAAAATAAAACAAACCATAATGCCTTTAGTCACTGGGAGGTAGTCATTATTATAAGAGGCTCTAAGGAATGGACAGTGAATTCTACAGCAGTCTCTAGAGTGTTCATATTAAATGCACACTTAAAATGTTTTCTAAATTAAAACTTTACTTAATTTAAAAAACTAATTTGGTTACCTAGTTCTTCCCTCTATCTAGCCTAGTTTTTCCCCACTATACATCAGTCTGTTTTCCTATGTGTGGACCAAACAGCAAACACGTCAACAATGAGCATCTTTCTTTCTTCCTTCCTTCAAAATGTATTCTTCTCTCATATATTACATTATGTCCAGTGTCCCCTCCCTTCTCTCCTCCCAAGGACCACCCCATTGTCCTCCTTAGTTCCTCTGTAGAAAATGGCAGGCCTCCAATGGATATCAACCAAACACAGCATATCAAATTGCAGTAAGACTAGGCACCTCCATCTTATTAAGGATGGATAGGAAACTGAAAAGGAGGAAAAGGGTTCCCAAAGCAGGTAAAAAAAAAAAAAAAAAAAAAGGCAGATGTCCCTACTTCCACTGTTAGCAGTCCCACAAGATGACCTAGCTACACAACCATAACATACATGCAGATGCTCTTGGTCAGACTCACAAAGGCTCCCTTGTTGTTGGCTCAGTCTCTGTGAACCTCCATGAGCCTTTCTTAGTTGGTCCTGTGGGTTTCTTGTGGTGTTCTTAATCCCTCTGGCTCCTACAATCCTTTCTCCCTGTTTTCTGCAGGACTCCCAAAGCTCCGTTTAATGTTTAGCTGTGGGTTTCTGTATCCATTTCCATGAATGAACTTCCTGGATGAAGCCTCTCTGATGACAATTAGGCTAGGTACCAATCTATGAGTATAGCAGAATATCATTAGGCATCATTTCATTGACCTTTTCTCCAGAGGTGTTTGGTTCTATACCAGGTGTCTGGGCTATCCAGTCTCTTTCATTGAAGACTCTACATCACAGGAGCCATGTTCTGGATGGTGGGGGGAGGATAGGGGAAATTTGGGGGAGGGTAATGACCATTTTATATCCTCCAGCAAACCAAGCCAACAAACAACACAAAAGAAGCATTGGAAAAACCTGTGAATTTTGTTTAACAGTTAAAATACTGGAACCCCTAGGCACTGAGTTGAGTGATAGCACCAAAGGACCAAAACCAAATCCGAAGGGTGAGCATGTGACTCCACATGGAAATTTATCACCCCAGACGTGACCAAGAATCTTGGGGTGATGGGATCCTCCTGGATTAACCTGCATGGTTCTAGCTGACCCCAAATATACACATAAGATAAACAGAGGAGTCATACAGACCTGCTGACAGCTTTGAATGAGGTCTGACAGCAAAGTAGCTGGAGCAGCCTTATTTATAACCCAGATGTTCTTCAACAGAGGAATGGATACAGAAAATGTGGTACATTTATACAATGGAGTACTATTCAGCTATTAAAAACAATGAATCCATGAAATTCTTAGGCACATGGATGAAATTAAAAAATATTATCCTGAGTGAGGTAACACAATCACAAAAGAACATACATGGTATTCACTCATGATAAGTGGATATTAGCCCCAAAGCTCCAAATACTAAAGATACAATTGCAGACCACATGAAGTCCAAGAAGAAGGAAGACCAAAGTGTGGGTGCTTTGGTCCTTCTTAGAAAGAGTAACAAAATACTCACAGGAGCAAATATGGAGATAAAGTATAGAGACTGAAGGAAAGGCTATCGAGACACTGTCCCACCTGGGGATTCATTCTATATACAATTACCAGACTGAGGCAATATTGTGGATGCCAAGAAGTACATGCTGATAGGCGCCTGATGTAGCTGTCTCCTGAGATGCCTTGACAGAGCCTTACAAATACAGAGGTGGATGCTCACAGCCAACTGTTGTACTGAGCATGGGGTCCACAATAAAGGAGTTAGAGAAAGGACTGAAGGAGTTGAAGGGGTTTGTAACTCCATAGGAAGAACAACAATAATATCAACCAACCAGATCCCCCAGAGTTCCCAGGAACTATGCCACCAACTCATGGATCTAGCTGCATATGTAATAGATGACTGCCTTGTCAGGCATCAGTGGGAGGAGAGGTCCTTGGTCCCATGAAGGTTCAATAGATGCCCCAGTGTAGGGGAACTGAGGGCAGGGAGGTAGGATTGGGTGGATGAGTGGAGGAACTCCCTCACAGAAGCAGGGGGAGGGAGGATGGGATAGGGGGTCTCTGGGAGGGGGAAACAGGGAAAGGGGATAACATTTGAAATGGAAATAAAGAAAATATCCAAGAAAAATTCTAATTTAGAGTCCTGTTAATTTTGATTCAGAAAATTAATGTTGAACTTCTGGTCCTCCAAACTATTTCTGGTTGTTATAAGACAAGTAAGTTGTCATTCTTTGGACAGAAGCCTTAGAAATAAATATGAGACTAAAACATGAACATAATAGAGCATGTATCCTTATTACATGTTGGAGCATCTCTGGGTATATGCCAAGGAGTGGTATTGCTGGATCCTCTGGTAGTGCTGTGTCCAATTTTCTGAGGAACCACCAAACTGATTTCCAGAGTGGTTGTAGCAGCTTGCAATCCCACCATCAATGGAGGAGTGTTCCTCTTTCTCCACATCCTCGCCAGCATCTGCTGTCATCTGAGTTTTTGATCTTAGCCATTATGAGTAGTTTTAGGTGGAATCTCAGGGTTGTTTTGAGTTGCATTTCCCTGATGGTTAAGGATGTTAAACATCTTTTTATGTGCCTCTCAGTCATTTGTACTCCTCAGTTTAGAATTCTTTGTTTAGCTATGTATCCCACTTTTTAATAGGGTTATTTGGTTCTCTGGAGTCTAACTTTTGAGTTCTTTGTATATATTGGATATTAGCCCTACATCCGATAGGGATGTAGGATGGGTAAAGATCTTTTTCCAATCTGTTGGTTGCCTTTTTGTCTTTTTTTTTTATTATTACATATTTTCCTCAATTACATTTCCAATACTATCCCAAAAGTCCCCCATAGCGCCCCCCACTTCCCTACCCACCCATTCCCATTCTTTTGGCCCTGGCATTCCCCTATATTGGGGCATATAAAGTTTGCAAGTCCAATGGGCCTCTCTTTCCATTGATGGCCGACTAGGCCATCTTTCGATACATATGCAGCTAGAGACAAGAGCTCCAGGGTTCTGGTTAGTACATCATGTTGTTCCAACAATAGGGTTGCAGATCCCTTTAGCTCCTTGGGTACTTTCTCTAGCTTCTCCATTGGGAGCCCTGTGATACATCCAATAGCTGACTGTGAACATCCATTCCTGTGTTTGCTAGGCCCCAGCATCGTCTCACAAGAGACAGCTATATTTGGGTCCTTTCAGCAAAATCTTGCTAGTGTATGCAATGGTGTCAGCGTTTAGAAGCTGATTATGGGACGGATCCCTGGATACAGCAGTCTCTAAATGGTCCATCCTTTCATCACAGCTACGAACTTTGTCTCTGTAACTCCTTCCCTGGGTGTTTTGTTCCCAATTCTAAGAAGGTGCACAGTGTCCACACTTTGGTCTTCATTCTTCTTGAGTTTCATGCGTTTATCAAATTGTATCTTATATCTTGGGTATCCTAAGTTTTGGGCTAATATCCACTTATCAATGAATACATATTGTGTGAGTTGCCTTTTTGTCTTATTGACAGTGTCCTTTGCCTTACAGAAGCTTTGCAACTTTATGAGGTCCCATTTGTCAATTATTGATCTTACAGCACAAGCCATTGGCGTTCTGTTCAGAAAAATTTCCCCTGTGCCCATATGTTCAAGGCTCTTCCCCACTTTCTCCTCTGTGTCAGTGTCCCTGGTTTTATGTGGAGGGCCTTGATCCATTTGGACTTGAGTTTTGTACAAGGAGATAAGAATGGATTGATCCCCATTCTTCTACATGCTAACCGCCAATTGAGCCAGCACCATTTGTTGAAAATGCTGTCTTTTTTTCATTGGATAGTTTTAGCTCCTAAAGATTATGGGACCATAGGTATGTGGGTTCATTTCTGGGTCTTCAATTATATTCCATTGATCTACCTGTATGTCACTGTACCAATACCATGCAGTTTTTCTTTTTCAATCACAACTGCTCATAACAGCCTTATTTATAGCTAGAATCTGGAAAGAACCCAGATGTCTCTCAACAGAGGAATGCATACAGAAAATGTGGCACATTTACACAATGGAGTACTATGCAGCTATTACAAACAATGAATTTATGAAATTTTTAGGCAAATGGATGGATATGGATTATATCATCATAAAAGTAAGGTAACCCAATCACAAAAGTACACATATGATATGTACTCACTGATTAGTGGATATTAGCCCAGAAGCTTAGAAGGGGAAATTGGGGGTTTTCAGAGGGGAAATCAGGAAAAGGGATAACATTTGAAATGTAAATAAAGAAAATATCTAATAAAAAAAGAGAGAGACTAAAACATAAGTCAGCCAAAGCTGAGCTGGGCAGTTAATCGAAGCTCTTCGGTAAATATTACAGATAAAACATTTCTCACCTCCTAGGTTTTGAAGCCTGTTGTTTTTTTTTTTTTGTCTTATTTTGAGACAAAGTTTTGTTTAATATCCCATGCTGGCCTTGAACTACTTTTCCTCCTGCCTCTGCTTTCCATATGTCTAGATTATTGGAGAACCCCACCCAATCCCTGATTTTTTAAAACATGTACCTATACCAATGTTGTGCAGTACTCCATCTCACTCATCTCATAGAGATCACCTGTGTCTGGCTTCCGAATGTTGCAAACAAAGGCCACTTCTGCCTGGTAATCATACATATATTAGGCCCAGGTGTTTCTTACCTGTTTTTAACACATTGAAAAGAAGCAGAACTTCTCATAATTACATGTCTTCCAGTGTTAGTGAAACTAAAACCATTGGTGACCTCAGCTTCTGAGGTCAGAAATCCTCAGAAGGTGAGCAGGCAGCGGTTTAAGATGTCAGTTTAGAGGCACATGTCAACTGGAGACCATGTGAGACAGATAGAAAAGAACCCTGTCAGAGGTGAACATCTGAGCTGTGAGAAAAGGGTCTCTAATTATGTCTGTCTTCTTGTAGTTGCACTGTATCATCTGCTCACCTGGCAGGTTAACCAAATGGTCAGGTCTCATCCCTTTGTCTGTGTCCATGGGAGGAAACCAAGTTTTATATTCTGCAGATTACCTGTGGACTGAGTACTGTTACCAGGTTCTTCTCTTAGACATTATTATTATTATTATTATTATTATTATTATTATTATTTGATTTTTCGAGACAGGATTTCTCTGTATAGCCCTGGTTGTCCTGAAACTCAACTCTGTAAACCAGGCTGGTTTTGAACTCAGAAATTTGCCTGCCTCTGCCTCCCAAGAGCTGGGATTAAAGGCATGTGCCACCACTGCCTGCCTAGACATTATTTTTTTATCATATCATGATTCTTAGAGTGTTAGCAAAACCCCATGTAACTGTTTTCTGAGCCTTCGCCTAATCCCTGCCTTCCTTTCATATCCATAGCTCCCAAGAACTCAGAAGTATGCCTGCTCTATCACTAGTATGCACATAGTTCCCCAGCCAGTATCTTGTGGCACTTGGTGCACATTTTAAAAAATGAATCTTTATCCAGTTTGTTCTCTGAGGGTACCAGATATCAGAAGAAAGCCAGTGTACTTAAAAAAAATCAATATGTTGAAATAAACAATATACAAAATGGCCAGTTTGCCGGAGGCCAATTTGCCAAAAATCAATGTGCTAAATTTACCAAAACATTTCTTTCTTGTAACTGTTTGCATAGCTAATAGAAACTCATATTAGAACCGGCAGTTTGAGGAGGTTTTATAGACCTCAAGGAAGTTGGAGGTAACGATTGTTTTATTTGGTCTTAAGAACAGTATTTTATGGGATGTCCACTTTATTAAGAGAATCAGTCTTAGATTTCTGCTGATAGATTTAACAGTGAGATGCTTCACTAGTGTCCTCTCTCGAGGAAGACTTGCTCCTTCTGACCACCCTGGTATTCCCTTTGTAGGTGGAGTCTATATCACAGATCTACTCAGCTGCCACATCCTATTTGTTAGAGGTTGCACTTGCCAGGTAGGATCGCATTAGCTTATCATTTGTGATGAGATGATTTTGAACAGCTCTGCTTTCTTGATCTGGTTTTGTATGATTTCATGATAATCACCTCAATTCTTTCAACCAGTTTGACTTTCAACCTAAACCTTGTGCTTCCAGCAAGCTTCTTGTTACCTTTGTTATATCTTATGTGGAGAGTTTGCTTCAGGCATGATAGCTGTCCATTCTACAAGTATCATTGGAAATACATAGAATTTAGGCATTTTTGCAATAATACATATAATGTCATTTAATATGTACACATATCAAAATTCACATGTTTAAGATTCACATTTCAACAAGGATTCAATTAAAATTTTAGTATGATTATTGAGTCACATCTTTGTGAACCAATTGTCAGACTTATGAGGAATCTAGAGAGATCTGAAATTTTAGTTATTGACCATTATTTATATTTGACTGAATATTTCATATTGATAAAACGACTAAGTCACTTATGACTTTCATTTTGAGAACATGAATACCCTTAAATGCTACTACCAGCATAGGAAAGGAACGTCCTGGTCCAAATGTCCCATAGATTGTCATAGCTGTTAGCAACTCCATCCGATATGAGTTTCATTAAACACCATATTTGATACATTAGTAAATTTGTTAGAGTAATTTATAATTTTTAACTATAGAAATCAGGGTTTTTAGTAACTTACTGATTTAAAAATTAAGAATATTACAGTTTCAAAAATTAATTGTGAACCTGTGGCTTGGTGCCCAGAGAGGTTTTTTTGGCATGGTTTGTGCCCCTCTTGCTTTTGGCATAGTTTGCGCTCCTCTAGGCTGCTTCATCGCTCCACCCTTCTCAGTTTTCTCCTCTCTTTTTCTATTTTTTAAAAATTCCATCAGATAGCCTGGAGTTGGACATTTAGTTTGCTACTCTTGCCCTGGAGTCTGGGTTGACAGAAAGTGGGTACTTGGGAGCAAACTGAATACTGCACTTTGATTATGTAGTTTGGGTGAACTTTTCTTCTATAAGAACAAAATTGAATCTAAAGAAGATTTTCAAGGTGCAGAGTACAACTTTCAGAAAAGTCCATAGGCAAGTGAGGTCTGTTCTTTAATGTAAATTGTTCTTTGTTTCAGTGGAGGATTTATGAGAGTCATGGCTCCATTCATTAATACATACAAATTAAGTCCCTATTTCTTCCAGCAAAATTCAGCCTTTCATTGAGATGTGACTTATAAGCTATGTAGTCTACCCTCTTAAAGTATGAAAATTAAATATATAAAATGATGTCTTTGGTGCTGACACAGCATAGTGGGACTATCTGTGGGGTTAGCATTGGGTACTCAACTATCTAATTTAAGGAGAGGCCCTTTCTTAGGAACAGCTGCGCTCATGGTTATAATATGGTTATAAACTCATATCTGTTAATTCTGTGTTACCAGTTGTTGGTTTTCCTAATGGCATGTGTCTTAACCAAGGCTTCCAATTTAATGACTCCTGCTGTAACAGTTGTAAGTAGGGGTTAGGGGATTTCTGCTCATTCTTGTCTTGATCTCATTGGAAGGATCTGCCCATCCTCCATGCTTTTCCTACTAGTGAGAAAAGGTCTAGCTGCATATGTACAGAGTCTGAACATTTGTTCTAAGTGGTGGATTCTCAACTGTCTAGTGTGGACTGACTACACTGTGATGTAAGTTCTGGCTTTCATACCTCTGCACAGCTGTGGGTTTCTGTCGAACGGTGCAGTCTTCAGGAGTACAAAGCAATCCTTATTGTCAGTCTTTATACAAGGGGTTCGACTCAAATACAATGCTTGGCTTAAAGCACTGACATGTAACCATATTTAGAGCTCAGTTTGTGGTTTATAAGATTGCTTTCACCTGCATTGTTGTTGTTGTTTTGTTTTGTTTTATCAAATGAAATTTAAACAATTTGGGCAGATCTGCCTGCCACTTTCAGTGGGGTAATTAATTCAAAGATTGGTCAATATGCAACGTTCTATGCTTAGTAAATACCTCCAAGGGCCAAAGCATCCTTTCACAAGATAGGATAACCTCAGTAGATTTAGCTGCACTGTTGGGTTGCACTAGAGCATCTGCCTTCCATTCTCAAGCTTTGCCTGTCTAACACTGGGCTCTTGTTGTGCCCCATGAATTAGATATCAGATCTCTTTGTAAAACTGCTGCCACCTGTTTTGTTTTGTTTTTCTATCAAATGAAATTGAAACCATTTTGTCAGGAAGTTTTACCATTTTCTCTATGTAGCCTGTTCTCCAAGCAGTTTTGGAATTCGCTTGGAGACTTGCTTTTGTCAATGAAGTATATGCCAAAGGACAAAGCTATGTTTTGATCCTGAGCTGTAACGGGTTTTCTAGTTTCTTCTCTCTCTGTACATGTGAACCTGGACCATTACAGTGCCAAACTAAGCAGTGAGAGGCTGTTCAGAGGAGAAATGGGCCCTGACTGCTGCAGGATATACCAGACAGCTAGCAGTTATCCTGGACCCCATGATCACAATCCACATGAGCCCCACAGAACTCAAGTGAGCCTGTGAAGACACCAGCAACTTACCTACTAAGAGCCAAAGAAGATGAATGACTGGCAAGCTAAGTCATCAAGGGTCGTTACATGTTGATGAGTTCCTGATGTAACTGGGTCTTATACTTTACACATTTCAAGACTAGATCCACCTAAATGGAACCCAGCGTCACCTGCTGAACAGCAAGGTCAGGTCAAGCTTCTGAGTCTAGAAAGATTCAGTGGAAGCCAATGACAAGATACAACTTTTAGGAGGTTCCTCAGTGGGGTGACATGTTCTGAGAGCCACAGTGGAGGACTGTTTCAAGTGAGGGATTTTTAGAATAATGTTGCCTCTGTATGTAAATCATACCATTATTTCTATCCCTTACCAGGACACAGCTTTTACAAATCAGCTTTATTGAGATGTAACATGCATACCCAAAGTATGTAGTTAAAATATTCCTTGTAAATTTACAGGCTGTGACAATCATTAGAGTAATTTAATTTTAGAACACTTCATAAACCTGAAAAGTGTACAGCTGTTTATTTCTTACTTTTTCTGTCCCCAACAGTTTGTGAGCTTAGACTTGCTGTTTTATTCCTTTCACCAGTCTGATTTACTCCTTTGAGACACATGCTGTGTGTGTTTTACTTCTGAACCCTAAACTGGAGTTCCTACACAGTTGTAGAGAAGACCCCAGAAGATGAAAAACATTTACATTAAAGGAGGTAATTTAGCAGAGCTCAAATTTGAAGCATTGATAAAGTTTAATGATATTTCATTTACAATGCAAAACACTAAGCAAATGTAGGTGGCTATTAGTATTATCCAAACCACTATTTTGTGACAGAAAATGATTAATTTCCTGAACCTGAAAGTAATAATGAAGGAAGCAGGATAAACAGCGCATTAGGGGTGCACTGAATTTTTCTAAAAATAATCAACAATCTATTTCCTGCTCTTTTGGGCATTGTGAAACACAATGCTGATGAGTTACCTCCTTCATCTAAGCCATCACAGTTCACCTCCTTAAGCCGTGGTTTAGACAATTGTATGAATAAAATAAGAGGAAGAAAAGGTGATTTTTCTAACCATGTAGTCCAATTTATTGTGTCTTTCTTGCTCCTAAAGAAAAGTTAACTGGATTATATTTTTAAGTGTTTTAAATTATAGGTCAAGCAATCGTATTAGTAGTGGCTTCTTGTCTTAATTTTGGAGTGTCAAACTCTAGGTCTAAGAAGATAATCAATCCTACAGTTGCAAAGATATTAAAGTTCTCTGGAAGATCAATCAGCAATTATCCTACCATAGTTTTCAGGGCCTGAGGGTTAGATATTATATTAGACAGTGAGGAGATAAAAGTAAAGGAATGCCTCAGCAAAGTATCCTTTAGGTCACCCCTGGAGACAGTATGTGTTTCAAATCTTAGAAGTCCATAGACTGCAAGTGGTGAACACAAGTATCGTTAATCAAGTCCCTGTGGAATGAGATAAAACCCATGGGAGAAGGACAGGTATTGTGGCACACACATTTAATGCCAGGACTTGGGAGGCAGAGGGACGTGGATCTCTGAGTTTGCAACCAGCCTGGATTACAGAACGAGATCCAGGACAGACAGAGCTACACAAACAAAACAAAACAAACCCCCTAAACTCCAGAAAACTAAAAGAAAAACCAAACCAACCAAACAAACAAAAAAACCCAAAAAACAGGGAGAGCAGATCAAGCAGAGCAATGCAAGAACACACATTAACCCTTAAATGGCTACAGCAGTTGCTAAATGTTGCACACCATGCCATTAGGGAAGCAGACAACATTGCTCATGGGTTTCTCCATGTCCCAGAATTTCCTGGACAGTACACTCAGATTCTGCATAAGATCTATTATGAATTACTAATATGATGCCTACTGAAAAAAAATTGAAAAGAATTACAGAAGAAAAACCCTAAATAACTACGTGTAAAACATATAAAGAATATATACAGAATGTATACACATACATATGACTACCATGAAGGTAAAGGACAGGAACAGGGCTTATTGTGAAGACAATAGGAGAAAACGTAGGGTACAGAAAGCTATCAAAATCCAGCAGCTAACATTCTCATCTACTATTGGAGGGATTAATGCCCTCCCCAAATCAGCTGTACACTCTGAGATGCCTGGAGCACAGCTCTGTCATTAGCAGTATGAGCCAGAAAGCAGACACCATTTTGAGCAGCGCTGTCACAAAATATTCTGTGATAGCTGAACAGTATAACAACCATCGTACAAGAATTCAATAAGATTCAAGAACAAGATACTTTTAAAATGTTGCCACAGAAAGCTAAAATATTCTATTCCCTGCATATAGACCACATATATTCTTGCTATCTGACACTACACAAAGATATTTCTCTGGCACCCCTCTGGGATGAACCTGATAGGAGATGTGGGGTTTATTTGAGTCATCTGCAATGCAGCTGTCCTTGTAAATGGCTGCCTTGGGATTTTATATAGCAAAACATCTGCAGGAGTTCACTCATTCACAAATATTTCTTGAAAATTTAGTATTTGCCAAGCATTGTTCTAGAAGTTGTAGAATCATGGAGAACAATGTCGACTTCATCTTAGCTATAACTTGTTTATGGTCTGGAGGAGATACAAAAATAAACACCAAGTAAAGAAAGCAGAAAAATAATCCCAGGTTCCAAGTGCTTGAAGTCAAGTCTGACAGGAATTCCAGATTGATTAGCGAAATTTTCCTATTCCAGACCTCTCCCACCTTCCCATGTGTGCCCCATGTAGGAGCATTGCTGAGAACCTGAAGGTAGAAAGCTAAGTCTGGGTCAGTCTAACCTCCACCTAGCTCCAGCCAACCAATTTATAATCCCAAGGTAGTATTTTTTTCATGCTTTCAAAGACATTGACAGACACATTTAGGGGTCTCCTCCATTATCTATTCCAGAAAGTAGAACACTGTCATATGCTCTTGTTGGTTCTTTGAGCATCAAGAAGCAAAATTTGGAAGTTGTGCCTTTTGGGGAGGGAGCACACCAGGAAACATGTCAGCATCTCAGGATGAGAAAGAATGACAGTAAGTGTAGAGCCGGCTTTCTTGGAATCAGCCTGATGACCTGACTCCATTGTTACTTCAGAGAAAGCTTAGCAATATTCATACTAGCAGTGCCATTTTGAACAGAAGCTTTTAAAATGGAGATCATGGCTGACCACTTTGCCAGGATAAAGGCTCCTCTGGACCTCAGTAAGTGGAGATGGGGTTCAAACAAGCCATATTTTGTTTACCCTGCTTCTCATCATACTGAGGACAGAAGCCACACATTCTATGGTATCAAGGAATAGTTTTATAGATGATCTAATATCAAATTTAAATTAAGAGCAATATACTAGCCAAAGTATATGGCAGGAGAGAGGAAAAGAGGTTTGTCACAAGACATTTTTTTTGTTTTGTTTTGTTTTTCGAGACAGGGTTTCTCTGTATAGCCCTGGCTGTCCTGGAACTCACTTTGTAGACCAGGCTGGCCTTGAACTCAGAAATCCACCTGCCTCTGCCTCCCGAGTGCTGGGATTAAAGGCGTGTGCCACCACTCCAGGCCACAAGACACTTTGAAACAAACCTTCTTCCCATGTCATCATCCTTTCATACAGCATCCTTACTTGTCAGACTGTTCAGATTTAGCAGTATCAATGTGAAGTCTCTTGTCACCTGAGTGACAAAGCCATTCCATGTAACTCTAAGATTCTAATGATGTACTTAACAAGCTCCTCTGTGGGAGCATGAGTCAGGGAGGTCCTCCTGACAGATCTTCATGATAAGAGAAGATAAGACCACTCACCTTCTGGGTTGCACTGCACTCACCCAAAATGCAGTGTTGTTGTCAGCAGGGGAGCTGAAGGGCCTGCCCTGCTGGGCAAAAGTGTGTCCTTGAATATGGGGGTTGCCATGTTTTCATAACCATCAAAATGTCTTTCTCCTTTGCATTGATTAATCAATATTCTTATTGAACCATGAATCTAAGATTATATTAGTTTTTAGAGATGAGGTAGGATTTTTACTATGTGTGCCTTTTTAACTTTAGATAACTCGCAGTAGTTTCTGTGTTCTGTGAATACTAGGCACTCTCCTGCTCTGTTTATATAGCATTCCAAATATACAATGAGTTGGTTGCAGTCATCTCCATTAACAGCTGAAGGTACTGAAGTTGTCAAGGAGTAAGACTTTTCTCTCACCCATTCAGTGATAACTGACAGAATCTTTATTACAAACATGGTTGGCCAAACATACAATCACGAGACTCTTTCCATACATGCTGCAATAACAATGAGTTCCTCCCTCTATGCAAATATTTTAAAGGGTGTTCTTCCCAGTAAGAACAAATGCTCACTATGTCAAAAGGAATACGTCTTGCCTTTACCCCAAAGAGTCTATAATAGCATGCCTTTGGGACATATTTTTCAGATAATGCTGGTGAATGGCTGACTCCTTGGGTCAAATTACCACTAAATACACAACTAAGGACCCAGAAATGCTCCAGCCTTAACTCAAAAACTGCAAACAAGGCAACTGATGACATTCTGGGAATCAAGAATGTCATGAAAATGAGCAAAATTGGAACACATGCAAATTTACAGGAAAATGAATGAAAGATGACCTTTTGCTTTTCCAGAAGATGTTTACCCAAAACATCTTTTCCACTGAAGTCATATGATGAAGAGGAGGATATAAAAAACCATGGGGTGGCTAGTGGGGGAAGCAAAGGATTTTACATAGAGTTACCACTAAAGCAAACTGAACTTGTGATGTCTGCACTGGTGACTGGTAGCTTCAGCTCTGACCTCTGGGACAGATCAGGACTCTACCTCTCCTTTCCACAATGGCATTCTGCACCAGAGTTCTGCACATCCAGTAGAAAGGCACCTTCCTCCTGGTGATTCTCTTTAGCCATGTATTTCATGTGCTGCCATTCTGCTCAGCCTCCATGGGCACTGCATTTTCTCATTCTTCCTTCTTTTCTAATTCCTACTCTGCTTGACAATCATGTTCCCTGTGTCACCATCTCCCAGTGGTATCACATCCATCACTAGGTATGGCTGTGTCAGAGTCATGAACGTTGTTTTTCTTGATATTGTCCTTTATCTTATTCAAGGCCTGAAGTTCTCCCCCTTTCCTCCTAAGTGAAGTTCTGGACCTCATAGCACTTAAAAGTTGCTTCTCTGTGGAGCAGAGACTGAAGGAAGGACCATCCACTGACTGCCCCACCTGGGGATCCATCCCACATACAATCACCAAACCCAGACACTATTGTGGATACCAACAAGAGCTTGCTGATAGAAGCCTGATATAACTCTTCTGAGAGGCTCTACCAGTGCCTGACAAATACAGAAGTGGATGCTCACAGCCATCCATGGGAATGAGCACAGGGTACCCAATAAAGGAGCTAGAGAAAGAACCCAAGGAGTTGTAGGGGATTGCAGCCCCATAGAAGGAACAACAATATGAACTAACCAGTAGCCCCAGAGCTCTCTGGGACTAAACAACCAACCAAAGAAAACACGTGGTGGGACTCATGGCTCCAGCTGCAGATGTAGCAGAGGATGGCCTAATTGGACATCAATGTGAGGAGAGGCTCTCGATCCTGTGAAGGCTCTATGCCCCAGTGTAGGAAAATGCCAGGGTCAGGAAACTAGAGTGGGTGGGTTGGGGAGCAGGGGGAGGGAGGAGAGGATAGGGGGAGGGGAGCTTTGGAAGGGAAACCAGGAAAAAGGATAGCATTTGAAATGTAAATAAAGAAAATATTCAATAAAGTAAAAAAAAATAAAGTTGCTTCTCACATTTGCATAAGAGTTCTGCTCTACATTCTCCCACGGTGAATCGGTGCTATTCTGGTATGCACAATTATTATTATTTTTTAAATTTTTAATATTTTTATTACATATTTTCCTCAGTTACATTTCCAATGCTATCCCAAAAGTCCCCCATAGCGCCCCCCACTTCCCTACCCACCCATTCCCATTCTTTTTTTTTTTAAGAGCTTATTTCTTTTTTTTTTATATTTTTATTACATATTTTCCTCAATTATATTTCCAATGCTATCCCAAAAGTCCCCCATAGTGCCCCCCACTTCCCTACCCACCCATTCCCATTCTTTTGGCCCTGGCATTCCCCTATATTGGGGCATATAAAGTTTGCAAGTCCAATGGGCCTCTCTTTCCATTGATGGCCGACTAGGCCATCTTTCGATACATATGCAGCTAGAGACAAGAGCTCCGGGGTTCTGGTTAGTACATCATGTTGTTCCAACAATAGGGTTGCAGATCCCTTTAGCTCCTTGGGTACTTTCTCTAGCTTCTCCATTGGGAGCCCTGTGATACATCCAATAGCTGACTGTGAACATCCACTCCTGTTTTTGCTAGGCCCCGGCATCGTCTCACAAGAGACAGCTATATTTGGGTCCTTTCAGCAAAATCTTGCTAGTGTATGCAATGGTGTCAGCGTTTAGAAGCTGATTATGGGATGGATCCCTGGATACGGCAGTCTCTAAATGGTCCATCCTTTCATCACAGCTACAAACTTTGTCTCTGTAACTCCTTCCCTGGGTGTTTTGTTCCCAATTCTAAGAAGGGGCACAGTGTCCACACTTTGGTCTTCATTCTTCTTGAGTTTCATGCGTTTAGCAAATTGTATCTTATATCTTGGGTATCCTAAGTTTTGGGCTAATATCCACTTATCAGTGAATACATATTGTGTGAGTTCTTTTGTGATTGTGTTACTTCGCTCAAAATGATGCCCTCCAGGTCCATCCATTTGGCTAGGAATTTCATAAATTCATTCTTTTTAATAGCTGAGTAGTACTCCATTGTGTAAATGTACCATAATTTCTGTATCCATTCCTCTGTTGAGGGACATCTGGGTTCTTTCCAGCTTCTGGCTATTATAAATAGGGCTGCTATGAACATAGTGGAGCATGAGTCCTTTTACCGGTTGGGACATCTTCTGGATATATGCCCAGGAGAGGTATTGCTGGATCCTCCGGTAGTACTATGTCCAATTTTCTGAGGAACCGCCAGACTGATTTCCAGAGTGGTTGTACAAGCTTGCAATCCCACCAACAATGGAGGAGTGTTCCTCTTTCTCCACATCCTCGCCAGCATCTGCTGTCACCTGAATTTTTGATCTTAGCCATTCTGACTGGTGTGAGGTGGAATCTCAGGGTTGTTTTGATTTGCATTTCCCTGATGATTAAGGATGTTGAACATTTTTTCAGGTGTTTCTCTGCCATTCGGTATTCCTCAGGTGAGAATTCTTTGTTCAGTTCTGAGCCCCATTTTTTAATGGGGTTATTTGACTTTCTGGAGTCCACCTTCTTGAGTTCTTTATATATATTGGATATTAGTCCCTTATCTGATTTAGGATAGGTGAAGATCCTTTCCCAATCTGTTGGTGGTTTTTTTGTCTTATTGATGGTGTCTTTAGCCTTGCAGAAGCTTTGTAGTTTCATGAGGTCCCACTTGTCAATTCTCGATCTTACAGCACAAGCCATTACTGTTCTATTCAGGAATTTTTCCCCTGTGCCCATATCTTCAAGGCTTTTCCCCACTTTCTCCTCTATAAGTTTCAGTGTCTCTGGTTTTATGTGAAGTTCCTTGATCCACTTAGACTTGACCTTAGTACAAGGAGATAGGAATGGATCGATTCGCATTCTTCTACATGTTAACAACCAGTTGTGCCAGCACCATTTGTTGAAAATGCTGTCTTTCTTCCACTGGATCGTTTTAGCTCCCTTGTCGAAGATCAATTGACCGTAAGTGTGTGGGTTCATTTCTGGGTCTTCAATTCTATTCCATTGGTCTATTTGTCTGTCACTATACCAGTACCATGCAGTTTTTATCACAATTGCTCTGTAGTAAAGCTTTAGGTCCGGCATGGTGATTCCACCAGAGGTTCTTTTATCCTTGAGAAGAGTTTTTTAAAGACAATCTTGTAGGTAATTACTAGGTTTTTTAAAGTGGAAAATCTACTTATGGCATTTATGTTTGCCTCTGGTTTTTAATCAGTTATCATAGGCTGTGATAGTGAATCTTCACCATCAATTTCATTATATTTACAAGTAGTTAGGAGATTAATAAGAATAGCTTTGGATGTCTGTGAGGACATTTCTAGAAAGGATTAATCAATGGGTACTAATAGTCCTGATGATGGATGGGATCATCCCACAGTCTGTGGGCCCAGATAGAATAAGAGGAATAGAGACCAGCTTCCAGCCAAAGCCTGCTCTCCTTGTGATTTCTGAATGGAGTCATTCTGTTCCTCCATCCCTGCCATGATGGCCTGAAGCTTCTGACACTACAGCCAAACCCTCCTTCCTTTATTGAGTCGTTTTGTCTAATATTTTGTCAGTTAGGTAAAATATGAAGCTGGTTTTGTGCTCACATGAATGATAATTCACTTTGATTTGGTAGTAATTTAACTCTCCCCCCACATTGTATTATATTATATTATATTATATTATATTATATTATATTATATTGTATTATATTTCTTGATGAGCTTGATCTTTCAAAGGTAATCTAGTTATGCCATAATTTCTAAATGAGAGAAAGGAAAAGTTAAAGTTAATGACTTTGTAAGGTTTTCAAAATAGTTTATATTTTAAAGAAAAAGGTTTTATCCTTCGTTGACACTCCCTTTTGTGGATTATTTATTTCTCAGATAAACAGTTCTAACACAATCCTTCACAGACTTTGAAAGGACAATACTCAGCTTCATACGGAAAAACAAAACAAACAAAAACCCAGGATAGCGAAATAATCCTGTACAATAATAGAACATCAAGAGGTATCACCATCCCTGATTTCAAGCTCTACTACAGAGTAATAAAAGCCACATGATATTGGCATAAAAACAAAGAGGTTGATCAATAGAATTGAATCAAACACCCAGACGTAAATCCACACACCCACGGACACCTGATCTTTGATAAACAAGCCAAATATAGATAAAAAGGAAGCATATTCAATAAACGGTGCTTGTCTAACTGGATATCTGCATGCAGAAGAATGCAAGTAGATTCTTATCTATCACCCTACACAAACCTCAAGTCCAAGGGGATCAAATACTTCAATATAAAACCAGGTCAGCTGAACCTATTAGGATTATAGAATATTCTGCCTCTTCCTCCCAGGTGCTGGGATTAAAGGCATGTGCCAAACACCGCCCGGTCCATGGCAGCTCTTATAAAAGAAACCATTTAATTGGGGTTGGCGTGCAGTTCTGAGGTTTAGTCCATTATCATTGTGGCAGGAAGCATGGTGGCATGAAGCAGACATGGTTCTAGATAGGGAGCATAGAGTTATATATCTAGATCTGTAGGCAGCAGGAAGAGAACTGTTATCCCCTAGGTTTTAGTTGAGCTTCTGAGACCTCAAAAGTTACCCCCCCCCAGTGAAATCTTTCCTCTAACAATTCATCTACTCTAACAAGACCGCACCTCCTAACAGTGCCATTCCCTAGTGACCAGGCATTCAAATGTATGAGTGGATGGGGACCATTCTTATTCAGACCATCACAGTGGGGAATAAAGTAGAACACTCTGGCACAGGAGAGTAGTGTAGGCACCAAGAAATGGGACCACATGAAACTGAAAAGCTTTTATAAGGCAAAGAACACTGTCAATAGGACAAAATGGCAGCCTACAAAATGGGAAAAGAAATTCTCACCAATCCACTTCTGGCAAAGGGCTAATATCTAACACACATAGAGAACTCAAGTAACTAAACATCAAGAAACCAAAAAAATGTGATTTAAAAACACTTGACATAGGGGTAAACAGAATTCTCAAAAGAGGAATCTGAAATAGCTGAGAAACAAAAAATGTTCAACATCCTTATCCATCAGTGAAACACAAATGAAAACTACTTTGAGATTCTATCTGATAACTGTAAGAATGACTAAGATCAAAATTCAGTGACCCATCTCATGATAATGATGTGAACAAATGAGAACACTCCCCCATTGCTGGGGGGATGTAAACTTTTACAGGCACTATGGAAATCAATTGTGAAGTTCCCTCAGACAACTAACCTACCTCAAGATACAGCTATTAGGCATATACCCCAATGATGTTCCATTCCACCACAAGGATACTTGCTCAGTTATGTTATTAGCAACTTTATTTATAATAACCATGAACTGGAAACAACTTAGATGTCCTTCACCTGAAAAATGGATAAAGGAAATTTACACAATGGAGTATTGCTCAGCTGTTAAAGAAAGGTAACATCATGAAATTTTCAGGTAAATGGATAGAACTAGAAAAATCATCCTGAGTGAGGTAACCCAGACCCAGAAAGACAAACATGATATGTACTCACTTGTAAAGTGGACATTAGCTCTAAAGTAAAGAATAATTATGCTACAATCCAGAGACCCAGAAGGCTAAGTAAGATGGAAGGCTCAGAGGTGGGGGTAGGAGGCTCACAAATCTTCCTGGGGAGGAGAATTAAAATAGTTTTATGGAGACCTGGGGACAGGTGGGTTTTGGAAAAGGGGGAATCAGGCAATGGGTGAGAGGGGATGAGGGAGAGACAACTGGAATAAGGAGACTTTTAGGAGCAGTGTACAAACACAGTGCCATGGAAACTTCTGGAATCTTACATGAGTGACCCTAGTGAAGTCTCTGAGTAATAGGGCATAAGGAGCCCAAACTGGCCATCTTATAACCACTTAAGGCTCTCTCTCAGCCATGGAACCAGGACATCAACTCATCCACAAAACTTTCGATCTACAATCTATCCTGCCTGTAAGGTGTACTCGGGTAAGAGTGGTGCAGAACTTGTCGGGGTAGTCAACTAACAATTAGTACAACTTGAGGCCCATGCTATGAGAGGGAGCTTATGCCTGATACTGCCTGGATGCCTGGGAATCAGAGGCAGGACAGCCCAGAGACCCAGGATAGAACCAAATATACCTGGGGAAAAAAAATCAATGAAACGATTCCTAATGGCATTCAGCTGGACTCAGAGCAGTACCTATCCTAGTTGTTACCAGAGAGTCATAGTCCAGCAATTTATGGGAACAGATCAGACATAAACACTAGGCAGAGCTTGGGGAATGCAGAGGAAGGGGTATAAAATCCAGAGGGTTTAAGGACACCAGGAGAACACAGCCTGCAAAATCAACTGAGCAGGTTTCACTGTGGTGCACAGAGACTTAAGTGACAGACATAGACCTATATGGGTCTGAGCTAGGAACTCTACATATACATTATTACTGTATAGTTTGGTTTTCTAGTGAGATTCCTGAAAGGGGGGCTGTCTCCCACTCTTTTGATTGTACTTGGAACCCTTTTTCTCCTACTGAGTTGCCTTAACCAGCCTTAACACGAGAGTTTATGTCTTGTCTTACTGTAATATGCTATGCCATGTTCAGTTGATATCTCTGGGAGGCCTGTTCTGTTTTTGAAAAGAAACAGAGAGGATCTAGAGGAAAGAGAAGGTGAGGGAAGGATTTGGGAGAGGTGGAGGGAGGGGAAACTAGGGTCAGCCTGTAATGTATGAGAAAAGAATAAAGAATAAAAGAAAAAAGAAAACAAAATAATTAACAGTGGTTTTTATAGTTAGTGGTACTTCCCTTTATGGATTATTTATACTTTTATATTTATCTTTTTATGGATTATTTATATTTCCCTTTATGGATTATTTATTATTTATTAGATAAACAGGTGTCTGCAGTGCCCATTAGATGCCTGAAAATGTGCCAGCAATAAAGACAGAATTGATGTAAACGTGATCTTTAAAATGAAGAGTATGAGTCAGGGGCAGAATGCCTGCCTGGCCTGTAGAAAACCCTCGATTCCATCCTCAGCACCATGCAAACAAAGGGCACAAAGCCACAGTTGTCGTCACCAATTTCCTTTTAGCCAAGAGGAATCTTGACTTCACTGGAGAAGATATTTAGGACCTGGCAAATATCCGTAAGACTAGTCCCAGCTAAGTCAGGCTAAAGGACAGTGAGGTAGGTTGGCTATGTGGCTTGTTTCTGCCTTTTTATTTATTTTCTTCCTGTTCCAACTTCTGTCAGGGATCACAGCATAACTGAAGATGATTAGAATGTTTTAAGTATTAGAGATGTACTCCAAGTCTCTCTACTTTTCTTGGTTTTGTATGTTTGTGTTGGAAAATAATGATGTAGATGGCTTAGAGGAGAGACATTGTGAAAGCCAGCCAGCTAAGCCTCTGTATTTTAGTGTGGGAAGAAAAGTTTCTCTGATTTTTTTTAATGAATTCTTGGACAATTCTGTGGCTTTGCTGCAAAAATGTCCTGCTGGAGTAGAGGATTACCTTACACGGGTCATTACACCTCCAAAGCTCGAAGAGGGCATTAAATTAAAATTCCCTGCACCTAGTAGGCAGAACATCATGACACTCAAAAGCTGTGAAAGTGCTAAATGAATTCTGAGCAGTAACATTACCAGCACTACATATTTATTGAGTTCAATGGCCTGCTAGGCACAGTCAGACAGATTATGCAAGCAGTCTCCACAAAAGAGCAACAGCAACCATCTCACAGGAATTCACCCTTTCATTGACTTTAGGAATAGACACTATAATTTGACTTGTTAGAAACAGTCTCCATTCAAAAGTACCTCAAGGTTCTCTATGCCTTTGTTTGATTTGAAAGTGGCCGCCTCTCTGCAGTTTACCATCTATGAATGCGGCCAAGTCTCCCAATTTCAAAATTACCATAAGAATGCTGAAGGCATTGAACTGAAGAACTCTATCCCCATTGCAACTGAAAATTACAGATAAAACTTTCTGGGTAATATTAAACGTATTAGTTGTAAAACAGAAATTACACTATTATATTTTTTGTTTAGGTAGGAAAACATGCATTTTCAAAATTAATAGCACTGGGATTTTTAAATTAGCCTTCAGTTTTCAGAACATATGCATACACACACACCCCAAAGGCATCAAAGGCATTTAAAGAATTTCTTCATAAAATCCAACTTTTTAAACTTGAAGTTTTCAGTAGTATCCATTTTTCAAATGGCCCAAGTACAAAGAGAGATGGTGAACTACGATGGGCTCCAGCCGGGTATAGAATCAATACACTCGTGGGGATCAATAAAGAGCAACTTTACATATATGGGGATAACTCAGTTTAAGAAGCCTGACTTTCTTTATGCAAATGACAACCCATCAGGAAGAAATTAAGCACTTAAGAGAAAATGGGTTATAAACTGTCATTATTGGATTTCGTGATCTGACAGCTCTGAAAGTGACTACAATGTAATTTCCCAAGTTGGTAGCCACAATAATAGAACATCTGGATGTGACTGAAATGTGTGGCAATTAAAAAGAGAACAAGAAGGCAATGGGACAATGGTTCTCCATCTACTTATAACTCTTGTGGCTTTGAACTTCTAACCCATCATTCCTGTGATTATAAGTTCATCTCTGATCTTGTCTCTAGCAGCTATACACTGTTGTCTTGCTTCCTTAATGTGCTGCACCAAGCCTTTAGTCCACACACCTGTGCAAAGAGCTAAGCAATTAGTATGTAATGTCAGTTGTAAATTGGTCAGAGTGCTGCTTTCTACTTTATTTATTCCCAGAGATGTGAATTGTGTCCTACTGGGGTCAAATAAATTCATGGTGGGTGATGTAATAATGGGGACCAAGCTGATTTTTCTCCTCAGTTGGAATCTACATAGATGTGGTCTCTTCTGGTGTTTCTGAAGTAGATTTATCTAGTTTCCTATTCACATCTCTGGAAATTTCCAGCACAGTCCCAGAATCTAGATTTTTCTCTTAGATAAATCTAGCTGTAAAGCTGAGCTGCCACTCAATCCTGGGCATATACCCAAAAGATGCTCTACCCTACCACAAGGACACTTGCTCCACTATGTTGGTAGCAACTTTATTTATAATAGTCAGAAACAGGAAACAACCCAGATGCCCCTCAACTGAAGAATGGCTAAAGAAAAATAGTTCATTTACACAATGGGATACTATTAAGCTATTAAAAACAAGGACATGAAATTTGCAGGCAAATGGATGGAACTAGAAAATATCAACCTGAGTGAGGTAACCCAGACCCAAAAGGACATGCATGGCATTTACTCACTTATAAGTGGCTATTAGCCATAAAGTACAGTATAAACATACTACACTGCATAGAGCCCAAAATGCTAAATAACAAGTAGGGCTCAAGGAATGGAAATAAAATAGTCATCTTCCTCTGTTCTTAAATATGAATAGTTGAGGAAGAATGCTTTTCAGTTCAGTTAAGCTATACTTAAGATTCTAGTAGGTTTAAACACATAGCCAGGAAGGAAGCAAAGGCAATCTTAAAGGACCCTGTAATCTTTAGTCTCCACAGACTCATCCATAAATTATATATTCACTTGTATTTCACTCCTCGAACAGGATATCTCACAGGAGTATATTATTTTCCCTGCCATCCCTTCCCCCAAGCCACATCTTAAGGCTGTGTGAAAGTGAGTTTAGCTGAGGGCACCAAGTTTTCTGAGTCCCTGGGTAGCTCAGCCTCCATGCAAACTGATGACAATCAGTCAATGGCTGCTTCTCTGTCTGCTGCATCCATAAGCATCACCCGGCTGCATTTTGCTTTGCCTTTCCTTTTTACTAAAGATTTACTATTTAATTTTATTTTGTGTATGAATTTTATATATGCACACTGCATGTGTTCCTGGTGTCCTTAGAGGTCAGAAAAGGGTGTCACAATCCATGGGACTGGAGTGAAACACAGGTGTTAGCTGCAATGTCAATGCTGGAGATTGCACTTGAGTATTTTGCAAGAGCAGTAAGTGCTCTTATCAACTGAGCCAGATATAGATGGTAGGATTTTGCCTTCCAACCCATGATGGCATACATACTCTCTTAATAACACATGAAGCTTCAGCCACAGTAGTGCTTTGTCTCCATTGACACCACTGAGTATCACCGTTAGGACAGGCAACAATGTTAGATATGAATGTTGCTCATATGATCATATTTGGTAAATGTTTATCCTGGTTTTAATTGAGTTTTAAATACCCCCATCACTTAGACTAGCTGTTTCTAGGTGTTGTTTAATGGTGAGATATAATGGTTGTATAGGATTTATTGCTACCTTTGACAAAAAATGGTTACAATGTGGATTCAATGAGAACATGCTGTGGTGTGGAATGTCAGTCTACACTGAAAGTGAGAGGAATAACTGATGATTTGGGTATGTGTGTGTGTGTGTGTGTGTATATATATATATATATATATATATATATATATATATATATATATATATGTGTGTGTGTGTGTGTGTGTGTGTGTGTATGAAGGTACCCATAGAGGCCAGAAGAATATGTAGGAGCCCTGGAGCTGGAATTGTGATAAGAGTACTGGAAACTGAGCTCTGATCCTCTGCAAGAGCAGAAAAGAACTTAAGCACTTGAGAAGTCTAGGCTGACTCCATGACAAGCTTCAAATTGGCAGTTCCAGAGAAGCAGCCTAAATCTCTGTTTCCAAGAACTGGGCAAGTCCAGGCCTCAGCAGCTGCCTCACCACCTGGCCTGAGGCAAGAACAATGGGTCAGCAGCAGTTTCCAGACTTCTTCAGCAACGGTTTTCAGACTTTCCCAGCAATAGTTTTCAGTCCCTGCTCCCTGGTAATGGTTCTGGAATGTTCCTAGAGATGGAGCAAGATAAAGGTCACCCTACCCCCCAGAATTCCTTTGGTGTTCTTTAAATCTGGCCTGGGAGCTCTATTTTGTATGGCTTGTAGAGATTGTGTCTCTGTCTTGGTAATGGGAGTCCCCAGCATGCTGGACTTCCGCAGAATAAAACACTGCATTTGCTTACATACTGTTTGAGTCCAGGGTGTCATTCTTGGGCAAATCATGCACCATCACAAACTACATCCCTCTCTAGTCATATGTGACACCTTTATGCAAGATTATATTACTAAATGTGTGTATGTATGTAAATGCAAAATATTCTGAAAATCACAGAACAAATTAGAAAAGGTAGTTATTATTGGTTGGGAAAATTATGGATGCTATGAAATTTTTCTTATTAAAATTTTCCTAGCTGTTTATGTCATTTTAAGTGTCTCTCTTTCTCCCCTACAATAAATATTTGTTTTGTATTCTATATTTTTGTACATCTCAGTTGTGTTTGAAACTATTCCATAATTCAAAATAATTATACTCCTTAAAATCCCAGTCTTCTAAGATTCTAAAAGAGATTTATTAATTTAGTTTTTGTCTCCCTTATACATATGTATGTGTGTCTGTATGTATGTTTGTGTGAGTAGGAAGGGTGGGTGTGTACTATGTATGTGTCTCTCTGTGTGTATAGATAAATATATGTATGTGTGTATGTATACATATTTATGTATGCAAGTATGCATATGTATGTGGACATGTGGAAACATATGTGTATGTAACTGCATTTGTATATATATTTGTGAATGTGCATTTGTATTTATTGTGTTTATGTATTTGTGTGTATGTATATGTATGTGTATATACTTCCATATGTCTGAGTATGTATATGCATGTTGTATATATGTCTCTGTGTATATATGTATGTGTGCATATGCATTCATGTATATGTGTGCATACATATGTATGTGTATGTATATGTTTGTGTGTATGCATATGACTCTGTATATGTAGTGTGTATGTGTGCATGTGGGTACATATATTACATATAGGTATGTACGTCGCTATCTCTCTGTGTGTTTGTGTGTATGTATGCATATGCTTTAAAGACATCAGAATTTGTGTGTGTTCCTCCTTACATGTTAATGTCTTTGTTTTCTGACAGGGACTTTTAAATGATTTGCCCTTGGAAATATTGCTGTAGATGGGCAGATGGCTTTATACATGTATTGAAGTATAGATCATGGATTTGTCATGGCCTTGGGCAGGGAGGTCTGTGATTTTTTCATGTAGAGATGGCACCCTCATGCTCTGGCTGTAGCTGATAGAAACATAACATCATTCTCTGTTTTATAAATGCTGAATAAATAAAAACCCTTATCATGTTCTCTTGTCAAAACAAACAAAAGGGTCTCCAATTCCTGTACATTTTGAAAGCCTGTCTGCTGTTGACTTGGCTCTCTGCCCAATAAGGCCAGAGTAGAGCTTTGAATTTCAATGGCTACCCTGCCTTCTCTTTCAGCTCCCCAGAGACTTTGGGTAAGGGTCCTGAAGCTTAGAAAAGCGACACTTTGCCTAAAAGATATTTTTTTTCTCCACAGGGAGGTGACATAGAAAGAATCATGTCCCTCTACAGTGGAGAAGACTTTCTAGATTGGTCAGAGTCCTCTGCAGACTCTGGCTGCCTGGGCTGGAGAGCTAAAGCTACAATGTTTATATTGTAAACAGATATTGATAATTCTATGTTTTACTTGAGAGTAGTCACCTGAAAGTAGTCACCATCTCAATCGTGTCATGGGAAAGTTCACATTAGCATAGGGCTTAGCTCCATGTCCAGCCCTTATGCAACAGCAGTTTTGAAAGTGCTTGGTGGCACACCAGGAATTACAGTGGTGCCTCATGAAAATCTAAGATCTTCCTTCTGAATTAGATATTTGTCACCTCCTGTGGGTGATGGATTGCCAGCAGGGGAGTGTGATTTAGGAACTGCTCTTCAGAATTGAACACTGGCTGTGGTCCGATCAGTACCATCCTCTGCAGAGTGGGATGGCAGAACAAAGTCTTTCCTTCACAGCACAGGAAATATGGCTAGCACAGGACACTAGGGAGACAGCCTTCCATTCCTCTAAGGATTAGGCTCTGGAAATAGGAGGTTGAAGTAGTCTTGTATTTACTTTTCTCCACAAATTATCATCCTTTCAAAAGCAGATGCTTACCAAAGTAGGGAAGTCCCCAGGAGACACATACACTGGCAAATGGATTTGCATTGGAAGCAGGAGGAAGTAGTTTAAGAACTTACTAAAGTACAGCACATTTCTCTTATTGTTGGGGAGAGAGCAATTGGCATGCATCCCATACCTGAATAAAATTGTCAAAGGACAAATCTAATTAATAAGAAAGTGAAGAGACTTTTAAGCATGAAGAAAATCATAGCCACATGAGGTGTATTCTACAGAAGATAATGGATGAGTTTGTGAAAAAGACATATGCTAAACAGTACACACGCCTATAGGTCTCATGTACATCTCTGATATGACTTCATATTTATGCCAATTTTACCATATAAAGTCTTACCACATTCTTTTACCAACTTCAAGTTATAGACATATTCAGCAAAATTTCTCACCAGCTATCTTTACACTGGTTACTGGGTCCTGTCACAGTTCTTGATTTGTAAGTAAAATACTTTCTCTGTTCCCTTTGGGAGAGTTTAATCAGAGCATCCAGTTCCAAACAGATCATCATTTCGAAATCAAAATAGGAGCAGAATCTAGAAACACACAATAGAGCTAGAACTTTAGAATTACACACACACACACACACACACACACATACAAACACACAATATTAGAGTCAACTGCTGGAGTAGTTATAAAAAATATAAATGAATAAAAGGTAACTGACAGTGTTTTCTGAAGACCAGGGAGAAAGGAGATGAGAAAGGGAGGGAACAGCAATATTTTGGAGACTTTGTGGGTGCCTGGCTCTCTCTGCACCTTGTGAATATAAGGCAGCTGCTATTCTGTTTTACAGATAAGAAAAATTATGACGAGATAATTTAACTTGGAAATCCTCCTACAAATGAAAGGAGGCAGAGAACTCTTGGCCTCTGTCTCTGAGCTTACACTCTCTCCATAATGCTGATAGTGCCCCCAACACTGTTTCTAGAGTGACACCAGTTACATCACACACACTATATTCAGAGTTTCCCAGGTGTAGAACACAGAGGCAAGAAATCCAGTATGTCCTGACCACACCCCAGTGTTCACAGACACACATCCATACCCTGAGCACATTTCAGGTTGTTATTTCATCTACTCTTTACACCAAGTGAGAGGCAGGAAATGCTACTCCTCTTCATGGGTGAGGAACATAGCATCTAGAGAGGTCCAAGACTTCACTTGAGCTCTGAGAGTCTATTGAACGGCAGCCGTCTCCACACGGCCTTGATTCAATACTACAAGAAATGGAGTTTCAAGCCCTTGGGTGCTTCAGCATCTGATAGGTGAGAAGCCAGTCTTCATCAGTGCTTACACTACAAGAAAGAGCTAGTCCTTTTATTGCTTATTTCACAATGACTTCTCTGAAAATGGAGTAAACCAGACCCAAGTTAAAACTACCAACCATGGTGCTTATTCTCTAATTAATGTGTCTTTTCCAACACTACATATGGGTGTTGGAACTGGCCTCTGGCACCACAGCTGCAACTGCCTGTCAAGGGTTGTATAAAGTTTGAATATGTGAGCTGCAAACCTATTTTTGTATTTATGGAGGTGAGAAAAGATCAGGGAATATTTTCACATAAGTGACTTCCAAGGTAGGTGAGAATTAACACTCAGAAATCATAGAGGAAGCAGGCACTGCACATGCACGTCTGTCTACAGTTTCTTGATGTTCTTACTGTGTTGGCAAGTTCTCTGGATTTTGATAACAACCAACTTCTGATATTCATAGGTTGTTCATTTGATGAGGCAGTCTAGCTACATAGGCTAGACTAGTCAGAATTGTGGTTCATCTGCCTCTGCCTCCTGAATAATGGGTCACAGTTATGTGCCAGAACAGTAATGACAGCCACAGATTAATGTGACTTCTCTACCAAATCACAAGCTCATGTATCCTACACACAATAAAAATAAGTATTTTTTAAGCAAGGTATAACTGAAGTGCCTTCTATCATGAGGACAGCAACTGACATCCAACCACTTATGCCCTCTGGGTTTCTTTACAGGGTGTATGCGCCCTGTTGGCTTCCAAATTGACTCTTTTGAGGAGAATCACCTTCATTTTTACTGGAAAGAAAAGGTATAAAACAGACCTAGAAGTTTCTATGAGCATAAGAGAATCACAGTGTTACTTGGGCAATTAAACTCCTAAGAGATTAAGTTCTGCACGCAGGACTTTCCAAATGGATCAGCAGTTACAGAAATCTGTGTCTCCACTACAAAATTACTATTTTAGGCAGGACTAACCTAAAGCAAGATCAATTAAAATATAAATGGGTGTTATTTAAACTCTCTTGTGATGTTACATAAAATAAAAACACAATGGCTATAAAAATACAGTTTAAAGGTTGAGATTAAGAAAATGAAAAGAAGAGAAACAGGAAAGGAGAGGATGAGGGGAATGGAGAAATGGAAAGAGAAAGAGGGGAGAGAGGAAGAGAGAGGAGAAAAAGACAAAGAGAGAGAGAGGCAGAGACAGAGATTCAGTTTTTGAGTCTCAGTAGACTCAAAATTGGGAAGACAATTAGGAGTATCTCATGGCACAATGGTCTGACTCAAATGACCCAGAGCCCTTATCAACTGCCTGTCTTGGATCCCTGATGGGGTCTGGAAAAGATAATTCCCTTCTTAGCCTGACTACATTGTTCTCACCCTCCTCCAGACCACACTGCCCTACCCGAGTCTCACTAGGATCTTCCCATAGACTCCCATTGTCCTCACTGCCCTACCCTAGATTGACTGCAATCAATCTATCAAAGGCTAATGGCTTTCTGTTACTCAAGGAAAACCATGGGATCCTTACTTCAAGAACCTGTTTGCTTTTCGCTTTGACTTTCCACCACATCACCTTCTGCCCTTACTCCACGCTGAGACTTTTCCGTATTTTCTGTTTCTTGGACAGTCTCACATTCAAGCCACCAAATGTCACCTCTTTGAACAGAGCGTCCTCCATTCTCTCTTGCATTCTCTCGCTACTATTTTAGTGGCTTCTTCCTTTGACTATCTCATGGCTAGTCATTCCTGTCCTCGGTCTGTAGAGAGACTGGTTAATCCCCAGCCACAGGCAGAAGCTAGGCTGCATGTATAGTTGCCCAGGATCGCTATTTTTTCTCAGAGAATAGAGATAAACTTTACATCTGAAGGTTCTATCCTTAGATCGCCACATAATAGTTAAGACCTCAATAACTGCTTGACTTTCCTCAACTTTCCTCATGTCAGTGGCTGGACTGAGCATCTCACATAAATTGTGACCATGTAACAACTGTGGGACTCTAGTTTCTATGATGCTTTACCTCCTTTTTATTTGATATCATTTGAACAATTAGGCTCTGGACCTGAAATTCAAAATATCAGTGTGTTACTCAATACTTAGCTAAGTTTCTGAAGAACTTGAAAGCATCAAGGATTTGCATGGGGAGCAAAGTCTACTGACCCTCAAATAACCTTGTATCACTTCTCCACAACACAACCTCATTACTGCTCTGTGTTACCCCTCCCAGGATGCTAAGGACTTCACCTAATGAGATAGTATCTTCCTTTCTTTCTTCTCAGAGCTAGTAGATTTAGTTGCCCCATAACACAGCCTCTCCAGGGCTGTCCCTGGAAAGCATAAAAACACACAAAACTCAGACGTGATTGACCTGAATCAGTTGGAGTATCAGCCTATTAATAGGATTTTGGAAAAAGTATTATTTTTGTCAGCCTGTAGTCTTTATCTTTATGTGATAAAGGTAGTGCTTTGCTGTAATAACAACACTCTGCTATGCAGGGGACTTGGAGTTCTGATAATTACTTTGCTATAGAACACAAGGTTTACTTCTAACAGTGTCCCTGTGAGGTATATATACCATGCATGCTCTGCCATACTTCAGGGCAAGGAAATGGTTCACAAAGAGTCCAGGGTGATTAGTTATATAGCATGATGAAAAACTTCAAGCTACACAAGCCACTTCCATGCCCAGTGTTCCTTAAATAGATCCTTCATGGTGAACAAATAAATAAAGGAGGATTCCTGTACAAGATTTGAGAGTTGTGTATGTGCATATACATGTATGTGTGTATTTGTGTAGGTTTGTGTAGGTATGTCTATAAAGTGTGCAAATATGTCTAGACATGTAGGTGTGTGTATAAGTATATAGAAGTATATAGATATGTGGTTATATATATATATATACATATATATATATATATATATATATATATATATATATATATATATACCCACATATACATACAGACATATATGTGTCTAGGCATGTGGTTGTGTATGAGAGTGTATGTGTGCAGGTGTGGAATGTGTGTGCAAGTCTTAGGGATAAAGGGAACATTTCAAAATCATGTGTACATCATCAGCTCTGAACATCCTCCTCATTGGCCATCATCTGCCATACTATATCACACTGTCACACTTAAATCATGGTCCTATAAAACTCCTCCAAACTTCCCAGCAAAGATCCTAGAAATGTATAGAAAGAAAGAAGATCCACAGACCTCGCTCACGTCTCTGTTCTCATCTGTTGCGTTATACTCTTTTTAACTTCTCTTTCAGCAGCAATGCTCTTAGAGTTTCCACTGTGGATGGCTGCTCCTGTCTTAATAAATTATTGGTATGGATTGTAGAGTTTCAGGAGCAGTCATCTTGGGCTATGAATTAAGAAGCACCTCTCGTCCTCAGCCATCTCTTCGTGAAAAGAAATGAGGTAAGCAGGGCCTCATTCTAACAGCAATGAGGCTGCTTCTTCCCTGCACTCATCTGGAGCTGAGGTTCACAGTGCTCTGCTCCACAATGTTCTCTGTTTATTGATAGGAGTCTGAAGTTCAGGCAGAGACCTGCCTGTCCTCGAGAGAGGCTAAGTGCTCTCTTCGAGTCCTACTCGACTCACAGAGAAAGGCACTGAAAACCTCCAAATTCAGAATCGACCAGGCCAGAAGGAGCACCTGCCCTAGAAACCCACTGCTTAGATACATTAAGGCTCTTCCTCGGTGATGAAGGTTGGGGGAGGCGTGGGTAGTGAAAGTTAATTTTTATGAGTGCCGCGTCTTTCTAGGTGCTTACCTCCAGAAAATGTTCTGCCTGCTGCTCTCGATCCAATTTCCTTGAAGTCGTGGTAATCAGACCTGTGTAGAAATGAGAATATTTGACTTTTAAATATCTGGGGCTCATTGAATATGGCAAAAAATAAAAAATAAAAAGCCGGGTTAAAGGGAAAGCTAAAAATTGATAGAGAATGCCAACCTCCAGTTCCCAGGATGATTAGACCTAGTCTTAAAGCAAGGTCAAATATGCTAAGGAACTGTGGGAGACTCAGAAGAACCATTGTTGTCTGGGAAGAATGCAAAAATTCCCTAGGAAACACTGTTCTTCTAATGACGGAACAGCCCAAAGATTCATTTACCCAGCATTGCAACTCTACCTTAGGAGCCAGATTAAAGGTCCTTACATTATTAACAGGTAGTTGACACTGATTAGATTCTTGCTGTGAGATAGCACTTTCTCATTTAATTTTATATACTTATATATTTTGGGTTATATTTCTTAAGAAGGTGATTTCTGCAATAGATACTTGTACACATAATTGTCCCAAATTTAGTAGCTCTTACAACCAACAGTTCACTGCAATTTTACCATTATGTTTTATGAATTCAGATCTTTATACTAAGATATTGCACGGGGAAGCATCTATATCTTCTCCCAGAGTCTATAAAGACAAAGGGATGAGAAGTCAGACCTCCCAGGCCTTTCGGCTTATTGCACTGTTTATTATTCTTATTGTGAAATGGCAATTAGGAACCCAAATTTACTTTCCACTTCTCCATTATAATGTCTCTGAAGAAAACATGAACTGGGTTTTTTCATGGTGTGTGCCGATTAACTAGAAAAGAGTGAAGGAAAACTTTATATGGAAGCTTCTGGGGGGTCCACAGGAGAGCTCCTGACATGAGGCTGCTGAGCTGTGGATGGACGTGAGGGAGGACATGGAGTCTAGAGAAGCAAGAGGCCACAGGAAGTTAAGTGATGCCTTCGTGATATAAAAAATAATATCCTGTGTAGAGTAGCACAGCCATCTACAAATTTGCACACCCATCTTGCCCTGGCACCTCACAAGGAAAAAAACAAAAAACAAAAAACAACAACAACAAAAAACCCCGTGCTCCAATTGTACCAAGAACTCATTTGTGTGTCTCACCTTAGATTTTTCTTCTTTTCTTTTCTTTCTTTCTTTTTTATTGTAAATTGACTATAGAGATATATATTTAATGGGGTACAGAGTCATGTTATGATTCATAAGTGACATGTGGAAAAGTTTACTAAATGAACTTACATATCAATCACATAAAGTACTTATTTTGTGATGAGAACAGTTGAAACTTATATTCTTAGCAAATTTAATATGTACAACACACTATTAGGAACTAGTTGTACCCACAGGCTATTTTCAATTTGACTCAGGTATTAGCCCATCTGATACACCACATGTTGCTTCTCCTCCTCTGTCATCATTATAATTCTTTGTTCTAAAGTTTGAAAATTTCCACTGGACACATGGGCATGACATGAGGGGAAGGCTCTGCCATTTGTTTCCAAGACTGTTGCCCGGCTTGCTCCTTACCTAGAGTAAAGAAGAGGGTCCTGCCATTGCCTTTGGATTTGTTGAGCTCTGCGATGGTTTAAGGTGGCTTTGCTTTGTTTAAACCATTGCAGAGCTCAATAAATCCACACAAAGTGCACCTTCAACACTACCTCAACAGTGTCAAAGATAATACGGTCAATGATTCCCTTTCCTCTTCATCATCACAATGCCCCATGGAAGTTTAAAATCACAGATCTGTTATTGCACTTTGTCTCTAGTGTCCTGTATCAGAATCTCTGGGGATGAGGTCTGACTTGGTGCTCAGCTCCCAAGAGCAAGGAGCTGTCCAATCCTGTTCTTTGCTGAATCTGACTATCACTTTTCATTGGCATTCATCTTTCCACCCGATCAGCCACACCCAGAAGTTGCTGTAACAAGGAAAGGCAGAAAACAAGCATGGTTCCTGGGTTCAAATCGACTGAGGTTCTGCTTGGTGTAATGGATAATCTCCAGTTCTGGACCACGCTGTCTGACGAGGTCCTGTGTCATGGAGGCTTTTTCCAAGCAAGTGGTAGTAGCTATTCTCATACAGTGAGAGAGGCTTTCTTCTTTCTACCCTCAGCTTCATCAGGGCCATACCTATGTTAGAGGACACAATGGAGAAGGGATATGCTTGCTGTAAGAAGTTTATAAGCATGTGGTGGTTGGAGGGAGGAGTTCTGTTCCCTATTGCACCGTGGAGCTTCTAGGCAAAGAAGAACAGGTACCGCTGACCTCCGGGCCCCTGAGTGCTCTCATGTTACCAGTATTCCTGCATCCTGGGCTCACTCAGCATCAACGCCCAGGGCAATGGTCAGCTTTCCCTCCTGGTAATTCTTAGGTCTTCAGGAAATTCTCATATTTTTATAATGCTCACAAGGGTCTGGGAGAACAACCCAGTGTTTCCCATCTCTGTCTTTACAGGTGTGTTTATCAGCTCACAGTGAAGGAGACAGGGATCCCTGGAAACTTGAGGCAGTTTGCTCAGCAGTGAGCTGGAGCTGGGAAGCTGAGTAGTTAGTGCTGCTAGAGGGAAGCCAGAAAGGAGACCATGCACACCCTGGGATTCTGAGCTCCCAGCCCTGTGTGTTCACAGACATAAGTAAAATGTAGGCAGAAAGAGTTAAAAGTGGAAGTCATTAGGCAGGCAAGTGAGGTTGGGTGGAGATAGTGAAACACTACTGATAGGTCCACTTCCTTTGAGAGTAATGAAGAGTCCTTTAAACATTAGCAAGGTGATGCTCATAATGTGTGCATAGTTTGTCCTATACTCTGAAAACTTTCATATTGCTTCCTTCATATGGGCAGACGCTGTTTTGTATAAGATATGTATATGTATATGTATAGTACAAAGTGGTCAAAACTCTGTGGGAAACTGTAAGCTGTCTTTCAGGTTTAACAAATCTTCATATTTATAAAGTGAGGATATTTGAATGAATGAATAAATGAATGAATGAGCTCAGCAATCAGTCATGAGCTGGGGTTTCAGAGAATGAACAGTTATCAAGTGTTTTTATATGGGAATCTGGAAGGAAGACATCGTGAACTTGTGGGGCAGGTTGTGCTAGAACAAGAATTCATGGTTATTTGCACTGAAAATCAAATCTTGTTATCTGCTCAGTTCCAAGAAAACCTAGAAAGGGTTACAGGTCACTTTATAAAGAGGTATATGCTTGCAATGGACAGCAAGACTTCAAAGGCTTGGCTCTTTTCTACAGCCAGGAAAAAATTCAGGAAATCGACACTCACCATCCAGAGGGATTCCCTAGATAGATGCATTTCCATGGTTGGATTGTACATAAACACACAAAGCCCTAACATGGAGCAAAGGATAAACAGGAGCAAGACTTCCTTTTAGCCACACTGACTCAGCCATGTGGTAAGGAATCCCACTCTGAAACTTACAGAAGAGAGAAATGTGGACACCACACATAGATTCCCATGAGATATACATGTGAGATACCCATCCTTGGAGACTTAAATGATGAAATCCAGTTTCAAAATCAAACCAGAGGCCCACTTTGGAGTGTGGTTGGGAATAAAAGAACAAACACATAATTTAATCTGATATCTTATGCAGACTGCTAATTAGAAGGGGGAAAAACACTGGCCCTAAGGAAATGACACTCAGTAAGGTGGTGACCAGGAGTCAGGAGACTCTAACAAGCTTCCTCTTTGAAGCAGACCAAGAACTGTGACTGCCTGAGCTAAAGGCCCAAAGACACTCTAAGCAGCTGTGGTCAGAAGCATGCCACTTCTGAGCATGTCTTCTCTTCTCTGGGTCTCTCTCTCTCTCTCTCTCTCTCTCTCTCCCCCTCTCTCTCTCTCTTTGTGTGTGTGTGTGTGTGTGTGTCCTGGGTCACAGCTGCATAACTGCTAACAGGGCATTCACATTTACTTTATGTGCTACTTAAACAAGTGCAGGGCTTGGCTGGTTCAGCATAATTCTCCTGGAGGGCAGAATGTTGGCTTTGCTGTTAAAACATCTAACTAGAATTAGTGCTTCCCTAAGTACTCTCCATGTTTCGGACCTAATCTCCTATGTCCATGCCCAGCAGTCTGCTGAATTCCTCCTCACACTTGCAGATGGTCCACGTATTAGTGTTCCCATGTAATCATCCTAGATCTTTCCTCCTACCCTCAGCTGTAGGGAGCTTATTTATTCAAGAAGCCAGAGACTTAAGGTAGTTCCCACTGCCCATGAGCCCAGGTTAAGTGCTTCTTGGGTGCATAAATGTGGCTTCGAGGGTCTCCAGAGTTTTTCTCTGTTTGTTGGGGAGTTCTCTCTAATAGAGCCCAAGCAAAGGGAAGATGACTGGCTCCCTGAGTGAATAGAAAGGGGACAAAGGAGAACATTCTGGACTGTACCCACAATACAGCCAGCTCACACTCCCTCTGACATGTCTTCACCACCACAGCACACTGTGACCCTTAAACTATGAGTGCTTCTCAACTTTCTTTCATTAAATTTCTTTTTAAGACGTTTTATCACAGCACTAAAGAAATAACTCATACTGAAAATTACTACCTTGAAGTGAGATTGTTGCTGTGATGATCTGACTGTTTATAGGAATTTTAACTAGTCTGGAGGATAACTATGGAAGAGTGTGGACTTATGGGCTAAAGACCAAGCCTGGCATTAAGTAGAGTTTAATGGACCCTCCTGAGTATGACAAACCACAAAGTAGATAGGCAGGTAGTGAAGACTTCTTATATGACATTGGAAGGGGCAGGAGAGTCAGGTTGGAGATTATTATCGTGTCATTCTGACAAAGAATTCAGAAACATACTTCCCATGGTATACAAGTCTTGGCACTCATATTTTTCTAGAAGAAATTTTGAGACAATGTAACATCCTGGCTGTGTCATGATTATTGACAACTGATCATAGTAAACTTTGAAGCAGGGAGACGATGTAAGAAATATGCAGCTTCGTGAGGAAAAGGGAATGGATGAATTTAAGAAAGCAAGCAGGGTAGTTGTGCAGAAAGTTGCTGCTATTATAAAGAGATTACTGTCATTAAAGAGAAAATATGTTCTCTTGCTTGGACAATAGAAAAGGTGCCCTGAGGACAAGACATCAGTCTTGCTACAACTTGTAATAATAGCAATTTTGTTAGAAAGGAGAGAGAATTAGAGTTGAGAATGCAGTTGGCAGGGTGTAGGGATGGGTCCCTGATTCAAAACAATCACTTAGGGAAGTTGTTACCTAGGCATACAGAGGTTGGTGGAGCTGTGCAGAGACCAGATGACACTTCCTGCTGGTAAGAGAATGTGACTGTCTTGTCCACGTCATACTGGTTTTGCAGATATGAAAATTCAAATATTCCAATGCTATGAATGCTTACATGAAGGGTCCTGAGAGGTATTCAGATCAGGTAGATTCGTCAAAGAGAAATGCCCTTAAAGAAACCCTGAATGAATGTTGCATGCGTCACACAGGTGACACCTAATGGAGATTCGGGCTGTGCCATGACTGTCTTCTAAGGAAAACCTAAGTTATCAGGAGTAGCCAGATTGTGTGCTGGAGACAAGAGAAGTGGAGGTATAAGGCTACCAAGCCTGTTGGAGCCCAGATGATACCATCAAGAGTCCCAGAGCTGTAGGAGTTTATACTGACCTTGTCTGGTATCAGCCTTGCATTGGCTCTTTCTTGCTATTTGTTCTAGTATATATTGGAAGTATTTGATTTGAACTTTTATTTTGCATGGCCCAACAGTTAAGATGTTATCTTGAGTCCCAGAAGAGTCATTGGGATTGAGGCTTTGGGGCAATATTTGAACCATTAAGCTTTAGAAGACTGTTGGAAATAAACTAAATTACACACACACACACACACACACACACACACACACACACACGCGCGCGCACATGTCTGTGAGCTTGGGGAGTGACTGAGTGACCTAATGCAGAAAGCTTTTTTATTTCATGTTGCTTGATAAGTTGGCAAAGGATAGATTTGGGATGGTTAATCTTCTTTGTCAACTTTAGAGACTTAAAATCAGTTGGGATATATACTTTTAATATGTCTCTGAGAATGTTTTCAGAGAAGTTTCAGAGAGGGGAAAACCAGCCTGAATATGGGTGGACTGTCCATGGGTCACAGTCTTGCACTAGAAACAAGGAATAAAGGAGAAAGTAAGAGAGCATCAGTATTTATCTTCTCCCCTCTGCCTGCTTTCTGGCTATGATGCAATGTGACAAGCCACTGCATATCCTGGACCAGGTTTTCCTTGCCATGATGTATGTATTCACTCAAACTATGAACTGACTCTGCAGAAAGGTCCCAAGTCACTCCTCAGTGGCAAAAAAAAAAAAAAAAAAAAAAAAAAAAAAACTGTGCTCTGTTCTTCTTGGTTTTTCTCTCAAATAAAACACTGATGCTCAGACTTTCCTATAAGGAAAGTGCAAAAATGCTTTTAGTGGGAAACCCTGTGTACTGGTGACTGTCATCTCTCTTATTCCTTTTAGAAGATTTTGACTTAGAGATTCTTTTCCTTCCTCAGCTTTGAGTCTTCAAAGGAAACTTGTGCTAGAGAGATGGCTCAGAGGTTAAGAGACTTGCCGTTCTTGAAGAGGACCCTGGTTTGGTTCCAGCATCCTCATAACCTTCTAGAACTTCAGTTTTAGGAGATCTGGAGCTTTCTTTTGGCCTCCACAGGCACCATGCACACAAATGTTACACAGACAAATATGTACTACTTATAAACATACAAGTATTTAAAAATATAAACACTTAGAATAACTAGGTAATATGTAAATATGTAATCTTAAATTTTACCATAAATTAGATTGAATATATATATATCTTAGATTTATGTGTGCATGTGCATGCCTGTGTGTGACTCCTTATAAAGAAGAATAAGCAGAAAGGCTAAGAGCTGAGATATTGGTTAGGAAGGGGTTAAAAGGCTTGTGGAAACTGGCCCCATTTGACATGCTTCTTAAGTAAGGCTTGCCTGATCAGGCGTGAAGATCTCTAGCTGCTTCATTGAGCACACAAGCGCTGCTATTAAACTTTCTTAAGAAAATTTGACAGGGGACACCAACAGAGCATAAGCCTGCAACATGTGTATTTCTTTATAAATAGTAATTTACAAGATGCTAATAGAAGCTTTAAAACTCTACTAGTGATAGTGTTTTAAACAGAAGCATGGGGACACTCTGGCACAAGCATGGTTCACAACTGCTGGCTCTGTAACAGATACACTTCAATTTCTGTCTGTGCAAGCCAGTGGATGACATATTTGAAGTCTGTCTTTACAAGCAGAGGAGTCTCAATGCTCATCTCTGCCAGAGAGAGACATTTTCCCATTTGTAATGAGGAGTCTGTAGCTGCCATAGTGCAAAAGGGAGAAAATCAGCTTTTGAAAGAAAAGGATAGGTTTGCACAACCCTTCTACATTCCCTTTCATGCCTAGCTGACTGGGAGAGGTGCCCATACTTGGGGCATTGTGAGGCTCAGGTAGTCCTTCACCACCATAGTTCTGGTCACTGTAAAGTAGATGGGCAAAGGGCATCTGGGTCAAGTTGACTCACTGTCAGAGTAAAGGATGAGGTAGTGCCAGCAAGCCAGGGAGTAATGGTCATGACACCGAAGGGGAAGGGCTTGTCCAAATTCCTTCTCTGTAGAATTCTCTCCCATAGCTGGTGTTTCTGCCTTGTGGCATGCATGCATACACCTGTGCCAATTTGCACACACATATGATTAAGGCTGGTTTTGCCAGGACGCCTGGATATTCCCCAGACCCATCTGTTCCTCCAGTTCTCCTCCAGATCAGCATCGTCCACATCACACAGAACTCTTAGACTTTGCTCTCTGACTCTGCTTAGCTTGAGGAGGCATGTATGCACCTGTACGTGTCTCTAGGCTGCTTTGCTGTGCTTTGAATGCTTATTGAATTTCTTCAGAGAAATTAAGCTGCAGATGGCAAGCCAGTATTAAGGGTGTCATAGAAAATGATGCTGTTCGTAGGTGTCATTAACACATCAGTGGTGTGTGGACTCAGATGTGCAATATGGCACGGATCTCTTTTATCTTTCTGCCAAGATATTTTTTTTTGCATAATTCCAAATACTGTGTGATGAAAAAAAAAAAAAGCAGAAATGGCTGGAAATCGAAATTCTGCTTAATAGAAGGGCCTGGGGGTTATCTGGTAAGGGAGGCAGGAGGAGATGTGCTAGCAGAGTACCAACCGACAGCAGGCTCTGGCCTCTGTGTGTCTACCTTCACACCTCAGGCCCAGCCTGGGCAGCTGCATGCCTTTTGGCAAGTTACTTATCTTTCCTAATTTTTTGTATAATGACCTGATATTAAATTAAGCAATCAGTTAAAAACTTGTGCCATAGATCCTGCCACATACTAAATGTCCAAATGATATTGTTATTCTTATCAACCAGAAGAACAGCCACGGGGCTAGCCTATGCATCCCACAGTCTAACCTTGTTATTCCCATCTTAAGATTCCCTCCTACTGTTTCAAATGTTAGTGTAACAAAAACCAACCTGGTTTTTTTTTTTTTTTTTGCCCTATTCTCTGCTAGGTAAAGAATCCAGGGCTTATAGGTTAAGCAAGTTACTCAAAGACTATGGGTAAGTACTTTCAGTATATGTCTGTTACATCTCATTGAGAGGAGAGTATACATCTTCAGTGATTTGTGACAGGGATTAGCATCGAGTGTTACCTGGGGGTGGTGTGCAGTGTAGAAGTAGGGGTCTTCTCTAGATCATTTTTGGGTTTTAATGTCAGCTGTGTGCTGGAAGCATTTGGAGGAGGTTTTTATATGTTGATGGATGTCATGTCCCTGACTGTAAATTCTGTTACAGATTGAATCCTGGGCCTACAGTATTTCTGAAGCATTCTGGGTAAACCCATTGTTCTTATGTTTAGTTAAAACTGAAAACCACTGTCTATAGTGGCTATATCTTGGTGATGGGGTTACAGACATTAAGCTGTGGCTTATCTGAATGCTTTGGTTTCTTCACTATGAACCATACTTACACTATAGGAAAATGGAAAGGCCCATAATTGGGGGCATGGAATAAAGTCCATTAAATGTTCTCACCTGAATTCTACAGAAGTCTGTCCCAAATGCTACAGCACCCTAGGTAGATGTCCTGTGTCCTGCCTTTGACGGTGACATGATTCTGCCTGTCTTACTATGACCCATCTTGGCTACAGTGCTACTTCATTTTGGAGTTTTTGCTTTCTCTCCCAATTGTAGCGTTCACCCTGCCTTGCTCCCAGCAGCCCCATGGATCCTCCTAGCAGAGGTTCACATATCATCTCCTGGTGCTGGTCTCTCTTTCCACTTCCATGTCTGAGCACTGAAGAACATGGGAAGAGCCCAGTAGATACAAAACTATGGCCACATTCAGAATTATAGTACAGGGAGTCCAGTGAAGAAGATGGTCACACACTGTAAACACTCAATAAAATGTGTAATTCAACACACACACTAGGAAAATCAGGATGCCCTGAGGAAAGATCACAGATAAACCATGCTATTGGAGAGATAAAGGGGAGTAAGGTGTGTTTACATCAGAACACGAGTGGTCTGTAAGATTTCTGGATACATGCCAAGTCAGCCTGAGGTTAGAGGTCAGAAGCTTGAAGGAAGAGGTGAGATGGCTCTCAAACCTTGTCTCTGCGGGTTCTTGGCTATATAAAAAGAAGCATTCTGAGTACTCAGACATCAATCTTCTCATTAGGGTGCACACAGGTGATGGATTAACCTGGAGTCTAAGGAACTTCAGGGAAAGCAGAAACGGGCTGGCAAGAAGGCTCAGACAATAAAGTCATTTGCCCCCAAGCCTGATGACCTGGGCTTGATCCCCAGAACCCAGATTGGAGACAAAGAATCAAATCTACAAAGCTGTCATCTGATCTCTACTGTGTACCATGGTACATACAAACCTGCAACTACCACACACACACACACACACACACACACACACACACACACACACACACTGAATGTTTTAATATTGAGAAAAGCAAAGCAGACATAGCATCTATAAAAAGCAGAACAACCTCTTTCCTCCAAATACCATGACTTCATTCTTCTTTAACTTTGAAAAAGGAATCTACTGTGCATGTAAACCATGATCTTCTCATCCATTTCTCTGCTGTTAGACACCCCAGTTGGCTGTGGAACAGCTACTGTGAGCAGTACTGCAAAGGACTGCAAAAGAACTTGATGCTCAAGTATCTCTCCCACGTGGTGACTTAAAGCAACTGAACCCATCATTTGAAGAGAATTAACCAAATCTTATGCCAGAACGACATAGCATATGTTTTCTCTTGCTTGTGCTTCCTGGATTTCGTATAGAGACATAAAGTCATCATGTATTATACATGACAGAAAAGTAGCTGTGAAATTGTATGGAGAAATAGATGAGACTAATGGGAGGTAACATAGGGGGTGGAGAATATGCTCAACATACATTTTTAAGTATTAAAAACTAAAAATAATTTTGAAAAAGTTTTAAAAAAAGGTATATATTTTTCTTGAGTTAAAAACCTTAAGAGCACTGGGTACTATTTCTCATTATACTCAGAAGAAACCCTTATTAACTCAGTGTGGTTCCACTGATGATGTCTTCGAATTTAGTATCCAGACAACTGAGAGAGGGAGCGTCCTCCTATTTGTTCAAAAGTTCACAGAGCATTCTTTAATTCACTCCAGAGGTGTGAAAATAGGCACTGTACTCCCCTAAGAAATTATTTCACTGCAAATAATTTGTTCTCACATCTGTTTCCATGTGACAGCTCAAATCAAGAGGATGTATAAAGTGCAAATTACTCAGAGGATGTGTAAAGTCTTGAAAATGCATGTGTGCTTTGAAGACATCAAATTCTTAAAGACCACATTCATTCTATAAATCATACAACATCTCTTAGTAGCAACATAGTGAAATCAAGTAAAGAAATACTGCTTTTTTGGGAAAGCTTTGCATGTTATCAGAATCCTGTTAGCAATTAAAAAGGGGGTGGGCGCAAGAAAAGACACACATTTTACAGTTAATTTTCACACAATCCAAGCTTTTGCCTTAAATTTAGGTATGTAATGTAAAATCTCATGCTTTTTCTGTGCCACCTGTCTGAAAATCTGTGATAGCTCCATGGCTGGTTGGGGTTTACCTTTCTGTTACCTAGGTAAATTAAGAGGATAGAGAGGTCTCAGGAGAATATTTAATGGCTTCAAGATAAACAATTTGTGAAGCAATTTAATTTTAACAACCGCCATTTTGATGTTCTAATTGCAAATGGCCTATGTAACCGATCATTAGCGTTTGTCCAACAGGTCTTCTGCTTTGCAATGTTGTGTTAAGAGCAGTAGCTGTGTGCTAAAACAAAGTCATGTCACACTTCCTGAAATACTCTGCAATCGGCATTTTTTTCTGTAATTTTAAAAAGTGTGCTACATTATTAATGCATTATGTATGCACAGGGGTGCATGTCTCACATCAACCATGGGAAAGTCATGGATTCTTGCAGGACCCAGCTCTCGCCTTCCTAAGAGGGTCCTGGGCATTAGACTCAGTTGATCAGACTTGGGGGAAGCCATTTTTCTCCTCAGCCATTTCGTTGGCCTAGAATTCACAGGTGCAGCTGCTTTAACACATCCTCCATGAGACTCCGAACCAAGGCCGTGTCACTGCTTGTCTATGCTTGGGAGGAAGTGCCACTCATTGCATGTGATGAAATCTGTACACCATCTATCAACATAGATGATGTGACTTTAAAATGTGAGCTTCAGTTTTTCCCTCTAAAATAACAAAGGCTTTCCCTGCTAGGGTTAACATGTGATAGTTTCTTCTTACATAAAACAAAGTAGAAATAAAGAGAGGGTTTGGCATTATTTGTAATAATTTGTAATACTCTGGAAGAAAGACTATGTCAATTCAGATGAGGAGAGCTCTATCTTGTTTTGTAGAAAATGCTATAAGCAATCCCATTATAAACGTTGGATATAGTTTCTGTAGTAGCCCATGGCTTTCCCGGGACAGATATGATGTGCATTTTGAGGAGGCGAAGCTAGTGTTGGTGCCTTTCAGACTTAACTCAGGCTCTGTAAAAGGGGAGCAGGACATCTTAACAAAGCCAAGGAATCAATTAGAGGAACTGTATATATTAAATAAGTACAAAAACCATAATGCATCTAGTTAAATATTTTTGGTACTATATGTACTTAAATGAGCATATGTGGAGGTCAGATATCAACTCTAAGTATTATTACACAGACACAACCTACTCTGGTTGTTGTTGTTGCTGCTGTTGCTGGTTGTGGTGGTGGTGGTGGTGGTGGTGGTGGTGGTGGTAGTAGTGGTGTGTGTGTGTGTGTGTATGTGTGTGTGTGTGTGTATCCCATTGAGTAGGTGTGGAAGTCAGAGAACTGGCACCTTGATTTGCCAAGCCTTTGAATTAGCCCCTTGTATTTTGAAACAAGGTTTCTCACAGGCCCGATACTCTCTCAGTAGGTTAGTTTTGCTGACCACGGATCTCAGAGAGCTGCAAGTCTCTGCCTATCCAGAACTGTCAGTCAGGTGGTCAGTGCATGCCTCTATGACAGGCAGATTCCAAGAAGTAAACCCAGAGCTTTCCATTAATGGGGCAAATACTTACTGATTGAGACATCTCTCTAGCCCCATAGAAAAAAATGTATGTATGTATGTATGTATAGGTTCACATGCTCTGTGCTGTTGAAAGCTGGTAATGAGCCGGGCATGGTGGCGCACGCCTTTAATCCCAGCACTCGGGAGGCAGAGGCAGGCGGATTTCTGAGTTCGAGGCCAGCCTGGTCTACAAAGTGAGTGCCAGGACAGCCAGGGCTACACAGAGAAACCCTGTCTCGAAAAACAAACAAACAAACAAACAAACAAACAAACAAACAAAAAAGAAAGCTGGTAATGGTCTATATTATGAGACTATTCACTCAGCATTGATACCATGGCCTTTTAAAAATGTCATGCCTTTTGGGGCGCTACCAGAAAAACTCAGTGCTATGATGATTATTGTTTTGGGCTTTCAATGTGAAATGTTACAGGTTCGCAAAGAGCCATGTTGTTTGTGTCGCACCTCAGAGGCAGCAGTCTGTGCAGTTAATTGAGGTTAATGGGGGGGAAATGGCAGATTGCCAACGTTCCTGACTTTCTAATATGTAGTTTATTTCTCTTTTGCTTTTACTTTTTGTTTAACTAAATTATGTTATTTGTCCAAGAACATGTCACATGTAAGCAGAGATTGTTAGCCTGTCAATCTCAGAACTCAGCCTATATTTCACTTTCCAAAATATAAGAAAACATCAGCCTCAGGTTACTCGTCCCAAATTGTCTATATGAGTCAGCAAGGAGTGTGCTATGGATTGCATTGGCCATGTCTTGTCTAATGGGTAAGTTAGCTGCTATTTGAGAATTGTCAATCATGTCAGAAAATGGCTGCATGAGATGGAAAAGCTGGTGAAGACATGGAGCGAGAAGCAGACATTGGCTCTGAGGATCCGGGCTGGGAGGGTGTACAGAGAGTGATAGTCTTAAGACTGCCACCTCACCCAACTCCAGATATTGTTTTCCTCATCCTTACCTGCAAGCCAGGAGTAGGCTCTTGTCATCTACTCTAACTTTCATTCCTGAGAGGCCGCTTGTGTTCACGCCTAAACTAGTGCTCTTAGCTGGTGAGCCAAAGTTACTCACTTTCTGGTTTTCTTGTGGGGGTTGGAGGAAAATTTTCCAACTTTGCTTTCTGGAATGAGTGAAGTGCTATGTTCTCTGGTAAATGTTCAGTCTTACAGCAGATGGTGGGCCAACTGGACCCCCAAGTGCAGGTTGTTCCTTCCTCCTTTGCCATCATCCTGAGACAGACCATGTCTCCGAACTTGTAGTCCAGAATACAACTGTAAAATTTCCCTCGCACCTTCAGCAGCTCCACATTCTTTTCCTGAGATTTATACCAGGTAGCCAAACAATTTAAAAATGCACTGGAGAAGAAGACTTGCCACCAGACTGAAGACGTTTTCAGCTTCTTTGCTCACACTCTGGGAAAACCTAGTTTCTTCTGAACAGATGAGGGTGCACAGAGCCTGAGGAGGAATTCTCAAGCCGCCTACCACACTGAGAATGGGCACAGACAGAGCTGCCACCGTGGCTGCCATTGTCAGATAAGTTGCTGTGTGCCCGGGAAGTTGCTCCTCATTTCATATGCATCTGATGAGTTTAGTGAATGCTGCTGCAATTTTAATTCTTTGGAGTCCCCTTAATGCCCTACTTGCAGAAAGACCTGGGCTCAAGGCTAGATCAATCAAGGTTGAAATTGTATCAATATGTTTTGTTTTATTATCATAAGGACAAAAGTTGTTGGAAGATTCTTTTTTTCCTTAGCACGACAAGACAGCGGGAAGTGTGTTAACAGGTTACTCTTGGCAATTGCTCTTTGTTTTCTTTTTTTTGGTGGACAGAGAGACATTGTGAGTCTCTAATGGGACATGAAGTGATGTTCTAGCTTCCTTTCTGTTGCAGTGACAAAATATCTCCAATAAAAGCAACACAGTGGAGGAAAGGCTTTCCTGTTTCTGTTCTAGATTACAGTCTGAGAGGCAGAGGATTGAGACAACTAGTCACATCACATTCACACCCTAGAGCTGTCTGTTGCCTTCTATAGTTCAGGACCCTCTGTCCAGGAACTGGTGCTCTCCACAAGGAGCTGTGTCTTCCTACATTAGCAAACAATCAAGAGCATTCCTCAGAGAGAAGCCCACAGGGCAACCTGATCTAGACAATCCTTCATTGGACATCGTAGACATTCAAGCCATCCTCTTCCCAGGTGACTCTAGATTGTGTAGGCTTGACAATTACAGCTGACCACGAGGATTACAAGGTTAGCTCTATTTCTGGCTGTGAATCTGCACATGTGCCCTTTTAAACGTGTTTAGAGTCATAGAAAATGTGTAGTGAATGCAGGCAGAGTTATATAAAGAGACATGAATGTGCAGAGGACAAGGGAGGATTTGCCAGGGCAGCATCAGTCAAGGAAGTGAAGCAGCTTCAGGGTAGAAAAGTCACAGAGGTGAGGATTTGCTGAACTGTCCCACATTATTCTAGGAGGTCTTAGGATAAACCCTGGAATCATGTCTTACATGCTATTGAGAATGAACTGAAAGGAATAGACTAAGACTATGTTAAAATGAAGCAACTGATCCCAACCAAACCATAGATGGGGCTGCAGGAGGAAACCAGGCCATAAGCATGAAGCAAGCTCCTTCCTACCCTCTGTCCTCTTTTCAGACAGAAAGCATGTGAGTGCTTTCTTGATCCTGATCTTGATTAGGAGTAATCCTGATGTGCCGTTACTGTCCTGAGTGAAAGCTCTGTCATCAATCCAGTGTTGTGCAAGCAGGGTTGGTTGGGGGAGCTGAGCTGCAGACCACATCTGAGAGCTGAGCTCCTGAGATCCACTCATTAAGGAGAAGATGTTCAACACTGCAATCTGCTGAAAGTGTTTGCAGCTGTCCCATGACATCAACTTTGGTTTGCAACGGAGGTATCTGAGGCTCAGACAGGAGCAGCAATTTGTACAATACTCAGATCCATGGAGGTAAGGATTCTACTCAGAGCTCCCATCCCAGCCCTAGCTGCTTTAGAGCTTCTCTTTGTCTTTACTTGTGTATTTTCATATTTCCAAAACATCTCCACAGCCTCTTCCCAAGGCAGATGACATCAAATGACATTTTCTGCCCATTTCCTACATACATATGAAATTGCATTTATTTTTCAAAATAGTTCTGAATTTATGTTACTTGACTACTAAGACAATGACAGTCAGTGGATATCATGTTTGAGTTCCAACAGGTTCAATTCACTTCCCATAGGTCTTGTAGTTAGTCTAATGATAGGGCTTCGAAACTTCCATCTTGTTGAATGGTGGTAGCATTTTTATTTTTAAGTTACGAGGACCCAAGACTTTGCTTCTTTTAAATTCTCTCCTCAATAATTTCTATAAAATGTGTGCTATAACTTTCCACCAGAGTGCCCTATTATAATAGTCTCACCCTTTGTTCTTCCACTAACTATGGATAATAAGACTGCACTAGATTTTTGGTTCCCAGTGGGCTTGGGATTCTCTCTCACTCCCTTCTGCCTCAGTACTGCTTCAGGAAAACAATAGTTGCATATCTGGGAGGCTTTTCATATGGAGACAGTGGGCTATTTTAGAATGCCTTCACTGAGACCTGAAGGGATTCAGGAGCTGAGATTCTCCTAAGGGCTCTGCTAAGACTTCCTCTTCTGGATCCAGCTTTCGTTCAAAGGGAATTTTTTCCCCTTGAGCTGTGTCCTTCTCCAGCTCCAATCTTGCTAACCACTTTCTTTTGAATGCACTCTTTATACTCAAAATAAAGTCCAATGAATTCACTATACTATTATTTACCACCACAATCTATATGCTTCCAGCTCTATTACCTCATAAATCTTATCTCTATTTACTTTGTTCCCTTAAGACATTGTCTTTGGTCTTCCATTGACCAGTGTCTATTCCCTTCTCTGGTCTACAGAGTTGACTCAATGGTTAGTTTTTTTCTTAATAATAATATAAGAATATCAGTTCACATGTTACTCCCCTTTCTTGAAACTCCTCTGCAGTGTCCCATGGACATTTTCTTTCTTCTGACTCTGTGGAACTATAGCTATCTATTTGGTATCCATGCCACCTACCTATCATCTTCCTGCTATCCTCCTGGGGAACATGAGCAATGAAAAACCTAGAGTGGGCAGTACCACTCAGTGGCTTACACACACTTAACCTGTGAGGCCAGAATTTAATACTCAATACTGACACTTTATTATAAGTGCCATTAAGGACTATGGCACATGCTGGGGTATAAGACTGTTGGGTATAAAATCGCTGGGTATAAGAATGGATATCTCTGTGGAAAAAAAAAAACATAAAAGCATTGCTGTCATTTTGTTTCAATAATTTGCATAAGTTTGTTTATTTAATTTGTTGGTTTTAACTCTACTATTGAGTCTTTTGGATGCTCTGAGAGAGGAAACCTGGAAGACAGACTAGTAAAGAATGTCCAGGTTAAACTCCAAGATTAATGCTTCTCAGCTATGTAACTGAGGGCAATAAACTCAACCTCTGTATTTCAGCTTTTTTCACCCATGTAATACCCAAATCTGCTCTCAAGAATACAGGAGGCACTGAATGTGTGAATGCAATGCCATCTACACCATGGCTAGTATTCAGTGTGGCCCTTGATCTTTTATCTATGCTGACATTTTATATGCTCATGTTGCTACCCAGATAGAAACAGATAGAAATGCAATCATGTTAGTGATCAACTTGAGTTTGGAATACATTCAGAAAAACTTTACAACAATGTAACAAAGACATAGGGACTTGAAGGGACTAATTTTTAGGAAAAGATACTTAGAAACTTGTTCCCATAGCAATGCTTTATGATTATACCAGGGAATTCCAGGAAGACAGATCCCTATTTCACTAGCATACACACGGATCCACATGAAGGGATAAAGCCAACATTTTTGTTTGGTGATCTGAATTAAGCCTGAGAGGTCTTCATTCTCTAGCAAGCCACATAATCAGAACAAGTTTCTGCCCCTCTAAGCAAGACTGAATGCCCTCCTTTTTGTCCTGTGTACTCTGTATCTTGTATAAATGGGGTTTGTATAATTGAGTAGATGTTTGCAGCTGTTTATTTTCTTTTACTTTGTTCTCCATTCTCAGATAAATGGACTTCAGCTTGGGAAATACCAGTCTTAGCAGAAGATGGTAATGAGTCTGGAGACTGAGACCACCCATCCTCCTGGTTGCACCTGTTACAGATGACGTAACTACTATAACAGCATGATCCTGGACCCTTCATTGAGTCTTTAGCCTCTTTAGGAAGGAGCCAGCTCAGACTGACATTTAAATCTGATATGCTCATAATCCAGCTGCCTCTTTATCCTAGCTTTCCTCTGAGTGGTGTTCCAACACACAGTTATACATAAACACAAGTTTGGAGGTTGGAGAAGTTTTATTTCATAAAGAAAGCATTGATTTATGTCACAAGAAAACAGCAATTAAAGTATTTTTCACTGATTCCATATCACCCGAGTCAGAATGGCTGTCATCAAGAAAGTAACAGCAACAAAAACAGAAAAGAGAAAGCAAACATCGAATGTTAACAAGGTTGTGAGGAACGGGATCACTTGTACGATTGGAACCAGTATGGAGATTCCTCATGAAAGTGAAAACAAGCTGGGCGTGGTGGTGCACACCTTTGATCCCAGCACTTAGAAGGCAGAGGCAGGCAGATTTCTGAGTTCGAGGCCAGCATGGACTACAGAGTGAGTTCCAGGACAGCCAGGGCTACACAGAGAAACCCTGTCTTGTAAAACCAAAAAAGAAAAAAAGAAAACAAAACAAAAAAAAGAAAATGAAAACAGAGCAATGGCGTGAGTCATGGATCCCACTCCTGAACATTCCCAAAGAATTCTGTGTCAGCACCGCAGAGATATCAGAACATGTTCCTCCCTATGCTACTCACAAGAGCCAAGATGCAGACAATCTCAGATGTCCACCAGTAGATAAATGGATAAAGAAATTGTGGTACATATGCACAATGGAGTTTCAGTCTGTTGCAAAGAATAGAGTGCTCTTCTTTGCTGGAAGATCAATTTGGAGAAGATGGAATCAGATGCAAAACAAGCCATACTCAGAAAGTGAAATATCACCCACTGTCCCTCATATGCAAAAACACCCATCCACTCCTCAAATGAAAGCACATACACACATGCACACACATACACATACTCACACATGTGTTTGTGAGATAGACATCACAGTAGAAAGAAAACCATAAGAAGGAAGAAGGTTTAAAGTGGGGCAAGAGAAGGTAATGGACTGAAGTCTTTGCTATCAGGCATCAATATAAGGATGCTCACTAAATATTATGTACATTAATAAACTTAGCCACCATTCTTCAACTTCAATTCTTCAAGTCCTGTTTCAACTAACATACACATCTAACCTGACCTACTTAAAACACAGCTTGCTTTTCATTTCATTTCCTTGATTCCCTTGACAAAGCATATTGAAACTTGTGTTGAAATACAAATGATTCCATAGGCTCATGTTTGACTATTTGGTTCCCAGTTGATGGAACTGTGTAGAAAATATTAGGGAGTGTGGTCTTGTTAAAGGAATGGTGACACTGGGGCAGGCTTTGAGGTTTCAAAAGCACACACCACTCCCTATTCCCCAACCCTGCTATGTGCATGCCTTATGTTTGTAGAACAGGTGTAAGTTCCAGCTAGTGCCCAGTGTCATGAATGCCTGCCCATTGTGATACTCGCTGCCATGCCTGTCATGGATTCTAATCCCCTGGAGCTGTGAGTTCCCAATTAAATGCTTTCTTTTATAAGTTGCCTTTGTCATGGCAAAAGAAAAGTATCTAAGACAAATCTTAAAATTTCCGGATGAGATGTTTGAAATCCTAGCTTCTCCTGGAAGGTTTTGTGGGAGCATTATTGCTATTTTATGTCTCTGTGTATGTAAGACTTCTAGATAGTCACACAGAACTCATATACATTTGAGCAGCAGAATAAGACAGATGTTTATTTGTTTATGGCTCTGGGATGCTCTTTTCTTATCAGTTAGGCAATGGGAAGCAAGAATCTAACATGCTTAGTAGTAAATTATGATGATGCATTTAAATCAGCCAGCATTCCAGGTGAACTGCACCTGTGAATACCTGCCTGATAAGCTGGATCAAAATATAATCCAAATACATTTTGGAATAATTTTTATCTTGGGTAAATAGACTACAATGCAACAAAGGTAACTGCAGCCCTTTGGCTGTATCAGCATCATGGGTGTTTGCTGGTTCCTGGTTTGTAAACCCTCACTGCTTTTGGGTTTATATGCTGTGGCCTCTATCAGTGCATATATGACTCCCTCTGTAGGTGGTTTTACCTTACCCTTTGGTAGAATCTCAAAAAATTCTGTGATGTCAATCATATAAGGATGAACACAAAGAAGACCAGAGCTCCAAAAGGCACTCCTCTTTACAACTTTCAACTAAGTAAAAGGATGTAGTAATCACCTCCAAATTATCCAATCAGGGTTTCAGGGGATACTGATTTTCCTTCTTGCGCAAAACTTTTAAACAAGAATATAGAAGGAAATGAATCTCGTGATTCACTCCTTTCCAAACGGCAGAAAATAAGATCAAGTGAAATTAAAGTTCAATTTGATCCTAATTCTTGCACGATAAACAAGTCTCAAATGGGGGGTGATGGCAACCTTATTACTTAGAATTGGCCAAACAACCTAAGGCAACATGATTATAACCTGGCAGCAGCAATGGCTGCTTAGTGAAGTGTCTGAGCCTCTGCTGGGAACATTTAACACCACTTGTATTTTGAAATCACAGACTACATCTACAGGCAATAAAGACTGTTATCTCTCCGATTCACTGCAGTCACAAAAAAACACCCAGTTGGTTCAGCTATAACACATCTGCCCAGAGAAATATTTACTTTTGGGGCCTCCTGGGTATGCTTTAAATTTCTCCTAATTGCTACCCACTGTGTTCTAAGTTTAAGTGCTATTGGGATAGACCTCAGCTCTTTCAATGCTGAGAGAAGTTCCCAGCTAAACAGTCTCAAAGAGAAAATCTCTCAAAAGAGCTAGCTATACACTTAGAAAATGTTTTCCCTTCCTCCAATTGCACAGACAAGTGCCTTCTGAATTGTGTGACTTCCCTCACTGCTCAGTTGGCCTCATAATAAAACACAGGACAGTGAGTGTCCCTTGAGGACCACTAAGTGGAAGGCAATCATGGTTCCGCCTGAGAAATAAGTTTTGTCAACTCCTGAAGCTGAATCCTCTGAGCACCTTTTCAGATAATGAGGAAAACAAACCTTCTTATCCCATTAAAACAGTGAGCAAAGTAAGTGAGAGAAAGATCTGCCTCAGAGGGCGACTATCAATGGAACCCAACAGGTCCAGTTAAGAACATCACATTATGAAGATATTACAAAAAATCTTTCATTTATCCTCTGAGAATTTCATATATACACATAATATATTTTGATCATATTTAGCCCAAACTGCCCACTCTGATACCTGCTGGACACCCACAAATTATAAAGATATGTTAATGATCATACCTCACATGCCTTGCTCTCTCCAAAATATTAATTGTGTATATTTTCCTGGTTATTTTGTCATACTTATATTAGCAAGCAAAATAATGAAGAAAGGAGAATCACTGGCTTTGGGTATGTGCCCACTAATGACAACACCAACCCCCCACCCCCACTCCACATACACACACTTCAGCATATAGGATAGGTTTAGCACCGTGGCCACATGGGGGCTCTGGATAGATTAAATGGATCAAAAGATAAAAGAAGTCATGTTTCTGCTTTTGGGAAAGTATCAGGAAGAAAAGAGAAGGAGGGAATTAAATGAAATGGGGGAGAGAGAGCAGAATCTATTATTCACAAGTATGAAATTGTGAAATAAAGCTAATTAGAGAACTAAGAGGCAGAGTTACGACAGGTGAGAAGGAAAAACGAGTGATGGCAACTGTCTTGGGCTTGTGGAGGCTGCACCAACTGAGCATGTGCTCTTCAGTGCCTACTCCAACTCACCCCACCCCACCCCACACCACCACACCTCACCCCACCACAGCCCACCACACTCCACCCTACCCCACCCCACCCAACCGTACTACACCACCACACACATTCCACCCTATCCCCTTCCCACACCTTACCCACTCAACCATACCACACCAATACACCACACTACACCCCACCCTACCTCACCATACCACACCCAATCCTACCACATCACAACCTACCTCATCCCATGATGCACCCTAACTTCCATTCCTTTAGCTCCTTCTTCTAAACCACAGGAGCTTTTGGGCCTCTCAGGAAACAGTACCATAGTATTTGACCTCTAGGCTTTTGCATCCCTCATGGTTTCCATATCAGACCCTCTCAGCACCTTGTCTGGACCATAGGACATGTATGTCTTCCAAACACAGACGAGGGAAAGTCAGGGAGGATCTCTGATCTCAGTTGTTTTCCAGTCAGTCTTCAGATTCAGAACCACATCCCTGCTTTTAATTGGAAGTCTAGAATCCAGACTAATGTGAAAAGCAACCATGGAATAGCCAAGAAAATGACAGGACAGTCCAACACCTAAAGAACTGTGTACCACCCATGAACATTGTGTGAGTACTGAGATGCCAACCAAATTGCAAAAATGCAGAAGAGAGAGGACACGTGACTCATTCTTCTTTGTATCAGGTGCCTATCAGTTGACACTCCTAAGAAGTCTCTCTCTCTCTCTCTCTCTCTCTCTCTCTCTCTTCTTTAAAATCTGTGTGTACTATGTACATGTATGAAGACTTAAAGGCTACAGGTGCCACTCCTCAGGAATGCTGTCCATCCTACTCTTTGTAACTCAGTGGCTTTGAGTTCATCAGATTAAAAAAAGACAAAAAGGTGGAGCCCTCCATGCTGGGTAAGGTTGTAACATTCTATTGGAACTGATGTCTACTGTCCTTCTGCCAGGAATGCCTATCACTAGGGATTACAAACATGACATTCTATCATCAGTGACAACTACATAAGGCCAAGAACACAGGCTCTAAAACCATCGGCTTCAAAGTTCCAATGTCTAGAGACATTGCAAAAGGTATGCCTTCTAAGATGCTCCTGTTAGATTTTCTTACTTGAAGTAGTACTGTGGCAGACATTTTGACTCAAAAGGGCCTTTCTAATGACCTGGTGTATGAGTAATAGCCTTGTGACATGGCTAGATGGGTCCACCAGTTGAGGTGATGTTACCCCTTATATGCTTCATTATTTGAGCTTGGCAGTGAAAAATACCAGGCCCACATTCATTCACCTATTTACCCTTAAGTTGCTTAGTAAGCCCCATTATCTAAGCACTTTGTTGATATAGAAAGATGAAATGAAGAACCAAGTTGGGCTCCTCCTTGGTCACAGTAAATTTATAGTCTATCAGGAAAGCTTGTGTTGAATACATGCATAGATCCTGGAGAGAGAACTGGAGGAGGTGCTTGCAATAAAGAACACTGAAGCCATCCAAACAGGAACAACTTAGATGACAGCATCCAGGAAAAGCAGGATGAGCTCTGAGGGAGGACAGGATTAGGGAAGAGGAGACACTTCAGGCAGTAACCAGTGGGTGGTAGGAAGACACCATCAACAGAAGCAAGCATATAGTAACACTAAGCTGAAGACAGGGACACTAGAGTGACCAGAGAGCTAATGGTCTTGGCCGAAAAGAGCTCAGCACATCTTCGGAGCTGCATACTTTGAGGGGGAAGGCTCTGTCTAGTCTTTGAATAGCAACTGTAGGTTCTTGTTCTACATTTATTTTTTACGGCTGTGGAAAGCTACTTAAGGGTTTCTGAGGGACTGAGTGACATGACTGATTATCATCATGGTGATCCATGGCTTCCTGAGTCTTGCTCTTATCCTTTGAGTAAGCTCCGGCTAGACATTGGATGTTTTTGTGTCCAGACAATCCGTCCATCCTAACCTGTCTCATTTTCCTGATGCAGGTGTTACCCATTTATAAAATGTTCTTTCTCTTTTGAAATTCGATGCCACTCCTCTGTAGATGTTATCGCAGTGTAAATAATCCAGCGCCTGCTTCGCTACAGTAAAATTTAGGAAACTTGTATCATGAAACATTGCCTGGCCCCAATCCCCAAGCACTCTGTGAGCTAGCTCAAAAGAAACTTGATATGTCCACACGACTCTCCCCAAACAAGGCAGTAAAGCTCATTAACAAAGTGCTTCCTCTACAGGTAATTTGAGTATCCATTAAAAGGGTGCTATTTGCTGCATTTTGTTAATAAAGAAAGAAACAGGAAACATGGTTGCAGATTACTTTCTAGAAATATCCCCATGGTGATTTGATCTAATAGGGCAGGAAGAATCTCTGGTATTGGTGATCAGGCAAGGAGTCATCAGAAACTTGTGAATTGCAATGACCGGTTTAAGGAGTCTTCCAGAGTGGAAAGCAGTTATTTCAACAGAAAAAGAGTTAAGTAGTCCTATCATATAAAAAATACTCCTTTGAAATAAATGACAGCCTGCCTATGCCTCAAAAGCATGCTGATAAAATGAAAGTTGAGTCTTCAGCTAGTGGGAAGGAACACCCTCGAAGGACAGCATCAAACAGGGTAATTAAAGCATGAAGAAAAGCAATGGCTCTCATCTGCTCTCATAGCCATGGTGGCATCCTAATGAGACTAGTCATGCCTTTGACCTATAGGCCACATACAGAAAAGGACCGAAGGCTAAGCACAGATTCTTTTGGTGTGTGGGAATGTGGGTGTACATGTATTTGCAGGTATGTACAATGCACACCCATAGAGTTTGGAAGTCAACCTTGGGTGTCATTACCCAGGAGCTTTCCACAGAGTAGGCTAGACTGGCTGGCAAGCCTCTGAGATTGATTTGTTTCTATCTGTCCAGTACTGCACTTCAAGCACAGGGAACCATGCCCCTCATCTTTACAGGGATGCTGGGAACCAAACTCAGGTTCTTACACGTTAGGGGCAGATGCTTTACCAGATGAGCTATCACTCCAGCTCATAGTGGTATCAGTTACCCACAGAACCCATAGATTGAACAATATTCTCTCATGCAACCACACAGACACACACTTAGACCTTCATGAGAATATTACAGTTTTATAAATCAGGTACAGGGCTTTCCACAGTAAAGGATTCTTCCAGGACCTGTGGTTAGAAAGTGTTTGGTATGAATGTAGTAGCCAAAGTAGCCTTTTTCAGAAGCATATTATTCTAAAACACAACACTGTCCCATTGACTCACAATAAAATGGCTAGCCTATTTTCTCCTAACCCACAATGGAAAACAGGCTGTTTCTTTCATCTATGCCATAGGAAAGCTGGATATAATCAGAGGGCGAAATAATTGACAAGTTGAAAATAATCCAAGAAGAAACATGCTCAAATCAGTATATTAAGAAAAGCATGGATACAACTAACACAGGTTTGCCTGGGAAATCAAAGAGGGGGACTGTCTGCTGAGGACACTGTCATGTGATTACAGAGGGTATGGCTCATTTTATCCAACTGGCATAGTAGCTGTACAAGTTCAGGAGCCTGCTCTATGGGCTTGGGATCACATGGGATCTTGTGAAACCATGGAATTAGGAAGTTTCAGAGTAGGGTTGGTCTATCTAAAGGCAAATCTTAGTTCTGAAGAGAGAGTCAGCTCTGCAAACAGAAACAGTGTCACTTGAAATGGTGACAGTAGACTTGGATGTTTTCTCTCAGCACACAGGACAGGGGGAAAGCATAAATAAGTAGAAGAAAGTTCTAGTTAAATCATGGCTGACAGCCCTGTAAAAAGTGTCTTGAAAACCTAGGCATGTTTCAGAGAAGCCACTGAAACAGACAGTTTTCAGTGCTGTTGTCTAAGTGTCTTGCATGGCATATATCTTCCACATTTTATCCTAGCTACTAGGAAAAGTACTGCTCTGATTATTGGGAGACTCTTAGTGCTTTTTGGACTAAAACCCTTTTAAAAGTATTCTCCACATCTGCCATGCTAAGCACTTGACATAGACTTTCAGTGGCCCTAGAGGACACTTCCATTTTCCTTGTTTCACATGTAACAGAGAGCAAGGTTTAAGAAATTTAAATAATTTGACAAAAATCACACAGCTTTAGGCAGCAAGGCCCAGACTTAAACTTACACTGATTATGTGTGAAGCTCCTGTTGTTTCCCCCAATCTGTCTCTGAAAGACAGATCTGAAGCAGCCTGGGGACAATGTGTCTCAAAATTTTAATTGCCAGGATTCCTGGAAAGAGAGACCTGCCCAGGCTTTTCCTGATTTCTTTTAGTCTCCTGTTGTGAGGACCTGGTTTATTCTTTATGACTTCCCCCTTATGTGGAGAAAACACAGGAGTGCTGAGGAGTCCCATTTTTGAAAAAGACTCCTTCCTGGTTGTGATGGTCAGTATTGATTGTCAACTTTACAAGGTCTAGAATCATCCTGGAGAATTGGGAAGTTTCTAGATTATGCTAATTGATGTGAGAAGACCCACAGTAAACGTGAGTAGCACTATCCTGGGTGCTGGAGTCTAAGACTGAATGGAAAAGAGAAAGTGAGCTTACCACTGGCATTTACCTCACTGTCTCCCTGACTGAATGCATTGTAAGCAGCTGCCTTATGACTTCCTTCCTGTGTGAGCTGGTGTCCCTTTAAACTGTGAGCCAAAGCACCTGTAAGTTGCTTCATGTGGAGTAGTTGAACCAGCATCTCATACTCTGTAATGGGCAGCCATTGATTTCTGTTGAGTTATGTTGATAGGTTGAAAGAAATTCATCTAGCAACATCCTGTAAGGACTCCTCCACAATTTCTCATACCTTAGTGGTCTTGCTACTCAACCATGAAAACACCTTTGTTCCAAAACCAGAAGAGATTAAAAAGCACAACCTGAGTTCCTCAGGCAAAGCAGACCTAGTGTTACCTCATCTGGTATTTCCTGAGGGGAACCTGGGGTCAGACTCCTGCTCTGTTACCCTTCCCTGAGACAGATCCACCTGTCATTATGCTGTGACTGAAAATGTTTCTGTGGCAAAAGTTGCCTGCAATCCACTTTTATATGAAAGTCTGACATTTTGCGTGGCAGAATTAAAAAAAAAAAGCGAGAGAGAAATCACCTCAAGCCACTGACATTTCTCTGGGAAAATTCCCAGCTCCAGAGAGAGCTGAGTGGAAGTGGCAGTTAGCCCCAGGTATTCTTCATTGTTCTTCATTCATTCCAGAACACTCGGACCTCCCAAAGGAGGGAATGGAGAGAAAGGGCTGCCACCTATTGCTTGGGATGACAGCATTGTCCCTGTGAGAACCAACATTCTTTAGGCCACTTGTGTATAAGTAGTTCATCAGCACTGGTTCCTCTTCATAGGCCATTCACCATCACCCCAAATGCCATCTCTCGCTCTTTAGCATCCCCCAGGCTCTAGGAGAATGCTTGGCCTCCATTCTGTAGCTGTTTGGCTCAGGTTCTGAATTATCTCAGAGGGGAGGGGCCGGTGGTGTAGTGCTTTTCTTTTGTTGTTTGGATTGTGCTGTTTTGTTTATGAGCTTGCTGGGGTTAAATGGGAAATAGGAAAGCAGACAGAGGAGAAAAAAATAAATAAAAAGGCAACCTTAGTGCATGAATGCCTATGGTGGGTTTGAGTACATGGGGAGGCCAAAGGACAGCATTTGTTGTCATTATCCAGATTTGCCTAATTTTCTTTCTTAGTTTGATCTCTCACTGCTTTGGATTGGAAATTGTCATTGCCATTTAGTATAGGCTGGCTAGCTTTTTAACACAGTGAAAACTGGCATGAGATGACAAAACTCCAAATGAGAGAAACTTCTAAGTAAAAAAAAAAAAGATCAAATTAGAGGATCTGGGCAGGATCTCCACCACTGTCATGCAATGGTCATCATTCTTATTACACATGAATGGAAACAGGCTCAAGGGAGCCTTATGGAGAGCCAAGAATGAGGGCCTCATCAAGAGACTGTTTCCCTTCTTGAATGAAGAGCTGACTATGAACCAAGGTCGAAGGAGTTGACATTTGAATGATCCCAGCAATGGCATTAATTCTTAGGAGTTTGGTGAGCAGGAATGGAAGGAACATCTCGTTCTTGACAAGTGAATTTCAGGAAGTTTCACAAAATCTGGAGGAACTCTTTGGAAGAAAAATACCAATTGAGAAAAGATTACCCATTTTCATCACTTGTCTTCCCTATTTGAGGATTTTGTCTTTGAATTTCTCCCTTTCCTTCTTATGAATTAGACAGAGAGTCGTTGCTATCAGAAGTAGATGAAATAGCCACAGTTGGTACCTGTTAAATGTTCAAAAATCTCTAGTTTTCCCTAGAACCATTATTTTGTGCTCAATAACATCTTATTGTGAGAGGTATCTGGTTAACCTTTCTTCTCTTGCAAGTGAACCCTGGAGACAGTGTGAAGTTAGGTGATATTAGGCTCCTGAACCTAATGTGCAGGACAGCATGCCTTGGGAGGAAGCTCTAAAGAAATGCCATGTGTTCCTGAGGCAAACAAAGTTCCCTCCAAGCTCTCCAACCTCTCAGTATTAAAATGGCTTTGGCTATACAATCTACTTGGATAAAAGCTACCTAAGAAGGCCTCATAGAAGCTGAGCATGAATCAGCATTGAATCTGACACAATGAGAAATGTGACCAGAATGAATTCTTGTTGAGAAATTTTAGAGTAAAAACTTCAGGACAAATATATGGCCAAATGATTACTTCTGTATGAAATCCAATATTGCAAACAAAATACAAAACCTGTCCTTGCTAGAGCTAGATGATCAAGAGAGGGAAGGGGAAGAAAAACCAACGAGAAGGTATCCATGCAAAAAGCAATCAAATGAACAATCTCAAATTCGAATATATTCTATAGGGACCATGTTTCTCTAACGTATCATATATTGATGCAATGTTTGAAATTCTGGGATGAAAATTCTCAAATAATATAACAAATTCATTGCATAGCTTATGTTTATATTTCTAAGATATTATAGTAATCATTACTCTTTAAAGGGATGTAAGTGCTTATTTAAAATGTGATATGTGGGTGTAACCCCATATAGATTCTGCACAGACATCACTGTTGATGCTTTCTTTGTTAACTCATTTCCTAGAAGAACGCAAAATAAACTTAATGACAACCAGAGACCCTGGTAAAGAAACAACACACTGAGAGCTATTCTCACACCAAGGTTCCATTATCATTTATGTCCTTCCCTTGATCTACAGAACTTCAGTTGTGTCTTTATACATAGTGACAGAAGACCAAGATCAGTCAGATTGTCACTATCTTTAAGCAGATGGCAGCCTGATATGAAAGGCCATTTGCTAACTTGTCTTGTTACAATCCAACAAATTAGACATACTTGATAGCTCTGTTTCCTGAGTTAAAGTATCCAGTATAGAATATGAGATCATTGATGTCAAGATGCAAGAAAGGGAAGATTCATCTTGGGTTCTAGAGGATGGGTCTGATATAGCCAATCAGGAAAAGGACATTCTATGTTGTCTATACTTTTTTGTGGGAAAATGTAGTGGTGAGAAGAAGAATACATACTTGGAAAACAGAAGTCCAGACATGCCCATGAAGATGCTTTCATGACAGTCTAAGGGATGCATTTCATCATTGGCAATGAGGGCTTATCTAAGCAGTTCCAACTTACATGGATTTAACATTATGGTATTAGCATAACTAGCAGCTGCATGAAAGCTGTAATGGGAAGAAGAAAATTTTAGCTGGATTTGTTGGCAAGGTCTTGCTTTAAGCCAGTGGAATGGCAATGAGTAAGAGGAACTGAGCAGACTCACAGGGTAGGAGGCAGGCTATTATTGGTTTGATGTGGGAAGTGGGAGACGGAGTACTTGAGGATGCGAAGATATATTGCTTTCTATATTTGGTTCTTTAGTTGAACAATTGAGTAGGTGGATGAACCATTTCTCAAATGGAAGAATAAGCTTAGACTGCAGCACTTTTAGAGTGTGGGTGTATGTTTTACATGAAAAATGTAAAATTCAGATGGAATATGATTAGTCTCAAGCACAGGAGAACAGGCAGATGGCAGAGAGGTGGGCTCATCTGGCAGACCAGCAGCAGAAGCTCCAATCTCCCACTTGTAGTTAACACTCCCACTTTCTGGTCTCTCCTCTGACTCTGACTATATAATTTCCTGTTCTTGCCAGTGACTCTATGTCACTTCTGGTCTCTACTAAGCTATTACTTTATTTCCTGTTCTCTCCTGTGATTCTGGTTGTTACTTCCTATTATCTCTTGTGGTTTACTTTCTATTTTCTCTTATGTCTCCTATGTTCTCTTATGATCTTATGTCACATCCTGTCTACTATTCTGTGTCTCCATGTCACTTCCTGGTTACTAATCTGTAATATGAACTTCTCTCTGTGTAGAATCAGTATGAATTCTTGTCCTCATTCTTAAAGCATATTATGACTTATTCCTAAACTCCTTTGTCCTTACCTCTCTTACCCTGGATGTTCAAGAAAAACATTCACTCAGTGTATCCCAAATACTTCCCCGTGGAATTTGTACTAATTTCCTCAGCTTTAGAATTTCTCTTCCCACATTTACTTCAGAGCAAAATATGTATCATCTCAATATCTCCCCTAAATATCAGTATAGCATTAACGTGCTCCCCAACTGGGTCAATGGCACTCAATCTTCTGTCACTCTAGGCTTAGGTGGACTCATGGCTTTGGTGAGCAACCCTTCCTCCTCCAGCCTGCCCTTTCACAAGCTTAATGAACCAGTTTCCTGGTGTGGAGTAGGACTTTATTGGAAGCAGGCCCATAGGACGTGCTAAATAAAGAAGTGCTGAGTGGAAATGGCTCTTTGGGCCTTGCACGTACAGAATAGTCTGCTCTGCTCATGGGAGCACAGGCTTCCTATCACATCAACAGCTAAAAGCTTCAGGGCTGATCAGCCAGGTCCCAGAGGAGATAGAAAGCTTGAGATGATGTGATGAAACATGACAAATGACTTAGTAGACTGACAAAATTGCAGAGATTAGACCTCCATGCTCCTCCTGTGCTCATCTGACTTGTCTTCTTGTCAGGACCCTTCCTGTTTAGCTCAGAGCATCAAGATTTCTGTGGCAGAGCAGGATGAGACGAGTGCATTACCATAACAGTTTCATTGTTGTGTTTCAAAGTTTATGAACTCATCAAAAATGAAACATCACATCTTACAGGAAAGCATGTGGCCTCAGCTGTCAACAGTTTAATGTTGTCCAAGGGAACAATATAATTCTAGCTATAGTCAAGAAGGACTTCAAAGTCCACAGCATTGTGCTTTGTAAACCTTTTACTCCCAAAAATTGGGACCAGAGAAACAAGTGGGGCAGACACTCCCCACCTCCAAATGTGCCCCTAGTTTCTGCTGTACTTAAGAGAATGTCACCATGTTCATGATCATGACAATGTCTCTTGGTAAGATGCTCTCACCCTGTAAAACAATTAATTAGCAGCTTGGAGGGGGGAAGCAGCTGTAAGTGGTGATAATTTTGGTCATAAAATACAACTTCTTCTGTATGTGTCCTAGTCTGGCCTGTGAATATAATTTGAGTAATTTCAAATACAACAATGATATAAATAGAGAGGTATGGAAAAAAACATGAATCATGTGCTTAAGTTTCAAGAGAGTCACTTTTCTGTATAATAGTCATCCACACTGGCAGATGTATATGGCATGCATCTTACATCTGCTTTCAAAAACAAAGATTCTTTGTATCTCTCCAGCATATAATTCCTTTCTCACAGTCTCCACCTGGATTATATAAATAGCTGCAGTTTATTTTAGGAAAAAGGTTATATGCTGATTTATTGATAATTTATAAAATGCCTTTCTTCTCCTGCCAGATCTTTCTGAATTAGTTGCTTTTTTTAATTCTAAGGACAAATGTGTTCTGTCTCCCTTCCCTCCCCCCTCCCCCCCCACATACAAATTCATTGCTACTTCTAAACAGATCAGTAGAGATGAGAAAGTGTATTTATTTAAGAGGACATGTGTCAACATGTTTTAGCAGCAAACTCTCAGACATAAGAGAAAAATGTCGGTCACACATCCTCACATCCATCCATTAATCCATGTGTGAGAACATGTCCACAGATCTGGTGTGTGTGTGTGTGTGTGTGTGTGTGTGTGTGTGTGTGTGTGAGAGAGAGAGAGAGAGAGAGAGAGAGAGAGAAGGAAGAGGCAGGGCATGGATCTTGGACTTGAGTTCTTTTCAAGTATTTACTATATCTGGAAAGATCATTTCCTCTCAGAACTGCAGCACATGTTCTATCCCCATGACTCAAGGTTCAGAGAACTGCACACCTTCCTCTCCCTACCATGTAATCACATTTTACTAAATCATGATGTGACTGTTTCTGAAATACTGTGCTAAGCTTGAAACAGACAACCAGTATCTGAAGAGCTCACTGCAGAACCCTCCCTAGGCCAGTTACTTCTTTCTTTTAATCCCTAATGTCCCAACTCTCAAATGCAGGCTTTATGGGATTCTAAGGTAATTCCAGCATCATTCAGTGGACTTTTGATGTTCAAATCTGTAATTATTTGTGCTTCATAATGAAGCATATAAATAATAAATCATTTTAGATTAAAATATGTATGCATATATATACACATACACACACACACACGCACACACACACACACACACACACACACGCACACGCACACCTTTCTGCACATATGGAAAGAGAGCAAGCAGGTGATGGGATTACAGGTAAGCATCTGGAGATCACATCCAGGGTTCACACATCCTAGGTAAGGACTCTACAAACTGAGCTGCATCCTCAGTTCCCCTAGGATACTATTTTCTGAAGATTAGCTTTTACTAATTCTGTTGACATAACTTTTAGAGTCATGAGGGTCAGACTTTGAAATAGCCCCACTGTGAAAACAGCTGTTGCTGTTTAAAACATGATCTATGATGAGAAATCTTTTATGTGCTTTCTTTTTAGGAGATTGTGATTGACAGATTGAAAGACTGAAAAAGTCATTTGGTTCATAGGGTTCAGATAAGAAAAATGATTTTTATTTCTCTCCAAGTCCTGATTCTTACTGCGAGGAATGGCTACGTTCACAGTTTAAGAAACAATATCATAGAATTAGAGACCCAAAGTATTTTCCTCTTAGCATCGCAGTTCTTAAACTAGCTAGACTAACAAAGTCAAGGTATCATTATGAGGTATCACTCCATCATGTGAGATTTCGTTAGGGGAGAGAAGCCTAGGTTTTGGAGTGGTTCTGCACTGAAGGGCTGATTATTGCAACTGGACATTTTTACAGGCAGACCTTTGCTCTGAACCTGTTTATCTTCTCACTCAGTCAGGCTCTGGGGACCCCTGGATACTTATTCCAGGCTTGACATTTGTAGAATATTGTAAAAGAACCTGACATACCCTGAGTGTCTTTATTCAAATTGAGAATTCTAATGTCAAACTTGAAACACATCCTTCCTTGTCCTTACTATACCTTTACAAACTGCCTGTCTTTCATTCCTATCCCTGACAAATCTGCCTGTGCTTTAAATCAGTAATATACATTTAGGGTAGTTGCTAAAATAGTTCACCAATGTGCTTCTTCTATGTAAAGTTCCTCACAGATCATCAGATTAAGATGGAAACATGAGACTGTGAGTTTTGTTATCATGGAGACAGCAATTCTTCTTCACATTTGTTCTCAGCTTTTCCTGTGGGCCCTGAAAGGTACATTCATAGTCTGCACATGAGGCTAAGGGGAAAATCCCAAGAAGAAACCTTAACCCTCACCTGCTGTTTAATCATGATTTCACCTGAGTACCTACCTCCATTCAAGAGTGGCTGAATATCTGCAGTGCACTCCCGACTTGCCTTGCACATGTACAGGGATCCAGGTTGCATTTCCTGGGCTGCTCTCTGCAGCTGCTCCTCATGTCTCCCTAATGGTGGATCCCTGCAATGCCTTTAAGTGCACTGACACTTAGCCCTCTTCACTCATATGGTAAAAATGAGACCATCCTCCACCATCAGCCTCACTTCCTTCCTTCTAAAGGATTCATATCAGGGGTCTAAGTCTGGATAATGACCCTCTCCTAATATTGCTTCCCAAGGAAAACATTCTTTTACTACAGCACCTGTTTTTCTTCTGAAACTTCCTGTTCTGTCATCAATAAGATGATAGCCATGAAGAGCAGGGAAAGTGCCCAATGTAAAATGCGGGAGCTTTCTCAAAGGAGAAGGGAGAGTAGTGTCTCATGGATTTGTGATTTGTGGGCAGGAAGAAGTTTTTCCCATGTGCTTTCTGGGCCAACAAAAGCATCACACTGTGGCCTTCAGAGATTAGCATCCATCACAGATATCACCCTAAGGATCTGCAGTATGCTTGGATTCCCTTAGCCTTGTTCTCTAATAGTCTTCAGTTCCCATGGATTCATACCTGAGTCCTGCTGCGTAATTCAGGCTCAATGCTTGTAATCAATGTTTGTGAGTTTTAGAATTGTATTTTCATCTGTTAGAACAGAATGGTGAACAGGCCAACCTGTGGAGATTATGTGAAAAGGCATTTTTATTTCTTTTCGATAATTTTCTTAGATTGGCAAATGGTCCAACAATCTAACAGAAGAATTTCTGTGTCCTCAAAAAGAAGCTTGGATAATGACGGCGTAATGGAGTGAAAGGCTGCTAGATGGATTTTGAGGACGGTGGTGATGCTGATGACGGTGATGATGACAATGATGGTGGGACAATGATGACAGTGGTGGTGGTGACAGAGACAATGGTCAAGGCACTGAAGACAGTAACTGCCTTTTGATTCTGCCCACATGGTACTAAAGGATCCATCAATAAGGACTGTGCCAAGCTGCTGCAGCATGCTGAGCCAGCTATCTTTCCAAAATAAAGTCCATATATTCCAGAAAGGAAATGGGTCCTGAAGGAATTACATAAGCATACCCACCTTTAGAGAAAAACTCTAGACAACAGGAGGCACAGTAACTAATCAAAAAACTAAAAATGCCAGGCCTTTTTTATTTGTTTTTTTTTTTGGGGGGGGGGCTTGTTTGTCTGTTTGTTTTACTGTTTTCGTTTTTTGTTGAGCATTTGGAAGGAAGGCAAAACCCAGAAAACTCCTTGGACACTGGCTTTAACAAACTGGACGTATACAAAGTCATTGTAGCATCACACCCCATGCCCTCTATTCTCTGGAATAAGCCCAAGCATCTGTCCCACTCCACCACAGTCTCTGTGTAGAATAATGTCTCCTGGGGACCACACTGTATCTCTGTTTTGAGATCTGCCATCAGCATGGTACCAATGTCTCCATATGCCTACTGAAAACAGAGTCTGAAGCCAGTATACCCAGAGGAGCTGGCTTTTAAGTTAACTCAATTTTAAGTAGCTCAACCTTAAATATTAAAATTGATGTTTGATTTAATTTTCAGAAAACATTTGAGTATGCTTGGAACATTCAACATCTTGGATTTGTGAATTTGATTTTCAGCTATAAATTTCATGGAACTGAAATACTAATGATTTCTGAAGAAAATGTACTGTTCACCTTAAAAAAATCTATTGTTAGCATAAAATATCATTGGATTTTAAAGATAAAGACAATTTGCAAAAGTGTAATATATTACTAACATTTTATACTTATTGAATATTTTAATCATAATGTTTTATATATTATCTTAAGAGACATATTATTAGAATTGATTTTTGCCTTTTTATTTTTGTCTTCTTAATGTAACTAGTAAAAACATGAAAACCATACATGTGTTCCCTTCTGCATGTTCACTGTAAAACAATGGTTTATAAATGTAGAATTAAACCTCAAATTCAGATATGGTCTGACCACTTAAGATGTATGGAAAATATCATGTGATCTCTACTGGATTTACTGGTCTAATGGGGCACAGGCTTTGGTGCTACCAACTAAATTGGAGTCTGTCTTCTACTATGATATCACCAACCTATTCTTGCCATCTGAATTTTGATGTAATACTTCAAAGTATTTTCCCCCTTTATCTTTCTGTTTTCTGAAAATTTATAAATATAGCTACTTGATTAAACGGCAGAAAACTGTACGCAATTGGGAGGACATGAAAGTTACACAACATACTTCAACTTTTCCCATTGCTGTCTGTAAACATGAGGAACTCTCCTTTCACCATTCCATGGACTGTATTCATCTGTTCTCTTGTGTTTTATGGCCCTGTATAAGCTTTGGACTGATGATGGCCTCATAGGCCAGGCCACATCCTTTTGTTCTCAGTGCACGGTGTGGTGCAGTGAATCAATAAACCCTGTTAACTATCCTTCTGCCAGGAAACAGGAGAAGCTTACTGTCAACTACAAAAACTGCAAACTGTGGTTTACTGGACAGATGACTGGATGCCCTGTAAGAAGTGTCTGAGGGAGGCCAACTGGTCGCTGCAGAAGCAGTTCAGCCCCACCATCTCAGGGACTGGTGGGGTCTTTGACATGTCAATGGAAAACAGTCATGTTAGATACAAGGTGTGGAAAAAAAACCTTAGCAATGAGATAGACTCTGCTAAACCAAACTGTTCCTTTAAGAGAATACAGAAATACTGTCTCTACCTCAGATCCTGATGCTGGTCATTCACTAAGTTTTATTTAGTGCCACCTCTGTATTGTTGCAACACATACCACTACTCTCTCTCTCTCTCTCTTTCCCTCCCTTCCTTTCTCCCCATCTTCCCCTCCACATAAATCTTTAGTCCAGGTATTTAGCAAAAGACTATTTCATAGATTAAGAAATAAAGAACAGAAAAATAAGTGTTTAAGGCTTGAACTTTAAGAGTCATGTCTGAGTCACTGTGAGTTTCTCCACGTACAAAACCGGTATCTGAGTTGAAAGAGTCCTCCACCCTACAATGCGGCATTAATTGGTTAATTAATGACTGTAACTCACTCTTTAGAGTTCAAAGAATGCCATTAATGCTAAGTATTTTAATATGGAAACCATTTAAAGTAATTAGTAAAATTACAGTTGCTCTGGATTAAAAAGTAGATTTGAACTTGAGAATACATTACTGGAATTGCAAAAAATAGCTGAACTAATGGCTGCCTTTGCCATTGTTGTGGAAATTTCATGTGTCTGGTGGTTTGGCTATCCCATCACATTAAGAAACTGGTTATATGCAATGAGCAGCCCAGTTTACAAAAACAAATTTTGAGAAATAAATTAATACATGTAGGTGTAAAATGATGAAGTAGAAGATAAGGCTGATGGATCTACCAGACAGCAAGGACTCCCTTCTGAGCCCCAGGGCAGCTAAGAAGCACCAAAGGAAATTTTAGTAATGAACAGAAATCAGCAACCATTCACCATTTGTATCCTAGAGCCAGGACAGAAATAGATTTCACTGAACTCCACAGAATTTCATTTCTACCTACATGATGGCATGGCGATTAATGTTACTACTGTCAACATTTGTTACAGACCAGAGCCAATTGCTGGAGTCAAAGGCAGGTTAGGCAACCCAGCTTCAGTGCTTCATAAATCCAAAATGCAGAGGATTATGGGACTCTGCCAGCATGTGATGCAGAGACTAAACGTCTCACAGCTCCATCAGTGTGTGTCCCGGTGACATGCAGTAGCAGATGTGAAGGGTCTAGGATATCCAGTAGCCTCCCTCATTCATTTACTGCATAGTTATGAAATGAGGCGAGATTATACAGTATCATGCAGGGCAAGGTGAGGTTGTAGAACAGAAGCCCCCAAGAAGCTTCTAAATTGGAAATGGTTTTGCCTAGATGAGCTTCAGATTTGTGAATTTGGGAAATTATGAAATATTTCTATATTTCTTACCAATACAGTACCACTTAGCCCTCAACCTGAAATCCACACTGTCCAAACGATGGTACTTTTCAAGTGGAATACTGATGACCCTAAATTTAAGATTTCTGATTTAAATTAGGAATGCTAAAAGTGGGAATGTATATTAGTGTCTGAACACATGCACTGCATACACATGGCCGAGTTAGAAACAGAGAGGGAACAGGGGTTTAGTTAATGATAATTAATCTCAAATAATCCCGAGGAAATTACTACATTGTGCCCATTGCCTGTCTCAGAACATTGTGGGCACAACATAAATGTTGAAAAGATAAACATAAGATACAGAGAGTACCTGGTTTACAACAAGCACAAAGAGAGTGTTAGGGGAAAATAATTTTGTCCTGGAGTGGCTGGGGAAATCTACTGAGGGCCTTGTTTGAGCTGAACCCAAACTTTTGAAGCAAGCAGATAAGATAATAAGGAAAAGTAAGCATGTGATGACTGATGAATGGTTACTATGGCTTATTTCCCTAAGACTTTCATTATGGTTTGTCTTGAAAACAAACCCCAAAGCAAATGAGGAAAATTAAGAGATGTCCTTAGAGCACAAAGAGCAGAGTCTGTTACCCATCAGTCCATCAGTCCTTTCACCCAATATTAACTGACTGTCTACACAGTTCCAGGATTCATTCTTGAGAGAGACGGGGGGAGGGGAGGAGAGGGGAGGGAAGCGGAGGGGAGGGGAGGGAGAGAGGGGAGGGGAGGGGAGGAGAGGGGAAGGGAGGGGAGGGGAGGGGAGGAGAGGAGAGGAGAGGAGAGGAGAGGAGAGGAGAGGAGAGGAGAGGAGAGGAGAGGAGAGGAGAGGAGAGGAGAGGAGAGGAGAGGAGAGGAGAGGAGAGGAGAGGAGAGAAAAGAGAAGAGAAGTTCGTGTTTCTAGCCCGCAAGGGAATGTGTTCTGCTGAAGAGTGAAGTAAAGCCACTCATTCACTCAGTCATTATACATAGTGATGACTGCTAGGAAGAGGTGACAGCAAGAGGCAGGCCATGTGGTATGTGTGCTTTTGTGCACACTCACACTGCATTCAGTGACTTAATTAAGTAAAAAAAGTTTGAAATTATTACTAAAGAGGTCATTTGAAATGAGACCTGAACAATAAGAAGTTCACAGGAGAAATCTCTGAAGATGGAGGAGGTCACATGTTCCTTGTGATTGGAATAAATTGGGGTGACTGAGAGCAGGCAGCAGAGATCCCACTGCACAGAAGTATGAAGGGAGAAGACAGTCTGCTGAGGCCAACAGGGCACTGATCGCTGAACCATCCCCAAGGACACTCTCCACATGAGAGGCTTCCTTCAATGAGGCTTTACCTTCCACTTTCAGCACCTCTCAATAATGTGAATCTGTGTGAGGATCAAGACATAGATTAGAGCCTCTGAGATCTGTGTCTAGAGACTCCATCATTAATCCATCAATGGTCCTTAATCCGATCAGCTGGACGATCAAAATTAACCATTATGGTTGGGTTGAGGTTGGAGTAGGGACAGTAGAGGGACTGGTTAGAAAACATGGTGCAATGGTGGGGCCCAGGCTATGACAGTAGGCCTACCAATGGCAGAGGAAAGCAATAATGGGTGCAGGTAGAAGGTGCAATCATTTGTGGAGGTGGGGAAAAGCAAGAAGGAGCATGCTGAATAAGGAGTAAGGGGCAGGGAATGCATAAATTGAGAGTTTTGTTCCATCAATCTTAAGCTGGAAGCAGCCATCTGACTGCTATGCAGAGATCGTCTGCCTGGGCTGGGACATTATGGGAACTCATCTTGGCATAGATGTTCCAAGTCCAGGTCCCTCTGATTTAAAAACCATGTTCACTATAGCTGAGGATTCAAGAAGAAAAAAAACAGAAAAGGGAAAACAGGTTGGAAGTGGGTTGGGACTCAGAAGCAAGCCTAACGAACTAGCTCTCTTAGAGTTTGTTTCTGGAAGGCTGCAATCCCTTGAGCCCCTTAGGGGAAGTGCATTTCTGCAACTGTTTAAGAGGAAAGATCTGCAAACTAATTTCAAAATATGCTTCAGGGTAGAAAGGAAAAATAGCTTAAAATGGGATGATTTAGTTCCCTGCAGTCAAATTTTAAAGCCAAAGATGAAAAAAACAAAAAAAAATTAATATCTCCCTGGGATATGTGATGAACACTGAGAAACACTGTAGACAACACATGTTAGGATTGTTTCTCTAGAACCAGGGAAGTCTTCTTTTAGAGGCAACATAAACACTCTTTCGAGTTGAGATAAAATATGAAAAGAGTTGGGTATTTAGTTTATTGGTAAAGTGCCTAGCTAGCAAGCTCAAAGTCTGGAAGGTAGCCTTCATCTAATGATGATGGTGAAGAAGATGATGATAATAATTCAATAAAATAGGAAAGGTGGATATATTTAAAATTGACTAAATAATTAAAAGCAATTAGGCTCTTATATTGGCAGTTAAAAGATGTGATGTGTTAGGTTCATGGTTGGAAAGAATAACAACCAAAAGGACAATGAGCATCTACAGAAACAACAGCTGTGCAAAGACTTAGAGCCATGGTGATTGAGACTTCATTACTGCCAGAAACACCAGCTGCTTCAGTAAAAGTAACCCAGGAAGAGTGAATACACACTCTAGTTATACTTTACTATACGTTTAAAAGAACAGAAAGCAGAGATATACAGCATCATCCTGGAAGGAAGCTGGGCAGAAGATGTGACCAGGGGCTGAGATTGCAAGCTCTTATGTTTCCAATTAGAGTCTGATTTGTCTAAGAAGGTGTATTTGCAGTTTGTGATAGATACTAGAGGCAGGACTAAAAGGAGAGGCCAGGAAAGGTACAACATGTTATCAAAAAACCAAAAAGATCCCACAGGCTGCCTTGGAGATTAAAATAGGCTTCACAGAGAGTAGCATTTTTACTTGGAGATTGAAGAACATATACACGTATGCATATATACATAAGCACATATACACCCTGTCTCTCTCTGCCTGCTTTCCTGTCTCTGCTCCTACTTTTGTCTTTGTATCTGTCTATCTCTGTCTCTCGTTGCCCCCCCCCTCTCTCTCTCTCTCACACACACACACACACACACACACACACACACACACACACACACACTTTGCCCTTGGCAAGAAAGAAAAGAGTAAAGTATAAGCCCAGGATCATTTTACTGGAAAATGTGAGGTAGAGATTTTGTGTAAGTTTATTTCTTCAAAATGTCTCAATAAATTCTTAAAAGCAGTAAGCTGTATGGCTATAAATCTCAGTGAAATTAAATATTTAGAAAGCCCACAGTTCTGAATATCTGAGTCGTGCAGGGGTCCCTTTATGCCTTCTGCAGAGGGATTGTCCCACCCCATCAATGCTGTATGCCCTTGACTCTGTTTGAGTGACATAGAGTGGAGAAGGGGAGTGGGGGTTTATTCTGAAGCAAAAGGAATTGTGTCCAATTCTTCCTAAGAGACAGGCTTCTCTTGGGAGTCGCTAGTGCAAAGATAGGTTCAGAGAGATGGGAAGAATGGTGACTCTTTTTCCTCCATGCCTACTCAGGTCTCACATGCTAAGGAGGAATGCTTCATAAACTGCTAGTCCCTACTGCTGAAGGTATTGACTGCCAGTTGTTTCCCTTCAGAGGGTCCCTCGTCATTCCATCTGTCTTCCAGCTCTGTGTTCATAGGTTGTCTAGCTCTTTTCTGTAAACTGCTTGAGTGATCTATATCTACACTCATATATCCCTCCTCCCATTATCTAGCACAGCTCATTCATGAAAAAAAAATGGTCTAGACATGGCAAGTCCTTCTTAAGTAAGAAGATGGACCTGAAGAAATGAACAGGGCCATCATCCCCAGGTTGCTAAGAAATGAATACTTAATGGAGGGCAGTCGCTTTCATGAAGTGAGTTGGTTTATACTGGAAATGTCATCAGAAGTAATGGTGTCTCCAGAGACAGAAATGGACTGCCGATGAGATTGATGCACCTATAACACCTCATTAACCAGTTTACCCTTACTGATGGGTAAAGATGTCTCAGTGCAAAGCCGTGTTTAACAAAGTAGTTCTACCTTGGCAAATACAACTTTGGCAAATATTCTCTAGAGCTGCCAAGGGTGAGTGTTTGGCTAGGTCTTTGTATGTCAGCCCATAGGAACCCATTACATTCTCGTCATTACCAACTTAGAGTCCAGAGATTTCATTTGGATATCCTGAAGCTAGGTATAGTAAGAATATTATTAACATTACAAAAATCAGCAAGCTAATAAAGATTTTTGTAGCCAGTTCATACTTCCATGTCCACTGCTTGGGCTGTCTGATTTGAAAGATGCTGCTAATGAACCATCCTCTGAATGTATCCAATAGATTGTAGACACAGACTCAGCAACAGCTGGATGTTAAATGAGAAGGACAATGTGCAGTACAAACTGCAGACAGACAGAGATGCAGAGAGACCATAAATAAGAGACAGGGTACTGGGATTTGTTGGGAAAAACCTGTATCAGTGAGACCCCAACTTCCTGTAAGTTACGCCAGTGTAAGGCAGAGGAATAATTTAGCCTTCCTTACCAGGTGCCCTCTTCAATATCTAGGAAGAGCAGAAACTCACAATTTCTCAATGGCAGTTAGAAATAGTTACATTCAGTTGCATCAGTAGGTAGTGAAAGTTTAGGCAGCTTTGGATAAACCCAATCACTGCTTCTCCGATGCTTGCTCACTTTGGGGACAGGGTAGAGTGAGCTGCTGAAGTTGCTCTTCTCCATAATAAAGGTTGGCTTGTTTGTTTCTATGGTGGCACAGTCTAAGCACATGCTCTGTCCCTGAGTTATAGACCTATTCCCCCAGCAGTGCTTTTTAGAAGGAGGCTTATTTCTTATTTATTTGCCATAGAAGTAAAGCCTAAGAAGGATCAAGAAGGAGTATACTCAAAAGAGTGCGTACTTAGCAAATGTTGCTTTAGAAATCAGAAAGAAAGGCTTCTTTTATGATTCACAGGGGCTCTCTAGCCAGCTATGATGTGCACGCCTGCCTTTAGGAGGACACAGTATCCATCCTCCTCTTTCTGAAGGTCCTTGCCTTACAGAGCCATGAGTATACTCTGACTCAGTCAGAACAATGGCTGTTGTGCCACTTGGAGAGAATCTTTCTAAAACATGGAGACTCACAGAAAATGATGGTAAGGAGGCAACTCCTCTACAAAAGGCAGAAAAATGAAAAACACCAGCTAAGAATGAAGAGAACCAGTTTTCAGAAACTTCTAGAGATCTATGTTCATCCAGTCAGTCCAGCACCACAAAGATAGCTGGAAAACATTTTCAGATAAAGTATAAATGATTTTTCATGACACAAGAGCCTAAGACAAGCACCAATGGCTGATTTTTTTTGAAGCCCTCTAGAGTCTAGCTTGCCATAAAACATTGTGCTAGGGTGGTGGCTATAGTTGTGGACTTCCATTCTGAAATTTATAACTCCACATAACTTTAATGGAAATCAATAGACCTAGGAATCTTATACTCTGTATAATTAGTTCAAAATATCAGTCTTCATCACAACGCAGAGAGAGGCCCGCTTCATCATAAGCCCAGACACTTTCCTATGCACTAACTATGAAAGACAAATATCACCCCATATGCCTCACTGGGCAGGTACAAGAAACTGAATTATAAAGACAAATAGAGGCAGCGGGACCCAGTCGAGAACTGCAGAAGAACAGATGGAAGCAGGAAGGAGAGGCATTGTTCAGCCTGCAGGAAGTTACTCAGAGATACTTGGGAGCATTTTTGAGGGATTCATGGATGCCTGGAGATGGTGATATTGTGGGATCTCTAGGATTTATATATATATGTGTGTGCCTCATGCCAATAAGTCTTTCACAATTAGTATATAAGCAGTTTTTATAATTTTTGTAGCTGGTGCACATCTGAAGTTTGGCTCTTCCATGAAGCTGATCAAGGTAAGGATGGATGAGCAGATCCTAGGATTCTGTAAGTAGCAGAATGGGGCAACAAGTGGAACTGAATCCCAAAACTTGTCCCAGCTGACCCGTTGGAAAAGATAGCCTTCATTGTATAACAGTTTCCTCCTAGATTAAAGCCTTCTATCCTTCTGAAAGGTCTCTGAGCAGGAAGGTTAAACAACTCAAAAATAGCTTCAGGAAATCCCTGAAATCGACGAGGTTTCCTAGGCTCCTCCTTGCCAGAGTAAGCAATAAAAGCTGAGAGTTAGCTTAGACAGGTGGAAGATGAGCTACAAAGAATACTTTCAGAGGAGAAAAGCTGCATGGAGATTGAGTCCAGAGAAGCTGCCCAGAAGAAGCAGAAACCAGCTGAACTGCCTGGAAGAGGTTTAGACCAACTGAGGCACCTGAACAAGACATTCTCCATAGATTGAGTTGCCTGCAGGCTGTACAGTGGGCTCTATGTTTCCAGCTTTGTGAGCAGTCACCCACACTGGGATGAGCTTTGGTGATGCATCTGTCTTTGAATCATTTGTGCTCCAGTAAGTAACCATTCACCCATCATACTATAAATAACCCCAATAAAACTCACTGATGGACTTTGGTAGTATCTGTACTTTGGTCTGTTGTGGGATCTATATCTGGGGTAAACAGAGGTGTGTGTTGCCTCTTCCCAGGAAAGGTTTTGCCTGTACTACACAGTTGGCTCTATGCTATCCTGTAAGTAACCATTTTCCTGTTCAGCTTTTCCTGCCATTTGGAACCCAGAAAGATCATTGCCATCTGTACTGTCCCACCTATCTACCTTTGCTAGCACTTTGATGGCAGGCAGAAGTTTCAGAACAAAGGGAAAATATCCACCTCTAACTTCACTGGTCTGCAGAGAACCCTTCAATATTGCGAAGGTTAATACTTATTGTCAACTTGACGTGATCTAGAATGACCAAGACAACAAGATTTTGAGCATACCTATGAGGGATTTTCTAGATTGGGAAATTGAGGTGAGGAGATGCACCCTAAATGAGAGGGGCACCATCCCATGGAGTGTTGTTTTGGAGAGAAGGAGAAAATGACCTGAATACCAGCATTCCTCCCTCTGCCTCCTGACTGTTGATGCAATTCAACCAGTTGCTTCAATTTCCCTCTGCACTATTTTTTTTTCCTGACATGATAATACATACCCTCACACTGTGGGCCAAAAGAAACCCACTTGTAAGCTGCTTTGGTCAGGTATTTTAGTCCAGGTTAATAATTCCCTAAGTAGGTAAAACTGATCATCTAAAACCCACATCTACTGGAAGAGGAATGGTAGGTCCACTTTAGAATAGGGTTCATAAGTTTCAAGAGTAACAGGGTAGGCTAGTTAGTGTTGCCAACTTGAAAGGATCAGCAGTCACCTTGAGATGGACCTCTGAAGGTTTGTGGATATTACCATGACTGTTTTAACTGGTGGATGAGCATCTTAATTGTGAGCAGAATCATTCTTTGGACAAGGGGATGCTTGTCTTTATGAAACAGAGAAAGAGAATTTGGTACCAGCACACAGACATTCATGATTCTGTGCTTGTCTATGGATACCACATGACCAGCTGATAGGGTCCTGTTACCTGGATGTGCCCATCAAGATGGACTGTATGTTGAACTGTAAGTCACAATAAACTCTTTTCCCATAAAGTTGCTTGTGTTACAGTATTTATTACAGTGATAGAGTGGATAACAAAGATTCAGATCACAATTTATTTAATGATGGCCTGCTCTCCATGTTCAAGTAGGAGTAAGAAGTCCTAGATTTTGACAGAGCTGTCAAAATCTCTGATCAAGCATGAGGTAAATATTTACCTTGTTCTTTAATTTTGGTTTAAAGGGATAAAGGAGGTTGGACCCAGAGACATGACAAGGAGACACTCAGCTTACCTGATAGGCTTGTAGCTTGCCAACAAGCCAGTATGATTTTTCCCTTCTGAAATCTATGCTCATTAGAAGCACAATTTGTATCTGTGTGGCCCTGACATCATCTAGAAGCTACTGTTCCTGTTGGACCCTCAATGCTATTAGAGTAAGAAGTATCTTAAGGACTCTGCCCTATTTCCTGTATAAGAGATCAATTTAAAAGAAAATATCTGTGAAATATTTACCTTCGTGAGCAAGTACACTCTGTATCGGTTTGAAGCACCGTGTCATATTGACATAGGGCTCTTCAGTTAGAAGTAAGCTTTTTGTTATCACTCAGCCAAGCACCTACAGCTCACCACACTCATCGGTGACCTCATTTGCTGTCCATCTTGATTTGTAGCTGTTCTTAACAAACTCCTGCAAAATGTCCTCTGCTAAATTATTTGTTCATTTTGGATAAGAGTCTATTTTATTTTGTTATAACCATATATCTTTTCTCTAACTCTAAGCACATTAAGTGCTTAGCACATGATTGCCAATTGATTTCCTAAAGCTTTTGTGGTAGATTAAAGTAAAAGGTTCATACAAGGGAAGAGGTAAAACAGAAAAAATTAAAGTGTTGGTTTCAAAGTAAAGGAGATGTCTCAAAATGCCAAACATAATGATAAGTATATATACACTTTAGGCTGAAATTCGGGACTGCATTTCCAGAAGGCAGTGGGGAAAAGAAAATAAATAATGACATTTCCTAGCTATTTTTTAAGAGAAAGAAGAAAGTAGATCAGTCCTAATGAAGCTACGACTAGGGTACATCTGAGTGATAAGTCTCACAATGATTCTAAGATGAAGGGCATAGCATACAACAGCAGTTATAGCTGGGGTTTGCAGCAGTGGCTCAGAAGATAAGAGCATATGCTGTACCAGCCTAAGAACTGAGAATAAAAGCCTGGGCATTCTGGAGGACAGAGACTGGAGAACTGCTGTGGTTTGCTGCATGCCAGCCTACTCCAGGCTTGGGGAGAAATCTGTTCAAGGGAATCTGGTGGTCAGTAATAGAGCAGGACACCTGGCATAGTCCTCATGTGCACACGCACACATACATATGCACACACATGATAGATATGAAGAACATAGAAATGAAAATATAGCTGAGACTCTGTAGTTTCCCACAGTGTCTGGTCATGTCATTCCATTCAGTATTCACATTTAAGCATGGCCCTTCTTCTTTTAGAACTGTCTTCTGTTACCTTCATCTTTTCAATTCCCTCACTTAGGCCCTGTGCACACACATCGATAGTCTTAATCTTGCTTTATCTGTATTGTTGTTGGGTTCTCAGTCTGCATGCTGTTGGTATGTGTGTCCGGAACTTTCACTTCTTGCTTGAGTTGATATTGTTTTGAGGCATCTTAGCAGGGATGCCATTTGCTTTACTAAACAACAGGACACATGATAGTCTTAGAATGGTTTTAGTTACATATTCATGCAAGCAGAAGTCCCATTATCTTCCTCTGAATCAGGACCACCTTCTGCTTTGCATGCTAGGCCAGCAGAATATGGAATGCTCACTCCAGGTCCATCCCCTCTCTCAGACAAGCCAGAACTCTAAGTTTCCATGTTGTAGAGAAACTAAGCCACAAAGACAAGACAAACTCTGGTGCTTTGATTTATATTTCAGTTAAGCCTGGCTTTGAAGATGTGTGAAAAGGATCTGCGGAGCCCTACTAGTGGTTCTCAACCTTCTAACACTGCACCCACTTAATACTGTTTCTTATGCTGTGGTTTTTCCACAACATAAAATTATTTTGTTACTACATAACTGTAACTTAGCTACTGTTATGAATCATAATGTAAATATCTGATATGCAGGATATCTGATATGTGACCCCTGTGAAATGGTCATTTGATCCCAAACGGGTAATGAAAAGTTGAGAAATGCTACCTTAGACTCACTCACTAGTTTGCCAGGTCTCACTCACGGTTTACATCAGTGTCACGCAGGACAAGAATTATTCCTCCAAGGTTTATAATCCAATGAAAGGTTAGCTGCTGAAGGACTGCCTTTTGGATTGGTTTGTGTAATACTTGATAACCAATTGACCAGAGGGATCAGAGCCTAGAGTCATGATTGACTTCATTCATTCATTCATTCATTCATTCATTTCTCCAAATAGCTATGGATTATGTGCCATGGGCCACACAGGGTTGGAGGTAAAGTCAAATGGATGAAAGAAAACTTTCTGTCCTGGGGAAACTGACATATGATGGGGTAGGGAAGAAAAAGACCACGGAAACAATCTTGCTTATGTGATATCTAAGTTTCCCAAAAGTGACTACTGAGTGCAGTATGTATGTGTGGGTTTTTTTTTTTTTGCAAGTTTTCACCTAAACAAGGAAAAGAAAATGAAATACAAAACGAATGACGAATGAAGTGCATCAGTACAGCTAGAAGACTGTTGCAAAGTCAGATAAATCAAAGGAGTTTATCAACATCACGATTGTGATGTGATCAGCACCAGGAAGGAGTAATTAACTTTTTGTCTAAAAGACACCATCTCCTTTGCCTGAGGATTCCTAAAACTATTTTTATTAGCAAAAATTGGGTATGCCCCTGCTTTTTCAGTAGTGTAGGTTGTCCCCTAACCAGGGTAGGAAGTATTGCTCCATAAAGTGTCAACATCAAAACAATATAGAAAAAATAATTACAGACAGTGTTAGTGCTGGAAGCTGATAAGGACCAGATGGTCTTTTGTATTTATGGTTTTCCTTATGCATACACATGCTTTGGGGATCTAATTAGCCTTCCACAAAACTCAAACTGGCTAATTACCATCATTATCCCCTTTTCAAATAAATCTGAAGTCTAAACTGCAATTATGGTTTTTATCTTGCATTTGGTATTCATACATTTTAAGAATTATTCTATGTCATCTACCCAGAAAACTTCTTAACATGGACTGAAGTGAGGTCCTGCAGTACTGTATTAAAAATACACTTTATAAACACATGGAGAACTGTGTTAGAGAAAGTACTGATGACACAGGGTACTTTTCTGCCAGACACATGGTCATGTACATCTAGAACAAAGTTCCTATTCCTTGAGACTTTGTTTCCTTTCTGATTTGCATACCAGAAGAGAATGCCTACATAGAGACATAGGCAGTGGAGCATGGTGGAGAAAGATTTTCTGTGCAGTATCCTTTGGCAGCTATTTAAATTAACTTCTGACTCTGTCCTAAAGTGTAACACCTGGGCCTGCAATGAGCTGTGGAGAGTTAGCAGAGCATGCGACAAGCTTGGAATGCTATCTTTATGGGGATTTTGGCCTTGGCACAAGAGAGTAGTAGCATATAACAATATCTCCAAGCTGCACATCAAAGCAGGTGTGATCCCTATTAGAGAGTTCACCAAAATCTATTTCCAGGGAGATGTACACTTGAGAGGCCCTTTAGAAGCTAATCATTTTATTTTAGGCATAATGCCAAAGATGAGAGTTATCAGCAGACATGTGTGCTTTCTGTGGCAAGAGGACACCCGGACAGTGATGCACATCAGACACTGTGCTAGTGTCTCTGATATGTCCTAGTGAGGGGGTTGAGAATACTTAGAATGTCTACCTTACATCTTACAGTGCAGCATCATGATGCACTGATCCACAGGAGAGGAGGGATCTGAAAACAGTTGATGGAGGGAAATTCAGGTTTATGAACTAGAGTCCAGGGGTGTGTGGCTCCAGGAGACACTTCTACCACAGAGTGATGCTATGAGTTAGCACAGTTTGATAGTTGGCCCATGACCTGTCTGACCTCTGTCACATTAGCTAACTGAACCAGAGATGGCCTGAGGCTGCCCTGGTAGCAGTGGTCCAGGCATCCAGGTAATAACAGTGATGGCTGCAAGGTCAACACTATGTCCGATTGATATGATGACAAGAATGTCACAACACACTGAAGAAAACCTTGAAGATGCAAAATCTTGAAGATGCAAAATCTTTCTTCTAATCATTCCATAGATATGTACTAGCCATTTACTTAGTGTGAGGCATTAAGGCAAGAAAATCTGTAAGTGCAGATATTAGCAGAGTTGACTCTCTTCCTGTTGTGAGGGCCAATCGTAGATAGTATTAAAAATTTGTTGTGAAGTTATTTCTTCTGAATTGGAACTTTTCTTTCTCAGAAGAAGGAGCAAGATTCACCAAGTCTCAGGAAGTAAATAAAACTTAGCAGTATCAAGAAGTTTCTGAAACTTACAATATTCACAAAGTTCTGTTCTATTATGGACAGGAAATGAGGTAACCCATAATAGTTTTCATTATGCAGCAGGGACAGGGTGGGTAGCTCAGTGACTAAAGTATTTGCTTTGCAAGCATCAGGACCTGAGTTAGATCCCAGGGCTGACTTAAAAGTTAGGTACAGTGCTTTGTTCTTGTAACCTCAGAGCAGAGCAGGTAGTGATAGGCAGATAGATTCCTGGGGCTTCCTAGTAAATTCTGTTTCAAAGAATGGATCCTGAGGAACAACACTACGGGTGAACCTCTGACACACACACACACACACACACACACACACACACACACACACACACACTCACACATACACCCACCGAGAGGGGGAAGGAGTGGGTAGAACACCGGGAATATGGAGATGACTTGTTTCCCATGTAAGCAGGGAAGTCAAAGGGAAGCATTAGCCTTAATGTAGTCTTTTCAGTGTCTAGAATTTTTATATTAGTGTGCTCCAGAAATACTCAAGCAGGCAACAGATCTTCACTGCCTGCCATTTCTTAAAGATATAAATTAAAGGGGAAAATGCAGTCTCTGCATTGCTGTAAGGTTACGGTGATGCTCTTGGTTTGAATACAGTCTCAACTCTCTGGTTAAGACAAAATAAAAAAATACCTTCTACTATCCACTTAGCAGAATGGGCTTCTAAACAATCACATGGTTGTGTAAGGTCCAGAAAAGAACTGAGATCATAGTCCAGTCTGGCACTAGAAGTGAATATCTCCAATGTCATCAGCTCTCTATGCTAATGCTGAGTGACCCTGTCAACATACAGACAAACAGAAGAGAAAATGGGTCATGTTCTATATCAGGGCATCTATAAATTGGGCTCTTGAGTCCAGAAGCATTGATAGGTTGGTCACAGGAAAGATGAGGCTCAAGGTCAGGGCAGGTCTGGCTGAATGTACATAGTACTATAATTCCCTGTACTATGGTTGTTTTGGATCAGTTCCTCTATCGCAGAGTATGTGTCAAAATTCCTTCTTCAAGATCAGGCATATGAGACCCATTCTAGCTAATCCCATTTGGGAGACCTGATACATGGTGCACATTGGACAAATCACTTTTCTAAGAACTTGAGTGTTTATTGTTACATAGCACATACACTCACTCCGTTCCCATATGTAAGATATATGATAACAAGCATGCCTGCTGCATGTATGTGAAAGGTTAAATGAACTAGTCCATACTAGATGAACTACACACATCTTGTCTACAGAATTTCTGAATTTGAACTTGGAAAAATGGTCTTTGAGATTAGAGTTAAGAATCTTGAGATGAAATTTTCTTGGATTGCCGGTGAGAATTATAAACAAATGACAGCTTTCATCCTAAGATATAATTTTGTTGTGATTTGTAACACAGAAGAGAAGGCCAAAAATTGGAGCAGAGGTTAGGTTCATATGTTCCCATACCAAGGAATATAAGCAGCTACCAAATTTGGACAAAGCAAAGAAGGGCCATTCTAAGAGAACACTGTTATCCTTAATTGTAGATATCAGACTTCTCTAAGAGAGTGACAAAATACAATTCTGATCTGTTATAAATGAAGTTTGTGGTAACTTATAGCATTACAGGACTCTAAGAAACTAACAGAGAATAAGTCCTCGGTGCGCTACATATATTTTCTGTCCTTATACACATATATAAATATGGACCAAGTGAGTATTACATTATTTGGTGAAGGCTTGTTTTATCAAATGTGATATAAATTTCCTTATCAAGCCAAGTTTCATGAGGGGACTTTAAAACACTCTGTGTGAATTGTGTGTTACTTGGAAGACAGCTGGAATAAACAACTGTGCCTCACCAGGAGATCAAATGATGCGCCAAACAATAAAATATAAATCAAGAAGAGAGAAAATTATACAAGCATTTCTCAGAAAGAATCATTAAATACAAAACAAAGTAGAGTCTCATTTAATTAATGACATGTAATCAACCAAATCATAAAGATTTGGGGAAACTATTACTTTGAGCTTCTTGTATTCTTCAAATTCTACAATATGAATCTCAAGTAAGAGTTGCTAAAACCCTTCATGACTTGTGTTCTTGCTTTCATGTGTATGCATTTAGAGCAAACCTTACCATTTCTAGGTTGTTCTATTAATAACAATAAATAGCTGCTGTGCATGCCATAATTAATAATTACTGAGCACTTACTGTGACTCAGACTCCACTCTGAAACATTGATGCACATTACTTTGTTTAACAAATCTATATAGAACTCCTTCAAGGGCTGCTATTATGTTTCTCTCTCTCTCTCTCTCTCTCTCTCTCTCTCTCTCTCTCTCTCTCTCTCTTCAGATATAAAAGCTAACACTATCTTTGGCAAGATGAAGTGATTTTTTCTGAGCTGATGTTATTATTCAGAACAGGATTGATCAGCTTCAGCTCCAGCTCCAGCTGTTGGGCTCCAAAGCTCAGAAGCATACAGCTGTGTACTTGAGCCAGGGAGCAGGCAGTTCCTGAAATCTGTTGTGGGATTTTCTTGATTCCTCATAAATATTTTGAGGACCCTAACGGGGCCTCTTTAATTTCTCTGGCTGGGTATATTGGGAAAAAGTAAAAGGTGGGCGTATTCATGAATGCATTATTGTTGTTAGTTTTGTCTTTTAATAATAATGCTGAAACAAAGCCAGTGCAGAATTGGGCTGGTTAAAAAGGAAGATTAGCATCTATACAGGGAGAGTAGAGGACATGAATAGAGGATGCAGAGGTGGAATGGAGAGCTATACTAGAGAACCATTGGAGGACCTGGTATTGTCCATTGAATTCATCAGAGTCAAGCTTGAGAGTCTAAGTGCAGGGCCCATGCTCTCCTGTAAGAGAATTATGTGAATTGGATTTCTGTACCAAAAATGAAAAAAAAAAAAAGAAAGAAAAAGAAACAACCTACACAGTAAAATCTACACAGTCCTCCAGACTAAGAGGCAGCTCTCAATAACAAAGTCTGTGTACAACTCAGTCAACTAACTAGTAAAAGAAGAATTATGTTGTGTGTAGCCCTGGAGCATTGTCCTTGCTGGTAGAGGAACAAACACAACTCACTGACATTGCTGCTCGCGGGCTGTTTCTGCACTCAGGTGTTGCCTAGTGTAAAGCCTAGTGAACTGAGTCATTCCCAACCGAGTGGACAGGCCAGATGGCTTAGACACGTCAGAGAGAGCAGGTGGGTTGTGATGTTAATACTTTCCCTCTGTAGCTGTATATGGGGAGAGCCACAGAAACTGAACCTCCCTATATCACATAGAGAGTCATGCAGCTCTGAGAATGCATGGCCTTCACAGTTTACTAGACAATGAAGAACTGGGTCAATGGGAATGAGATAGTACTACAAGAAATTTTTGGAGTGGCAGACAGTGAATCTGAAGTGCCTGAGATCCTCCGGAGGGAAGGGAATGATGCTTACAGCATCTATCACACATCATGTATATACTCATCCATAATTAGGGAAAGCTGGGTGGGTGATTAGTATGGAAAGCAACCGATAATTCCTATGCATTTATGACACTATATACCAGTATTTACATATCCATGCTTTTGTAAAAACTGGTGAATGCAATAGCCCAGAGAAATGCAGTCTCATAGAGAATATAATGTCTTGACCTGTGCAGGTTGTGGACTCTCTTTTCTCTGTTGGACAGTTTATATCAGACTAGCATGGTCTCTATGGGGTAAATAACAAATGAGTAAGTAAACTATAATCATTGAAATATGACTAGTACCAACTTTGAATTAGTTTATGCTTCTTTTAAAGAACAGTGAAATTTTAGGAGACACTAGGAGACTAGAAACCAAGGATGCTGTAAAGAATTTTTCAGAGGCTTTGAGATGATCATTGGTTAAATTTTCTCGCTGCTGTATCAGAGAATCTGAGTTCTGTTTGTAGTAACCACATCGACTAGCTAACAACACTCTGCAATTTCACTTCCAAAGAAATTAACACCCTTTTCTGGCTTCTGTGTTCACTTCTATTACGGAGCTAATCCTTGCCATGTTGTATAGTAATGCAGTCTTAATTCATTTGCAAAATCCACAAAGGGTCCAGTCACTCACAAGAGTGGATAGACTGTATTTCTGAACTTATATCCATTTAGATTTAATAAAATAGCTCACAATTCCTTTACCTGCTCCCAAAACTCAGACGCTAAAAGTTTAAATGTATGAATAAGTCATTTTATAAATTAAATGTATGTATAAATGTAGCCTAAGTCAATTCCTTTAGAAGTAACAGAAGACTCAGAAAGGTGCTTGCAGAACCGACAGCCATGATGCTGCATAGATGAGATCATAGCTAAAGCAAGTTGACAGGAACGTTAGAGTCAAGAATACCCTAAGGAAGTCATGCGGAAAGGCCCTGACTGTGTTTCTGCATTAGGGAAAGGGCATGGCTAGGAGATCATGGAGAGACCCGAGAGCAGGGTCTTTCCTATGCTGGCTCACATGTCTACACTATCCATTATTATCCAGTGTACCAATGTAAAAAGGAATCCTTTCTCTCAAGCCAAGGAGCACCCCTCAATCCGCTCAATTGTCATATGACATGGGTCCATTTGTTGCGAGATCAAGTAGATGAGGTTCATATGTAGAGATTCTTGTTTCCACCTGACTGTGACCCATGATGACGTATGCACTAAATATCATGTGAGCTCCATGATCATCCCAGACCTCAATGGGCATCCGTCACCCAGACGGACAAGAGAGAACAGAATAGGGCAAAAAGATGATGCTCAAACAACATGCAGCTTCCACTGAGCGTTCAGTTTATTTCTAGAAATTCTATATGCCTGACACACTAGTTCATTTATTTTTGGAAACAAAAGCCACTGCGTGAAGAGGCTTGCTGCAACCAGTAAAATTGAAATTTGTGTTGCTGCTTGCCCAGCACTTGGCTCAGAAAATCATTTGTGGCTTCAGCAGTGTTAATGAAGAGATATGCCACGGCCACTGCTATTCTTTATAGCAACTCATTGCAAACACGGGGAATTTACTGAATCTTTTCAGCAAGAGATGAAGCATGTTAATAGCCTTTGTTTTGTCCTCAGTGAGATAAATCATATGAAAGTAGAGCCGGTGCCTCCTGGTCTCCTCAGTCAATCTCTCCTAAGCCGCGTTCTTTCCCAGGCTGCAGCATAGTACATCTATCTACTTGTGCCTAAGTCAGATCTGGGACTCTAAGGAAAAAGAGGAGGCACACTGTCCAGGGCTTTCTCAAAAACCATTATTTGATGAAGCCTAAGTTTTCAATCATGCGCCCTCTAACACAGACAATTGCTTCTGGCAAGCCAAGGGCTTCTTTTGAAAAAAAAAATAGCTGAAATAGAATTATGTTCCTTTGAACTCTCTCTTTCCTCCCTCCATTCTTGTTAGCCATTTCTCTTGGAATATATACATATATACTCAGCAGTTATATATGTTTTTGTTGCTGATCTATATGTGTTTTCAGGGCTGACTACTCAGCACTGAACATGAAATAAGGGGTGTCCTTTCTTTTATGTGTTTGTATCCCCTTCTTCATTAGGTTTGATCTCTCACAAAACAGTGTCTGCTAACTGATATATTTTCTCAGAAAGGGTTTTTTTTTGGGGGGGGGACTGTGAGTGAGTTTTTGAATATTGTTTCTCACAAACAGACCACTTGGAGGACGGAAGGATAGTTCTGAGAAGATACGTGCGGTTTGCAGGCATCATTGAAGATCAGTCAGAATAGGCGCAGAGTGGGTCCAACAAGTCATGAGTAACATTAAAATTTCTAGAAATATAACTTAATTTTACATGAGATTTGTCATTCAAAAATGGAAGGGATGGACACAGATGTTGCATTTACTGCAGAGGACTTCATAGTCCTTATTCCATGCACATGGATCAATAGTGGGGCTCTGTATTGATCACCATTTACTGACAAGAGAAACTTTTCCAATGAGGGTTGACAAACCTATTAGTCTGTGGGTAGTATGGTGACAAAACAGGGCACAGTTTAATACTATGTCCATTTAGCTAGAGGGAGAGTTTTCTCCAAGAATGGGGCACTTAAATTGTTACCTATATTCCAGTATATGGCTCTATACCTCTGCTGTACAGGCAACACTAAATGAACTTGGTGGGAGGGGTGTTAGGAAGAAATAAAACATGTTGCCAGTAAAGAATGGGGAGAGAATGGGAATGGAACTGCATAACATGTAGTGTGTAAAGTATGAAATTCTCAATGAAAATAAATAGAGTAGAAAGGCTGAGGCACCAATTAAAAGTCATAGTGTGGTTGTTGCCATTTTTTTTTTCTGACAAGGTTGGACTTTCTGAGCAATCCAGCTTGCATCCTTTTCTGAACACTGGAAGAGCTGTGAAGCCTGAAGCCAGGACAATACAATCTTCAGTCAATTCCATGGAGTAGAGAAGCCTAGCATCTCTTAGGAATCCTGCTGACATTGTTATTGCCTTTATAATCTTTATAACATGTTGATTTCTCTTTTATTGTGGATTTTTGTTTCTCAGAGGCTAGTTATGGTGATGATGAGCTAATCTGTGGACATTCTACCCAAGCCACTACACACACACACACACACACACACACACACACACATCCTTGAGGCTGTGAGTCCTGTGAGAAGATGAAGTAAGAGATTTAAATTGTAATTTCTGGAGAACTCTCTCTAAAACTTGGATTATGGATAAGGTCATGACAAGTCTCTGATTTATGAAAGAAGAGTGTCAGGCATCTCTTGGTCTCAGCCTCATCTGTGTAGCTGTGGGTTGTAACGAGTGTGTAGGGAAGCCTTTCTATCATCTACAAATAGTCCCACGAGAGCTGCTCATACAGGGGATTCTAAGGCTTAGTTACTGAGTAACTAATGATCCAGTCTGCATTTCCTGGAGCAACTTTAGTCATGCCATGGAGAAGTACTCACTTTGAGTTATAAGAGAGAACACTTTTTTTCTCATGCTTATCCTTAACACAAGACTGTATTTCAATCACTCCCGTTACATCCAGAGCATAACCAGTTTCTAGTCTCTGTTAAGTGCTGACTGAGCTAAACAACAACTCTGTTTCTAGGAAGATAACAATGTCAAAGATTAGGGAGAAACAGCAGGTATTTTGGGAAGTTTAACTCAAATGAATGGCTGAAAGGTGCTTCAGAGTTAATTTAAGTCATTTTTTTTTTTAAGAAATTATACCCTGAGATGTAGCCTAAGAGCTCTTTAACTCCACATATAATTAAAACATAATGCTGAAGGCCTCATCAGACAGTTATTCCTGGTATTTTAATAATAAAGTAGAATGCCCTCATCATATGGCTTATTATTATATCTGAATGTGCTGCCAATTAAATTAGTTTTAGCATAAAACTTACAGCATGCAGCAAGAGCCTGACTCGGGAGTAGAATCCTTCTAAATAATTCTCCTTTTACCAATGGCAGCACAAAAATGTGTTCTAAGTATTCAGTGGGAGAGGGTCATGGTGACTGGGGAAAACCTATCATATTTCCTGACAGCATAGACTGCATGGTGATCGCAATGAAGAAGAAGAAGTATTTATGTGAAATACTCTGGCTCCCTAGAAAAATATTGCATGTGGGTAGCCCAATGGTAGGCATGTACAATGTCCCAGTTCTGGATATGGAAGTACAGTGCCTGAAGACTTCCCTCTTGGTCTGTAGACAACTACGTTCCTGCGAAGATCTCAAATGGTTTCTATCTTTATGCTCTTGGGGCTAGAGGGGGCAGAGCTGTGGTTGGTTGAGGTAGATTTAGAGATCTAGTCTCACTTCATTTCATCCTACTGGATCAAACTTGATCCTATGATCTTATTTAACCTCCACCCCCTCCTTATAGGCCTGTTCAGTATATAAAGCAACAGAGGTTATTTCAGGCACATTATGTGACATGGTGGTTATACTGAATATGACCAGCTCACCGTAGTTGGACAGTCTCATTGGGGATTATAGGCTTAGTGGTTGAGGAGACGCTAGGATTCAGCCCATAAACTGTTCCTTTCCTTTCATACTATGCTCGCCTGCTCCTTTCCTCAGAGGTGAGATAGATCCTTCAGAGGATCTCTCACCTTGTGCTTACTCGGGCCTGAGAAGAAGCCCTGCACAAATTCCTGGGTTAAATAGGTTATGGTACTATGAAGGTGGTACAATGATTTTTATAATAACCCAAATAAAGAGACAAGCAGCTGCCAGAGAGTATGGAGGCAGCTATATCGTCAGTGTAGGACATCTTATGCACAGAATTCTAAATGACTCCTGTTAGTTCTAGGGATCACTTGAGGAAAACCATGATTATGCTACAGCACAGGGAGAAACCCAGGCAAGGTCTAATAGAAAACCAACCTGGTAGTGCAAGATTATCTTTGAAAACATTATAAAAGAGGAATCTGAGTTGTCAAAATAGTGTCTAGGCTAGGGTCCAATATAGTCAGCATAAATACTGTCTCAGCAGGTCCTGCTGGGTTGTACCTTAAGCTATCCATACAAGACTTTGCTGATACACTCTCTGATTATCTGAATCTATTCTTCTCGAACTAGAGCTGCTATATGGTCAAGGAGGAAGTTACTAACTTCATGGTAGCCTTCTATTCAACGTTGGACAGAGAAGCCCCTCTTGCTACAAAGATTAGTAGGCATTGTGGATGCACCAATATCTGTCTATGTTTCCTGAAAAAGGGGAATGTTCATACGCATGTATATGCTAGTATATATGCATGTGTGTTCATCAATAAAACTCAGCACAGGACCCCTGTATGGGGAAGAGTTATAGACTCTCTGAAAATGATGACATCCCTCTGTTGATGCCAAACTCAACTGAGTCATAATATTCCAAGTTGGTATCCTCTGTTAACCTCACCCATCGGTCATCTGTGCAAGAGGACAGGGATATAGAATGCATCCTATGCAATTAGTCAACTTTTTAAGCTCTGCTGGCCCCAGTTTCATCATTGGCATTTGTAGAGATCACAGGACCATCAAATCAGTTCTTGGTATACTGGCTATAAAAGAATACTTTGAAAGTTACTATTTGACAATATATCTGGATAATGTTGTCCTGAAAAACACAGTAATCAAATGGATTGTATTCTACAAACACCCACTGAATAAAAAATAGCTTTCTGAGCTCCCCTGGGATCAGGATTGCAAGCTCTGTCTTCTATACTAAGAACTAACTGGGAGCGCATAGATGACTCGGTTGATAAAGTGTTTGTCTAGAAGCATCAGGACCAGAAATAGATTCCTGGTTCTCTGTGGAAAAGCACATATCTATAACTAAAGTTCTTGGAGGATGTTGGTATGAGACCCTGGAGTACATTGTTCAGTCTGTCTAGCAGGTTGGTAAATGCCATGTTCAGAGAGAGATCCAAGTCTCAAAAAACAAGGTATAGGGTGATGCACAAAGACATCTGACATTGACCTGTGACTTATACATACATGCATGCCCACATTAATGAACACATGTATTTGTACATGTGGGAAGGTGAATCTTGACTTTGAACTTGATGGACTTTAGAATCTGTATGGAAGCACACCCTGTGAATGTCTATGAGAGATGCTATACATTGAATAATTGAGATAGAGGAAACATCTTTAAGCTTTATTTCATGGACTGAGGTTCTGGACTGAATAAAATGTAGAAAATGAGCTGAGCACTAACATTCATCTCTCATTTGCTGACTGTAGATTCTTGTAACCAGATTCCTCGCATTTCTGCTGTCATGCCTTCCCCACAATGACAACCTCTATCCTTAATCTGTAAGCCCTAACAAACCATTTCTCCTTGAAGTCATTTTGGTCAGGTATTTTGTTTCAGCAAGAAGGGTAATTAGTATGTCACATGTATGATAGCCCATTAAAGAATAGCAGAAAATGAAGAGCCACAGACATGTACTTACTAAATGAAAATTGCACCTGTGAACCAAAGACTTTGGCTGCTTATTGTTAATAAGGGAAGAACAGGCAAAGGTGGCCGTGTCTTACAAAACACAAAATGCTCTTTTGGAAGTGGTGGTGAGAACTGCCCACTGTCACCTGGGGTTCCCAGACATTCATTTTCTTCAAGGACTGAGAGGTAGAAAGAAGCATGTCGTATATCACCTGATACAATTAACACCTGAGTACATCTCCACAGGGAAATGTGAAGAGAAAAGTACCCGACAGCAGGAGCAATTGGCTTGGCCATGTCACTGCACCTGCATAACAAAGAACTTCCCCTCTCACACGGTCAGAGCCTGCTTTGCTGTAGTAGTGCATGCATGGTCTCATGGTGCTTGCTTCTCAACCTCTCATGAACTGTTGAGTTGGCCTTGCCTGAGGAGGCCTGACTTCATACTGCAGAACGGGGCTGTCCGGCTTGCAAAAGCAGACACAATGGATGACATGTAGCAGTGCTGTTGGTAGCTGGGTTTGGAAACTGATTATGCAGTTGTGGCCTGGGCTCCTGTCCTCTCCACAGCTCTTTTTACTTTAACACGTCTGACTCTCAGACATTTGCTTCTCATTAGCACCTTTTATGAAAGTGAGCTGGGAAGGAAGGGGACACAAAACTCAAATCTCTGCCAGTTTGACAGCAGCAAAAGATATAAAACACTGTGGGCCTTTGGATTTTTATAGTATCCATGGCATTAAGTTATCCATAGCATGCCTAGTCCTCATTATCATGGAGGATGGAAGTCTAAGCCTTGTTGGAATGGCTGTGTTTACTCCATGGAAGGTTACATAGATAACTAGACTCTACAGTCTTACAGATATTATGGTTTTCTTCTTCAAAAACAAGTTTAAGCCAAAACTTACTATGAATACAATCATAAAAACAGCACCTGTAAACATAGGCATTCAATTGTTACAGATACACTGATAGTGATTAATTTATCTGATATAATTCCTCCAAGAAACTATAGATTGTTTTTATACATAAAGCAACTCTACAGTGGGGGACAAACAACAAGAAAGAAACACCAAACAAACAAAACCAAAACAAACAAGAGACCCTGGCAGGCTTTGTAGCAGAAGGTGAAAATTTGGAGGAAGGGGAGAGAGAGAGAGAGAGAGGAGAGAGAGAGAGAGAGAGAGAGAGAGAGAGAGAGAGAGAGAGAGAGAGAGAGAGAGCAATAGATAGAGATAGAGGATTTCCACAGGTCACCAGCTTGATTGGACAGGCACTTGCTGCCATAAAGTATATCATGGTCTACCAAGGATTTTTTTTATTGTCATTGAGTGTCCCTGCTTTCTGATATGACAGAGTAATCAAGGACTCATTGAGCAGGCTGCCTTGCCTTGGTGGCCCTGGGAACAGAGAAGAGTCACGTCATCCTGGCAGTACCTACCATGCACTGCTGATCTTAAAACCTCAGCGAAGGCTATGTAAGCCTGAACAAATCTCTGTCAAGTTAGGGTTTGTGCCAATGAAGAGAGAGAAGGTCACTTTGAAGTAAAGTGGCAAGCATTCTCTCAGGTTGAGGAAACATTCAGTTGACCTAGTTCCATGTTCAAGAATAAAGTAGGAAAATTAATTGTAAAACTCTACACACAATGCCATTACTAATCTGGGTTCTTGGCAATTCAGGTCTTAAACTCTCTGGCCCAAAAGCTTCTTACTTTTTACATCTGATCTGTAAGTGATGCTTTCCAAGGAGCTATGTCCTGGACAGTTCATGCTTCCATTTATCTAACTCTATTGATCACCTGACAGGCATTCGGCTAGGTGCTGAGAATACAGAATAAAAATGTCCATATTCTATAATCTCATGAAGTTAAGCACCTAATTGGGGGTTCAAGAAAATAAATTATTGCTGGGTCCATGGGAGCAAATTTTCTTGCGGGATAATGTGGGCCTGAAGGTAGGACACTAAGAAGAGACACATTCAAGAAATATTTCAGAGAAAACGGTAAGATTTTGATAAGCGTTTAATGACACAGATAACTTAGACCAAGACAGCCCCATGTTTGAGCCTGGTGAGAAAGCATTCTCTACTAGGTTAAATGAGGAAGCAATGTTGAGTCTACAGAGAATATAGGACACACATACTCAGCACATGGGTATATTTACTGGGCTGAAGCTCAGAAAGATTGTAAAACTGTCAGGTGCCCATGAGCATCATCAACAGTGCTGGATAAGTGTGGCACCATGAGGAAAACTAGCCTTTAATGTATAGGGCGAGAAAACAGAGTCCATGAGATTCCAAGAAAGGACAAAATAGAATGTTTGGGAATGTATGTGCCATGGCTCAAGGGGGAGGAGATCTTAAGAGAGTATGGCCAGTACCATGCATTTTTCAAGTGGCCGATGTGCTTTGGTTTTAGCAATGAGGGTGTCCTCTGGTAACTCCGAGTAAAAGCATGCTCACTGATATAAGGATAGAAGCTAGACTGGGAAATACTGCTTAATGGATGGAGGCGGAGAGAGTCAGAAGCAATGAGGACAGGTGGGGGCTCCACAGTCTCAGAGCACCAGGATCACCCAGGAATCAGACTGAAATGTTGAGGACCGAGCCACATTCAAATTCCTCTGAACCCATGAAATGTAACATCTACATTCTATATGCTTTCCTAGTAATTATACTGGGTTGCTTCATTGGGGAAAATAGGTTAGCTTTTGAAGATGACATAAAATGGAATGACATAAATGGGCCAAAAATCAGAATTACATGCAGGGGTGAGATGAGGGTTAGAAGAGATTCAGTCCCACTATGGTGTTGGCATTGGAGAAGGGAATGGAGGTTAAGTTCAGGGGAGAGAGGAAATAGGCTGAAGATTCCGTGGATTCTGGAGATAGTCACCACTCAGCACAGAGAAGTAATTCAATAAAATTTAGGCCATCTTTCTTGCCCTTTACCCCTTTGCAGAAACATCTAGCTTATTTACAAGTCATTGAACTTGCCCACTGCTGCTGTGTCTTGCTTCATTTCCAGCCACATTGATTAATAAAGGACGATAAGCTAGTAAGGAGAAGTCTGGATGTAAGTTACACGTTAATTAGCCTTGTTCCAGAGCACTAGAGATTTAGTGGTATCTTAAGTAACAAAAGTTGTACATTTTTCTTTATCTTGTCAGCATCTTAATCCTGAATGACTGGAGAGCCAAGCTGTCAGGGAGCAGAGCATATGTTTGCCTATATTAGGAAAAGAAAGCCTGATATACTTTCCATGAGTATATTCTGTGATAGGATTGTCTCCAAGAATTCTCTCCCTCTCCCTCTGTCTCTGTCTCTCTGCCTCTCTCTCTCTCTCTCTCTCTCTCTCTCTATGTGTGTGTGTGTGTCTCTCTGCCTCTCTCTCTGTCTCTGTTTGTGTGTGTGTGTGTGTGCACGCAAATCTGTGCATTTGTATGTGTCTGAAGGAGACCTTTGTAGTAGCCATCTCATTTCAGAATCTCTGGCTGCTAAGTCACCAGTTTAATAGCTCCACACACATGACATCACAACAGTCTCCACAGCAACTGGGAGTGACATTACAAACCTGTGTGGGATTAAATGGGAGGAAAAAAACAAGAATGGAAAAGTGGACAATCTCCTAAGCAACAAATGTGCCTTTTCCATGGAAACACTGCCTTGTGGAAAAGAAAGAGAAACACAGATAATAGATGCAGGTACACAATAGCTCCTAAATATAGCATCCAACCAGCACTCTGTCAATTGCAATTTAAAGACTATTCAACCTACGAGAATAATCATTGGAAGAAATGCTTCCTCCGGTTTAATGCTCAAGAGCTGAGGAAGAGCTCACTGCTCTCAACACCAGTGATCACTCATCACAAAGCTCACGGCAGAGGGCAAATGTGAGTGAACAAGATATAGGGCCTGATCCGCTTCAATAAACACTGAAGAACAGAAGTTGAACTTAATAAACCAGATAAATTATATGTAGATAATTACCACCATAAAATCTCCTATGAGAAGAATCGAGATTTGAAATAGCAAGCTCCCTTGGTGAACATAGAGGAAATTTACATTCTAAGAGTTAGTTAAACAGTGAATTTTAAGAAAATATCTGCAAGCCAGACAGTATGTAACTTGTGAACATATGCAGTGTACTGTAGTAAACAGCCCATCACAGGCAGCTCCGTCTAAATTATCCTACAGAATAAGAAAATAAGAAAATGGGGAACCCAGCATTCTCCCGTTTACCTAGTTGTGCAGAGGCAGGAAGGATCGTGAACATCAACTTACTCAAAGGTTATCAAGCTAGGATTGACACCTCAGAAGCCTGACACCCCCTACTCAAGGGGCTCGGTAGCCTTCGCTCTGCCTTGTTCCCTTGTAAAGTTGTTCATGCTGTGTGCTCCTGCAATCTTTCAAGATTAATGTTAGCCACTCAATCCAATGATGCTCTCAGCCCACCTCCCAATGGCATGCACAACACTGTCTCTACCATATCATCATCAGCTCTTAGAGGAAATGGGCAAGTCAAGAGAAGCTGTCCAACTCTCTCATTTCGTTGTTTAAGGAAAATAGTAGAAAAGTAAACTCCTCTTACAGAAATGAGACTAGAGCCACAGTTTCTCCTCATTGTTCACTGCGTGTATCCACCTCATACATCCAAGACCTAATCTGCTATTTATATTGTTAAGTCATCATTCAACCCAACTATAAAGACCAGGGGGGGTTGGAAGTCAGATAACATAATAAAATTTAGATCTCAAAGAATACCTTGAGAAAAGACTCCGAGTCTGTGTACTATCTGCTAGCTGAGAGGCTCTAGAAGGTGACAGCTTCCTTCTCCATTTCTCTCCAGCACACCCAGAAACAATTCCTCCTTAGGTGGGGTTCTACTTTTCCTATTAAAAGAACCTTCTAGAACCAAGTCAAGAACCATTCCTGCTCATGGAGAGTCACGAAATGGCTCCACCATTCATCCTAAACTCTCTATAAAAGGGTAATTATCTTTAATCTGTGACATTCGTCAAAGTTAATACGAGCAATACACATATCATAGGAGAGCCCAAAACAATGTGGACATTTCTCCAAAGTCCTTTAGAAAGTATGACTTCTGTGGCAGATTACCATTGCAGATTACCTACAGTTAATGAGAGTTGATTTTCCAACAGATTAAACTTCAGAGTAGTGAAGTCAGTGTCTATCCCAACAATGTTAAATCTTTGTTTTAAAATTCACCAGGATTCCTTTCCCCAGCATATCGTGGGGTGACTACTGCTGGGTCAAACAGCTCTTACTCTGGTGACAGCTTTAAGGATATCTATCATCTGCCCGTGGGATGATAGCTGAGAGCAGTAGCAAACCTGCCAGCTCATTCTGCAGACGCTCAGAGTCTGGGCTAGGATGATGGGTTTCAAGGCACTGGAGCAGCTACCTAAAGTATGCTAATGAACTCAGTAAAAAGAGCATCAGATTCTTTTCATTTATTCTTTTTTAGAGAACAAATAGGAGGGATACCACACCTACTTAAAATCCTTGATTTTATGATGTAAAATAGTCTTTCTCCTTAGCAAAAAATGATGAATTAAATTCATGTTTTAATGTTCCTACCCCAATAATTCTCAAGCTGTTTTTTCCCCAAACTCTTTGATTAGATAAAAATTAAGCCCAGCTATTAAATTAAATTCCAGCCTTAAAAACTATTATCTCAATTGTCTTTCTTTAAAATGAACTCTCCATAATAATAAGTCAGGCCAGTATAATTCCAATGCCATACTAAAATTGGGAGAAAAACAACTGGAGATAAATCTGCAGTCAGGCACCGGGGCTTCTCCAGGGAGTATAATAAAAAGACATTTCCAGAGGAGTGCTTGGTCTCTGTCCAAACCTCAGGCATCTCCCAGCTAATCCTCCATTAGATGTCATTTGTTTGGTTCACTTCAAAGCTTTGGCTACTTTCTTGCATTTTTCTGAAAACAAGGAGTTATCTGTGGAAATCATTTTGTCAGGCAATTTGGCAAGTCACTTACAATACTCATCAATTTCAATACTTTAATTAAAGCCAGGAAGTCCCCTGGCCCAATGTGATTCTCCTGTCTGGGTCACACTTCATCTCTGCCTTCAACTGGACGGAATGTTTCAAAGTGACAAGAGAGGAGAATCTCAGCTTGGGGTTTGTCAAGTGTGTCTTGGGATTTGACTAATATTTTTCTTTTTAATTTTTGAAGGACAGAACATGTTTGCTGACCAGATTGCTGACAATCAATTTGGTTTAGTGGCCCCAATACAGCACCAAATGGACATGGACAATGACAATTTTGGAAAATCAGGAGCCAAGGGCACGCCAGCTGAGTATGTTTAGCTGCTAACTTGGACAGCAGCATCTTTGCTCTTTGAATGTGGGCTAAGTTTCAGTGAGACAAGAGAGGAACTGACGACATAATTAGAAGGAAATTTCAGAGGCTGGAAATGGTCTCAGGTGTCTTTTTTTTATTAGATATTTTCTTCAATTACATTTCAAATGCTATCCCGAAAGTCCCTTATACCCTCCTGCACCTCACCCTGCTCCACAACCTACACACTCCTGCCTCCTGGCCCTGACATTCCCCTGTACTGAGTGGGGCATATAATCTTCACAAAACCAAGGGCCTCTACTCCCAATGATGGCTGATTATGCCATCTTCTGCTACATATGCAACTAGAGACACCAGCTCTGGGAGTACTGGTTAGTTCATATTGTTGTTCCTCCTATAGGGTTGCAGATCCCTTCAGCTCCTTGGGTACTTTCTCTAGCTCCTGCATTGGGGTCCCTGTGTTCCACTTCTGTGAGCATCCATTTCTGTATTTGCCAGGCACAGCCTCACAAGAGATAGCTAAATCAGGGTCCTGTCAGCAAAATCTTGCTGGCATATGCAATAGTGTCTGGGTTTAGTAGCTGTTTATGGTATGCATCCCCGGGTGGGTCAGACTCTGGATGGTCCTTCCTTCCGTCTCAGCTCCAAACTTTGTCTCTGCAACTCCTTCCATGGGTATTTTGCTCCCCATTCTAAGGAGGGACAAAGTATCCACACTCTGGTCTTCCTTCTTCTTGAGTTTTATGTGTTTTGCTTTTTTTTCTAACAATAACAGCTAGTCTTAGGGAGGGGCACATAGATTATTGTCATCCAAACAGAATGCCATTGGTACTATGGGATCTGACAGCTGGCACCCTGGATTTTCTCTACAACCTAACTCCCTGCAGTACTGTCAGAACACCTTAACTATAAAGCAAGAGGATCACATGAAGGTGCTCCAGGTACATAATATAAAAATCACAGGAGCAGGTGCCGATGGACCATGATATTATTATAGTGAAAAATGCAGGGTGAAGAGAACACAGCTTGGAGCCAGTTCAGTCTTCATCTACCTAATTCCATCTTACATTCTGTCTCAAGCAATGGCCACACACTACTCTTAAGGGTGGCATCAGAAAACGAGTTTCTCTACATTATCAAATTAAAGTTGATATTGACTTTAATTTGATATAGTAAGTATTCTTGCAGAAGCAGGAATTTTGTATATCAACAAAGACAGAGGGGCAGTGATGTCAAGAGGCATGGGGTCAACATAGCTTCCTACCTTCCAAGACATCTTGAGCATGTCTTCCATTAAGAATGAATCAGCATAGCTGAAACACTCATTGTAGGTGTATGTCTTCTAAAATTGTGGGATGCTAATTCTCTGCTGTTGAAGTCAGTCACCTGGTTGGGAGTTGTTTTTATACTAGCTTAGGAATTGTTGAATTCTTATCTCATCTTTTGACTTTTTTCAGGTTGCTATCTCTCACTTTATCATTGAGTCCTGGGGAGTTGATTCAGCCATTGAAAGCACTTGCTACTCTTCCAGGGGACACAGATTGAGATGTTAACACCCATTTGTAGCTCTAGCTCTAGGGTATCTGAGACCCTCTTCCTGTATCTGAACACACTGCACACATGGTGAACCTACAGACACTTAGGTACACATATACACACACAATATAAGCAATAAATATGTTTTAGCAAAAAGAATTATTGGCTTTTGCTGACTGAATTCTCAGAGTGGCCAAGAAGTCTACATTGCTAATCTATTTCCACATATTTCTTTCAGGTCTGCTGGCATTGGGTGGATAAAGTAGCCTTAGTCAGTATGCTACCCCCTTCAATATGTGGTTTTCTTAACCAACTTGTAGCCCTTTTTCTTGATGGCAGGTCTTTCTCTAAATTCGTGGCCCCAGATTTACCTGACCACTTAATTCTAATAATTTTAGCAACTCTACCTTGTTCTTTCTCTCTTTGCATCCATTTCTTTCTGTCACCTTCCTTTCTTTCTTCAGTTTTTTCTTGCTTTTAGAACTTGTTCTATAGCTAAGGCTAGCCTTGAATTCCTAATTCTTTTATCTCTGCTTCTCGAGCTCTGGTATTCCTCATTTCTGGTATTCTCATTTCTGGTATTCTCATTTCTGCATTGCTGGCCCTCCTTCTCTATCTTCTGATGCATTTCTCTTTGTCCTTTACTTGATAAAGCACTGCACAGCTGCAGACAGCTGTCTTTCTCTTCAGGGGCTTCTCTGGGAAAGCCTGTACTTGCCCCAGAAGGGCTTGGTTTCTGCCTGAATTGCTCTCATAGTAGTGTGTGTGGCTATATCAAGATTCACTGAATCTCACTGTAATAGCTCTTGTCTGTGGGGTTCTTGGGAGCAGCCCTTGCCTTGTTTGTCTTTGAAGCCTTGACTGTTTTAATATCTAGCATAGTAATCAGCTCACAGCAAAGAGTTCATAAATATCTATTGTAAGGGGTGAAAAGTTTTACTATTTAAAAGCAGGCAATACTTCCATATGCTATAATTTTAAAAGCAATCCGATATCTAATCTTTACCACACAATTTATTACTCTTTCTAATGTAGTGAGAAGTGAATTATCTTGCTTGCTTGCAACATAATATGATATGATTTCAATTTTTTTTGGGTACACATACCAAAAATAATGAGTTGGTATATCCTGTATTAACACATCTTATTTAAGACCAGGTCTTCAACTCAGTTCTAAGTCACTGTAATGAACACATTACACTATGTGCTGAACAGTAAATAAAACATTGGAATTGGTAAGATCTAAGGAGAGAGTGGTATGCTAAGTGGAATAAGACAAGGCACCCGACTGTGGCTGACTCTAAGATCACTGGAGGATGCACATCTGATTTTTTCACAGATTTAATTGAGGTTGACTTGATTGTGCAGCTCTGAGGAGTTGGCACAACAGAAACTTTGTATGCACTTTGCTATTCTTGTTTCCTAAGCCTTTAAGATAGTGTCTGGCTGAACACTATGGATTTCATGAGCAAAGACCTTCAAAGACAGTGCTTGGGTCAACCTCATTATGAGAAAGGCTTGGAATTCAACTTGCTGGGAGGCCTCTCTGGGAGTCTAGAGGTCAGTGACTGATATATTGTCACAGAACCACCCAGGAACTGAGCCATAACTCTCCCAGCAGCTTGCTTGTAGTGTTGCAGACAAGTGTGCTGCAGGGCGTCTCAGGGAAGAACATTGTTGCAGGCAGAAGATTTAAATTTCTTTTTAATAAATTTTGTGCCTCTGCTTTGAAATGACTAGGGCCCAGACAACAACTCCACGGGATTCTACCATGGAAAACAAAACCTCTTTTTCTCCTTTGAGCTGATTTTCAGTACTACCTAAAATCTGGTGAAAGCAAGTAAGGAACAAAGTCTGACATGCAATGCTTCAGCTTGGAGATGGATATACACACACTGCTTCTTATCACAAGGGCAAACCTTGGATGCTCCCCAGGAGTCAAGGCTGAGGAAGTGGCAATGACAGATTCATAGTCCACCCTTATTCAACAAAGCTCTTCCTTATGCCTCTCTTCCTGCTTATGGACACTTGCTGATTATGTATTAGACTGATTCTGATCATCTTGCTACTAGATGATTAGGAATCTTGACTTTGAACAATAATGAATATTTAATGCAAAATAACCATGTTGGTAAAAATTTAATTAAGTTCATCAATCTCAGTAAATCTCAAAGAATTATGCTCTACCAAAATTTCTAAGGTGCTGGGACAAAATTTACCAGAATATAATACTGATGAAGGCAAGAATTCTTCCATACATGAAGTTTCTGCTTAACAAGAACCACACTGTGCATCAAAACCTCTATGCACTAGAATAATGTGGACTGTTACCATGAATAGTCCTCAACTGGAACACAGAAGTATTGTGTCTGAGTCCAAATTTTTAATCTTTTATTCCAGGGTTTGGGATACTGTGGTTCCATAGACCATGGCATGAGAAACAATGATTTAAGCCCTCACTGAGCTTGGCTTTAGTATAGATACCTAGAAGTTTAACACCATTTTTATTACAGGAAATTCAACAACTCAAAAAATGGCCTTAGTAATTACAAATTTAAAAAAAAAAATCCCAGACTAAAAGGAGAAGCGTTCATTGTAAAAGGAACAAATCTCTGCATTGCTGATTATCAACCATTGCCAATTATCAACTGTAAAAGAGGGCAGTGTAGAACGCAAGCTCTACTGAGGATATTAGTGCAGTGGCTCTGAAGGAGATGGTCAGATCGAACTCAAAAAGCTCATGATAATTTCCACCACCCCAGAAGATCTTGATCTTGTTGTTTGAGTTTCAGCACCTGGAGCAGGGTTTGGAAATGAATGGATTGCTTCAGGATGAGTGGGTGGATTTGTCCATTTGGAGACAAATGGTTTTTCAAAGACCTTTCACTCCATCTCCTACACAAAACAAATCATTCTACCCTTTCCACTGCTCTGCTCATAGTCTGCTTTTGATTTGGTGATGAATGCAGAATAGGTGCAACTGAAATTTACCGACTGTAAAGAAACATTCAGGTATGGGTAATGAAGAAAGAAAGCTTAGAATGAAGTCTGAAAAAAGTCTTCAAGCTCAAGCCTAGACTCATATTGCAATTTCTGGTTTGTGCTTTTGCCAAGAACTCTTGCATGGAAACACTAAGCCTGATGTGAGAATACTTAGATGAGACCTTGGTAGAGTAATTAGGATATGAGTTCTGGAATATAGAGTCTTCCAAGTGAGAGCTATTTTTCACGGAAGAAGCAATGTAAGAGAGTTGCTTCCTTTCTCTCCATGATGCCTTATTATACAATGAGAACGCTCCATATAAAATGTGGAGCCTCACTGGATGCCAGATCTGCAACTGTGCAGCTTCCAGAGACATAAGAGGCATTGTGTATTGTTTAAATCACATAGGGTGTAAGATTCTGCAACTGTGTTATTTAAGGTCACACAAATTGACTAAGTTTGATGGTGTGACTTAGAATAAAACTCAAATAAAAGATCTTTAGAAATAAAGTCAGAAACCTTAAATTAGTTAAACCCTTTAATCAGAAAAAAATATTTAACTTAATTTAGAAATAGAAATTAAGGAGAATGCATTGAATAAATCATAAAAGTAAAATAGTTCCTCTAACTTTGGAGATGGAGTTTGTTTGGAATTTAGTTTAAATGCAAAAGAAAAACCACTAAAATCTTGCCACAGGAAGCTACTGGGTAGCATGAACTTATATAAAATTTATGTTGTTGAGGCTTGTGTATCGAATTGTTTACACCAAAGAACAGCATCAGATATGATCATCAAGGTGGAAAAACACTTTTACAACGTCATAAACTGATGAGGCTAAATGGATATCCATATGACATCACCTTACCAGCTACAACAGAACACAGATCTTTCTCACAGGCTTAGGAGTGTCTTTCAGAGCAATCCATCTCTTAAGTCAAGAAATGGGTCTCAGTACACTTAAAAATACGGATGTTACACTGAGTGGTCTTTTTTTCCCCACACAGAATGAAAATGAAGAGCAATGGTAGGCTACTAAATGTATATAAAAGTCACAGGAAACATTTGTAATGCTTTGAGAAAAATTTATAGGCACAAAACCCTGAAGTCCTGTGATACATCTAAAGCAAAGCTCAGAGGAAACTTTATAACAGACTAAAGTTTTAAGAGTTGAAATCAATATGGTACATTTCCACTTAAGAAACTGGAAAAATGAGAAAGAAAAAGAAACCAAATAATGTAGATTATTATGGAAACCACTGTAATATAAAACTGAGAGTTATATATTTGAAAATGTTAATGAACATGGAGGACATTTGACAAGCTTAACCTAGGAAAAGGTTTAGTAAGAATTGGAATAAGAGAGGAGCCATTAGCATATTGAAGGGTAATTTCCAAAAGACTTGATGGCTTAGGAGAAATGGAAAAATACTTTTTCATGAAACCTCAGCTCTGAGTAGATTTTTCCACAAGTAGAGATCCAATTAATAATTAAAACAATAACTCCCACAGATGAGAAGCCAACCACAGATAACTTCATTGATGAATTCTGCCTAGTATTTAAAATTGAATTTATTTAATCAATAATTAAATTTGTAATTTTTAATTTATACTAATAATTAAATTAATAAATTAAATTATAATGATCAATTCTTCCAAGATACATCAGGTATGAAATGCTTCCTAACTTCTTTTATAACACTGATGTGATCCTGATTCTAAGCCATATATGAAAGCATAAACTAAAATTAATAATATTTACAAACATATATTCAGAAATCTCTCAACAAATTATTGATCTGTAAAACTGAAGTCAGTATTGCATTATAGAAGGTTTCTCTCAGAAATGCAAGGCATGTTTAGTATCTGAAAGTCAATTGCTATGGCATCCAGTATCGAGAGAATAAAAGTCTAGTAAAAGACACCATGTTCAAAAAACATAAATAAATTCAAATATCTTTTTGCATTTCTTAAATACATAAGATATTAGGCACAGAGAAATAACTTGAACTAATACCCATATAGGACACCTACACTCAGGATAGTGTTTAGTCAGTGATCAAAAAAATAAAAAAAAAAAAAACCTGATTGTTTTTTCTAAAATAAGAAATAAGAAAAGGGTCGAAATTTTGGTACTATCAGTAAAATTCATATTGGAGATGCCAACAAGGAAAATAAAAGTCATGCAAGTAGAAAAGATGAATGGAAAGCTAGCTGATCATGATTTCATATGTTGAAAACAAAGGAACACACACACACACACACACACACATCCCATGCATAAAGAAAATAATTGGAACTAACAGAGTAAATTATGTGAAGATTCAATGTGTAAGACATATCAGTTGTATTTATATGCATTATAACCAACAATCCAAAAATGAAATTTTAAAAAAGTTCAATTTATATGAACAACCCCAACTTTGAAATTAAAGTACTTTAGGAATTAAAGTTAACACATATAAAATGTGCATACTGAAATAAATAAGTTTTAAAGAAAATTAAGAGACTGATAGAAAGATTCCTTGTTCATGAATCATATACAACTAAAAGTTTTAAGATGGTAATCATGCAGGCTTGGCTGTGGCCCAATAGTAGAATGCTTACTTAGAATGTGCAAAGCCCAGTATTGCATCCCTAGTACTGAAGAAAAAAAATTGATGTGCTTCACAAATTATCCTATAGATTAATTGCTACACAACAAAATACTACCTAGTGCTCTTATTTGTTTTAGAAATGAACAAACCAACTCTATAAACTGTTAAAAAATTCAAAGAACAAAATAACAAAATAGTAATGAAAAAAAACAAAGTTGAGTGTGTCACTTTCTAATTTTAAAAATGACTGAAAAGTTACAAAATCACACAGGTTTGGCGACAGCAGGTGAGCTTATATTCTCAGATTCTTGAATATACTGAAATGAATTTAGACTATTTGTGAATGTATTTAGTTAGATAATTATGAGAGATAGTGCCAGACAGCCTAGGCTGTTCTGAATGTCACTAGATAACTGAAGAGAACCTTGAGCCTCTGATACTCCAGCCTCACTCCAGCATCCATGAGCCTAATGGATGTTGGTGTTATAGGCATGTGCCACCATGTTGGTTGGAACTCAAAGTTTTTTGCATGTTATGTATGTATCCCACTAGTTGAGACAGGCTCAGCTCAATCTTCACATACGAGGAACTGACCTTAGGAAAGATGTCAAGATCATTTGATGAAGAATAAAATAATCTGATAGGTGTCACATGGTACAATCAATGCCCAAATGAAAATCATGAAGTTGGATCTCCACTTACAGAAAGTAAAATTAAAAATTCAAAACAAGTCATAGACCTCAATGTAAGCCCCAACTCTATGTAACTCATAGGTAAAGATATAAGATAAAACTGTCCAGACCTGGCACTAGGCAATGACTCTAAATACAGGCAGAAAAGCTTAGGGATAAAAGCTTAGGTGATAAAAGGGAAGAGAAATTGAGTTTCACAAAAATTTTCACAATTTTTTTCTTCCAAGAGTAGCATCAAGGAAACAACCTACAGGTCAGGAGAACACATTTGCAAATTAGGTATCCAGGAAATGATTTGTGTGAAGCAAACATATACAACTCTTGGTAAAGGGACAACCATCCCAGTTAAAAATGGAAAAAAGCTTGGAATACAACAGAAAAAGACATTCAGAATATAAAAAGGATTCACAACATCATTATTCAGACAAGAAATTTATGTTAAAATTGCAAAAGTCTATGACTTCAGACTCACTAGAGTGACTTACCAAAACAAAGAGACAACAACATTGTCAGTGGGGGAAGGGGATGTGGGAAGACAGGAACCGGCATACACTGAATGGAGGAAGATTAATGGGTAGAACAGTTCTGGAAAGTACTCTGGCAAGTAATCAAGGCTATGCACATGGAGTAATCACAAGGTGTTGCAATTGCATCCATAGGTATAACCTTAAAAGAAGAAAAAGGTATCTATATTAAAACTCATGGACATAGATGTTCAAACAAGCACTGCCACCAAAAAGCGGAGACAACTTAAATCTCCATCAATCCATGAAAAGTTAAAATAATATGTACAATGTTATTCTTCAGTGAAAGAAGTGAAATACTGCTACGTGCTGTGGAATGGAAGTCCTCCCAAATAGGAATTAAGGAAGACAGGCATCCTCTGTAAACCATCTTATGAGAATGCTCAGATTGTGGAGCTGGAGAGATGGTTCAGCAGATAAGGGCACTTGCTGATCTTGCAGAGGATCAGGGTTCAGATCCTAGCACCCATGTTGAGGTTTACACCTATCACTAGCTCTAGTTCCAGGAGATCTACTGCCCTCTCCTGGTTGCTGCAAGCACTACACTTCTGTGGTACACTAATAAACAGGTAAACAAACACTCTCATCATAAAGCTAAAAATAGAGTCGGGCGTGGTGGCACACACCTTTAATCCCAGCCCTTGGGAGGCAGAGGCAGGTGGATTTCTGAGTTTGAGGCCAGCCTGGTCTACAAAGTGAGTTCCAGGACAGCCAGGGCTACACAGAGAAACCCTGTCTTGAAAAACCAAAAAAACCAAACCAAAACAACAACAACAAAACCCAAAAAACAAAAAAACTAAAAAATATATTTTAAAAACAAATGAAAACAGGTGATTGTGTACAAGATGCAAGGAGATATGTGCTTACCAATGAATAAGGACCTAATCAAAAAACAAATCAAATCAAAAGCAGCCCGTGAGATATCCTGGTAATCAGGTTTCCTGTGGAAGGACTATCCACACTTTAAAATTGATTGTGCCAATGGGGACTGAGTTCCATGTATGCAAAACATCATTCAACTTCACACGAAAAAATTACCAAGCAAATAGAACATGTTTTGTTTCTTATGTCATGACCAGAATAGAAAAGAGCAGCTTTTTAGTAGCTGGTACTATGAGTAGGGCTAATTAATGCTCAAGTTTCAAACTAGCTGGTACATGGGTTAAGAGAATAATCCCCAAGACGGAAGAGAGAAGAGAGGATGAAGTGAACTAAAATCTGGTAGTTGGAGAGCCTGTGTGTGTTTATGTAATTTTCAACATCTACTCTCGTCCACACTTTCTGCCCTGTACCCTTAGGCATCCCAATTCCTCTGCAGTTGGTGTGTTTTGAGGGTTCTATCTTCACCTGTGAAAATTGCACCCCCTCTTTTCAGGACTGTTTTCAAGGCTTATATGTCCTAGAAAGCTTCTGATACTTCCAATGATGTCATCTCTGCTCCCACACACATTATAGGCCCTATTTGATCAGCTCTTGTTGGGTGTTTTAGTTTAGAGTAGCTTGGTCTCCAGTGGAACTAGAGCTTAGGTGTATGCAGGCTCTACTGTGCTCAGAAAACACCCCGTACTCTCCCAAGTAAGGGCTGGCCAGTTAGTATCACATTCTGGCCACACTCACATTACAGAGCTTTTGGGCCTTTCTTGTTACAATTCTCTACTCTGCTGCCTGTTTGCTTGAATACGGGGGGGCTCAAAGCCTGTGATATCTCCAAGCCTCTTAGGTGTCTCTAACTGAAGACGACATTAGGAAACTAACCGAATTTATCTTTTGAGGTGAGATGCTGCTCTGCATCAGCTAGTCAAGTGGAGCACTGGAAAGAATAGTGGGAAAGGAGCCAATTGTCATTTCTATGGTTGCTTTGTAACAAAGTGGGGATAGTGCTGCTGTAATGTGGAAATGGTCTTGTATGGAAAACAATACCAGTATCAGGAGGGTTGGAGAATGTGGAGATGGCAACACTCTGCTAACTGAAAATGCAACAAACAAACACAAATGCAAACAAACCAAAAGCCCAAAACAAACGTAAATGCAAACAAACAAAACAAAACAAAAACCCACAGTATTAGTGAATTTGCACAAATATGCTTATAATGTGCTGATTCAGCATTTTTCTGCATTTTATTATTTTATAAAACCATTGACTCCTCACCTATGTTGTTTCATTTTGAAGATGAAGAAACAGAGGTAGACGAAGGTTATACTTTATAAATGTCACCTGGTAGGAGCCAGTATGTAACCAAGGTTCCCCTAGTCATAGCCAACTGCCTACTTTCTGGGCCGTTTAGCCCTTGAGGAATGTGGGTATCTAGCTGCTCAGATATGCAAACACCCAACCCTTGAGACGTGCAGGTATCCAGACTCTGAGATGTGTGAGTCCCCAAGTCCTGAGTTGTGCAGGCATCTAGACCCTGAAGTGTGTAGGTATCCAGTCCTTGAGGTCTGCAGGCATCCAGCTTTGGAGATATGGAGGCATTCAGCCCCAGAGGTGTGCAGGCATCTAGCCCAATGGTATAAAGATTTTTGGCACATGAGGTATACAGATATTTAGTTCTTTGGGCCACAATCAGAGAATCTTTCGATTAATCCCTGCTAAGACCACTACAAGTTGATCCTTCCCTTCCCACATTTTCTCCTAGATCATCAGACTATCTAGAAACAGAAAGAACTCACTCAAGCATCTTGTTTGGCTTTGTGCTTTTCCCCCAGTGAACTAAAAAAATAAAAGACATATTTCAGATGACCAAAGACATAACAAAATATCATCAGAACAGAATATATAAATGGTTCAAAGTTAGAGAAACAAATTTCATTTACTCCTTAGTTTGGGATTTGAAAGGATTTTCATATAAATGCTGATTTAAAATTTTACATCAGGAGGTTCTCCTCTTATGTAGTCAGAGGGTGGGAGGTGGCTTGTAGTCTTTCCTCATTTAGCAAGGAGGAAAGCACCTACTGTATGACAGGTACTTCTGGTGTAGATCTAGGGAAGTCAGTGAGAGGAACAAATAACAAATGAGCATCTAATATGCAGTGCAATTATGGGATGTATATTAAAGATCTGTAAGGTGCTTTGCTCTATTGAGGAGAGAACCCACACTGTCCTGAGCTGCCAAAGAAACCATGCTCAGCTCCCTACCTGTTCTGCTCTAAGGGAAATATCTGGGCCTATGGCATTGTAGAGGTCTGTGTTAATGTGTATGGCTCATATTACCACCAATGCATATGTAGCCATACTTGGTATACCTGAGTAGAGTCCCAGTGATGATCCACTATTGATAGTGTAGCAGAAGCCAGAGTCCTTGAACCAGACCAGTGACTCATTGCAATAGACATTTGTAAGTATAAATATGTGGTCAAAGGGTATGCTGTGGGACACAGTGACACACTGCAGCTTCCACAGTGACACAATGCAGCTTCCATGATACAGATGGTTTTGTTGTCATTGTTGTTGTTGTTTTGTTTTGTTTTTATTTTTATTTTCTTTCCATGGGCAGATTGCAAGGGCAATGGACAGATACCAAGGGATGGGGAGATATGTGGAATTGAGATGCATGATGCAAAGTTCACAAAGAATCAATAAAAGTTTTCAAACTCATATCATGGAATAAGTAGTATTGAAGCCATTTGTGAGATAACTCCAACCTTATTTTGAGTTTCAAGACCTAGCGCACTCATTAGAATTACTCTACAAAGCCCCATTAGAATATAAAATATGAATGGAAGTTCCTTAAGGAGAGTTTGTAGTGGAGTGGCAGTGTGCTGACCTAGTGTGTGCAAGGTCTGGGGCTGATCTTAATCTCATGCAAAAAGAAAAATAAATGCCCCCGACAAACTGCTGCCCATAGACTAGATACTCAAGAAGATACTCTGCCATTTGCTGAAGTGGTAACAAAAATATCCTGCCTTGTTTGTTTGTTTGTTGTTGTTGTTGTTTAATTTTAAAACACTAATGGCACCTGTCACCAGTGTGTCTGCCATGCATCTATCTCCAGCCCAGAGAGTTGTAACCTAGATGATAGCCAAAGCTCTGTTTCTTCTTCAGCACCACAGAAGAGCCTGCACATCCCAGTCTCCCATTGGATATAAACACCTTCCTGTCTAGTTGGGACGAACCAAAAGTTAAATTGTCTTAGTGATTTTTGAGTATTCATAAATGTGAAAATCAAAATCCATGAACAATGCTGTTTTAACAGCACGCAGCATACTAACTCTTCGACTTTCTCAGTACTCTGATAGCTGAACTGATGAAGTAAGGCTGCTGATTCTCTGCATTGTTAGGAACATTAAGCTTTTACAGTGTCTTTCAAGCTCGCTGATATCTATCCACATAGAATAAATCATGTTTGAGACAATAGTAAAAAAAAGGTGGTTTTTCACACAGTACAAATTCAAATATCAACTCAGTCAAAGGTACTAAAATTTCCACTTAATCTCAACTTACTTATTTATATTGGATGGAAAAATTCCATAAAAACACGGTTTTAAAGGCTTTGTGCAGTGTTTATGTAAAAACATGAGGAACCCTATTGGAAATTTTTTTCTAGAATTATTGACTAAGGTCCAAACTTAATAAATAAATTCTCATTTTTCTTACTAACAAGGAAAGGCAGCTTTAGTTGGCCAATTTCAAGTAGTTCAGTGTCAATTACCCAGTGTCTGGAGCTGCAGAATGATAACAAATGATGCACCTCCTGGGCCAATTTGCAGAGCAATTGAAACAATATCAACACATCAACAGGAATGTGTGTGCTTAGACTACACATACATACGTACATATACTCTCTATCACACACACACACACACACACACACACACACACTACTACAATATCATTATTCCAACAAGAAAGTGTGTGCTTAGACTGCTCTATTTCCCTCTGTCTCTCTGTCTTTCTGTCTGTCTCTGTCTTTCACACACATAGTCTCATAAACACAACTTATACACAACATCAATGTACAAACACTGTGTGTTCAGACTGCATACACAAACTCACACATGCATAAACTCTCTGTCTCTGTCTCTGTTTCTCTCTCATATATGCACATGTTCACACACAAAATATCAACATACTTACAGGAAAGTATATTGACACACACATACACACTGAAAATACCAACAAGAAACTGTGTGTTTAGGCTGCACACACGCAAAAACATCCACACACTTTCTTTCAAACACAATCACAGATGCATGCACACACACACACACACCACACACTTGGAGATAGATGAGAGAGAACACTGTGCACTTTTAAAGCACAGGTTTAAATTTTCTGTGAAGTGCATGTGAAGTGCAAGTACCTAAAATCTCTTACTGGGGGCTTAGTTTTCAGAGCAAAATCTTGGGAGATTTTAAAACCTTCAGAAGGTGGATGGAGCTGGAGAAAGTAGGTCTGTGTGGTGTGTCATTGTGAGTTGTCCTAGGCATGACTCTCTGTTATCTTCTTCTTCTTCTTCTTCTTCCAGATATTTTTTTTATTTACATTTCAAATGCTATCCCAAAAGTTCCCTATACCCTCCCCCACCCTGCTCCCCTTCCCACTGACTCCCTCTTCTTGGCCCTAGCATTCCCCTGTACTGGGGCATATGACATGTACAAGACCAATGGGCCTCTCTTCCCAATGATGGCCGACTAGGCCATCTTTTGATACATATGCAGCTAGAGACACAGCTCTGGGGTTACTGGTTAGTTCCTATTGTCTCTGTCACCTTCTCTACTTCCTGTCTACCATATGGTGGTTCTTCCAATGGCTCCTGTTGCTATAATTTCTCCTTCATAATGAATTCAGAGTTAACAGGGCTGAGGACCATGGACAGAAAACCCCTGAATTGTGAGCTGAAATGTGTAAGGCATTCTGTTATAGCAAAATAACATTTGACAGACACAACATGGAAATATTTGGAAACATACACACAGTCACAAAACACAAACCTGCTGTTATACACACATACATATTCACATACATAGAGTGGTATCTGTACACTGCTGTGATATAGATACACATGCATACTGATCCACATACAATATATACCCACATATATACACACATGCCCTGATATACACACATATACACATGTTGTATAGACACATGCATACTCATACACACACTGCACACAAATTCATCAGAAAATATACACATACTAAGGCAAGACATACATACATAGTTGACTGCAAATTTCAAGCAGGTTTTAACTAATGATCATATCAATTAGTAAACAAAGTTCCCTATTTCCACTGTAAGCTTCTCTAAGCATTTGATATTATCAAGAAATGCATTGAAAGTTTATTTCTACAATAGAGCAACATAAAAACTTATGAAAAAAAGGTTTAGTTCACTAGATGTCTGAGAACAACAACAACAACAACCATACAGTTAATCACCCATCATGCTTCAGGGTCCATAAGAGAGAAAAGGCCTCCCTGGTTAGTGTTAAGTGGACATAGAGCACCAGCCTTAGCATTTCCATGGCCACAAAACCAAGTATAAGGGCTCCTGAGGGAGGTCTCTTCTGCTTTAGTCTCCTACCTCCCTCCTGGGGACAATACTTTCTTCTGGGCCATGGTTATAATTTCCTTTCCAATTCTGCCCAGCAAGCTCTTGCAAACAAAATATTGAAAGCATCCTCCAGCTCCCAAACTCACAGAATGACCTCACCTTTCTTTGACATCGACACTGGAGCAAAATCTGGCAGTATTTCATACAAAGAGTTCATTTTAGTTATTTCTGAATTCCCAGATTCAGTCAATATGGCCTATCTGGATTTATCAATTTCTCGATTCTTTTATGCATAATTACACAAATCCTACCACATAGACAGCTAACCCAATCTAAAAGTTCTGTTCTGTTCTAGTATGCTGTCAGGAGAGGGTTGGCCTGGAGATGTTCTGAAGTCTAATGACAGGAGGAGGTAGAAAGTCTGGGAGGTACAAATCCACATGTTCACACTCAAGCATGACTTTTCCATTTAGTTAATTTTTTTTATTAAAAGCTGAATAATTGCAATATGAAAGCGTGAACACAGGATTGAGAAGCAGCCACTACCTGCATATCACTCCATAAGGAGCTGGAAATGAAAAGTAAATTAAACGAGAGCTGGCAGTATCAAGATCCTGGTAAGATAAAAACCCATCAGGGCCAATGTGTGCAATACTGCCTCAAACAACTTGCCAGGAGTCAAGAAAATGCATCAATGCTGGAAGATTCCGAGATCAGGGAGCTGGTTTGTTCTCAGCTGCTTTGCAGAGGTGTGCAATTCTGTACACTTTTGTATCATCATCTCCCTCTTCCTGTGGGGATCTTAGTTTTTAATTTCCTGAACACACTTACAACCTGCATTCAGCCACAATGCTGAACATCACAGTAATTATACCATTCCCTCATTTTAGGCTTAAAAAAAAGAGGGTTCAGAGAAAAGACAGATGTTCTATCTATGTGGTCAGGAATCTCAGATTTCTGGGATGATACTGTGTAACTGGAACAAAGGAAACTGGGTAGAAAGGAACCAACATTAAAGGCACATAGAGAATGGACCCAAAAATAAGTCACTGGGAAAAGTAAATGTCTTTTCATTTAAAAAGTAAAAGAGAAATTGGTAATAATGCTATGACTAAATACTATGACTCATGGGATAAGAAGATTGTGGTATTATGTAGTGCAGGAAATACGGGTACGTGGCATTTACAGGCTGCCTAACATTTGAATTGTTTATCTTACTCTTAAATGCATGTTTAAAATATAGTTCTGCTTGGTTAATTTGTCTTAAAACTAAACAGCAAAACAATAATTATCCCTTTTATATGCAAGAGATTGCTAAACAGTTGCTGAAGAGCTAACTTTAACACAGCAAGGGGAATATAATGTCTCCTAAAAACCACTGAATATTGTGTTATTAATCAAGTGCTGCTAGAAGTTAAAGGGACAGATGTAGTTGCTGCCATGTTTCTTTAATCCAATGGGTGACACTGTCAGCAAGGTGCATGCATTTGGGGAAGCCACTTTTCTTCTGACAGTCTCCTGAACCCACCAAGCTACTTCACCTGCCTGTGTGTTGAGCCAGAATGTAAAACGACATACATAAGTTATGTCACCAAGTAAAGTCTAGCAACTGCTCATATATAACTGACAAAATGTCTCAGCATTAAAAAAGAAAATCAAATCTACCAAAACTGCTAATTGAATTTCAGATTTTAAAGTGAAGACTTTAGCCAAGAGTACAGATATGGAGAGAGAGGCCCTGGGAGAGAATGTTCCTGCCTCCCGTTCCAGTGACTTAGTAGGTCTGCTCTTCTGTTCCACTTCTGAGGGTGAAGTGGCTTGGAACAGAGGGTAAGGAGACCCATCTGCAATTGGAAGTGCGAGGCTACAGCAGCAAGCTATGTCCCACCCCTTTGTGACTTCAGCTGGGTGGAGGTTCTCCTGGGAGACTAATGACAAGAAATTAAAATAGGAATGGCACTTGGTGCTTCCCACTCCTGTATGAACCAGGCAACAGGGTTAGGATTCACACAGGGAACTGAAACAGGGTGAGAAAGCTAAGCCCCATTTTCAGTTTTTAACTGAGCACCTTAAGCAAACAAGTCCTGCATATTCAAGCTCATGTTTATTTAGCCCTAGGATATGATTTCATAATAGCACACTGAGCAAATGCTGCTGAGGAAGGGCCAAGCCGTGCCAGTGGTTAGCAGAATGACTAATGGACACGGGTCTCAAGGGATGACAGTAAGTTTATTACTGCTGTTATCATCACCTCACTAGTGAAGATTCTGCTCGTTAGTGAGTTAGAAGTAAATGGGAGATTCAAACAGCAAAGTTGAGCATCATTATTTCCTATCTGCCTCCCAGTCAGTGCTAAGAGGGTCTCCTAACTCTGTTCCAAGCCACCTCACCCTGAGAAGTGGATCAGTGGAGCAGACCTCCTAAGTCACTGGAGCAAGAGGCAGGAGGTTTCTCCCCTAAGGCCTCTCTCTTCATTTCTGTACTGTTGGCTAAAGTCTTCACTTTGAAACCTGGAATTCAATTAGCATTTTTGGTAGCTTTGGAGCACCAGATCCCTTGCCTAATCTGTAATCTATTCCTGAAGAAAGGTGCACATGCAGCATGCTTCTCCAAAAAAAGAGGGATGCTTACAGCCCAGGTACAGCTGGCAATGCTAATGTACTTTTTTTTTCTCAAACAAAAATGGAATGGAATGAACTCAAATGGAATGGAATGGAATGGATTGGAATGGAATGGAATGGAATGGAATGGAATGGAATGGAATGGAATGGAATGGAATGGAATAGAATAGAATAGAATAGAATAGAATAGAATAGAATAGAATAGAATAGAATAGAATAGAATGTGTGTCTAGTAATTAAAACAATGAAACCATGAAAACAAGTGGAAATATGATGATGGATAGATAGATAGATAGATAGATAGATAGATAGATAGATAGATAGATAGATAGATAGATAGATAGGTAGGTAGATAGATAGATAGATAGATAGATAGATAGATAGATAGATAGATAGATAGATGGTAGATTAGATAAGTAGATGGTGGATGGATGGGTACCTTAGTAAACTATCCGGTAAGAATTATGAGCAATAAATATTGCAACAGAAATCTCTGGCCTCTAGCAGAAAGATCACAGAGGTGCTTTCTTGACGACACGTGAGGAGGACTACAGGAAGCAAGGGAAGTAATTTTGCCACCAGTTGTTGGGGGTCTCGTGAGGGGAAACAGAAGCTGTATCACACTCCTAGCTCATTCAGCGTGTAAAGGAGGAGGGAGCATGAGGTGTTGGGTAAAAGGATGGCATTCTGTGTCCACTGTCTGTCCCACAGATGTATTTCTATGGCTCAGCTCCCTTTGAAAATTCATATGTGGAAACCATCTGGCAAAAGAGGTGCTAGCAGCGACTGTCACAGATTTGTCTCTCACCTGGGTAAAAGGTTGCAAAAACTCTTGGCAAGGGTCCAAACTCTGACACTCACAGGGGTAGACTAGGAAACTTGTCAGATATTTGCAGATTTGCTGTCTCGTTTCTGCTAGGCAAGCAATATGAGCTAGCCCTTTCTTTTTTATTACTATTTAAGATTCTTGTGACAGAGTCTGTCTGTGCTTTCTAGTCTATGAAATCCCCCTGACTCAACTTCCTGAGCGGTCCCATTACAGGCATGTGACACAAGGCCTTGAAATCATAGCTATTTTGTTATATTACTTTGAGGTTAATTTTGATGAGCTTTGATTTTGAGAAGTATAGAAGAATACCTAGGGTATTATGTAAGTTATTTTAATCATTATGATGCCATTGTATTTGGTGAGGACAAATTATAAACTGTATAGGATTATCTCTTTTTTCTTCCTTCTCTTTTCTCTTTCTCCTATAACATTCTTATTGTCCTCATTATTCCATGATGTGTATATTTATTTCAAGATTTGTTCCTCACATGATGTCACATCAGATACCTGATGCCACCTGATTTCCTGGCTGGGATGTGTCTGTCTTATGCATCAGAGTCTGCTAAGAGTCTTTAGCGTGACATTGCTCAGCCTGCTCAGAAATCCTAGCAACCTTGTCACTCACTGGAGTCTTCTCAATTCCTTCTTCCCAAGATTGTCCTGTCCATCTCTGTCTTTAGTGAAAAGAGGAGGGATACTTGTGGATGTGGCAGGTGCCAGTGTTTGCTAGGTACTTCTTGTTTGTAAGTAGGCAGTTGTTAGGGATTAAGAAGACAAACATCATATGTAGCTTGGTATGTGGTAGATTCACAGGCACAGGGGAAATCCTTGTGCTGACTGGGTCATCAAAGAAGGAAGAACAGAGATTGGGTCACTTTGATCCTCACACACTGACACCTGTGTCAGAACACTACTGCATTTAGAGTAGTAACAGCTCGATCTGAATTGCATCTCTATAGACAAAGCATAGTAGTTATTCCATCTGCAGATGAAGAAGACCAAGTTCAAAGAGTTACAGCATTTGTTCATGGGTGTTTGATAATATCTAGTAGAGCCATCCTACTGACATGATCTATTTAACCCTAAATCCATCCCTTTCATCATCAATGAAAGAACATCGAACAGAATGCTTGGCTCAGGAGAGTATCGGTGTCATACACTGAGGAGAATAAGAAGGGCAGAACAGTCTTCTTGGGGTCCGCTGCTGAGAAGAGAGCTAGGGGATGAAGAGGATACAGTAGTGTCAATACACAAAATTCAATAGAGAAAGCAAAGTCTCTGCTTGTTACAGTCTGTACTCATCAAATCTCAGGGACCGTGATCAGACTGGAGCATCCCCAGGCTAGACTGCAGTCCCATCCACTGAGAGAAAACAATTCCTGGGGCACTATTTCTTCAGATCTCCCAGCTTTCCACGATAGAGACAGAAGTTATTAAAGAGTAATTAAATATCATTAAGTTTATAAGGTTATTCTACATTCCCTAAGCACAAATTCTTAATAAAAGTGAAGAAAACAAGCTCTACCCAGCAAATTAGTCCACATATATTAACATTTGCTTTAAAAAACATCATTAAAACAATCTTTTACTGTTTGCTGTAGAAGACTGCTGCTGTAGGAAGTGGATTCTCAAGAGACTGTGCCTGTCTAGAAATGAATGGCACAGGAGCAGATGTTAGCAAAGACAGGAAGACATGAAGACACATAACCAAACACTCAATGATCTATCTCTTTGGGATTTGTTAGAAATGTAGACATGTTGAGATGCCAAGACCTTGGTGCAATTCTATTCAAGAGACTGTAGTGACAGCACAGTACCTTTGACTTGGTCAGGCAGCCCACCCTGAGAATCTCACAGCTCCTGTTTCTTATTCTTGAGAAGCAGGGTTTTGGCTTCTTTGTAACTACTCTGTATACAAAGGAAGTAGAAGCCACTCTATGATGCATGGCCCTAAGAATAGGGACCCCCAGAGCATCCCAGGGAAGAATCAGCTCTCATGGGACTCAAGCTGCCATAGCAAGGAGCTTGTAAGAGCCTGAAAGTCTGCCTAACGAGTTGGAGACAAGCAAATCTTACCAAATTCCAAGGCTTACTGAACAAACTCCAGCCTATACATATACAGTCACCAAACCCGCATGCTATTGTGAATGCCGGGAAGTGCTTGCTGATGGGAGACTGATATGGCTGTTTCCTGAGAGGCTCTGCCAGAGGCTGATGAATACAGAGGCAAATGCTTACAGACAACCATTGGACTGAGTGTGGGGGTCCTGGATGGAGGAGTTAGAGAAGAGACTGAAGGAGCTGAGAGGGTTTGCAGCCCCATGGAGGGAGCAACACTGTCAACAGGCCAGATCCCCTGGAGCTTCCAGGGACTGGAACACTAACCAAAGAATACACATGGAGGGATGCATGGCGTAGGCCATATATGTGGCAGAGGATGGCCTTGTTGGACATCAGTGGGAGGAGAGGCCCTTGGGCCTGAGGGTGTTCAATGCCCCAGTATAAGGGAATGCAGGAGGGGTGAGGTGGGAGACAGGAATGGGTGGGTGGGTGGGGGAGCACCCTCACGAGGTAGGGGAGGGAGGAGGGATGGGTTAGGGGATTTTTGAAGGGGAGACCTGGAAAGGGGAAAGCATTTGAAATGTAAATAAAGAAAATATACATTTTCTTTTTAAATCCACTATCCCATGTATTCTAATTATCTTTGGTTACATTACATTGTCTCACAGGACACATACTGAAAGTAAGAACGTCTTTGCTGTATAAATGTTCTACATAGACAGACCTTGAAAAAAATAGTTGAAAAGCAAGTAGAAGCTGCTGGATGACAATTTTCTATTCTGGGTCTATTACCCGGCAAAACTCACAATAAATGGACTAGGAGTAGAGCAACTCGCTCTACTGACCTGATTCTATTTATTCAATAGCTCAGAAAGTTTGTTCTACTTATTTTACTTTTTGGAATATACCCAAGAATGAACATCTACCAACTATGTGTCAATAGGGGAATTACTCAGAGGCTGTAGTGAATTATAAAAGCGTTCAACAGTAGAGAAAACCAGCAGGATAAGGTCAAAGTGAATCATAGGCCCTGTTCTGGAGCCCAATGGGGCTGCTATTCTGAGTATCCATGGTTCTCAGCATGTTTCAGTCCTGCCTGTACCCTGAAAGTGTCTGGTTGGAATATGACATTAGAAAATTCAGCTGTAAGGAGGGAAACAATCCTTTTGTTTGTCTTTGATTTTTTTTTCTTGTGTAACTTAGGTTTTTTTTTATTTTTATTTTTTTATTTCAAGCATTCCATACAGGTATACATTGTACCTTAGTCATTCAAGTCTTTGTTCCTCAGCTCTAACTCGACTCAGTTTCCCATCTCCTCAACTTTCAACCTCATGTCCTCTTTTTTTCTTTGTAACTCATGGAGTCTAGTTAGTGCTGTTGAATGCACATACATATGGACCTTCTACTGCAGCAAGGCCAAGGAGAGCACCCTAAAGAAAACTGACTTCCCCTCAGCTTGCAGCAATCAACAAACAACTAACAGGGCAGGGGTAACCGACATATAATGCTAGTTGTTGGGATTGGTTACCCCCACAATGTTCATGCCATTGTTGCATCTGTGGATAGATCTTGCTAGGATGGATCCAGTGCGAAGGGTTCACAGCTGGGTATGACTGGTGCCTTTCTCCTCAGGCAGCACCTTTCAGTACCATGGAGTCTAGTCCACAGAGGAGCTTCTATGTTAGAGAAGTTTCATTTTTCATCCCTTGTTACCAAAGTTTGAGGGGTTTTAACCAATAGAATCTTACCACAGTGATTTTCTTCCCTCCCTCCTTCTTTCCCTCCCTCCCTCCCTCCCTTCCTTGCATATAGGGTCTCATGTAACTCAGGCTAGCCTGCAATTCAATATGCAACTCAGGTTAGCCTTGAACTCCTGAACCACCTGCCTTCACTTCCCAAGTACTGGCAGCCTCTCTCAACCTGTGGGTTTCAACCCCCTTGGAGATCACATATCAGATATTTACATTACGGTTCATAACAAATTCATTTCAAGTACGATTCAACCATTTCATTACTACTTCATAACCACATAGCAAAATTGTGGTTATGAAGTAGTAATGAAATGGTTGGGGGGTCACCATAACCTAAGGAGCTATATGAAAGGGTTGCAGCATTAGAAAGGTTGAGAACCACTGGATTGTAGGAATGTGCCATCATATCTTAGAAGTCAAGAAGGTTAATCACATGCACTTGGAAATAAAACTTCCCAAGTCCAAGTCCTGACACCACCACTCACATTGCCTGTCACCTTGAACAAAATAATCAGTCGATTTATATCTCTTTTTCCTCAGGAATTTGGGACAAAATAGACACAATACAATGGAAGATGCCTTGCAGATATTGTGAGTTCAGTGCACGCAAGCTCTCCGTATTCTGAAAGAGGCAGAAACAGATGTAATAATGTCATGAAGACCAGCCTGAGAGCCTCGGGCTATCAAACCCCAGGTCAAAGGACCAGGGAACTTACTCATTTATAAATCTGGAACTAGCCACAATGAAATGGGAATTTTCAGTGGCAATCATGGGAAATAATGATGTGGATGCAACCCTAACTTCTTTCCAGAAACACGGACAAGTGATCATTCAGCTACAGAAATGTAGTATGTAATTCTATGTAATAAAGTCCATTCTAACACTATACAATTCAGTCATCTCTACAACTTGATGTCTTTCTCCATTGTATTGCTCCTAATAAGATCAGCTACTTCAATATTTACACATGCATGCATGCATGCACAAACACACATGCACATTCCCTACACACAGGAAGACATACTCACATACAGACACACATATGCTCATTGACACACATGCACAGGCATACATACAAACATGTACAGGCACAGAGATACTCACACACAGACATACATACACAGACATACATGCACAGGAACACAAAGGCACACAAATAAGTAATGAGTAATAAGTAATTACTGACTATGTAGATTTAAGTAGTTCTTTGAGATTTATTTTAAATTCTTCATATGCCTTCTCAAATATCTCTACATATTGAAGCTACTAATAGACATACGCAGAGAAGTAGCACTTTATTGTAAGCATTTTTTTCTGTTTTATTAAGTCCTCATTAGGGTCTTAACTTTCTTGAGGACAGTAACCTTGGTCATCATAAATGTCCTGAAGTCAGGGGTGATCAAGAGTTTATGCATTTAATTCACAGGAGAGGCCAGTGGGCCTCACAAAGGTCTACACACCCTTACTTAGGCACAATTTCAGTGTGTGCTTGGGTAGCTCCTTAGCTCAAAATTGTAGGTTACAGAGGAATAATTACAGCAGAGATAAAGCTGATTAAAATAGGTCCGGCAAGAAGTGAATGCTGAGAGTAAGAGGTCAAGAGGACAGCTATAAAAAGGACAAGGTAGAACTATAAACTCAAACAGCACAGATGCACACAGGAAAACTGCAGATGACCTACTTTCTCTGTGTGTAAAGTGTCAGAAAAGGCAAGTCCATGCAGCCCAGCGTGGTCACAGGTAGCTCTCACTTCAATCAGAATGCTGTATCTCAGAAATGTTTCAAGCAAATCTAGTTCTTTGTGGTGGGCAGCTAGCTTAGAAGTATAGCCTGTGCTTAGCATGCAAAGGTCCTGGTTTTGAACTGCAGCATCTAAATAATAATTACTTAATATGCAAATTGTTAAAGCTACAGGACTTATATGTCTAGAATTCTCATTTGCATGTGTGATACTGTCTCTATAGTGAAGTGAAGTAAATGAAGTATTCTTGTTGGCTTAGCACAAGGGTGGGCACATAATTTTTGATAATAGAAATATTTTCTTAGAAAGTGATCTTTCATCTCTGTAAATAATAATTCTGTTGCTAAGGAACCAGAGTTTGATTTGCTATTTAACTGTGATAATTATGGGGTTGGGGGTAGAAGGTATGCACTTCCCATGGATGTTTCTTTTGAGGGGTTTGAGACTCGTTCTCTGAGACAATCTCTCCCCCTGGTAGCTAAATCCAGCACAGAAGTCGGAGATATCAGAGAACTGCAGTGTTCCAGCACTGGCATAGCCCAATGGGTTCTAGTCCTAGCTGCTTTTTTGTAACTAAAGGAGTGGTGTGGTAAGCAGGAAATAATATATGTGGGGCCTTGAAGCCATTGTTATGACAAAGGACACTGGGTGTTTATTTTGTTGTGGGAACTGACCTGGAAAAACTTCTCAGGCCTGACTACCTTGCTCAGCCCTGATGTCAGTTATATCAAATTTTTGGGGACAAAGAACCTGAATTCACACCAGAATCAGCAAGAAAGGAAAACCTAACAAAGGAGAATATTCACATTCTTACACCTATAGAATTCTATGAAGATAAGATGATCTCTTCCAAATCCAGTGGAAACTTTGTTTTGTGTAAAACTAAACCAGTTTATATAGATGACCTAGGAAAATTATTCTTAAATAGAAAAGGCTAGGGAATCTTTACACCACAGGTTCATATGTGAATCACTTCCTAATCCCCTCGAGGGCCTTCATATTGGTTCCAACCATATTTTCCAACTATAAGCTTCAAAGAAAAACTTACTCTGTAAAGATTGTTCTAAGAAGCTTAAATTAAAATAGAGGTTTTTAAAACGAATAAGACCATTTGTCTTTCCATGGGTTTTCCATGAACTTAAGTATTTCACTATTTCAAATATTTCCCCCATTGGCTTTTTCTCATTTTGATATACATTTGTCTGTTGTGTTGAACTTGGTTACAAACTTGAGACAGCAAGGCATCCTTGGCCATTTATTTTCTTATCCTATTTGGTAGCCCTTTCAAAAGGAAATGGCTAGAATTTGAACCAATACTTTTAGCATGTGCCTAGGAATGCTTCCTGTGAAAATAGATATCACTATCAATTAGTGGCCTCCAGCACCCAAAATGGGAGAGTGTGGTGGATGAAGCCACAGAGGACAGAGTTTAAACCATAGCTCAGTTCCCAAGCCACAATTTGGACCAATGATAAACTCAAGAGTTTCTGCTTCCTTGGCTAAGCATTAATAAAATTGATATGTAGTGAGTTTATAATACAAATCACAAAATGGTTATAACTGTTAAGTTCTTATGCAAAACCTGTTAGAGAAAATGTATTTGATAAATGTGAAGAAATATGTGTGTGTATGTGTTGTGTGTGTTTTATTATATCTATAATTATGAGGCAGCTTGCTGTTTTTATAAAAATGTATCTCATCACAGTATGGTAAGGTGTACCTATGATCTTAGCTACTCAGTAGATTTATGCAAGGGTATTGTCTAAGCCCAGCCTAAACAACATAGAAAAAAACATATCATTAAACCAAACCAAATAAAACTAAGGCAACCAAAGACTGTAAAATTTCTAGAGTCATTTTCAATCCGAGTATGATCAGTAAATGATTTGTTTTATTCTGACACAATAAATACTATGTTTAGTTATGATAAACATTTGTAAGCTATGCACCAATGTGCAGGAAGATAGAATAAAAATATGTAAGGAGAAATACTATTGAGAGCAGGGGGTCATAAACTTATGGACTATGGAGCAAGCACAGGGATCTGGAAAGAGACCAAACTTTCCCAGAACCCTGACTACAATACCTCTAAAGCTGTCAGTTACCTGTTGAGGGTGGGATTTGGTGAATATAGTTTTTAGATTGCTTGACTTGGAAGGCCACATAGCGACTTTATACAAAATGATTTTGATCTCCCCTTAAGGCTGAGAAAGAGAATACTAATAAATGTGGGTTATCCAAGAGCACGAGAAACAAAATCTGTGAAGTCTTCATAATTTGGGGTGGGAACCATTGGATGGAAGTTCATAGTAATTGTTATGAAGCCAGTCAGAACTAAACTAACCATATGAGACGCGTGGCCAGCATTTGGGGCTACTGGGCCATGCTGGTGTTTGACAGAAGAGAAACCTAGTGTAGACTGTAGTCAGAGCTTTTATATAAGCTTGAGTATAAAAGAACTTGCTTGTTCTTGTTGTTGGACACAAAGGAGTATGCAACCTGGTCTAATACAGGAAGATGAGCTGTGCTTATATGTTACTCTCTTGCTCTGTACACACATATGTGATGCATAGAATGAGAAAGGCTCACAAAACTCAAAGTTGTAAGAACTCTAGAGCTTCTCTTTCACATCATAGCAGCAGTAAACAATTGCCACAGAGAAGAGACTCTTCAGTGGCTCTTCCTGAAACTAGTGTGAAAAAAGGTGTCACTGCCCATGATGGAGTGGGCTTTCCAGTGATCCAGCTGATCCAGCCACCCATGTTCTTGTAATCAACTCCCACAGTTCATTGGTTCAACAAGCTGGACTTAGGTACCACCAACATCTTTTTTTTTTTCTTTCAGCAATTTCTTATTTAGGAAGAACAAAATTTTGTTCACCTATTCTAGAAATGCTATTTAATGATATGATTATGTCAGTAGAAATATGGTTTTCTCATTAGAGAAGCAATGTATGGTGGTCTGGTACATTGGTGCATAATGATTTCAGGACCCAGTCTTGCACAGAGACTCATGAGAGCATGGTACCTAGAACCTCTGTCATTCCATGACATACATTGAAGATACATGTAATATAGACAAATACCTGTGCAAACTCTAAAAATAAATTCATGGTAAAACTTTGAAATCCTTTCCAAGAACAGTGTTCCTGCTTCCATGAACTCTAACTACAGCATTTCTGAAGCTGTCAATTTTCTGCAGAGGACTGGATTCAGTGACTATAGCTCTTAGACTGCTTGATGTAGAAGGCTATATTGTGAATTTACCCCAAATGGTTTTGATCTTCCCTCAAATTCTTCAAAAGCAAAGCATTAACATATTGTTTAATTATTTTTTTTTATAAAATGATGGTTATCTTCTGATCCTCTCTGAGGAGTGTGTTAGGATGACCTGAGAAACTGCTTCCCTCAGTGTTTTCACAGCTCCAAGTGCTTAGTTAACTCTCGAAGTATTCCCCACACAGAGATATTCCACAGAGCTCACTCTTGTTACAGACTTGTAAAGCAGAGGAAGGGGTCATGTGCATACTTCCATTTCAATAACATGATAACAAGAACGCCTGACTGGCAGTACTAGAGAGAACAGGGGTATCTGGCTACATGTGCATAAGGCCAAGTGTTGCCAGAACAGGTCAGATGCATATATGCTGTCTGACAGACCATATGCCTCCAGGGAGATCTTAGTCTTTCCTAAAGAGGACATATCTTATGTGCCCTGGAATAAGATGTTGGAAGAAACTTATCATTATAAATGACTTGATAATTTTGTATTTATTTGAATAGAAATACTTTTTCTCTTTTTGTACTTAGTTCATACATGAGTAAAAGAAAGATCAAAGAAAACAACCGCTGGGGCCTTGGGTCAGGAAGTGCTACCGCTATGTTCAGAAAGAAAGACAATTTGGCAGTTCTGTGGACAGAATGCATTTCTCTCTGGTTATTACCACAGCCTGTTAAAAGACTGTCAGGAAACAACTGGAACATTTGCGTTAGCTGCCCACATCCTTGCACTCAATTCAACTGATTCCAGGCTTCTCACAAATGGATTCTAAGGTAAAGTCAAGAGGATTCATGGGCTGGGGAGTAGAGGAATCTTTAAAGGAGACTTTGATAGGGATATGGACTCCTCAGAATATGAAAGACTGAGTTTCTACTAGTCTCTCATGGGCTATCAAAGTCAGATTCAGAGGAGAAGTTTTCATATTGGAACATACATAATCACTAAAAAAGAGAGACTTTCCTTATAACCAGGGCAAGGAAGCAAGGGAAATGAGCGCTCACTGTATTGACATGGATATATGTGGAAATCGATAAAAATTTTACCTCTAGGTGTAAGGGGATGATATAGGATAGCGTGCACTTCACACTGCATGCTTTCTTCCACCCTGCACTGTACTTTACACTAATCCTACTTCATTTTTCTCCTTAGGCAATTCTACCTCATGCCCATTTTGAAGCAAAATAGAAAACATTCTAAAGCATAATGTATATTTTAACAACAAATAACAAGAGTCTTGCTTGTGACACAGGCCATCCTTTCAACCAGGAACATGCCACTGTGAAACATCCACAAACACCAGCAAACATTCAGAGCTAGAACTTCAAACACCAACTTGTCTTTTTCATTACTGACAAACACAAAGAATCAAAAAGATGTGTACAACAGAAATCTGGTTGGTTGAGTGTAAGTGACTTAGTGACAAAGATAGAAGGGTTAAATACGAAGGAGAAAATAGGCATCGATTCATGGCTCAGAATCCCTGGAAAGCAAGGGTGATCATGTTAAATCACTCTCGTATAAAGAGGTATATGTTAAACAATTGTCATCCTTGTGTTTCTCATGCACAGCTGTCCTAGACTTGCATTCTGAGTTGAGATTCCCTTTGGAGCTGATGACAAGTTCCTACCATGGCACTTGCCATTGTTTAAACGTGAAGGAGCAAAGTATAGAGAGGAGGGATCCTGGTTTCTCCTGTCAATAAAAGTATGTAGGTATTATGGAGTAGGGCCTCATGCTTCTGATATCACAATCTAAAAATGGGAACTTATGTGGCTGACACAATGTTTTACAATAAAACTCAACGGTACCTGGTCATCATGTCCCTGCTTTTGTGGCCTTCTTGGCCTCCCCATAGAGTAGAATCCCTGCGGTCCTGGCAAGTGTTTCAACAAGAGATTAGTAAATGTATTTAAGACTATGCTGGTCACTGGGGTACTGGATTTATATGATGCCTGGTTACACACTGTACTACGTCTTAGACCAGTACTGTAGGCTCTGAGCCAAAGGGCAATTATATTTCTAGAATGTGGAGGATTCTGAAACACTTTATTGCTGATGATAATAATGGTCATGGTGGATCTGTGAACTGACTGCATAGGAAAGATCCTACAAGCTGTGAACCCCAGCTCACTCTTTTTGTTTGTTTTGGTTTTGGTGGGGGTCTTTTTGTTTGTTTGTTTTTGTTTTTTAAGACAGGGTTTCTCCATGTAAGCCTGGATTTCCTGGAACTCACTGTAGACCAGGCTGGCCTTGAATGCACAGAGATCACCCACCTCTGCCTCTCAAGTGCTGAGATTTCAAGGCATGTACCACCATCAACCAGCCTCAGTCTTTAACTCAGTATGTGCTCCCAGTTAGACAGACCTCATCTCTACTGCACAATCATTCAAAAACCAAAGGGGAAACAAGTGTTAGTAAGCATGTGGAACACTGTTACTGGGGATAAAAAATGATGGGAGCTTCCACAGAAAAGTTTGGGATTCCTCAATAAAATTAGCTCTGATTCAGACATTTTTCTTTTGTATGAGTGTCAGAAAATCAAACCAAACGAAAACAATGAGCGTCTCAAGGAAGTTTCATGTTGTTCAATTTAGCCCAAAGATACAAGCAATGAAAGTGACTTTTGACAGATGGGTAGACAACATGCAGCATAGGATGTGTTGGGATGATGATCAGCCTTTCAAAGAAAAGGGATCATCTGCGCCATGTAACCTTGGTCATAGCCTTCCAAGTCAAACAAGCTGCTCACAGATAAACGAACGCCATGTTGTTTTACTTGTAAGATGTACTTAGGAGAGTTCATTTACATTTTCTGCAGTCAGCGTGGTAGTCAGAAACAGAATGGTTGTAATGGAGAGTGGAGAAGAGAGTTCTTTCATGGTTAGAATGGCTCAGTTCTGTAATATGAGTTCTGAAATGGTATGACCATGAGAGTGCACTTGACATTATTGAAATGTGTGCTTAAAATGTTTGAGATAATAAATCTTATACTACAGATATTTTATCAAAAAAAAAAACCAACCAAAACACAGCAAGGTTGATAGAAACAAGCCAAGTCAAATATCCACAATGCTTAAAGAAAAGAGCTATATAATATCATAAGCACAATGCTAAATGCCCAGTCACCTCAAAATGTTCTGTAATGTAACTGTTTTAATTAGTATTAAAAATGTCTCTCACACTTCAAAAATAAGTGCTATTGTCTAAAAATGATTTAGTGCCTGCATAAGTTTGGAAGTGATTCATTCTCCCGACCACAATACTAATGGGGCAGAGTTATATATTACTAAAACCTTTAGAGAGGATTAAATTGCTGGGCACTGATTTTTATTTTCACGTTAACTATCATTAGGACAAGGTGTTGCAAAGAAAGAGACACAGGAAATGTTCATTTTTCCTCTGCAACAGTTTGTGGGTCAGAACTGGGTGCTCATCCCCGACTGCTGCTAAAGTGATACAATTCTATGCTTTGTGGGGGATTAAAGCTATTTTAAGCTGCTGTCATTAGATTTGTGAAACCAAAGAGTCGTTTTACAGATAACATGAAACTGTATTAGACATAAACACCCTTTGTAGAAATTCAACATTATAGTAGAAATTAGGAGATTAAGAATGATATAGTTAGCACAGAGTGTTCTAGCTGCTCTGTTTTGTCTTTGCTTATGGTGGTTTATATGAAACTAATGTGCTCTTTGCACTGATAGGAGTGCATGAATGCAGTCAGTGTTCCCAGATACTTCTAAACTCACATTTCCCTGACTATTTCCCTCTTAGGTACATACACATAAATCCTGCCTAGAGGATCCAACCTTGTCTGGAGAGACCCATTAGCAGGAAGTGCCTTGTCTATTAGGAAGGTGAGCTGTCCTCTTGCTTTTATTTGAAGGAGAGGGATATTATATTTCAGCCAAGATGAGAGCACAAAGCTACATTTCCAGTGCCTGAGCATAATCAAAGTACTAGAAGTACACTTTTTGCTTTGTTCCAAGGGTAGGTAAATTTATATTTGGCTTGGCTATAGAAATATTTCAAAGGGTCATGTATCTAAATTACAATTTTGGAAACATACCATAAACCTTCCAGGCTATTAACTCTTTTGTATTTGATTGAGAACATACAAGGAACTCAAAATAATTGGACTTAATTTTGGATTATCTGTTCAGGAGTGGAGATGGGTCTGGGTTGTTGACACTTGTAGGGTCTAAACCACCTTGACTCTGATAATCAACTGAGCAGAGCTTAGGTATTGTGTTAAAATCCTGGCTTATGTGACTTCTTCCCAAGTCATTTCTGTTTAGCTTCTGGATGGTGAATGTCCACTAAAGGTTCATATGTTAGAGGCTCAGTCCTAGTGATAATAGTTCTGGGGGTGGTAGAGTCCCTATGAGGCAGGGTCTTCCTTCTGGAAGGTGCCTAGGTCACTGGATGCATGCCCTTGAAGAAGACCATAGGCCTTCAGTCCTTATGTCTCTGTGTTGCTGGTTCACAAAGGGAAACTTTTCTTCCCTTGCTGCAAATGAGCTGCCTTTCCCCCAGATGCTTAAAGAAACCAAGTCAGTAAATCTTATAAAGGAACATCCATAACCATTGTTCTAATTCCATTTATATTGCTGTGGCAAAATGCTATGATCAAAAAAATTTATGGAAGGAAAGGTTTATTGCATCTTACAATTCCAAATCACAGAGTATTCCTGTAGGAATCTTAAAGGCACGCTTGTATGCTATTCTAGAAAGCATTGCTTCCTACCAAGGAACTCATTTCACAGCCAGAGAAATACAGCTGGAACCATGGAAGATATGGCTTGCTAGCTAGCTCCAAAAAAAGCTTATACTCAGCTAGGGTTCAAATACAGTTCAGTACCACCTGGCTAGGGATGGTTCCACCTACAGTAGGCTTGGTCCTCCTACACAAATCCTCACAGACCAATATGATCTAGTAATTTTCTCAACTGAAGCTCTCTTCTCATTTTTCTAGGCTTTGTCAACCTGGCATCTAAACAAATCAGGACATTTAACAAGTCAAAACAAACCTTCTTTCTTTATAAGCCAATATCTTCCACTATTTTGTTTTAATGACAGAAAGGTGACTAACACCACTGTTCCATCCCTATTCTATATTATACACTATTTACATACTGATAATATTACTTATAAATTATAAATATTTGAGTTATATATAGAATCTGAGTCAAATAAAAGCCGTATATAACATTTATTGGAACAGTATTAAATGAGACCAAAACACAAGAGTGTCTTAATTAGGGCTTAATTGCTGTGAAGAGACACCACAACAATAGTAACTCTTGTGACAGACAACATGTAACTGGGACTTGCTTATAATTCAGAGGTTCTGAGGTTCAATCCATTGTGTTTAAGGTGGGAAGTATGGCAGAGTACAGGCAGGCATTATTCTGGAGAAGCTAAGAGTTCTACCTCTTATTGTAAAGGCAACCAAGAGAAGACTGATTTCCAAGCAGCTAAGACTAGGGTGTTAAAATCCATGCTACAGTGACATACTGCCTCCAACAAGGCCACACCCACTCCAACAAGGCCATATCTCTCTAATAGTGCCACTCTTTGGGCCTACCATATTCAAACCACCACAGAGTAATAAAAAAGGAGTAAAATTATAAGGTGAGATTTTTGCAACTTAAAATGTACTGGGATTTAATTTAGTCAATTTAGGTCAAACACAAATTTCCAGACATCCATTGATACTGCTTTGATGTAGCGAGCTGGTGTTCCACGTGGTTGCTTTGGTACAAGATTGATTTTCTGTATTTAAACATTGTCTTATGACAAACAGTGTTTAATATAGAAGCAGACAGCAGCTTCACAATATGAATGGCCTCAATTAGGCCTCACTTACAAGTGTCATATCTCTGTTACTGTGATCTGAAATGGAATTTTATTTACATGTGTGTGTGTGTGTGTGTGTGTGTGTGTGTGTGTGTGAGAGAGAGAGAGAGAGAGAGAGAGAAAGAGAGAGAACATCCAAACCTATTGAAGAAGAAAAGTTCAAAGTTCACTCAAGTAAACCTTTTGTAGACGTGCCAGTTGCTGAGCCCCTGAACAAGTTTAGGCTTAAGTAGGAGGTGTGTTTAAAAGAAGAATCTCATCTTTGCACAATGCTTATACATGGCCCAGACCAGAAATCACAAACTGTACTTTTATACCTTCTTTGAACTTGAGAGCCACTCATGCAAACCCATATTGAATGGATGCCCTCATATACTTGCCAAGGAAACAAGTTATAGCAAGTGCACCAGAGTCCTGCTTCCCAGCGTATGTTCTTTGCTTTTGCAGTAGTGACGAGCCATGGCCATGCATCTGGAAGCTACAAACATTCCTCAGCCTTTTTTACAGCTGGATTTGGCTGTTCCAAGCTTGCAGAAGGCAAATTTGAGCACTTTTTTTAACTATATATTTTTAATTTATTTTTTATTAGATATTTTCTTTATTTACATTTCAAATGTTATCCCCTTTCCTAGTTTCCCCTCCGAAAATCCCCTATCCCCTCCCCCAGACTTGAGCACTTTTAATACAAAAGGTGAACTGAATATCCTATGCCTCTGCCCTTTACTCTCTTGTGAGATATAAACAAACAGGCCTGTGGCCCAGCATCATTACAGCGATGATGATAATGTACAAGGAGCTGGTGGGATCAGAACATGGAAAATTTTAGCCTATGTTTTATTGCATTCGATAGATCTGGCTAATATCCTGGATCCTGGATGTATCCACACCTGCCATAATAAGGAGGACAAAAGGTTTCTAAATTTATGGGCTGTTTTTGTATTGATGGTCTAATTTTACATTAATTAATATAACTTATCATTAATCCCCTAATATAAATCTCTCCAACTCTGAGAGGGTAGCTATAGTTCACCTTTCTATCTACATTCAAAACACACACAGGCTGTGCTTAGCCATATTTCTCAGGAGTATGATAGGTCTTAATGGCTTGTGTGTTAACCTGGGGCTACTGCTCCCTTCCAAACACACCTGGCAGCAGTCTGAGCGTGACTGCTTCCTTTCTCTTTCTATCAACAGGTCTCAGTTATCTGCCAAATGGTCTGAATAAGGTCTCAGGCTCTTTCTTTGCCCCTGTGCAACATTTTGTAATTGATGTCAGTAGAGCAGAGACTTCTCTAGTGCAGGGCTGGTCTTAAGCCCACTTCACCCCAACTGCACAAGTAATGCTGGAGCTAATCACTCAGGAAGTCAAGTCAGTAGGAAGTTGTCAAGAGGGTCAGACTGTAATTAATCAATGAGGTCACTAGCAATAACCACAGAACATTTTGCTACATGTGTACCTGGATTTAATGGATGTAGCACACTTCCAAGTTACTGAAAAAAGAAAACACTTCATTTCTGCCCTGGGATAGCATCTTATTGCAAGAAAAAAAATGTGTTATTTGTGCCAAAAAGGAAAAGTGAGTGAGGCTGCCATTAGAAATGCCACCACTTCAAAAGCAGTCTGCAGGTTCGTGGAAAAAAACTGAGTGAAGCCAGGTCCCCTGCATGCGCCTGCCTAGGAAGGCCAGAGCTGGAAGATCCTTTCATCTGTCTTGTGCACCCCCTGAGAGTGAATGGTCAGAGCTGAGGGATTTGATGAGATTTGGGGCAGAATGTGTTGCCAACCAGTCTGTGTCAGTTTCACTACTGAGAAAGAAAATACAAAGGAGCAAATTCCTTCCCTCCAGAGTTCTGGCTTTAAGTAAAGTCCAAAAAAGCTTACAGAAGAACTGGGAAAGATTTTGATCTCTAATTCTATGTCTATTCCTAAAGAAACAGAAAAAAATGAAAAACTGAAAGAAAGATAGAATGGCAAAAGGAAAAAGAAATAAAAACAAAGGAAGAAAATGAATAAATATAAATTAATAGGCACTACATGGGATCAGCTGTAATGAAATTATATACCAAGATGCAATTGCATCTAATTCCACACAGCACTTCCTGCAGATCAATACACCTGTCTGGAGGAGCCCAAGTAATCACTGATTTAATTTGAGTTTAGAGAATTATAAAGCTTTGCCTGATTTAACATACCGTTTTAAAATCCTTAGGAAACCTCATGTCAATATTGTCCATTTCTGAACGCAAGAAGCTAAGAAGGAAGCCAGAAGTGGATGACACTGCTCAGTGCCACCTAGCCACCATACACTACGGTGAAACATGCTGTGTGACTGTGCACAGCATTTCTGCCATGGCATTCACAACTGAAATCATTCCAAAGTTAAAAAAAAAAAAAAAAAAAAAAACCCAAGTCTTTTCATTAATTGCCAGGGACCTGTGTTCTAAAAACCTCTCTCCTGTTTAATTACCTGGGGGCCTATGTTATAAAAACCTCTCTTCCCCAATTTAACAAAAGCAATCCAGGGAAATTGATGGCTGAACCACAGCCCATTTCTTAAAAGCATGGTATTCAGTGAATCAGAGTACACTAGCCAAAGGGAAGGTATGAAAAGATTGCCATTATCCAGGCTCATTACTTGCAGTGAACAGAGACTCATTTAAATACATAATTAGTAGAGTTTTGTAGCCCCTGATTCTGGAACAACTCTGGTCAGTTTCCCCAAATTTGAATTTATGGAGAAAAAGAGCTAGAGAATAACAAGATGGCTTATATCTTGGTTATTATTGTTACATATTTCCGTGTTTTTTTTTTTTTTATTTTCAAGCTTTGCAAAAATTGGAAGAAATGGGACACAAACAAGGCCTCACATACAAGACTTTACATATACTCCTTAGAGATGTCTAAAGTGTGACTGCTTGTCCTAACAGTCACCACTATGTTCACAGGGTGTGGCCACATGTGGCACTGGAGTAGGCTCAAGCCTCAGTCTTCTCATTCAGAAAAACAGTCTGCAGTCCCTTGACCCTCATGGCCTCCCATTCTGAGGACTCCAGGGTGGGATCTAAGTAGAAAAGACAGCTAAATTTTCTAAGCACCGATGTCTCATAAGAGTCACATGGTAACTGAAAGCAGGCTGAAAGACTGGCATCTCTGTCCTCACTTTGTATTCCCTTTAAGTCAGGTCAGATCTACCTCTGCTTGACTCTCCATAGGATCCTTAATTACTGAGGAGTGTCTGCCTGCCTAACCCATCTTACCCTATTTCAAGGCTGAAGGCACAAAGATAAGTCATAGTCCTGAACCTGAAGAAACGTGGAATTTAGAAACAGCAAAATATCACAGGAGAAACCCCATTGCAGTATGAGGACACTTATCTATGACAGCTAGTCTTCACTGCAGATCAGATCAACTCCTCAGAATAAAACTAGCCACCTTGGAAGATGACAGTTGTAATAACCACCTCTGAGACCCACTGAAGAGTCGGAGAGCTGAGACAGTGATGGAAGGACCTTGTCCGTGCGTTCCCCATGCTGTTTTCCTTCTGCCTCACTCCTTCCTCTCCTTAAGTTTAAAGCTCCTGTCAATAACCCAGAGATAGACTTGGATCACTGCAACACTCTTTTTGCCTTCCGTAAGGTGGCCACATTGATTATATCTCTTCACTATGTTTTGTTCCACTATTAATCTATTGCAAAAGAATTTTTAATAAAAGCTTTTAGACACCCCACCCTCTTCTACATCTAACTCCTCCCATGTCCCTCTGTACACCCTCTTAAATTCAGCACCTCTTCTGCAATTATTACTGTTACACACACACCACAACACACACAAACTGCTGAGTTTATTATATGTTGATTCTTGTGTATATGCGTTTAAGGATGACCACTTGGGATTGGATAACCCATCAGGGGATTATTTAAGATCACAAGACAAGATAACACTCTACTCTCCAGCTGAGATAATCACTTAATTTCCCAATCAGAATTTTTTATACATTTTTTCTGATCTCTGAAAATGTAAGAAGGCTGGTCTTCTCTCTCTTAGTAGACATTATTGCCTATAAATTTTCATCTGTGGGTGGGGCCTTGTGATATTTCCCCTATCCACATTAGAACGTCATTTAGTGTTGCCATTTTGCAGATCTCATTTTGAAAGCCATGTTGTCAAAATTTTGTGAGTGCAGCACCCTGCACTCACTATGACTATCTTGCAGCAGACATCCTTGTCCTCTGGCTCTTGCCCCTTCTTCAACCCTCTCCCTCTTCTATGATATTCACTGAGCCTTAGATGCAGGGGTTGTGTTGTAGATGTATCAATTGAGAATGTGCAATATGTGGACAGTAGTTCTCTGCGTTTCAACCAGTTCTTGATTTCTGTAACAGCGTTTGCCTGCTTCAAAAGGAAGCTTCTTTGATGAGAGGGGGGAGTTACACTTATCTGTGCTATAAGGAAAAGTATTCAGAATATCCTTGCAAATAAATATTGGTTTGCTGGCTAGTTTTATGTCAATTTAACACAAGTTAGGGTCACTGGAGAGAGGGGATCCTTAAGAAAATACATAAATAAGTGAAGGTATAGGCAGGTCTATAGGGTATTTTCTCAATTAGTGATTAATATTGGAGGGTCTAGCCCTTTATGGGTGCAGCAACCTCTGGGTTCTATTAAGAAAGCAGGCTGAGAAAGTCATGGGCAGCAAGACAGTACGCAGTAAGTAAGACAGTACGCAATAAGTAAGACAGTACGCAGTAGCCCCCACATGACCTTAGGGTCAGCTGCCTTGTCTGAATTCCTGTCCTCACTTCCTTCAGTGGTGAACATTAGTGAGGAGGTGTAAGTCTAATAAATGTTTCCGTTCTCCAGTTGCTTTTGATCATGGGGTGACCTCTGAAAATGTTACTCCATGTGTTTAAAAAATGAAGATTTACCCCAAAGAAATACTATGATCTATACATAGTTATCAGGCAGACGTCTGTGAGGATCAGAGATGAAAAAAAAGTAACTTGGATACATTCCTCACTTCTTGTCACCTTGTCTTGTCAGGTGTCTATAAAAGACCTCTGCTCACATCTGCTTCATATTCTTGAATATAACATTTCACAAATATGTAACACCATGGTAGCTAAAAAGAAAAGGTGGAGAAAAGCTTCCAGATACATTTTTTTCTTCCTTTTGGGAGCAAGTGTGCCTATGTGCTAACTCACAAAAGCTTTCTGTACCATAAAACTCACTCCAACAAACCTGAATCACAGTTAAATGAGTTTTGTGAATGATTAAAAGTATAAAGAATAACAACAGGCATTGTGACCAAGCTGTAATCCCAGAACTCACTGAGAGAAGCGAGGCTGGGAGATCAGGAGCTCATTCGTAAGTGCACAGCATGGGAAAGGCCAGATTGGGCTGCATGGGACCTTTATAAAAACAAAACCCAAAGAAAAGTCTTTGCAGGATCCAAGGGCTACTACTACCTATGTGGTTGACCAGATAAGGCCACTATGGCCTTCAGGCACTTGGACGGGGCTGGAGAAACAGCCCTACTGAAACCTGTCATACAATAGACACAGTTTATGGGTACTGCAGCTTCAGAAGCAGTCAAGCCATCCCTTTCCCCCTTTAATCCTCTTAGAAATCCATAAAGGTGGCTGTGTTTTAAACTTAACTTTGTAGACAAAGAAACAATCAAAATGTATGAAACTTGCCTAATGTCAAACCTGCAGGTCCCTTTGGAGGATCCCAGAAAGAGGGAAGCTCAAACTATCTCCCAGATGAAGACAACTGTCTTTGAGGATGGGACCATGCCCTGAGCAAAAGTGACTGTCTCTTAGGATCAGACACAGAGGTTGGCCCCTCGGACTGTAATGATGGTGATAACCTCAGCCAACGTTGCCAGACCAGAGCTGAGCCAGTAATTGACAAGCACACATCTTTCAGTATGCAGATGCCTTGCCCTTGCCCCCATCTTGCTCTGTTTAGACTTGAAGCTGAGTTCCTTGTCACAGTCCGAAGGCATATTTTGGAGTCATTGGTCTCTTGTCTGTTCTTCAAAGTATGGTGACATCAAACAAACTCTCTGCTTTGTACCATTGCAGGGGCAAGAATTTGACTAAAGGCTGTTGGAGCATTTAAACTGTGGGTTCTGCCCTCAAATTCCACTTATATTCTGTCTCTGTTTTTTCTGAACTGTTCTTCTCAGAAGAAAGACACATGAATAAAAGTAAGACATGGCTGTGATTTTTGGGGCGGTCCCAGGTCCAGAACCAAATGTGAGAATAAAGATATCTAGTTTATAACTAAAATTTCTGTTTGTTGAGGCAGGGTCTTTCTATTATAACCCTGGCTGTCTGGAATCTGCTATGTAGACCAGGGTGACCTTGAAATCATAGAAGACAGGCAATCCCAATGAGAGACTGTACAGATCAGGTTGGCTGTGTGTGTCCTAGTTTTCTTCATTGGAAAGATCTGGGCAGTAGATGGGCAGCACTTTTGTTAGGGTTTGAGTCGGGGACCTTATGGGAATGAGAAAGAAAAGAGTAAACTTGGGAGTAAGCGTGCATGCATTCATTCTTTCTGCCCGGGATGGTGGGATGAGTATCTGCTCCAAGTTCCTGCCTTGACTTCTCTGCAATGATGGGCTATGTCCTGGCACCGAAAGCTGAAAGAAACCCTTTCTCCCCTTAAGTTGCTTTTGGTCAGGGAGTTTTATCACAGCGATGGAAATGAAAAGAGAACGCTCACCTACCTGATATTTCTACCCATGTATTTGAAAACAATACCTTGATTTATGACTCTCAGAGGTTTTTTTGGTTATATAACAATAAACACTTCATGAAACCATTTTGACAATGGAACAAAACTTTCTGAAATCCATATTTGGTTCAAGATCCAACTCTCTCTCTCTCTCCCATCCTTTGTAGGGAGAGTTGTGCTTTGCATTAGTTCACTGCACTGCTTGCATCTATATTCTGCAGCCAGATAGAATAGTCTCCTTCCCCACCCCACCCATGCAAAGAAGCACATGTCCATCAACCCTGGGCAGCCATGAAGAAATTCTAGCTTGAGAGAAAATGTTTCAAACAGAATGTTCTTTCTACTGCATTAGCAAATGTGGGGTGGTCTGAGCCCCATGAGCACTGGAGGCTGTTTGGCATATCAGAAGCAAACTGACCAAGGAGAAGCAAGAGAACTATTGGCATCAGGGATCCAAAAAGGAAGAACCACTCAAAACAGGAGGCAAAGGAAGACAGGGCAGCCAACACCTTGCAGCTCTTCACTTTCATCAGGATGTTTACCAGCCATAGTGATGGGAACAGGAAATAAATACTGGTCAGACAAGGCAGGCACCCCAAAGTCACCATTTGAAAATGCCCTTGCTGAGTGACAGGGATATCAGGGAAGACTACAGCTCCTGTTTCTTTGCCATCTCCCATATTCTCTACATGTGGCTGGGACATCAGGACTCACCATCAAATCTCCCTCCTTATAACCCACTCCCGTTTCTACCATAAGTCCTTTAAAAAGTCCCAGACTAGCAGATTCAGGGACCCTCATTCACAGAACCTGTCTACTCTATAGAATCACCTTTTGTTTCCCTTTTATCTTCCCACCTCCCTTATCCTTAAGTTCACAGCTAAGAATCTACAATTAACTTTGTAAAATTCACTTGTTGTGGTCCATGAATTTTACTCTTTACATTCACAAGACAAGAACCTGAAAGCCCCTGGCTCAGGGCAGCTTTGGTGGCCATCTAATTTCCAGAACCTTTGATTCCTAAGAAAGGCTGTGTTGTTCCAAAGACACCCCAACATTTCTGTATTAAGGTAATGTGGTTCACACAGGTGGTGGGAGTTTCTGGCGGGGCATTGCTAGTGAGTTGCCTCTTTTTTCCAGGTGGAGATGCTTTCCAGCTGGACTGGCCACTTCTGCCCCTACCAGAGCTGGGCCTGGTTCCATACAGGATACTGTACACTGTGATGGGAGACTCTGCTGCAGGAACTGCTGGACAGAAAGTATACATGCTATGATCGTAATGGCTCCTTAGGATATGCTCCTGGCAGTGGGTGTTGAGAATACACTCACACTGGGCCAAGGAAGGGCTTCAGTCCAGAAGGTTGGTTGATTGTGAATTTCTATCTGAGTTGATAAATAACTCTGTTGTGTGAGTGGTTATCCTAGCAACAAATGCCACGACACTTCATAATAAGAAGTGAAAAATTGGAGGAACCTAGGTTAAGCTGAATGGACACCTTATAACTTTCAAAACTCCATTTCTACAGGTCAAGGATGTATCAGATGAATACTACCTCGGGATAGTCACAATTGGCCCGAAATGTCAATTCCTTACGGAGGTTGCAAGTTTACAGCTTCCTTCAGGAAGTTTAGTTTCCACTGGACAGCACCTGCAAAGCTTTCTGCTTTACAATCTGGGCTCCCCACAGAGAAACAAAGGAAGAACTAAGGAAAAAGAAAGCTGCTTATAACTCTGTGGCCCTCTCTTGGTCTTGTTAGTCTGCAGGGGAGGGTGTCTATTCAAGGAGAGCACCACTGAGTCCCCTTTGTTTGTGGGAAAGGTTTGTGTAGTGATGATTAGACAAGGCAGTTTGAAACAAGTTTAGTATAATGTGATTATAAAAGATCAGTGGTGTTATTTGGAGGAAAAATTATTCAAAGTGCTAGTATGGTTTAAATATAGTAACTGTATAATAATGAAAAACAGTATTTACAAGGAAGCTTGTTAAGCAAACAAAACAACTACACAATGGTGTTTAAAGGGCACTCTATCATTCACAGCAAGTACACCTGCACTGCCTTCCACAGTGCTGACTGCCAAATTTGGACTTGGACTTGGATTTCATGTCAGCAGAGGCCTGTCCCCATGTTAGGCAATGCTTAGAATTCTGCCTTATGGAACACTTGCCTAGTGTCAGCAGCAGGAGGCATGAGGGTGATCCATAGATTACATAATTAACTCTTTAAAGGAGAAGGGAAGTGGAAGGGAACCCTGAAAGGATGTGGAGTCAAGGTATATATAGTGATTTTTGGACACAGTCTCACTCACAGTGTCTGCCTAACTTGACACTATGTAACCTGATCTGGCTTTATATTGATAGGAATCCTCTTGCTACAGCTTCCTGAGTGCTGAGATTTTAGGCATGAGCCATCACAGCAAGCTGATGTGGTAAGTATAGGCATATAGGGTTTATAAAGTAATTTTCATAAAACATCTATTATCAAAATTTATGCATGGTACAGTGTGCATTTGCAATACGCAATCCGACATTCAGACTTGTGTGTATGAACGGTGTTCTGAGGAAGACGGCATGACAGGTAAGTTCATTGAATCACCTCTACCTTGTAGGGCTTTCTAAGCTGGTAATATGAGATGCCCATTCCCAAAGCAATAAGATGATGATAATCCATTCAATATCAATCTTGTAGGTGATACTTGGGTACAAATGGGAAGAAGTTAGGAGGCTTTAATGGCTACACCAAAATGTATAGAGGAAATGTATAGAGAGGCTGAGGCCAGAACTCAGGAACCCTCAAATAAGCATGGGGTGGAGCTGAGTAGAAAAGTCAATATGGAAGTCGATGGGTTGCTGAATCACACCTCTAGGATTTGAGTGGGTGCTCCTAAAGTTTGCCAAGAGAAGTTGTGGTGTTCTAGGAGTCAACTAGCCTCAGGTCGGAGACCTGGACAAAAATGTAGGCATATACACCAAGAGCCTCACAAATCATAATAGCAAAAATGGGAGGGGCATGGATGTTCAAAGGCATGGAGGAAAACTTTAGGGATAGACAGTGGTAAAGACAGCTGAACAGACAGTCTGCATGTATTCCATATGTGCAAGGTCAGGAAGCTTCCTATAGGAGTCCAGAATGACAGCTTCCAAAGGCTTCTGATAGAAAAAGAAAATAAAGGGTAGTGCAGAAATCCTTTCCTAGGCAAGTCCTGTGGGTGTGTGCATGCTGAAAAGCCATCCTCCCAACCGGAGGGTCAGGATGGAAGGAGGGAAGCTTTTCATTGAGAAGGAGAACTGTGAGGGGCACAGTTAGAGTCACTGGACCCTGGATATCACTTAGTGCCGAGATAGACAGAGGAGTCTAGTTGGAGATACCTGGTGTTGGTGAGAAGAACGAAACCAGGATTAAGAAGATAAGTGAGGCCTCCAGTAAGGGATTGTGTGAGGTTCTGTCCATCCAGCTGTACTACTCGATACTAACTTAACACACGTGACAAAAACAAGACCATGGCCCAAGGAGTTTTCCATGACTAAAGCAATTGGAGCACCTGCTGTCCAGGGTGTATCTAAATAACCATGTGTCTGCAGGATTTTAGTCTGTGCTGAGTACTTACTTACCCTGGGCATTTAAAGCATACACAGTAATTAAATTCCAGTACTCAGAAAGTATACAATGACTAGCTTTAAAATAAACTTTTGGTAGCTTTTAAAGAAGACAATCAAATTCTCATGACCTTTTAGGGAGCTGAGGTATCTCACTGTTGAGGGTAATACACTGTGTGCATATTTCTTTATCCTAACAGATGCTGTTAATACAGACACTTTCTGATGCCACAGCTACGGTCACCATTAATGCAATGAGAAAATGGCAACTGTGCATTTTTCTCTCTACAATAGAACACACGCTTTTACTTAGCATGCTCAGGACAGACGGGAGGCCTGAAATATGGCACCCTTTCTAGTGACACACTTCCTCAGTGAAGAACTATGTCCCCAAATTTAATTATCTTAGGGCATTACCACAATCTATGATGGAATGCTCCCTTTATCCACAGCCTGCAGCAATTCACTGAAATGGGAAGGTAGCCTATTATTGAATATATCTCTAGAAAAAAAGATTCCATAAGTACAATCAATAGCACATTCCAGTAGCTTACAACCTCAGGAGCACTGGGGCTCCCTTGGGTGCACCCCATAATCCTCTGGTCATAATTTAATCCAATTTCTTTTCCTTCTGTCCTCTGGTCACCATCTGCTGCTCATATTTCTCTCATTTTTAGCCTTATCTCCTACTTTGTTTTACCATTCAATTTTTCCCAAGCAGGTTGTGTCTCCTAAATCTTTAATCTTTCCCATGGATCCATTCCTAGTCTTTACCAAATGTTTCATTTCTGATGGATCTTGCCAGAACTGTTTAATGAAAACAAACTAGCAGTCTTTTATGTCACAAATTTTACTACTCATGTAATCTGTACTTCAGTGAACAGCAATGAGGCTCTATAGATACTCATCTTATTTTTAAATAAAGAGCTGTCTTAGTGAAACAGGCTCAGAAATGCCCTTATAAGGTAATAATACATTCCACTTACCAAGATAGCTATTTTTATTTTCATTCCTTTCTACTATTCTGTCAAAGCCACATTCTTAATTACCTTCTCAGCATCAGCTTTATGATATATTAGACAGTTATGGTAAAAATGTAACTTTCCCATGTACTTTTATTCTGAAGAACATAAGGATTCTCTCGAAAGTGATCTAACGTGTCCTTAAAACACTCATCCCTGAGAAATGGGAGGTTTTATTACCCCTCATTTCATAAGAAGAGGAGGGGAAGTCAGAGAAGATGACATGATTAAGGTGAGCTGGACTGCAGAAGCCAGCTGGAACAGGATGCTTCTCCCAGCTCCATCGCTAATGCAGCTGGGTGAGGGTACAGAGTAATAATGACCCAAAATTGCAGTCCATTATTGAGATAGGAAATGCCTGCCATGGAGCTGAGTGTGGGTAACACTGCTCTCTGTACAGCTCTCATTGGTCCTCCAGTCAGGGACTCAGTAAGCATTACTCAGCCACATTGACTTCCAACGTTGCCTATACTCTATAGATGTTTGGTTGGTGAGTGGTCACTAGGACAGCAGGTAGTTACAGGGAAAGTCACCTACAGACAAAAGTGCTTCTGGAGTCTGAAGAGAAAGCTCAGCAGTTAAGACCACTTGCTCCTCTTTTAAAGAACCCAGGCTCAGTTTTCTGCATCCATACTGGGTGGCTCATGAGCATGGAAAACTCCCACTCCAGAGGATCTGACATTCTCTTTTGGGCATCCACATACATGGCATACATTTCCATGAACACACACACACACAATACATTTATTTTTTTAAAGGGTGTTTCTAAACTGGGTTCTGAAGAACACCTTTTATGAGTGAGTTACCTTCAAATCTAAAAGTTAGAAGTTAAATGTGTGGTCTGTAACATTTCAAATAATTCATCACTTTCACAAGACTATGAAAGTTAGTAAGGAAAACAAATACTACCATGACTCTTTATTAAACCCCATTGGTGAAGAAATCCTAGGAACAGTCTAGTCAGTGCTGTTCAAAATAGAATTGCTTTCTTTTGCTAATCCTTAACATTTAAAATTCACACTGCTAATTTGTGGAAACTATTTTGGCATTTCTTTACACTAGTAGTTTATAGGAACGTCATAAAGCTCTGTTGACTTAGCAAACACACACACACACACACACACACACACACACACACACACGCACATTGCATTGGTTTTGTTCAATGTCCCTTATCATCTGATCTCTTTTTCCCCACAAGACATACTGAAGAAAATGAGTTTTTGCATATCAATGGACAAGAAGATTCTATCAGCAACAGGTCTGCTTTTGGCTACAGAATGACCAATGTGTTTCTCTACTGTAGGTCCCTGTCATCAGGAAACTCAATGTTACTATATTAATTTATTTGGAATAGTTTCCTTTTGTGGCAAATTTTAAAGTTTCTTTTTTATTGGTTATTTTCTTATTTAAATTTCCATAACCCAATCACAAAAGAAGTCATTAGATATGCACTCACTGATAAATGGATATTAATCCAGAAACATAGAACACCCAAGATACAATTTGCAAAACACAAGAAAATCAAGAAGAGGGACAACCAATGGGTGGATACTTCATTCCTCCTTAGACTAGGGAACAAAATACCCATGAAAGGAGTTACAGAGACAAAGTTTGGAGCTAAGACAAAAGGATGGACTATCCAGAGACTACCCCACCTGGGGATCCATCCCATAATCAGCCACCAAACCCAGACACTATTGCATATGCCAGAATGATTTTGCTGAAGGGACTCTGGTATAGCTGTCTTGTAGGAGGCCTGGCAAATACAGTGCCTGGCAAATACAGAAGTGGTTGCTCACAGTCATCTATTGGATGGATCACAGGGCCCCCAATGGAGAAGCTAGAGAAAGTACCCAAGGAGCTGAAGGGGTCTGCAACCCTATAAGTGGAACAACATGATGAACTAACCAGTACCCCCAGAGCTCATTTCTCTAGCTGCATTTGTAGCAGAAGATGGCCTAGTCGGCCATCACAGGGAAGAGAGGCCCCTTGGTATTGCAAACTTTATATGCCCCAGTACAGGGGAATGTCAGGGCCAAGAAGTGGGAGTGGGTGGGTAGGGGAGCAGGGCAGAGGGAGGTTATAGGGAACTTTCAGAATAGCATTTGAAATGTATATAAAGAAAATATCTAATAAAAAATAAATAAATATAAAAACACCCCCATCTCATCCCCCTCTCCTTTGTCTCTATGAGGGTGCTCACTCATCCATTCCCACCTCACATCCTGTTATGAGTACCAGCCTTCACGAACCAAGGGCATCCCCTCCCATTAATGCCAGATAAGGCAACTCTCTTCTACATTAAGCAGCTGGAGCCATGGGTCCCTCCATGTGTACTCTTGGGTTAGTGATTGTACTGATTATTTCTCTGTATCACCAACAGCAATGCGCAAGTGAAAGTCATTCCACCCTCACAACTTTTCCCCAGCCATTTCCCCTGCCTCTCCCACTTCCTTATAGAAAGCTGTTCTTGAATAGGAAATGTGGACTAGCTTAAGTTTTCTCCCTCCTGTATATGACAAAGTCTCAACAAGCTGTAGTGTTTGCCTGGAGGTTACTGTTACTTTTGGTGGGGGCATTCCAGAATGTGCAAGCTTGCCCAACCTTGTAACCTTTGGTATCTCATCACTGAGGGGAGACTACGAGTCTACTCTCCCCAGTGAAGGAGAGCGTTTCAATGGCTACCCGAACTGAAATAGCAGCAGCATGTGCACTCTGCTTGCAAAGAAACATAGAACAGTAGAGGGAAACAAACTCTCCTCTAGGGCTACACATTTATAATTTTACCTGTGATTCAATCTACCTGTTTGAAATATGTCTCAAAGACCCCACCACAAAATGCTCTTTAACAACACAGGCTTGGTTAAGTTAAAGTTAAGACCCAAAAATAAACACCCCAAGCCAACACTCTAGCCATGCCTCCTTCCTTCTGCCTCATAACTTAATTACATCATTAAAAATTAAAGGCAGCAGCTACTCTCAGGTAATAAGATGAAGAAATAAATATACAACAAAATCCATTCATGTTGCTTATTCTCTCTACTTAGAAATTCTGGATATAGAGTTAGCATGTGCCCCTGTCACTACGTCATAATGACAAGTCTCCACCCTACACCCATTTTAAAGAACAGGGAGGAAACAGAAATAGAATTGTCATTACTAATGAAAACGGCCCCTTCCCTACTCACCCCAGCACTCATAAAACAACTGGTTTAAGAGGTCTGCAGAGAACACCCATGTTTCTTACACGTAATTCAGTTAAAAATGTAGGAGACTTCATACACAATGGTGTTCGCATGTACATCTGTTCATTGGGAATCATCTAGTTCAGATTCTTAGACAATATAGTTTTCTTCCTATTGATCTCTGAGCAGCTATTGCCTGAGAATCAGAGATATCCAGTTGGGGTGGAAAATTGTGCCAGAATCCAGAGGGGCAATGACTCCAGGGTGAGGATCTAAGATGTTTTTGCCTACATGAGCTGAATCATCCATCCATCCATCTCCTTTAGTTTTGAATGTTGTCTTCCCAAATGTTATGAAAGAGAAAAAAAAAAAAAACACACCCTGGCCACGTAGCTAATAAATGTGAAAATCTGGTAAAGGCGAAACCATGACCTGACAGTGTTTTAGAAGTCAAGCCACAGGGCACACAAACAGCCCTGTGTGTTCTTGGGCTCTGAGGACATCTGGCCTGAATGAGAGCCAGCTAACAGTCTTGGTTGTTGGTTCTCAATTATGGGAGGATTCTGGGTAGTGATGCCTAGAGTTTGCTTTGTTTTGTTTTGTTTTCTAATCTGCAAAGTAACGATAGATGTCATCATCCCATTATACAATAACCATAATACAAAGTCAAGAATGTATGCCGAAAGCTTAGCTCTATTCATGACATGCAGCAAATCACCACAGGTTGTAGTCATCAATGCCAGAAACAGCAAAAAGCATGAAGCACACAGATGTGCACAAGACAGACCATTTACCAGAAGCTTGACATGATCTTTCTCAGCTTCAAACCTTCAAGTAAGAGGAAAGAAATACCCGTTTCACAACTCACGTGCTGTATCGGAATAAAACAAACTACTATCTGGGAGGATTGAACTGTTTCCCCTACACTGTGGAGACTGAGTAGCAAGGTTTCCTATGCTGACTTTCATTATTTCCCTGTTCATCAATAATGAAACAAGAACTAGCCAAATTTAGCCCAGGCTCAAGGCATATAGCAGAGGCAATGCAGGGCTCAGACCTGTCCCCACCTGAGCTGCTGCCAAGGTAGAGAGTTGGAACCCACTGTGAGGAGAGGACACCAAGGAAGGGAGGGTTCTGCATTGCTGGTTTATACCATGCACACATATGATCATGTATTCTCCCTGTGCAAATCAGGGTTTGGAGGTGGGATCTTTATTTCCCTGGCCCTATTAATTTCTGTGTTATCTCAGACATTCCTATTTAACTTCAGTCCTGGACAAGCATCAAGCTTCTACACAGGTGTGTGGTACAGCATGCCACAGCCAGTGTCATCCACTGCTATGCTGTTTTCAACTAGCATGGAGAGATATATCAAACCTCTCTTCTCTCCAGACTCTGGGGATGTTTGGTGCATGCCAGCCTTATGGAGTTAAACATTTGATCTTGTATTAAGCCTGCCTAGAGAGGAATGTGTCAGCTGCACACTGTGGCCAAAGGGAGGAATTGCATTGTAGGTAATTGCAATTTCCTTTATTAGTTTTTCAATTGACTAGTCTATTAGTTACTTGGGCTGTCATAGGAAAAGACCACAATCTGGGCTGCTGAAAAAAAATGCAGGCATTTATTCCAGAGACCCGAAGTCAAAAATCAAAATATCAGCCAGGTTACTGTGAAAGGAGAATCTGGGGTGGTCTTTGATATCATTGTCTTGAGGTTTTGTGACTCATTTTTTTTTGCCTTCACCATTTGTGACTACTCCTTGTGCCACCAGGTCTTCTGGCTCTTAGACAGCACTGGATTAAGCCCACAGGTAACTCAGGATGATATCATTTTAATATTCTTAACCTAATTACATCTGAACTTTTGGAAAACCTGTTTCCTGATGACAGCTTCCTTGATGCTGCAGCTTAGGACTTGGCCTAAGGATGGTAGAGCCACTGTTTATCCTAATAGAGTCAGCAATAGCTGTGTTGTGTGTCTGCTTGACAGAACAGAAGGCAGAGGAATGTTTCCCGGAACATGGCAAGTGCCTGCTGGGAGAAAGCCAAGATCCCGTGGGATGCTTCCTGTATTCCCTGCCACTTACCAGGTCCAGGGGAGACTGGAAAGAAGAATAGAGTTGACCAATCCATCAGGTACCTTCTGAATCCGTTGGCATGAGCATTTGCAACTCAAGGCCACTCTTACCTACTAAGGTTTTCCCACAGGTCCCCTCAGTATATGACAAATGTGGGTTTTTTTTTTTTTTTATGTCTTTGTGAATTCTGCACCTGAGAAGGAACCATATACTGCATGTTAAATTAACACATATAAGCTCCACGAAAAATTGGGGAAAATGAAAGGAAATGGAATATAAGCTAGAAGATAGTGGCTTCAGTCTTTAAAAAAAAATCTAACATGACATTTGTCAGCTTTTGACATGATCTATTTATAATACTATCCACTTTTTTTGTGAATTCTAAGTATCATCTTGATATGGTATCTGTTTCTCTAATTTGGTTAGCAGCTTCTACTTTGCAGTGAAGTCATGAAGAAAAAAAAATCCTTAAATTGTAACTACTGAATGTTCAGTAAATATTAGGAAAGATGAAGGGATCTGTTGTCATGGCAACAAAACAGGGTGAACAAGGACAACTCACCCATTCAGCAATTAGCTGTTTCAATTACCAGTTAACTAGGTGGAAATACCTGCACATAAATTAATTTCCATTCTTCCATTCCTGAAAGACTTCTATTTATTATTCCTTCTCTTACATGTGAGTGTTTATAATGATGTGTCCTCTATGCTGCTTTTCATTTAACTCATCATTGAGATGGCAGGGTTGACAGGAGTTAAACAAAGCTGTGGTCAGATGCTAATAAACTGATCTGGGAGACCACAGTATTTTAAGTATCCCTTGACCTCAGTGCACAGGAGAGAAGATGCCTGACTCTCCACAGGGCATTTTCCACTGAATTTTCTCCACTGAGATGCTGACAGCATCATTTCCAAAGCTCATTACAGAACGCATCAGCTTTGGGGCATGAACATTACCCATGAAACTCACTGACACTTAAATAGTATCTTTAAAATTGGGGACTCCAGGAAGAAAGCACAGCTTACTTAGACTTAAAAGTGTGTTTGGGGGGGAGGGGGACAGTACTTCAGCATAAGGTTTACTGTGAATAGAATCCTACCAGGGCAGAGGCTATGCTCACATAAACTTCCAGGCACACCAGGGATCTCACACCACTGAAATGAATGAAGGGCTAGATGATCAGGCAGATAGCAAAGCTGGAAGAGCCAAATGTCACCCAAGGGTGAGATTTCTCTCTCCAAATATGTGGCAGACATAACATTGCAGTTTACTCATGCCTTAGAAGGATTGCAGGAATGCCACAATCCTGAGTGTTCTTTCAGAGTCAGCCTACAGAGGAAAGCTGGGAATTAAATACACAGAGAGATTGAAATGGGGAGGATTGATGAGATTGAGCATAGGAGGAAGATTTAGGGACAGGGAGGAAAACCAAGGGACTGTGTAATAGCAGTTCTAAGCACCTACTGAGAAGCAGAGTACAAGAACAGCCGTGCTTGCCCTACCAGCTCCTGCAAAGACACAGGACTGATGTTACTATTGAATCCTGTATTCAAGTGCAGCTCAGGGTGACATTTAAATGAGGTCATCTTCAGCTAAAGCCAAATCTACAGAGAGAAGTGCAGAGTTACTGAATAGTGGTATCACCATCATAAGAAAAGAATGGCATTAAGGTCAAGATTAAAACTGGGGATAGAACTCTGTCTGAATGGGAAGGTGCCTGCTGACCAGATGCACAGTGGTGGGGGCTCCTGTTGATTCTCAGAGCTCTGAAGAAATCCAGTTTGTCCTAGCTGCTCAGACCCCAGCACAGAGCTGCACAGATTTGAAATCATCCTTAAAGAATCCTCCAAACACCTGCCCCTCCTCCTCTCCACCTGGCTTGTTTATCCAGATTCCTTCCCATGTTCTCAGTAATACTCTATTCCCTCATTCATTCTTCATATCTAAGATCTTCTAGCAGAATCCAAATGTTCTTGGTGCATCTAGCTGGAGTTGATGTTGTCTATCTGGTCTTGTAAATCTTGGAGCCCAGCACAGTTCCTGGCATAGAATAATTATGAATTGTGAATCGATAAGTAATCTTTGTTGAAGTCATATTAGATGGCAAACATTTCTTGCTCAGAGCAAGTCCTTGGAGGAGTTTCTCTTTTCCATGATCAGTGCAAGAAGAATGAATATACAATGTGCTGCATTTTGACACGCTGAAATTATACCCTGCTCGTAATTTAGTATCACACAAAATAGTTCTCTACACTCAAAACAAAACAAATAGAGAAAGGTCTTGACTCATGGAGGCAGCCATTCACAGAGCCTCACGGAGCTTGCTTTTAGTAAAACCCTTGCAGGCTGACATCTGTGTATTTGTTTAGCTTACCAAATATCTTCATGAACATGTCAAAATCAGCTTAATATGTTGTCTTTAAACTACTGGATGGGCAGATAAGATATTAGCATCATAGATGGCACAGAACTGGGCAACCTGTGGCTGTTAAAGCTGGTTGGTAGGCACCAGAGGACACTCTACGTCTTTCTATTATTTTTCATATTTTAAAAAATGAGTTCTATAACCAAACAGCACTGTTGTGAGACTTTCTTGCAAAGACCTTTGTCAGGCAGCTAATAAGCATATTGTGCACACCAAATTTACCTTGGTGCAGACATGGGGATAACCAGAGACCATGTCGGTCTTCAGGTATCCAGTAGGGTAACTATTACTATCACATAGGCAGAAGTGAAACACACCCTTAGAGAAGAGGCTAAAAAGTAGTCTTGACACCGTCAATAAGACAAAAAGACCACCAACAGATTGGGAAAGGATCTTTACCTATCCTAAATCAGATACGGGACTAATATCCAATATATATAAAGAACTCAAGAAGGTAGACTCCAGAAAATCAAATAACCCCATTAAAAATGGGGCTCAGAACTGAAAAAAGAATTCTCACCCAAGAAATACCGAATGGCAGAGAAGCACCTGAAAAAATGTTCAACATCCTTAATCATCAGGGAAATGCAACTCAAAACAACCCTGAGATTCCACCTCACACCAGTCAGAATGGCTAAGATCAAAAATTCAGGTGACAGCAGAGGCTGGCGAGGATGTGGAGAAAGAGGAACACTCCTCCATTGTTGGTGGGATTGCAAGCTTGTACAACCACTCTGGAAGTCAGAAAATTGGACATAATACTACCAGAGGATCCAGCAATACCTCTCCTGGGCATATATCCAGAAGATGTTCCAACCGGTAAGAAGGACACATGCTCCACTATGTTCATAGCAGCCTTATTTATAATAGCCAGAAGCTGGAAAGAACCCAGATGCCCCTCAAAAGAGGAATGGATACAGAAAATGTGGTACACTTACACAATGGAGTACTACTCAGCTATTAAAAGGAATGAATTTATGAAATTCCTAGGCAACTGGATGGACCTGGAGGGCATCATCCTGAGTAAGGTAACACAATCACAAAGGAACTCACACAATATATACTCACTGATAAGTGGATATTAGCCCAAAAACTTAGGATACCCAAGATATAAGATACAATTTGTTAAATGCATGAAACTCAAGAAGAACGAAGACCAAAGTGTGGACACTGTGCCCCTTCTTAGAATTGGGAACAAAACACCCATGGAAAGAGTTACAAGAGATAAAGTTTGGAGCTGTGATGAAAGGATGGACCATCTAAAGACTGCCATATCCAGGGATCCATCCCATAATCAGCTTCCAAACGCTGACACCATTGCATACACTAGCAAGATTTTGCTGAAAGGACCCAGATATAGCTGCCTCTTGTGTGACAATGCCGGGGCCTAGCAAACACAGAAGTGGATGCTCACAGTCAGCTATTGGATAGATCACAGGGCCCCCAATGGAGGAGCTAGAGAAAGTACCCAAGGAGCTAAAGGGATCTGCAACCCTATAGGTGGAACAACATTATGAACTAACCAGTGCCCCGGAGCTCTTGACTCTAGCTGCATATGTATCAAAAGATGGCCTAGTCGGCCATCACTGGAAAGAGAGGCCCATTGGACTTGCAAACTTTATATGCCCCAGTACAGGGGAACGCCAGGGCCAAAAAGTGGGAGTGGGTGGGTAGGGGAGTGGGGTGGGAGTATATTGGGGACTTTTTGGATAGCATTGGAAATGTAAATGAGGAAAATACCTAATAAAAAAATAAAAATAAATGTAGTCTTGAATCAGTTGTATTCTATACATGTCCCAGTGGTTGTATATTCTTTGTAGTTTTCCACTCTTTGGAGAGGATGCATGTTCAACTTGTATCCCTAGGTTTGACTAAGCAACAGTCCAGTGAACACTGGACACTGTTTTTGTTGCCCTTTGAAATAGTAGATTTTGGAGACATTGCTGTCATATATATTAAGTTTATCCATACAATCAGACAAAAGACAGAAGCCACACATCAGAAGGCTGACCCAGAGGCCTGCGGAAAGATACACCATTCAGAGTTGAAGCTGCTGATGACATGAGCTGCTGGAAATAACATTCCCAACCATTTACTGTGATGAGCCACTGAGCCAGGAAGGGCTTTCAATTCTCACCACACACACGAGGCTCCTAATGAAGGTCTCTAGCTTTGTTAAATATGCAAAATGAGAAAAATAAATGTGGGAAGGGCCCTAACTGTGCATGTGCCCACTAAATTTCTCATGAATTCAATAGGATTTTTATAGCAAAGTTGACCATCTCTCGTGGGGACAGTGATAAGAGACACAATTATATAACCAATAATATTTCTGTATAATTTTCTACAAGTATAATGGGAAGCTCGCAAATGTATAGGTTTCTCTGGTGAAAACTGGAGAAACTCCCTTTATTCTTCCTGTGGTTGACATATCTTCTCTCTATCCACTGTGCCATGCTTATTCAAAACAATCATTTCTCCCTTAATGGAGGTTATGCACACAATTGTGCAATCACATATTTTTTGCATTTGAATTACATGTAGCACATCTAGGTTGATGTTCATAGAATGTTCTGGAAGTTTTGCTGACATCGCATTATTTTCACCTATTGTGATGCTTATGTATATTCAGTTTTCAGAAAGGGAAACTGAGGCCTGTAGAGGGATATAAAATGAAGTAAAGACATATTATGTAGCAAAGGAGGGAACATTCCAAGGTTAACTGATACTCATCCTTAGCCATTAGGTTTTACTGTAGCCAGGTTGACTTTATTTGCAGTAGATGTCTTAGAAAATTACAGCACGAATTGAACTCATATGGCAATTGATGGGGTTCATACATTAGAAGGTCTTTTCCATATCCAACAATTTCAGTCAAGAGTGCAATCGTGCAACCACAAAGTGAATGGTTTTCGGGTCCATGAGGATAGACTGCTATCTTTACATCACTGTGTAGCCAGGGAGATTGAACACAATGATTAAAATCAGGTGCCCCGAGTGTTGACAGGTATCCACTGGAAAATGCTACAGGAGGTCACAGCAGTGTGCACACCTGTCTGGAAAGCCCCGAGTGACTTCACAGGGGGGTTGATATTCCAGCAGAGTTCTGAAGGACGAGTTGGGAACTGTCAGGCAAGCAATGTTGAATGTGACATTTCAGGCATAATGCATATTAAAGAGGTTCCCAAGACTAAGAGGGTAGACTGGAGTCTTTCATGTCCCAGGAAAGAGTACAGACTCCAACCTGTGAAATTAGAGACACATTAAGACTCTCAATAACTATGTTATAATATGTACAATTACAACATGCCAAGTATAGCCTGACTTTTTTGTTTGTTCATTTGTTTGTTTGTTTGTTTGTTTGTTTTACAGCTTAATGTACTTGGCCTAACAGTGACACACATTTGGTTCTTTCTGCTGCTACAGCTAATTTCAGTGATCAAGCATCACACGTTGAGTGCCTTCTTTTGCTTATTTAGCATAAAGCATATGCATTATATGAACTTTCCCTTTCCCCACTGTTTAGCGATGCTTTTGAGATAACCCTGGACATTATGCCTGGTGGTTTATCAAAATCATTGGTGAAAGGACTGTCCCTGAAATAATCTTCATGTTAAAAACCCATTCAAATTGCTTCTGACCTTGCAGGTGCTTGAATTAAAAGTGGATATTCTTTAGAAATATCAGAATGCATTTTAGCATCTCCATTCTGTTAACTCATTGCTGAGAGTTTGCTGATGTGTCCATTAGTACCCAAATTATTTAGAAGGCATTAGCAAATACTTTTGGATAGATGGAGAAGAGGCAGCTCTATGCAAGGTTTTATAGAATGTGATGAAGATTAGAGCAAAGAAAACTGAACCTCAAGCATGTTTTGAATTTTCAGTTAAAAAGAATAATTTTCATGATCTCTACCTTTTATTACAACTGTATCTTGAAGTGACCAAGAGAATATTTGTTTTATAAAAGGATCTCCTGGTTAAGCACAGACTGGCCTAAACTCGCTGCAAAGCCCAAGATGGCCTTGAAATCAGAATTCTCCTGTTTTAGCCTCCTGGTGCTGGGATTACATAGAAAACCCACACTCTTGACCTGACTGGGGTGCTTGTTCAAAACTCATCAGAGATAACAGTGGTAAGTTTGGATGACCTCTGACTTTATGAAGTTGGTTTTCATAAATCTATTCTCCATTCAAACAAAACCACTGGGCTAGAGAGGCTTCCTGATTAAAATGAATTATTCAAAGTAGTGCCCACACAAGGTGGGAAACCCACCTTCTTAGAAACTTATAATTACTTCCAAACCTCCCCTCTGTGTGCTTGCTGTTGTGTCTATGTAATCCATATTAAGTACAGATGATTCTTGTTCTATTTGGAGAATTAAGTAGCTGCCCAGAAACCAATTAGAAAGTGTTTTCTGAGCAATTACTCTGCCGATGACATTGGTCTGGGAGAAAAAAAAAGCAGAGAAACTGGGCACAGACTCTCTGCAGCAGTTTCCTGGGTTAGTTCCCATGCTAAGGCTGGTCCTAAAACCTCTTCAGTTCAGACACATTGCATCACGGTGCTGATGTATTTTATGTGTTAACTTAATGGCAAAGAGATATCCAGGTAGGTGGTAAGCAGTAAGCCTGTGTCTGTAAGGGTGTTTCTAGAAGAGATTAGCAGTTCAATCCGTCAGCTGAGAAAAGATGCATCCACCAGTGTGGGTGGATTTCATGTCGTCCCCTGAGAGACTAGACATGAAGATAAGACAGATAGAGGAAGGTGTAGATCTAGTTTTCCTTAACCAGAATTCCTACTACCTCTGTCCTTGAACACATAACTCCTAGGCTTTCAGTGACTGGGAATTATATAAGAATTATCCACGTTCCTGTTTAATATTCTCCTATTCCCAAGCGTTCACACTGGGGCTAAGTTACACCCTGAGGCTTCCTTCTTTCCATCAGCCAATTAGAAGCTATTATCTCTAACCTTGGCTAATCCATGTTGTATGATACTGTTATGGCTGTTCTTGATTGTCAACTTGCCTACACTGGGAATTAACTAAAACCCAAAGGAGTGGGCACATCTTGTGAGGGACTTTTTCCTTAATTAAATCATTTGAGGTGGGAAGATACAATTCTAGTCTAGATCTTTGAGTTGGGAAGACAGGCCTTCAATCCAGATCTTTCATCCACCTCTAAACTGTATCATACCTTCTACTGGAAGCTTATTTAAAGACTTGGAAGAAAGAAGCTCTGCCTCTGTGCCTGCTTGCTCGTTTTTACTCTCAGTAGCAAATCCATTTATCCACTAGAATTAGAACCCACATCTTCAGGATTGTGGTGTATACTGAAGACCAACTGAGACATCCAGCCTTGTGGACTGAACAACTACTACATTCTTGAACCTTCTGTTCATTGGCAGCCATTGCCGGACAAGGTAGACCACATAGCCTGTAAGTCATTTTAATATCACACACACAAACACACACACACACACACACACACACACACACACACACACACACATGGAGAGAGAGAGAGAGAGAGAGAGAGAGAGAGAGAGAGAGAGAGATTCATTTTGTAAGTTCTGACATTCTAGAGGACCTTGACAAATAAGATACCATATCTGTGTTTTATGTAAGAAAATTGAAGTAAACTATAAATGTCAATAATCTATATCATAGAAACTAGTACCACATATACTTACTGTGTCTTCTATGTACACTGGGTTACCCTGGAAAGCATGAAAGATACAGAAAGAAACCCAGTCAGCAGTAAGATGAATGTCAGCAGTAATGTGAATGTCTAAGATGACATTCACATTCTATGCAGTAGAGGCAGCTGCTTTGAATAGGACATGTATATATAGACCCTTCTTTATGAATATAAGTATCCAAGTCCTGGCTCCTATGTATACAACTTCCTGTTTGTTAATGATGGGCTGGACAACCATCAGAGCTCATTAGTTTCAAGAAAGCCTCAGTGAACACTGCTAGTTGGTAGGTAGAGAGCTTGGAAACAGGACAAAGAAGTAGTAGGCAGTGGGTAGCCTGGTATTTAGTTATATAATTTAGCAAATAAGTATAGATATTATTAAAATTAACGCCCCACATTCCCTTTCTTCTGGGCAACAGCAGTTTTTACTTACTGATTTTCTTTATTTTGGAAAAAATCAATCTCTCTCTCTCTCTCTCTCTCTCTCTCTCTCTGTGTCTGTGTGTGTGTGTCTCTGTGTGTGTGTGTGTAGATGCATACGTTTGTCAGGACATAAGTGTGGATGTCAAATGACATTTTATGGATGTTGGTTACTTCCATTCATTGTGTGGGGCTTGAGGAGCAAACTCAACTTGACCACTTTGGCAGCAACCTTGTCTTTACCCACTGACCCATCTTGTCAGACTCCATTTTTTTTCATGTTATCAAATATTTGACATTAATTTTATTTTATTTTTATTGTTTGGTTTTTTTCAAGACAAGGTTTCTCTGTGTAGCCCTGGCTGTCCTGGCACTCACTTTGTAGACAAGGCTGGCCTCAAACTCAGAAATCTGCCTGCCTCTGCCTCCCAAGTGCTGGGATTAAAGGCTTGCGAGACCAACGCCCAGCTGACATTAATTTTAAAATGAGAATTAAAGAACCTTATAAAAAGCTTGAAGTCCAAGATAATGTTTTATGAAATTGGATATTTGAATAATCTATAATACTTTTAATTATAATTTTTAATGGAAATCTTAAAGTTATAAAACAAAAATAATTGACTTTTCTTTGTATAAATGACAAATCTTCAAAATTCTCTCAGAACATTATTGATGAATTAGGTAAATAAGATGTCATGAGGGAACTATTTGGGGCAAACACACAAACAAGCAGTTGCACACACACCCACGCTCACACACACAACTGCACACATATACACATGCACACAGGTACACACATACATACCATGTAGATCTGAGTGATGGCCAATGTGAAAGAAGGATAGCTATAAAGGGTCAGCCACACTGTGTTCACCAGGGGTCAGGAGTGACAGACATGCCTGTGAAATCTGGAGACTTCACTTTGTAAGTGTCTCAAATCAGCTAGAAAGGAACTAAAGGAAGAATACATTCTTCCGCAGTTAAGTGATCCCTAACCAGGCTCAAATCCCCCCTTAAATACTGTGAGAAACATAGCATCCTGATAGATGTGGTTCATTTTGGTAAATGCTTGTCTGAGAATCTTAAAAGAATAAAAAGTTTTTCTGAAGAAAAATTTCCTGTCTAGAGAAGAAGTTTTATAATTCTCTAATATTTCCATAGAAGTAGTTTTGTCAGGTTAAAATGTGATACAGTAGAACAATGAATGAACAAAAATCATAGTAAACATGGAAACTAAGTACATGATTCATTGACATCAAGACCAATGAATAACCCCACGGGCTGACCAGATGTCTTCCAGCACTTGTAATAAACAAAATATGGTGTTGGATAGGCAGAATGAGGTCTTTAGAAAGTCCAAGGCTGGACTTTTCCAATCAACTCTAGTTTCCATAACCTGAGAATGGATTCACAAAAGGAAAGGAAGTGAAGAAACATTTTATAAAAATAAATTCCAGTAGAAAAACAAAACCTTGTTTTGTGAGTGTGTTTGCCAATGAATTCTGAGACATGAAACCAAAGGCATTTGCAATATAAACAAAGAAAACACAAACTGTTTTTAACTGAAAGTGTAATTTAAAATGATTATCTGTTTAAGGAGAGTATTAAGAAAGTAAAGAAGAGTCCCCCACCACAGCTGGCATCTGAACTCTCCCCACTGGCTTCTGTGTTAAATACTGGGTCCCTAACTGGTGGGGCTCCTTCAAACGGCAGGAGAAATCAGGTAACTGGAGCTTTCAAGGTTACTCCAAGTCTGTTACCTTTTTCTCTCTTCCCTGTCTGTGCAGGGACCAAGAACCACCTCACCCCCATCTCCTGCTGCCATGAGTTACTGGTGCTGCCTAAGCTCCTGGGATCAAGCAGCCATGGTTTGAATCTCTGATCCAAAAAAATAAATTTCTAAGTTGTCATTTCATGAATCTTCTTCTCAACATGGAAAATGAACACAGGAAAACCTAAATATTAGTAAGTTATATATCTAATATTTCTATCTAGATTATTTACAGAATTCTTACACCCCCCTCCCCAAAGAAAAACAATCCAGTTTAAAACTGGACAAAAGATTAGAATTTGTTTAAAAAAAAAAAGAGAGAAATAAATAGCCAAGTAACACTTAGAGGCACTAGTCACAGAAATCAAACCACAATAACCCACCATTCACCTAGTACGCTGCCAAGACCAAAGAGATAGAAAGGTTAAGGGAGATGTGCAAACACTGAATCTCTCACCTCTCCAAGTGAGAATGTAATATGGAAGTCGCCTTAGCTCATGTGACTCTAGCTGCATATGTATTAGAAGATGGCCTGGTCGGCCATCAGTGGAAAGAGAGGCCCATTGGTCTTGCAAACTTTATATGCCTCAGTACAGGGGAATGACAGGGCCAAGAAGTGGGAGTGGGTGGGGGAGCGTGTGGGGGACTTTTGGGATAGCATTGGAAATGTAAATAAAATAAATACCTAATTAAAAAAAAAAAGAAATCAGTAGTCTAGGTCCAAAAATAAGTAAATGAAGACAAACTCTGAGCCCTAGCAGTGCAATTCCTGAATGTCCTCTCAAAAGCAGGTATTTCACACAACTTAATGCATGGGTGTTCTTGGAGGAGCTACTCAGAATAGTAAAAAATCAAAAAAATCAAAAAATCAAAAAAAACACCCATTCTGATGCAAGAATCAGCAAGGAGTGGTGCCAGTAACATGTGTGTATAAAACAGAGAGAAATGAAAGCCAAGAAGTGCTCTCACAGACTCTGAGAACAGTTGCTAAACGAAACACACCTATCAGGAAGGAGTTAGAGGCACAGTAAGCCACATAAGTGAAGCATCAATGTAGCCAGATGCACAGAGACGAACAAGTATGCAACTATTTTGTGCCAGGGCACAGTACCTGAAGGATCATAGCACACAGGTACAGGTTTCTTCTCTAACCTAATACAAGTCTTCTTTGAACCTCACATTTTAAGTTGAATAGAGTATGAATTACAAATCTAGGTAAAAGTTATGAACTCCATCCCCCAACAAAAAGGGTAAAAATAACAATGGTAACCAACAAGGACCTGGATGTGGCTGGGCACTGGGATTACTGGTGAATGCATACAGAGACACAAATGAAGTCAGTCTCACGCACAGTGGCATTCTGCGAGATGGGCTTCAATTCCAGCCACACTAACGGATTTTTTTTTTTGAAAGGTAAAATTTCTCTCTAAGTCTTGGCTCACCACATTTGGAAACCAAAATAAAATGAGGCAACAGTTGTGCAAAGTAAACACATTACATCAAAAGGCAGTAGGCTTCCCCTGTGGACTGAAGACTCTGGTGGGCTGATGTCAGTGACCTGCACCGTCCCCTGGCAACCACAGACAGGTGCAAAAGATCAGCTGCTTCTGAAGGAGGAGCAGGTGCTGGGGGAGATGCAAGCCCAGGGGCCAGGCCCTGAAGAGCAGGGGTAGGTCTGGAACAGAGATGAGAGGCTTGGTGCTGAGAGATATTGCACAGAGACATGAAGGTAGGTTTTAAATATTATGACACTTGAGCATCTCAGCTTCCTCCCCTCTGAAATGTGAGAACTATGGTCTTCTACCGCCCATTGTGAAGACTAAGAAAGATGTGTGGAGATAGCTGGGCAAAGCTTAGAGGTGATAATGTTACAAAACATTTCTTTAAGCTGCCCACAGAAGCTAGAAAGGTATTCTGTCCTGGTGTTCCTATGCACCACAGGCCATTTGTTGATATGAATACCCTCTAAAAGGCTCCTTGATCCACATTAAATTAGGCTCAGGGGTGCATGAAGGTGAGGAATAGCCCACTGGAAGATTTCCAAGGTCTGCTCTCTGTCTTACAGTCTCCCAGCCAGGTACATAGCAGCCATTTGGAAAAGCTCCTGAAAAAATGCTTCGCTGGGTAATCAAAATATAAAAACAGCATACAAACAATTTTGTCCCTGTATTATTAATTACCTTTTGGGACTGAAATAAAACAAAACAAATTACCCCTGCTGAGCAGTGTGATAACCAGAGACGGCACCAGATGAGCTAAGCCTGCTCCATGCCAGAGACAAATAGGGCTTGCTCTGTGCCAGAGATAAATTAGAATGCTTCGTCTCCCACTAGAAACAGCCCTCAACATACAAATGCAGGCTTTAAGTACTCAGCAGCTTAAGTGCATGCAAGCATGCACGCATGCCATGCCTGCACACGGACATATTGCGTGTCACATCCACATTAGGGCTTCAGAGAGACTGTCTGAAAGGTAATTTATTGCTGGTTAGCAAGGGCTTATCTTCCAGAAACGAAAATTCCCTCTTATCTAAGTCAACATTTTCTGGAGTCATTGAAGTAAATCCCTATCAATAGCTTGTAATTATGTTCTCCGGAAGAAGCACCGTGATAGCCAAGGGTCCCTAAGCAGGCAGAAAATACCTTCCTCTCTCCTGAGTCTGAGTCCTGCAAGCTCTCACTGCCCCCCTGTCACAGCCCAGGCCCTCAATAGAGAGTGAGCACACAGTGGCATGATGCACATCACTAAGCATTTCTTACAAGCTGGAGGCAAATGGCTGGATGTGATAACAGGAGACATTTACCCAGCCAAACAGAGGAAGCTACCATAGAATGAGGCTCATAAAATGTGGGGCAGAGCCTGCATGCCTAAGCACATTTTTCAAAGGTGCCTGGCACATCTTAAGCCCACATAGTCAGCCCTCAGGAACAGCGAGTGACTTTTACTTTACTTATTAAATAGACAGTATTTCCAAGTCCCTCATATTTGAGAGACCAAGATTTCAGAAGACTGGAGAGCACTATGGATTCTGTTTCCCCCTACTAACCAGGTTCCAGCACTTTGTGCTGCTCAGGATGGATCTTGGAGCTTTCCGAAGTCTCCCTGGGGCAGAGATGTACAGTCTGTGTCTGCATCAAGCCTGCTCCACACGAAACACAGCAGCTTATGACTCTGTAACTTGAAGAGAATGGACCAACATCTTCCTATTCTGTTAGAAAATTATTGAGTTCAGAGAGCTGTCAGTCTGGAGAGAAATCAGGCTAATTCCAGATGAAGTGCTCCAGGCAAACTTCTTTGAGGTAGTGATGTGTCTTAGGTCATGGGCCTGGCAAATAAGATGAACAGACAGAGGAGTCTCTGAGACAGATAGACCCAGTTCCCTCCTCCTCGTCCCCAGGATAGGGCAGTCATTATCATAAAGGAGCAAAAACCTGAAGTGAAGTTCAGAGAATGCAGTGTATCAGCATTTTCTGTGATATCTGAGCCAAATCTTCCCACAGAGAGTAAAGATAAGGATAGAAGACTCAGGCCACTAGAAACGTTTGAAACAAAAATCGGAAATAATGTCATAGGCAAGGCAGAAGAAAATCAAAGAAGACAAACAAACAGGAGGAGATGGACTTGCCAAACAGCCACTAGAGATGAGGTAGGTTCAGATAAGAAGGGAATGGCTACAGTTTAACAGCTGTTATGGAATCCATCGTCCAGGTTTAATTCAGGGAACAGGCACTGTGAGGAGCTGAAGAAGTTACATTTTGGGTCTGAGTGCTATGACTTGCCAGTTATACAATGTTGGAAGGAATGCCTTATGCTGAGGCTGATTAGCAATTTTGTGGCTTTTTTTTAATCTTTATGGGGCTTGACAGCTGGAAATTAGCAAACTACCCAACAACTGCATTTACCCAGAGCTATAGCACAGTGAACTGGGTTGCAAACTGACCATGTTTGGAAAAATGGTTGCCTTGCTCTCTTTCTCCACCCCATGCCCTCTTCCTCCACCAGCTTGAAAAGCACCTGGATCAACATGGAATCTGAGCACCCAAGTTCAGGAAGAAGATGAGGACATGAATGAATGAATGAATGAATGAATGAACGAATGACCCACCATGGTTTTCACACTCTGATAGGGAAAGTAGACCAAAAGGCAGACAGGATGTGTCATGAGGACAGCATGCAAGCTTTGCCCTGGCGACAAGCTGGGGTGCATCGAGGCTGCTTTAGATGGAAATGCTCTTCTTGAAGCATCTTCCTCACAGGTACTGTAGGCCCTGAGATAATGGGGAGGAGATGATGGAAAGCTAGAAGCACAGCCCATGGCTGGTGGAGGACATCTGGGAGGCTTAGATAAAAGCTATAAGAATGGAGGCACTGCAGGGCAGGAGACTGGATATCAACTATCTGGGTCCTTTTGCACTGTCTTAATGCAGAACAGTAGAACTTTTACCTAAAAGGGTTTAGAAAGCATTCTGTCTTCCTCTGCAGTGCGCTGAGATATAGAAACCCGTAAGACAACATAATTACAGTTCTTGAGTGCCTATTGTATCCCAGGTGTTGAAATAAACACTCCAACTTGGCT